>NC_133543.1:71876603-72505603 GCF_048773025.1 Camelus bactrianus
CCTTCTCTGTTTTCAATTTCATTTTCCAAGGCTGGCGAAATGCAAATTAATTTTGACCTGAATTGTAGCTTCCAACTTGGTCAATTTCACTGAGAAATATACTTTACCTGACACAAGCGTAAAGAAGTAATAAATTCATTGTCTGAAATGAACCTCACAATCAGAATCAGAATACATACTTCAAACT
The DNA here is from genome assembly GCF_048773025.1 of Camelus bactrianus. Lineage (NCBI taxonomy): Eukaryota > Metazoa > Chordata > Mammalia > Artiodactyla > Camelidae > Camelus > Camelus bactrianus. The sequence continues at coordinate 71,876,791 of NC_133543.1, forward strand.
GAGTTCTTATTCCCTTTTCTGGAAATTACAACTTATAAAATACCCCCTTGGTTCTATGTTAGATAATTTTATTATAAGGCAGAGTACTTGAATGGCACTGTATAGACTACACCAAGATTATACTTGTCAATTTCTTTGTCTTTACTTCATTGCAAACAACAGTAAAAGTTTTAGACAAAAAAAAAAAAAAAAAAGCCATCAGATAATAATATTCTACTTATGGGTAATGACTGCCCTCTAATGGCAGATAATGATTTATTTTTTTTCCTCAGTAGCCTGCAGTTAGTGTTAATTATAAAAGTAAACAATGCACTCCCAAAGAAAATTTTTTGAACAGTGTAAAGAAAGTACCTCCTAGCTTGCCAGTTTTGATTCAACCCTCTCTCCCTCCAATTTGTGTGAAGTCAAGGACTTTATAATCAGTCATACAGACCTGGTTTTAAGTCCTATCACTGGTGCCAGTCTATGTGTGTAAGTTATTAATCCTCTATTGAGCCTCTCAATTTCCTCATTCTATAAGCAGACATTCAGTTATGCATCTTGCAGGTATTAGTGTGGGTTAAATTAAATAACATCTATGAAATAATCTATCCTGTAATAGATGTTCACTGAATGTGAGTCCCCTTTTCAAAAAGGAAATGAAGTAAGAATTTAAGTATTTTTTTACAGTTAAATATTTGAGAAAAAGCTTAACCACTGACATGAAGATTAAAAAATGTTTAGAAAAGGAGTAAATTAAACTCTTATGATACTCCTTTGATGTGTTTTGTTGTTGACAGCGATGAAATCTACCAGTTGTACTGAAGTGGCTAACTCACAGTTGGTTCCAAAGAGAGCAGTGACCTGGACAGAAACATTCTTGGTAGGTTGTAAGTTCTATTAGTCAAACAGATTCAAAATACCCCACGCATACTCACCTGACCCACTGTGAACTGCCTCTTTTAGAATTTTGAGTTCATTGTTGAACTCAGCAATGAGGGAGCTCTTACACAGAGGGCGTGGGATGAAACGCCGCTCCAGCTGGTCAGCAATATGTTGTCGGGCAGAAAGCTCTTCATGATTTTCTGCTGGTTGGGCCAGAAGCTGAAAGGAAAGCATAGATTCTCAGGTCCTCAGTTTTCCTGTCTGTAAAATGGGCTGATTATTGCATCTATTTCATAGTTGGTTGTGAGGATTTGATAAGGTAGTGCTTATGAAGTTCTTAGAACAGTGCTTAGAAAGTGCTTACCCAATACACTGTTTTGAATCACTGCCCCAGGAAATCAGGGCATGGAAAGAATGAAAGTAGATGAATACTTAAGAGTCCCAGGGAAAAACATGCTTTAACTATCCCATTTTTTTCAAGTTTATTTAAAATCCGATCTCAGTCATACCACTAAAGAAAGGAGACCATTCTTCAGATCATTCCATTGGGTCAATCTCTTTTTCTGGGTTGGGGGAAAAATGGGAAGAGGGCAAAGTTTCATAGACTTTAGTTAAGCTCTTACTGTGAGGGTTTTTTCTGTCTTTTTGTTTGTTTTTTAAATGGAGGTACTGGTGATTGAACCCAGGATCTTGTGCATGCTAAGCATGTGCTCTACCACTGAGCTATACCTACCTCCCTAAGTGAAAGTTCTTCTAACATGAAGTTTTATCCCCTGGGACACTTGTTTGGGCTGTCTTTTTCATCAAGCATGGTATTAGCTGGTCCTACTGACTAGCTGTAACACGTTCCCCCCAGCAACGCTGCTGTAATCCTGCCTTAATCTGGACAGCAGCACGTTCCCGGGGTGTGTCACTCCCCGGAGGAGAAGCACACACCACACCTTGCACTGGATAAAAGGGCGCAGGAGCACGAAGATGGGGATTCGGGTCCGCACGATGAAGTCGAGGAAGTCCCACAGGGCCAGGCCTCCCACCTTCCGCAGGGCCATCTCCTTCACCTGGAGGCTCAGCCAGTACCACTGGCTTCCAAGCTGCCTCTCAAAGCAGACGAGAATCACCTTGAGGGCTTCATACCAGGAAAAGAGACAGATGAGCCGCCCGACTGGTGCTTGGGAGGAACCCCGCCCACATCCTGCCGCCCGCATCCACAGCCCTTTAACGCATCAATTTTCGACATTTCTGAACTCTCTCCATGTTTCCATAAACTTTCATGCACTCTTCAGTGAGACTGTTCTGACATCAAGACAGACATTTGTGTGGTAACATGTTTTGATTCTGATTAAGACAGCACATAGATCTTTCTTAAGTGCCTTTAAATAGTATTTTGGAAAATACAGACCCAAGCAGTTCGCAGAATTGAAAGGGGAAGGTGTTATAAACACGATGTGTGGCTAAAGTTTTGCTTTCTAAAAATTCTGTCATAGTGGCTTTATGGTTATACTAACATACCACTCATATCCTAAGCGAAAACATGGGCATTTTAAAATATTTTTCTTTTTACTTTTAAACTTAGACATAATATATTCTTGTTATCGAAACATATATAAAATCAAACCATGCAGAAATGCATAAAGTTTAAAAAAAAGTCCTTCACCTTCCCACACCCTTTCTGACTCCAACCTAAACTGCTCCCCAAGTAAGCGGTAAATGTGTGTGTGTGCATCCTTCCAGAAAAGACTCCATCGTCCCTGCCTCCCCCGCCTCCATGTTGCACATCATGTCTATTACCAAACCTGCTGGATTTCTTTTACAACATCTCTTTCCTCCCAGATTCAGCAGCCACGTCACAATCTACATTTATGTGTTTATTTTCAGGAAGCAAAATTTCCCAACAGTGTGTCAGGAACAAACCAGAATATTGTAAAGATGTGGAAGATTGTGGTGGGGGCTTCCTCTGCCCCCAACCCCACCAGCTGTGCCCACAGGGTCTCCCATGGGGCAGTCAGGGGAACCTGGAGCTTCTTCATCCTGCCTGAAGGCCCATCTCAGCATCTAGAAGACACACAGAAATCCAGCTCCCTAAAGCCCTGAGGAATCACATACACGTTTACCATTAATTTAAGGCATCTCTAGGGAAAACCATGCCATATCACACAGACAGAGATGTTGTAATAAGATTCTTCCTTCCCCATCTTCCTCCTCAAAATCTCACTTTCTCAGCAGTCGCTAGTCTCAATTCCTCTCCCTCAACGAAACAAACAAACAGATGAACAAAAAGCAACATTCCTCTATCCCTACCCTGACCCTGGTGACGTTTCTACTGTTATGTGCCTGTTTGCCTTCTTTGGGTGTCTGCCTTTCTGCTTTCCACCTTCCTCTCCATCATAAGTAGGATAGCAAAGGGCTCATGAGCAGGGCTTCTGGTGCTGGATGGTTAAGATCTGAAATTCGGCTCTGCCACTTACTAACTGTGTGACCTTAGGCAAGTTACTCAACCTTTCTGGGCCTTGGCCTTGTCCCTTCTAAAATGAGAACATTTACTTCGTAGAGTTGTGAGGATTCCAAGTGATGATAGTGTAAAGTCTAGAAAACACTGCTTTCTGCACACTAAATGCTCAAAATGAATGTAGAAATAAATTTAAAATAGCCTGGCCAAGTAACCAAAGGATCCGCCTTCATTAGAAAGGCAGAGCATGTAGAGAACTGAAGATAGTTACTCCCTAGTGTTTCCTCCAATCCCTGTCTTACATGCTAAGACCTCTTTCTCTGTCATCCTTTCTGTAGTCTCAAACCTCATGCAGGGCTCTGTGCTAGAGTCTAGATTTTATTTGAACCCTACATTCTCATGACTCTGGCAACCAAACCCCACGTGGGTAGGTCCTGTGCACAAGTGGCCTTGTTTCTTTTTTTCCATTTTTCATTCTCCTTGCCAATCACATCATTTTCAGATGCATCCCTTATAATGCAGTCCAAACACCCCACTACACTCCAAACCCCAAGGACCTGTTTTTTTACCATTGTGTATACTCCCCATACCAAGGTCTGCTTTGGTGAATTGAACAATGTCCTACAAGATTTTTTCAACTTCCTCCTTTTGAGATTTTCTGTTATAGTGCTCCTGAGTCTCAGTGCTGTGGCGGGGGTGGTCTTTTCTCCCTGGCTGAGTTCTTTCTGGCCAAGGAGCAACTTCAACCATTACATAGGTCAGAACCCAGCTACAGCAGGGATAGGGTAACAGGAAAGGAGAGGTGGAGGGTGATGCTTCATCCTTGCTCAAGTGGCTTCTTTAAATACTCTCTGAGTTGAGGTCTTAAAAAATACTTTTTGAGTCTAGGTGGAACATAACTAAATAAATACATATGCATATACATATACATACACATATATAAAGGTGTATATATACATATATGTGTGTGTATATACATACATTTATACATATATGAAGAGAGAGAGAAAAAGAGAGAGAGAGAGAGAGAAAGGAAGAAGTACCCACCCAAGTATGCTGCTTGGCTGGTGGACTCTGCCAGCCCTTCCCTGCGCAAGTCTTTCCCTGCATCCCCGGGGGTGGAGCAGTGGGCGGGGGAGCTCTCCAACATGAAGTTCTTGCTCCTGGACGTGCTGATGATCCGTGGAGGCAAGAGCACATTAATGACCGTCTGTAGCAGCAGCTGCACCTCAGGCTGCTCCAGCCACGGGCTATCTGAGGGGCAGAGTTTGGAAGAGGGAAGTGGAAAGAAAAACAAGTCACAAGGTAGACTTTCCACATTAGACACAGAAGAATTCAGCTCTCTTTCCAATTCCAAACTAGAACACCCTAGAAATTCGAGTGTCTTCCCCACCAAGTAGAGCTCCTCCTATGAGTGGAAGCCGTGCTTCTGGTCCTGGGTGTCTCCTCCGTGGTCAACACCCAAGGGTCCCTGTTCTCAGCCAAATCTCTGCTTTACCACTTCAATCTCCTTTCTTTTTGTCTGCTCAAATACTCATAATGCACTCTCTTTACATTTGAGATAAACTTTTTCTAAAAGAAAAATCCCCCAAGAAGGAAGAGGAATGAAAACACACTGGAATTTAATAACAGTGGAAGGATTTCTGCTAAACCTAGTGTCAGTAGGTTATAAAGTTCATTCACCTGTCAATGCACATCATACTGTACTTCAGTTAATACCATTTTCTTAATCAAAAAAATGATCTCCTGGTTTTTAATGTACTGAAATGATTTTAAATAGGATGTATCTTCTAAGAAGCAGAGCAGAGGAAAGCTTTGCCCCAGGGTAGCTAAACTGAAAAGAAAGAAAAACTCTATTTTCTAAGATAACCCTGTTTACATCATTCAGATCGATTTCAGTGATGACCTTCATGGGAAAAGGAGAAATAATAGCTTGACATTTAAGAAAACACAACAACAATGATAAGTTTCCTTTAGTTAAATTAATCAGACCTTTGCTTCCAGATCCTACTGTGAGCACAAATGGGATGAGCAGATTTAAAAGCATCCCTTCCCTTCGCTCTTGATTGGTGAATGGGGAGATCACATGGCTTAAGGGGAAATCTTCTTTTAAAGCCTGTGCAGCAATAATAGAAAAAAAGATTAATTGACCCCCCTCACCCATTCAGCCTGTTTGTTTTTACACAGCATGGCGGGACTCCCTGCTGGCTGCACCTGCAAACTGGGAGTTCAGTTGTCATCTCTGCAGCATACAAGATTCACCCCAAACTGATACTTTACCATTTGCTTGACATAATTGAGTGCTATATACCTAAAAAAAACAGTAACATCTTGAATATAAAATAAAAATTTATTATACTTATAGTCTGGTATTAAAATAGCCACATTTCCCCATTTTCAGTTTCTCCATATGTCCACTAATAAATATTTTAGCAACCAAAAAAAAAAGGAAGAACTTGCCACCTGCTCCATTTGAAAATTATTTAAAAGTCCTCGGACCCCTGAATAAGGCCTTCTCCAAGCCAGAAAGCAACAGACAATAAAGAAAGAGATAAATGATCTCTGTACACGTGTTACTAAAATGTTATCACTTTAGGGATGTCATTGTTTCCTTTTTGTGTGGTACCCACAGTACTTGCTTAATCTCTTTTCCATCATCTTACCCGTTCTCTGGATGATGGACCATCGAGCTTGGTTGTCAGAGAATAGATGGGTCAGTTATATACCTCCCATTGGTCACAGAGCTTCCTGGTGATTTACAACTCTTAACATTAGTGACACACAGAAATAGGCAGGGAAATTGGCATTCTGCACATTTTTGCCCTGGGAATGATTATTTTAATTTTAAGACATAAAAGAAGGGGGAGAGTAATAATTTTAAAAGCACCTGCAATATTCAACCCACAATCATTAAAGAAAATTAAGATATTCAAAGTCTAGTGATACCATTTGAAAGAATTTTTTATGGCAATTCTTTCTGCAAATAATTTAAAGCCAGACTTTGAATATTACTGCCTCTTTTAATTAACAATTGTGGGCTGATTATCTGTGAACCATTATTTCCCTAACAAATTTGCATACATTTTAAATGACTGAAGTGGTTGCTGAGGTCGTGGCAGGACTAAATGACTCTGCTATTTTTGAGATCTCAAGAAGAATTACAGAAGCACAACTTTAGGACCAAGCTCAGTGCTGAAGCTCCAAACCGGTAAAAGTTTGGAGATGTTTACACTTTTGTTTCACAGATTTTGCCCAGCCATTGCAGGAAAAAAGAAAAGAGGACACCATGATCTGGTGCCTCAACCAGCAACTTAAAAGAGCGTGACAAACAGGTAAGGCAGTCACACCTGTATCTGCAACGCTACAAGCCGGACAACAGCTGTGCTGAAGGGCAGAGGTGGTGAGAGATAAGGGCTGAGATGAAGAAGGGGTAATCCATCAGCAACACTGGAGGGTCCTACCACTCCCATCACCTGAAATACAAACAGAGCACATGACCAGCCTTGACTATTGCAATTTCATGCAACTGTAGTAAGGGAGTCTCATTCAGTAATAATAATAATAATAATAATAATAATAATAATAATAATAATAATAATAATAATAATAATAATAATAATTTGAAGGTTGGGCATGTTACTTTTAATCTATCCGTGCTGCCTCCTCTTGAAGGCGTGTAATGTCTGGAGTCAGATCAAATGTTTACACTGGATTCAGGCAAGGTTTTGTATAATGTTGTTTATAACTAACTATGTAAATAATGAGAGATGAACCAAAAATTGCTCTAATCAGGAGACTGGATATACTTACTTGTGGACTCAAAGGAATGCAGTCAACATTCTTTGATGGAGCAAATACTGAGGACAATGATGATGGCAAGAGCTCTATTTGCACTAGGCATTCCAACTACAGGTTAATTGCCCAACTAGTTAAGCAGCAGATTCTAGTCAATGAAATGCTCTACCATGGTTTCCACATTGTACAAAACCTTGCGGAGACCAGACTCTAGAGATTACATAAATGATTAAAAATTTTTTTTCTTTCTTCCCATAAATCCTAGACTGGCCAACTCAGTGCCTTTTTGCACTAAAAAAGAAAAAAAATTCTCTTTGTATTTTAAACTCCCCCACCCGAGACTACCTCAACATCTAGCCAATTGTGCAGTCTCCACCACCCCACTCTCCAACTGGCAGCCCTCAACTCTCAGCGCAACTTGAAGAGGTCGACTGTCAAAGTAGTGTGTGGGAAGCAGCGCACCAAAATCCCATCTGTGCAGGGATGGGCCCCTGGATCTCCCCACGCACCACCTTGAAATGTGCCTCACTATTTTCAGTGTCACCTGAGCCGTCTGTTTTCATGGGTAGGTAGGTATGTAGGTTGACCTGTAAATCTTCAATTCAGAGAAGTCAATAGCAGAGTTACATTTTGCAAAGTTTCAGAAGATTGCCACTTGGCTACTCACCAGATTGACACAGACATTGATCAGTGACCTAAGGTGAGGCAGGAAGGATATGATTGGCTGCCTCTGAAGTGTCAAACAAACCCCTTCAATCAAATTGCTGGCAGGCTCCCACTCAACCTGTCGCCTGGAATACAATATAGGAGCCATTAGCGGCATGGCTCCCTTCCGGAGACTGTCTGAAAAGAGTGAATGAGACGGTGATTCTGACGCCATCTAAGACAGGATGGATGTCTGAGACAACAAAGTGCTTCACAGAGGATGAAGTTTACCATGTTTTTCCAAAAGTACAGAGCACAGTGGGGAGGGAAGAGGATACTGAAAACGTAGCATAGGCACTCCTGCCCCACTCGACTAATGAGACAAAATCTATTGAAGAAAAAACAGAGATGATGAATGGGTGGCATTTCATGTTTCCTGGGTTTAGCTCTGAGAGGGAGCATGAGGCTACGATTGTAGGGACGCCATCGTCGGGGTCACCACCCCCAACAGAACTAATCTGACTACAGGCTGTGTTTCTGAAATCTTCCAATCAGACTACAGTTGATCCCATCAGCGTTTACACCAGATTACAACTAATTAGATTTATATGGCTTAACTCCTGCCAAAAAGATGGCATTAGAGGAAAATAGTCTATCTATTTATTTTTGAAAATAGTCTATTTAAAAAGTGTTCTTTCTTGTCTTCCTAAACAGTGATATTTGGGGGCTGCTTTCTATGGTAGTATAAATGGTGGTATACCTAACCAACTAGATGAACATAGGATTTTCTGTAATAAAAGACAGTTTAGTATGTATTTGTCTCAGTAGTGAAAGGGTCATTTCTGTGGCCCCCTAAATAAACAGGTTGGGCTTTACTGAGATCAACACTATTTCCAAATATTATCCTGGAAATAATTTCTAAGCTTATATTGCCTACCTAATTGAAATTTCTATAGTGACAAAGTGGAAATGCTCATAAATGAGGACACAGTGACATCCCTGATGCCCAAGGAACTCACAGGACAGGTTCAGTCCACATTTCTCTTGTGGAATTGAGATCACCTGAAGAAATTAAATCCACGGCTACTCTAAATTCACAGCCTGCATCCCAAGAAAACTGCCTACCACTGACCAAGTCGATGCATTAATCCAGAAGTCTACTTTTAGGAAGCATGCTGTTCTTTAAAAATGGGCTTAGTTATATGACAAATGAGTCAGCCTATGAAGATGCTTAACATCTTTAGATACGGAGTTATTCTGACACATCCCTGTAAGATTTATAAGCTCATGGCCGTTTGCCAATAGGCACGAGTGTTCCATTGGGACCACTAAAGAAAACAGGAGTCCTTTAAGGACAGACATTTCCATGCCCATGAAATAAATAACCTTGAAATAGTGTATAGGCATTCGTCCTCACAATATAAAAGAATATAGCATCAAACCATCAATTATTAGAATGAAATCTTTCAATTTCTTTTTTTTCCCCTGACGACTACATAAATAAAGACAGGCACAGGATGAAACTTGCAAAAGTTCTAACAAATCGAACAGTAAGCTCTACAAATTCTTGGGCAAGAGCTGCACTGACTTTAGGTTTTGTTTAAAAGGACAGGAAGTGCCCTCCCTAACCCAAAATTGAAATTTCCAAGTATGTGCGTTTATTAGCATTTATCAATTAAACTATCTGCTCATGGTGCCTATAGGTTTCCAAACTGGGCTCAGATCTCCAGGTAGACTGGTTCAGAGGCATCTGCTCATAGAAAGGTTACTAATGGGTATTTCAGGCCACTGAGTGGAGATCAAGTGGTAATAACATTCATTTAGTACCACTTGAATTAAGTAAAAAGGTGAAAATGAGTCATCTGTTATCAACCCTGAGATCTCTTTAGCTGCTGCTTGGCTGATTATTGTAAAGCCTGGCATTTCTCTAAACTGGTACCTAAAATACTATGTTAAATACCTGTTTTCTGAACATGAAATTAATTTTTCTTCTCTCCTTATTTGTGTAATGTAGAAGGTATGTCCTGGAATTGAAGGGTTCACACTGAATTTCTGATGTGTGTCAGATAAGAAATATGATAGCTAAGAAATGAACAGATTTTTCAAGATACATATTTTTAAAGAATATGTTATTTCCTCAAAATATAGACGCTGCTGCTTATGCATTTGTACACCTATCTATGCATACGTAACAGAACACTCGCAAGTCATTCATTCAACTCCAGATTGATCCACCACCTTAAAAAATGACCAACTTTAAGTCTGAGGCTTGTAATATCAACAGCTGACTAGGAGGCCTCCTCACCTCAAAGTAGGCATCTTATGAATTTTGTTGAACATTCTATCCAATCTCTTTAGAATGAGGATGAGGGCCGGCCTCACTGCCTCGGCCGTCCAGTCAGTAATGGGCAGCATCTCCATGATGTAGCGCCGCAGCCCCCGGCTCTCCATGGTCTGGGTGTCGTATGGTGCCAGCTTCAGAAGGGAGTGGGCTATTTCCGCCAACCTAAAACATTTTATTTGGTTTTTAAAGAATAAGCTTAGAATGCCACCATGGGAATTGTCCCACACAGCATCATGCTAATCACTCTCCTTCCAACACACCAACTCCCTGAACTACAAACATTCTGACACATTATCTCATAATTTTAAAATAAATGTTTAAAAAAAAAAGCAAATTAGGACAAAATAAGTCCCACACATTCCAATTGACTGATATCTCTCTTAAGTCTTTTCAATTGGTAGTTTCCCCCCTCCCCCTCTTCTGTTTTTGGTTTTTTTCTTTTTTGACATCTAGTAATTTATTTGTTGGAGAAATTTAGCTGTTTGCTGTGTAGCATTTCCTACATTCTGGATTTTGCTGATTGGATCTCCATGGTGTCTTTTATTTATTTATCCCATTGCCCCTATATCTAATTCAGCTGGTAGTCATGTTCAGGGGTTCGATCAGATTAGATCTGATTTTCTGGCACGTGCACTTCATAGGTGATACGTACTTTCATCAGCAGGCACGTGATTCCTAGTTGTCACTCTTTTTAGGATGTCAGCCACCACTAGTGATCACTGTGGCAGATTCATTAACTCACTGGGAAGTAGTACAGTGGAAATAGTGTATCATTCCTTTTTTCATGTATTAACTATTAACTATAGCATTTCAATAAGGAGAAATTTTCTTTTGATTATTCCAAAAGAGACAGGATAAATGCTTGAAAAGATCTTCAGTTTAAGAGCTGCCTGGGTGATTCTGACAGGCACTCTGGTTTAGGAATCAGAGCCAAGCCCCCTCCTCTCTAATACTTAGATTGCTCCACAATTGCTCCATCTGACCAGCACCACGGATGGAGAATTCACCACTGCACAAGGTGGCTCATTCCATCTATGGGGGTCCACACTGTGAAAAGCTCTCCTTGTATTAGGTCCCCCAATTCCCTGAGTTTTTTCCTACAAGGCTTCATCTGGAAGCCTGAATTCAATCCGTCTTCTCCCTGGCAACCCTTCATTATCAAGTAACACTTGTCTCCTCATCCCCCCTTATCCTCCCTCCAGACCCAACGTTCACATTGTCCTTCTGGAAATTGTGTGTGTGTGTGTGTGTGTGTTTCACAGTCTTTTGTTTATCTCTTTCTCACAAATGTGCCCTGCAGAAAATAATTCTTCACTTCTCAGGCTGCTTGACAGATAAATCTACACACACGTATTTCTTTTCGCTTATTAGTTTGTAGGTAACCTTAAGAAATGCTGGAGAAATGACTGATCCATTTTAAGCTTGAAAACAATACTTAAGAGTCATTTTATGGATTACTAACTGAATTTCTCTCATCCCTGGTCATGTTACAAAATGAATTTGCTTTGGGCATAAAACAAAAAGTTCCTTTAATACAGTCTTTGCTGTGCTAGCACATGAATAATCGTGAGAACACAGGGATTTTTCCCACTGAGAAGGAGAGGGAGAAAGAAAATAAATTTGCAGATCTTGCTACCCTGCTATACTGCTGCTTTGGCAGCTCTGGGTGGGGCAAATGTGCCAATAAATTCCCTTAGGGTAGAAACTATCTAATCAAGAATATCTTCCTTGAGAGCCTTGCAGTCAACCATATATTCTGCAAATGCAGGGGTACAGATTTCTTCAACACTCCTTCTTGGCTCTTTGACTCAAATCAAGTACTTCTTGCAAATATCTCTTCTATCTTTTATATCATCCCATTTCTTTTTTTTTTTAAAATCAGTCCTCTCTCCTTGATTAATATTGTCCATTCCTATGGCTTTAAATACCACCCATATGCCCACAGTTCTAAAATTTATATATTTAGCTCTGACTTCTACATATATCCAATGTGTACTTAATTTATAAAAGAAAACCTTAATTATACCCTTTGCTTGGCATAGGATAAAAGCATTTGGAACTGTCCGCACTCAGCAAACTGTTTGGAAAGAGAACATGGCAGGTCTATTTTTATTGAAAGCTTATTGTAAGAAATTGCATGAATAGAGGGCATTTAGTCTTAATATCCCTGGCAGTAAAAATTTTGCCTACCTCCCTATAGCTCCAGGCCATGAAATAACTGTTCTATAGAAAGACATTATCCTGGCTCTGTAGAGGATCCTCTTGCTGAATTGCATTATGACATCTGGAACTCTCAGCAGTGACAGGCATCAGCCGTGTGACACTGGCCCTTGATCTCTATGGGGACGTTGTTGAGGGTGCTGTTTGTCACACTCCTCTTTTCTTTTAACCAATGCCAACTAGGAGATATTTCTTTTTCTTCATATTTAAAAACGGTAATGGTTTACCAAAAAACTAGTTGTTTTTATCTTCTCAATACTATGATTTTGTTATTGGTCCTTTCCCCCTCATTGCTTTGATAACTCAAAAGCTCAAAGTAAAATTTATAGTTCATGAATAGCATCCATAATGATTAAATCATATAGATTTCCTGTCCTCTCACCACAAACAAAATTATTTTCCTGCTAAGTTTTTTCACATTGTTCTGACTCTCTAATTTGTAAATTGCATTCCTTTGTATCATACAATTTTCTAAGTTGCCTCAAGTAACTTGGTGAAATAATAAATACATATATACACACATGTGATATATAGTACTTGCAACACGGCATTATATTCTTCAAAAATTTTTTTTTACTGAGTGAGCTGATTTTCAATGTTAGTTTCAGGTGTACAGCAAAGTGATTCAGTTATACATACACATACATATATATTTTCAGATTCTTTTCCATTCTATGTTATTAGAAGAAATTGAATATAGTTCCCTGTACTATACATTAGGTCCTCGTTGTTTATCTATTTTATGTATAGTAATGTGTGCCTGTTAATCCCCAACCCCTAATGTATCCTTCCTGGCCCTTTGTTTTTTACCATAGTTTGTTTTCTATGTCTGTAAGTTATAGTTATATTCTCATGCATGCTTCTTGTATTGGGCTGTGATCATGTTGAGGACCAGAGTTTTATTTTACATCCCCAGTGTCTATCATAGTATTTGGGTATTTCTCATTAGCATTAGTATATATTGAGCCCTAGACCAGTGCCAGGCACAGAGCTCAATCATTTAAACTACTAGAGCTCATTTAACCTTTAATAGGGTTTGACCTCTAGAGGGACCTCCAGGCCCCTCTGACATGCTCTCCCCTCCCTCCAAATGCCTTAAGGATGGTAGATACAGATGGACAAGTTGTAGGACAGTTACTAACCCATGATCATGATCTCTCTCTCTCTCTCTGACTCTCCTTCTCTCTCTCTCCCATCTTTTAGAAATCTCTCCCCCTTTCTCCTACAAAATGTCTGTTGGTAGTAGTGATTCTCTGACTCTGGGCGACTTAGGTCAGCTAGCCATGATCATCAGTAGGAAAGGAGAGGAGATGGCCTGAACAGAGCGCTGAGTTACTATGGCAACAGGAGCGTAATACTCCAAACTTTCCTCCCCTTCCCCAGTGTAGGAACTGAGATTCTCAGGGTAAAATAAGCTCTCCCCCATCACAGCACAGCAGGGAGTGTGAACACATGCGAAGCCCTGGAGCTCTGGCTGTGTGCCAACAACTCAGAGGATGTGAAATCAGTCTGGAAGAGAAAAAGCCTGTGTTTTCCACACATTCTCCCTCACTTAGTATTTTCTAAATTTTTCAAGAGATAATTTTAAGGGGAAAAAAAAGGGAGTTAATAATTAGGAAATTGGTGTCTTTAAATTGCAATGTAATTTCTGAAAGGCTAGAACCTAAGCCTACCTTTAGCTTTACAGTTACACTAAACTCTCCAAGTGAACATTTTGATGCCCATGGAATTTTCCTTTCAAGGAATTTTTATGACCTTTTACAGACGGTTACAAAGCTAAATAGAAGATCCTCTGGAATCATGTTCCTTTTAGGAATCTGAAAATACAGACACAGACTTTATAGTTGGAATAACAAGTGAAATAACGTCTCCATAGGAAGAAGGAAATATGAGTGCACAGAGATGTAATTCTGGGGCCTCTCCCTGACACACCAGGAGTGAAAAATTTTAAATTCATGACTGGCCTCATCTAGGGCAGAATTTTTACCAGGACACTGTTTTGAGACGTTGGAAGGCTGTTACATCCAGTGCATGTAAAAGGGATCTCAGACTCAAGCAAAATGTGGCTCCGAGTTAAAACTGTTCCTTCCCTGCCGACTTAATCAGTGCGTCCTTGGGTCATGTAGAGGCAGGGGAAGCCCTCAAGCAGAAAGTAGCAGTGCATTTTTAGTGTAAAATAAGAGAAAGGAGACATTGGATTCTTTTGAAAAATTAGAATCTGGGCAGGAAATAGAACTTGGAAGAAGGCTACTTCCCGAAGAATTAGGTGATGGAATTTCCCTTTCACTCTCTTTTATTGAGGAGCAAATACATTGCCTGGGCTTTTCCGTCTTTAAGAACATTGCCCCCTGTCCATGCTGAGATCCTTTTTCACAGACTTAACATACTTTCCCAGAGGGCCCTGCATCCAAGCCACAGGAAACCAGTCCATTTCAACCAACTCCATGTTCTTATTCTGCCCCATCTCTACTCCACTGCCTCCCACCACACCCCAACCTCCTTCAGACATCCAGCCCAAGCTGTGTCCACACTTAGAGGCAGAGAAAATGAGGCCAGTACCTCATGTGGGACTTCACATCCAGCAACTCCAGGGCAGTGACCCGTGGCTCCCCGGCCAAGTTTTGCAAGATCTTCAGCCTGGGCCCGCAGTGCTTGTAGAACTCCGTGCAGATGTTCAGCAGCGACTCCCGGGGTCTTCGGAACTCCTCCCGAGCAATCCTTTCATCCAGTTCCTCTCTGGGAAGGCCCTGCCCTTCCTCCAGTAAGTGCAGGTTTTCTCTGGGGATTTACAGAAGGTTAACTGGGGGTCTGGAAAGGTGCATGGGGGGGCAACTGTGAGAGGGAAGTACCACATGGCAGAGAAATATGATTCCTTATATTATATATAAGTCAGCAAATCAGCACTGGGTGGGGCCTAGGAGAACCTCATTGGAAAGCTAAAGAAAGTGCATCACCCTAGAAGAGATGGTCACCCCAAATGGTAGTGGCTTTACATTAGCTATTTCTTGAGGATGTACCCAGAAGTAGAACGACATGTGGGGATGAAATGCAATCTAATGGAACCATAACCCAGCTCACAAGGCAAATCATCACAAGATAGCAGAATTAGTATGAAATTAGGGCTGTCTTTCAGTACCTGATAAAGTGCAGTTTGGCGCCCTGTTCCTGGTACCTGGGAGTCAGAAAAAAGTCTGCGTGACTATCAGAGCGAGAACAGGGGCCTTGTGGTGGGGCCTCTTAAAGATTTTTCCTAGCAAAAGCCTTTGAAGCTACACATTTTGATAAGCTTACCAATCCACACATGCTAATCCTGAAATACAAAATCTTACTCTTTCATTTGGCAACCACATATGCTGAAATTATAGCTGCCATGAACGCTGTTCCATTGCCACTTAATTTGTAGAAAGACAGGCATTGTAAAAACATCCACAAACCCATGGGATGTGGTCAAATGAGGGAAATTTTTGAAAACTTCAAAGGCAAAGTGAATCTAAGTTATAGTTTTTACATCATGTCCTACATTTTGGGTGATCAGAGGAAGAACTATGGCTGACTTCCTTTTAGTTCTAGAGACTGGCTGCTTTATGATTGATTTGATAACAGGACTTTAGAAGCCCTCTTTCTCTCTGCACCTTTCATCTCGTAGTTGAACCTGGCCCCATGTGCTTAGAGAAGCCCGTAAATATCACTTACATTCATTATTTAAGACCCACATAGTCATTTTTCCTTAACGTGAGAAATTGAGGCCTGAGTTAACACTATCGTACCAGATAATTTATAGTCAGGAATTTATTTTATTATATAGGTATGTGATAAGCAGTGAATTTACTTTACACAATTAACGATACACACTTAAAAGTATGCTTCAGAGAGAGTAGAAAATTACTTAGTTTTTTCTTATCATCTCCCTGCTAACTACTCCATACCGGGAAAGGAGAACTTTCTCTCAAGCTGATCTTGGGTTTGCCCTAAATCTTCCTTGGAGGAAGAAGCTAATTAAACTTTTTGTTTGTTTTTGTCTTAGAGTGTTTAGGAGTTAACCCAGGCAGAAGAAAGCAGGTGAAGTATTAACTAGTATAGCTGGTGTCTGAGTTACACCAAAACAGGGAAGGCGATGAAGTCAATGACCGTGAAAGCATCATTTAAGGACTTAAGTCAAAATGTGGATGAAATGTCTGCAAAAAATCTGTCCAGATGAAAGAAAGCTGACTTGGCACAGCTGCCCTGGAATGAGAAACCACCTCCTGATTATTACTGTTTCATTTGGCTTTTTCTTGGAGGCCAGTGAAACAACACTGGAATGGTTCAAAGACCACCCAGGAGGCAGAGAACATCTTGCATGTTTGTGCAAACAAACGGACACAAATGCCAGTTTTTGAAGGTGGCTTAGTTCTCTTCATTTATGAAGGTGAGAATTTCAAAGAAGCCTCAGTATTTCCTGTCACTCTAAACTCTCCCCTTCTTTTCTTTCCCTTGGAGATTTTCACACTCAGTGTTGACTATTTTCAGGATTCGTTTCATTCCCAACAGCTGAGATTCAGGCTGCATGAAACTGAGAGACCACGGAAGAACAAGGCCAGTGAATTACCTGGTGTTCACCCCAGATGACATGGTGTGGTTGGCTGCGGTGGCCCCTTTATGGCCTTGGTCACACCTGCTCATCTGTGGTGCTGTCATGGGCCTGTGACAATGACAGTAACAAAACAACAACACAAGTGGAAACACTGATGAAATCCTCAAGCTACTGCAGCTCACACGAGTTTTAAGTTAGTCTTAGAGTCTTATAAAGATAGACTTTGGGTTTTTCTGTCACACTTTTCTGCTGTCTCTGTTCTGGGAAGCACTTTTAAGGGAACACTGATTCCTAAGGGTTTATAAGCTCACCATGATTTAAGTCCTCCCATTTCTTGGTTTATTCATAGGAATAAACTATGACTCTTCAAACCAGACATTTATGAAATCAGACTTCTAAGTCTGTAGTAATTGAGAGTTAAGAGTTCATTTTTCAAATTCTACAGTTACCAGGAAGTTAGCCACTCCAGACAGTAAGAGAAAGATAGGGGTGAATACCATTCAGGTAACCTTCTCCATAACCAGCCACTCTGTTTTTCTGAGAAACTATCAAAGAGTAAAAGAATTTTTCTAGACAAAATTATACCTAAAACTGCCCAGGGAAGGGAGTAAATTAGTATCTATTATAAGTCAGTAATTGACACACTAAGAAATAGATTTGAACCATCTCATTTTATATCTGCAGGGTTCACTTTAAATATTAGGCAAACTTAGCCTCTGCATCAGTGTCTGCAACATGGTAGGGATGATAAAGCTTTTCAAAGCCATTGCTTGTGTGAGCTCTTTAAGGCTTGCTTTTGTTGTGCTCATCTTCTGGATGCTGGTTGTGGCTGGAAAGGGAGAAAGCCTTTAAAAATCACACCATGTTAGCTATCTTGATTGTGGTAGTGGTTTCATGGGTACATACTTCTGTCAAAACTCATCAAATTGTACACCTGAAATATGTGTAGTTCACTGTACAGGAACCATTCCACAATAAAGGTGTTGAAAAGTATCAATTAAAAAAAAAAATCACACCAGACCTTCCCTTCCTGTGCCTTCGTGGTGGTAGGCGGCATTTAAAGATGGCCCTGAGAACTTCCCACCCTGGCGTTGCTCCCGTGTTTAAGCTACATTATATTGGCAGAAAGGAGATGATCTGGGCAGACCTCATCTCATCTCCAACCCTTAAAAAGCACAGAGCTGACTCTCACTAGGGGCAGACAGATGTGAAGTCTGAGAGGGACTCAGGGCACCACTGCTGGTAGATCTGGAGCCGTGTGAGAAGGGAAACAGGTGTCTTCTGACAGCAGAGTGGCCCCTGGCTGACTGCCAGGAAGGAAAGGGAACCTCAGACCTGAATCTGACTGGTGTTGGATTCTGCCCCAAACCTGAATGATCTCGGAAGTGGATTTTTCCCCAGGAACTTCAGATAAGAGCCCAGACTGAATGACATCTTGACTTTGACCTTGTGAGACCCTGTCAGAGGAACCAGCTGAGCTTGCTCGATTTCTGGCCTACAAACCTCTGAGATAATAAATGTGTTCTGTTTTGAGTCTCTCAGTTTATGGGAATGTGTTATGCGACAATAGAAACTCATATGAGACACTTGAAATATAATTATTTATTTATAGGTAGGTTTTTTTTTTTCCCCGTGAGCTACATAAATTAGGGCTGTGAAAGTGAAGTGGTATTCTCTTCTTTTTGTAAAAACAATGAAGCCAAATTTGTTGTGAATAATTATAACCAAATAATGAGACTAGTCTTCCCCTCCATCAAAAGAGTGTTAAATAGGCTGGAATACTTAAGGCTACAGAATTTTAAATGTCAGAGCTCCCTCCATAACTCTTTGTGGAATTTTGGGTAAGTCAATTTTGGATAAGCTAATTGACTTACTGTACAAGGGAGTAGAAAGCATCAATATTGTGTCTATAAATAGAAATATCAAGTGACATTTAGGAGAATGGTCTGCTCTTCTCTCCTCTGGTCACAGGAAGGCACTAGTGATGTAACCAGGTGGATGAGCAGAAAGAGTGAAAGTCACGTGTTTCTCTTTAGGATCTTCTCCTACCTCGGACTCTCAGGAAATCATCGTCAATGCACTAGGGACTGTTTCCCATTGGATGAGGCAATTCATCACGGCTCCCTGTCCCACTGCTTCCCATTTCTTCAGTTTAGATGCACTCGGGCACTTCAAAAGATAGCTGACCCAAGGCTTTGGGGCTGTATTCTACTTGCCGAGGTTGACAATGTAGCTCAAGATTAGAAACTAAACATACATTGAATTTAATGAGCAACAGTCTCACTCCCTGTCTAACTTGCTGCTGCATGCTGAAATAGTCCTCCCTGAACCAACAGATTTCACCTAGCCCCCTCACCGGCAGAGCAAGATGGGGCTGGGGAAGTGGGCACCTTTTTGGGAGTAAATCTTGGAATTGTAGGCTAAGGATATGGCCAAACACGATGGACACCAGGGCAGAAAGAAGGCTTCCCCACGTCCACCCCTGCGGAGGAATGTCACCTTCCAGCTAATTTTAGGTGAGAACAGAGAAGGAAAGGCAACCATTTACATAGTTTCCTGCATCTACTGTCCCGACTCCTCTCACTCCATCTTTTGTACATGCCCCCTGTACATGCCTTCCCTGGCAGTTTAATTCCCCCACTTCTCCACCCAAGAATCTTGTGACGGGACTAACTAAATTCCTGGAACTTTGTTCAGGGCTGAACCCTGGTGTCAAATGACCTTTCCATTCCCAAATCCCTCAGCCCTCTGTCTCAGCACTCCTGAGCCTGGTCCCAAGGAGAATCTGTTAATTAGAGCATTAGAACAAAATTCTGTAGTTTATCTTTGTTACGTAGCTTCTGAAATGAAAGTAAGAAACCCTAACTCCTTACAGACAGTAAAATAACAAAAGAATGCTGAGTTGGAATTGCAGACATTTCATGTCTCATAAAAGAGCTTATTTTATTAAAATCTGGATCACAATTTCATATTCACTAAATTGGCCTTTTTACAAAAGATCTGCTCACTGCTGGCACAGAAGTTGCCACAGAAGCTGCCACAGAAGCTCAGCAAATTACATGCAAATGTGTGATTAGTAATCATGGTAGAAAAATAATAATAGTTACTATTATTATTATTATTATTATTATTATTATTATTACTCAGAGTACTTAGCACTATTTATGTAAATAACATAAGGAATGTTTGTAGTTTTAAACTATAAAGGGCTGAGTTTGGGTAAGTTATCTGTAAATAAAAACTGGGTTTTAGAAATTTTTTTTGCCACCCCATTTTTTTCTGCTTTTTGGTGGGTACATACAGTTTCTAGCTGTGGATATTTCTGCCAGTGGGATTACCTGGTGAGGACCTCCACACTGTATAAAAGGGCCTGCAGGGATGTCGCAAGGGCAGCCGTGGCCGCGATCTCCTCCCGGGCAGCAGGTACCGTCTCCACTTGTGACGTCTGCCTCTTTAGCTTTTGGAGGTAACATGGCACTAAAGCTTCCAAGACCATCAGCATCTGAAGACTTTAATCAACAGAAAGAAAACCAAGGTGGCGTTTTACATCCTACTTTTGTGGATCGTATCACATTTAGGGGTACAACAGAGACTTGGTGTTACAAATATTGAATCTTGTAAGAGTTGAACTTATTCCTGTAAGAGCTATCAGGGAACAACTGTTTAAGAGACTCCGACTCCACCCGGGAATTAAGAACGCCTCTGGCTTACAGCAGAATAGGGCATTAGGGAAGATTCTTCAAAAATTTCAATTTAACAGTGTTGACTTTGGCTTTTAACTCACGACGACAGAGGAATTTCGTCGTGAACTCTAATTCCTTTTGATTCCAATGTGTTTGATTTTCACTTGAGTCTTTTGTGTCTCATTGGGAATTTGATAATGGGAGGACTTTTTAGTCAAATTTGGGGGTTCTGTGTCATTAGCATTTTAATATTAGAGAATCTTTATGCATTTTATTATTGCATCATCTTAGTATTACCCCTTAATCTCACTGCAGAATCTCTGATACACCCTATTAACGTGGCACTGGACACACTTGGAAGGGAAAATAGGATAGGGACTATTTTGTATGTGTGTGTGTTTTATTTTATTTTTTAATTTTAACTTTTTTTTATTGAGTAGTAGTCATTTTACAATGTTGTGTCAAATTCCAATGTAGAGCACAATTTTTCAGTTATACATGAACATACATATATTCATTGTCACATTTTTTTTCTCTGTGAGCTACCACAAGATCTTGTATGTATTTCCCTGTGCTACACAGTATTGTTTATCTATTCTACACTTTAAAATCCCAGTCTGTCCCTTCCCACCCCCTGCCTAGGGACTATTTTTATACTCAGGAATTGAGTGGACATGGAGTTAATGCAGAGTTTCAATCCATTTTTGAGTCTTTTATGAGCTGTGATATTGTAGGAGGAGCCTAGGGAAAGTGGGACGAGGAACATCATGATAGAAGGTAGATTTGGTCTCCTGAGGGCTGAAGTCACACTCCTGGTTGACCACAGGTATAACGTTTAATCCTCATTGTTTAAGACAAAAAGAACTGGAAACGTTGGGGGTGCACGTGGCATTTTTTACTCATTCCTCATGTTTCCTTCCAGGAGAGAGAGTTCAGTTCATATAAATCCTGGTTCCTGTTTGCCCTTTTACTCATTCTGCTCTGGAGGAGTGGGAAGGACTTATCTGAGGGGCAAATTGATAAAGATATATACAATCAGCTCAGCCCTTTCCTTTTTCCTGGAAAGGCTTGCCAACAGGGCTTTCCTCCGCCATGCTGTGAGTTTTCAGGGAGGTCCTGTTTCAAGCTTGATTCTGCTACTTAGTCTTTCTCAGTAATAAAGGTGATATGATCAACCTCCCTTTTGCCTCACTCCTTGTCTTCCTTCATTTTTTTAGGACATGGGCAAGAGAGAGGGGACTCATCATTGGCTCCTCTCAGAAACCTCAACACTTAAGACTAAAACCATCTCAGGAGTTTCTGAGAAAGAATAAATAAAATCCTCAAGAAGGCTGCGGTGTGCAGCTCAGGAAGGAGAGCAGGGAATTGCACCAGAGGTTGAGGCCAAAAGAAACATTATGTATCTTCTTCAGGTGACTCCTTCTGTTTACACACATGGTGGTAAGAGGCAGGGTGAGGTAAGGTGACTTGACCGAGCACCTCAAGACAGCTAAACAACAAAATTTCAGAAGGAAAAACTACAAAAATTAATTGCTATAGAAGCAGAGGCAGGAGAGATTATTTGTCATGGGCAGATGGGGAAATGTACTGTGAAGATGGTGCAGAGGTCACTCTACTCAAGATCAGGACGTTCTGACCCTACCATTTGCTATCTCCCAGTGGTGTGTGCGGAGATGGTACATTATATGCAAACTGATGGAAGACTATTAAACAACGGCATTACAGCATAAGATTGATCCTTAATAATGAAGCAGTCTGGGAATATCTAATAGGCTGTCCATTGCTTTTTTCATAGAATACTTTAAAAAATACAAAATCCCAGTCTTTTATTCAATTCATAATAACTAAGAGAATTTTCAGCATCAAATAAAACTGACAATGGTTAAAACATCACTGAGGAGAATTTGTTACTGAATAAACTGATCTAATAGAGAAACTACATCTTGCAGGCAACACTGAAATATGACTTGGGGAACCAGGCAGGTATAATGATCAAAACCCAAAACACAAAAGCTCAAAATGACAGAAACTCTAATTGGCAAAGTTTGATATAGACCAAAACAAAATCAGTCCTTCCCCAAAACCTAATTGATGACTTTAATCTTTATTATAAATTTTACATGGAAAGAAAATAATCTCAGTGAAAAGAACTTTGGTTTTTTGTTTTTTGGGTTTTTTTTAGTTTTTTGTTTGTTTGTTTGTTTGTTTTTAGATTAGGGGAAAGTGCAAAAGTAGTCCCCCACTAGCACAAGTCATGCAGTCAAGTTTCCTGCATTTGGGGAAATCGCAGGGGTCAGTACACCCAGAGTGCAATGGATAAGCCTTACCCTGGGAAAGCCACCTTCATGATCATGGTGTCTCCCCTGTCAGGTTAACTATCAATGAAAAGAATTTTGATAAAATGAAAATAAAAAGTTGAAAATGGCTTATTTGCAACATAAAATAACTGATCAAGGAATTAAAGTGGCATAGAGAAATTAGACAATTATCCCTTAATGAACATTGATCACTGTAGGCATAATTATGATTAAGGTTTTTATATTTATAAAGACATAGTCAACATATCCTTAGAGTTAAAATACCCACTGGGTTAAAATAGTATAGTTGCAATATGGGTCAATGTTTTTCTACACTAATTGAAAACCAAAAGTAGAATTAAGGAGGAATGTGAAAAATTGATGATGAGATTTGATCAGAAAGAGAATTAAGAATTCTAAGTAATGTGTAAATCTGTAAGCCCAATCTTTACACCCCAAGTATGTCACTATATCTTATTTTCAGGGTTAGACCAGGGTCAGCATCCTGGAACTGACATAATACTCAGACAAGATTTATATTCTTATTCTTTATGTGACAGGAGTCTGTAGTCTCAATTTCTTGAATTTATATCAGGAAGATGCTAACCTGCTTAGATAAGGCAGTCTTAATAGGGAGCAATACTCTGGAACAATTTATCAGCCCATGTTTCTCTGTAAAGTGAGAAAGTTGAGGCAAAAGCTGTGAGATGTTTATGACTAATCCTTATTTTCTTTCAAAACATTTTCTGACCACAAAGGACTATGCATAAAGAAATAACAAATGAGAGAAATAGGAAAATGGAAACAGTTGGCTGTTATCTGATTTGTTCATTCTATACATTTTTACTGTTATATCTTCTATGGACTACAGCATTATATTGGACATTGGAAGATATATACAGATATACCAAGAATATGGCACAATGTAGTGCTTTGTTTCTAGGTTATGTATTATGAGAAAAAAATCAGACTAGATTAAGAAGTTGTAAGAGAGAGATTGTCTATTGTTGATATAATTGGAGAAAAGAAGGGAAGGCCAAAGGGTTAGTTAGGCCAGAATTATGGAACATTTCGAAGGAATACAACTCTTATTTTTAAGCATGTACATTACATAAAAGGGGGCTATTCACAATTCATTTGAATTATTGTCTCTGCCTTTAGAAGACCTATTTTCATAGAGAGATGAGACTGATTTTCATTCTGCATATCACTGTACACATATATCAGATGAGAGCCAACGTCCTAGAACTGGAATGACACTCTCTATGTGAGACCTTTGGATTCCTTGCACTTGGCAAAATGACAGACATGACTTATCTTCCTGCTCTTTGGCAGAAGTTCTTACTGCTCCTTGAAAGGAGTTTTCTCGAATAGTTTAAATGTCTGTCCTAAAATTTTATTTGCTATTAATTTATATCACATGTGAGGATGATATTTTCTAAACAAGACTAAACATCTTAGCTGCTGCACAAATTCCAAATCAGGGGATTTCAAATTAATGAAGATATACTATATTTTTCATAATCCCTGCTATGACAGATTTCCCAGATTTAGTTTTTGCAAACATACTTGCCAGAACGTTACAGGTTAATATTAGCACACATAACCCTTTGTGGTCAATTTTATTTTCTTCACCATATTTACTTATTTCAAGGCACAGAAGAAAAGGCTGCAGTTACCTTCTGAATGACTCAGGAGCGTAGGCCACCACGGTAACGCAAAGCTTAATGGCTTCGCTTATAGAGAAAGTCAGGTCTTCATTTCCATAGCAGAAATCTGAAGGGACAGACGGTCAAAGCCAGGGAGAAGAATTTGTCACTGTTAATACTGACTTTCCAGTTATATTTTGTAGCCATTTCTTTCTTAGACTTTATTCCTAAACTGTGAGCACTATCAATTTCCTCATCTAAAGGGACTGAAAACTCTGTTCTACTTTTGAATAAACTGGATGATTAAATAAAAGTGCTTTTTCTGGGGTAGCTTAAAAGAATCTTACCGAATAGAAGGGCATTTGGATGGTCTAAGGTAAGACATGAGACTTCTCTGAATCTTTGAATAACTCTACTTATACACAGTCCATGACAATAAAAAACTATCTTAAAGTATTACCCACTTCGAATCGCCCATGAAAACCCAATTTTCTGAAAACTGCAGTGGTCTACTGAGCCCCCTTTTTTAATACAATCTTCATGGCAGAGAATTCTTTACACTTCAAGATTTACAAGAAATTTAAGAAAAATAGGAGCTAGGAAAATGTTCTCACCATTATTCTATTTGTTTTTGCTGTTCTGATTTAGTTCAAAATATTCAGTATAGAGTCATTCAGAAAGATTACCAAGAGAACAAGAATGTCAAGACAAATTTTGCTTTTACCTAGTGACTTCAGAGGCTTCTCAGCTTTGACCAGCTCTAAGATGTCTAGGATGTCTGTGGTCTCTCCTTCCAGTGACTGTAGCAAGTCAAACAGGCACTGAGCTGACACACCTTTGCTGGACCCGGTGTTGGCAGCATCCTGTATAAAGAAAAGCCATTTTAGATGATTAATTCCTACCTGAGTACTGATGTCGTTTGATCAAGAATTCAAGTTTCATAAACTTTGCCACCAATAACAATTACAATATCTTCAGTTTACAGAATTCTGCATCCAACCATGCTGCTATGTGACTTTGGAATGCCTGATCTTTTAAGAAATCTATTAAATGTTAATCTAGTACAAAAAAGATATTTGTGGAAACTCATTAAAATGCAGCAATATGTGAACTGCAAGAAGAGCTCATGCCACTTGTTCCTCTGGTCTATGCTAGTAGGACTCAGCATTCCCGAAGGAAATGCCCATGGTGGATTAGCTGAGTACTTCCAAAATGTTTGGAGAACAGATGCTTATTTTGACAACTCTGGGAATTTTATAGGTCCTATATGATAATATATCTCCAGAATGGAAATACTTGCCACCTCAAATCTCTTTAAAATGGCTTTAATTCATTCATTAAAACAACAAATCTTCATTAAATGCCTCCTATGTACCAGGTTCCATTTTGTGCACTGAGGTTATAGCAAAACAAAAACAAAAACAAAACAACTCCATAAAAATTTAACAACTAAAGACAACAAAAGGCAAATGAAACCTAGGTAAAGGTCTGGCTTTAATGGAGCTTAAATTCTGTTGTGGGGTGTGGCAGAGATACCTATTGGTGAGACAAATACATGTGTGACATGTGATATGGTATAAATGCCCTGCAGAAAAAGAAAAATTAAGCAGGGTAAGTGCTAGAGAGTGATAGAAAGAAATGAGTATCAGGGACTTCTCCTTTTATCATTTTTTATTTTCCATCCTTTTATTAATTGAGTATAAAAAACCTGGAGAGTTGGTCTATCTACATCCTAGGGGCTGAGATAAGAACTGAAGATAAATGTTGAAGAGAAATTATTCACTTGTTGAAAGAGAAATGATTTACGGTGCTCATGGTCCAGTGGCTGAAGGAAGAGAGCTGAGAGACTGGTCACACAATGGGACAATGACAAGGCTAACGTAAAAACAGAACTCTGATCTTCAGCCTGTGGTAACCAGCCCAGGAAACCAGCCTGCTATAAGTAGACTTGTAGAAGTCAAACTACTAGCTCTAGTGTAAACAAAATAACCCCTGGAACAATTAGCCCCCTAATGGCCAGGACCTGATTAATTACTCCCAGCTTCCCTAATCCTTATCCCCATGTCCAACTTAGGACCAACCAGAGAAAGCCAAATATGCGCCCGTAACCAACGGCAAAGAGAGACCTCACTTCTTGTTAGCCTGTGTACAGCCTCCCCACGCCAATGGCCTCTAATCAGGGTATCCCTGAAGCCTCCCCTTTTCTCCACTATACTGTCTGCATTCGAATTTTTTCCCAAACACAGGTGATGGTGGCTAACTCCCTTGCTCCAGTGAGCTCCGAATAAAGAACCTTTAGTTTTCTCGTTTGGTTGGTCTTTATTTCCACAGAGCTTACTCACAGGAAACTCCAGGAGAGGGGCCACACTTGCAAACAGCTGGAGCACAAAGGGCTTCCGGTGTAGAATGTAGAACTGGTGGCAGGCAAATTCAATGGCTTGACGCAGCTGGGGGTTACTTTCGTAGTCAGAGTACACCTGTGGGAAAATGCCGCATAGTCAGAAAATGCCTAAACAGCCTATTATGGGAAGCAAGGAGGGCAATGGCGAATTTCATAAACTGGTAGATGGGAGGGTAAAATGGTATATCCTTTCTTGAGGGAAATTTGGCAATATATGTAAGAATCCTAAAAATACCAATATACTTTTTTCCCTGGGAAATTTGTGACTTAGGAATTTATCTTAAGAAAACAATTGGACAAATATACAAAGATGTATATACGAGAATGCCTGCTGCAAGGTTGCTTAAAATAGTAGAAAATTTGAAACAACTTTCGCTATTTGTAAATTGGGGTTGTTTAAGTGAATTATGGTATATGCATACAACAGAATACTAGACAATTATTTTTTTTAAAAGATGCCATAGTGCTAAATAGAGCTACATGAGAAAATGCCCATATATTCCTAGTATTACATTTTTGAATATATGGTATGACCCAACTTCTGTTTTTAAGAAAAGTAGGAAAGAGTATCAGGATTTTGAAGATTTAAACCAAGGCTATGTAGGAGGGAAGATTACAGGTGATCTTTATTTTCTTGTTTTAAACTTTTATCTTCTGAATCTCATAATGAGCATTTACTGTTTTTGATAATCAGTCAAAAAAGTTATAAAAAGGGGAAAACTCCAACTATTTAAAAATCAGACAGAGAGCCCTGATGACATTAAAAGTCAATTTCTTGCCCCTGCAGGTTGAGCAAAGCCCACTTTACACAAGTGTGTATTACTTCCATAATTTTTATGAAAATTTCCATAAAGGTAGAGAACTAGGGTGATCCCCCCGGCCCTGTCTGAACTTTACTCAGCACTCCTAAATGCACCCACATACACATCAGACTTGTGTAAGTGGAAACTGTTCCTGCTCCATTCACCTCCTCCAACCCCGTCATATTCCAAGTTTAATGGCAATGAAAATCTCTATTCAGAGAGAGGGCAGAGACTCTCTTGGGAGAAACATCCACTTGCCATACATTTGAATAATGGTTCTCACATTTCCGAGGGCATCAGTATCACCTGGAGGCTTGTAAAAACAGATTACTGGGCCCTGCCCCCAGAGTTTCTGATCAAGTAGGTCTGGGATGGGGCCCACCCAAGAATGGGCATTTCTAACAAAGCCCCAGGTGATACTGATGCTGCCGGTGCAGAGATTACACTTGGAGGATAACTGGCCTAGAAGAAACAGGAAAGCACAGCCCAGATCTGGGAGATCTCAGGATAAAATGGAATATCGTGACCTTTTGGAAATTTCTAATGGAGGGAGGGTTTCACCTGGTGCCTTCTGGGGTCACAAAAGAAGATAATTCCATCATTCAAAAGTTTCCTTAATAGATCCTGTGGAAGTGCGAGATGGGCAGTTAATCTCCCAGTTAGGAGAGGCGAGCCAGCGCACCTGCAGCATGGTGGGCAGAATCCACTGGTAGCCACTGAGAGAGAACAGGTGATTGAAGTGCACAGCGCTGTTGATGACGGTGGCTGCATACTGCCTGAGCAGGGCGCTGTCTTCCGGGTGGAGGATCAGAGCCCCGTTAAACACGTTGAGGAAAAGCATGATTTCATCTCCCCAGGGAAACTCGCTCGGCATGCCCAGGAACATCTCCTCTAGGAGCTGGATCCACAAGCTCTTCTGAAGTGTGTCAAGGCCAAACAGCTCCTTGCCAGCTGCGAGAACATGAAACAGCAGAGACAGAATGAGCCCCATGCCAATCTGGTCAGCGTGGTATGACCACCAAAGCCCAGGGCACCGCTGTTTCCCATTCGTTCCAACTTGGGGAGTGTGGAGATCGACTGCTGACTCACTTCCCAGCACAACACTGCTGGCACAGCTGTAATACCTCCTAGTCCTCCAGGGACTTTCTTCATCACCTCTTTGATTCAGCTCTGTGGGCAAGGCGGGGTAGGCATGCGCAGTGTGTTGCTGCTGCATAAGCCATGGCTTTGAGAGATAATAAGTCATTACAGAAAGAAAATGGCAGGGTTATGGCTAATTCTTGGTCTTTAAAATCCTGGTCAGACTAGAGCTCTGTCTACTACTGCTCTGGGGCTTCTGGATGAGGATACAGAGCATAGCGATGCTGATTTAAGTAAATTGTCCCAGATTTAAAACTGAGTAGCAGAGTGAGGTTTCAGAATAGGTCTCTTTCTATTTCTGTTTCAGGCTCCTTTCCCCTGACCCCTGTCTCGCTCTCTCAAATCGGGTATAATTTAGATAGAGTAAAATACACAGATTGTAAATGTAGAATTCAATGAGTTTTGACAAAAATACCCACTCATGCAATCAAATTTCCATCAATATATAGACCATTTTCATCACGTTAGAAAGATCCCTCCTGCCCCCTTCCAGGAAATCTATTCCCCCCAAACCAGAGGCCACCACTGTTCTGATTTCTGTTACAGTAGATTCATTTTTCCGCCTCTTAAACTTTGTATAAATACCTGTTCTTCACTTAGTCAGGAACTCCTCTAACACCACCATACTACTTCATTCAACTCCTCATGATTAGCTTAGAGCAGTGGTCTCGGAGTTTGGTCCTTGGGAGAGCAGCATCAGTATCACCTGACAGCTTGTTAGAAATGCAGGCTCCTAGGCCCCATTCCAGAGATACTGCATCAGAAACTCAGGGATGAAGAGTAGGGCCCAGCGATCTGTGGTTTATCAAGTTCTCCAGGTGATTCTGATGCCCACTCAGGGCTGAGAGCCATTGGCTTAGGGAACTGTCTGCTGATTAAGATGCTCTCCAGCTGAGGACAAAACAAGGGCATGAGAAGCCCAAGAGAGGAAGTGCTTCTTTGCTGATACCTTGAGGATCACTGAAGAGTGAAAACTCCGCATCGATAGCACTTCGAGGGAAGGAGGGCAGTCGGAGGAGGTCTTCCTGGAGCATGGAGACGTGGGACTGCTTGTGGGCTGTGGGGATCTTCTGGGTAAGGGAGATGAGAAACAAAACCCGCCCGACTTCCTCCAGCTTCCGGGTGAACACCTAGCAGCAGACAAGAGCAGGGCAGATGACAAGTAGAACTGGCAACCCAGGAATCACTAATTTGAAGAAATTGAAGCAAAATCTTTAATGGCAAACCAGGCTGATTAAAAATTAAGGGGTGGAGGAAGTGAAATGAGGAAGAAATTTCTTTTTTTCTTTACACATAGAGAGAGCAAACAATGCATAATTGACCCCAACTTCCTGCATCTGTCTGCTCCACAGAAGGAAGTGTCCTGCCGAGTTTGCAGGCTGGGGGCGGAGCACAAGGCGAGCATTGTCAAGAACCATTCAATGTTAAACAGAGCCTGTTTGTTGGATGACCTTCTGCGACAGGAGCCAGTCAGTTCCAGTTGCTTCTATCTTTTCCACTGATGCCTTAAGCTGTTTCCTATCAGTTCTGGGTTTGCCTCTTAAAGACTGAAATGGGATCCAGGAAAAACCTACCTTGGGACAAAAGCTGATGGGACTTAGATTTGTACCCCTTTGGCCCTGAGTTCAGATGCCTCGGACACGGGGCTTGTGGCCCTTCTCTTAATGCCTCTTCTGTTGCTGCTGAGGGGGCAGGGGGGTGAGATGAGGAGGATGATAAGCAGCGAGCTGCTGTTGAGGAACTTCAGAGCCAGAACCACAGGTCTGCAAATGACTACATCCCTGAGGAACTCAGAAAGAAGCCTTAAGATTCCAATTTGGAGAATACAGAGAGCGGGAATCCCATTTTATGCTATGTTTTTTAGAAACATGTTCTTAAACATGATTTAAAAAACCACAGTTGTGAAGTGCTGCTGTTGATTATGGTTTTAATTATTTTGCTGCTATATCAGAGGCTGGGATCTTTTGGTGGAATTGTTTTAGAAGTTCTTTGCATTTACGATCTTAGTTTTGCCTAGCACCTCACCCTTTGTAACCCATTCACTATTTTCTTTCTTTCAAATGCAGTTTAGGTCATAGTACTAACTGTGTTTTTAATTACTTAAGTGGTCAAATTCTAGGCTATCTCATTCATCTCATGAAGATATTTTTGAATAATTTGATGCCAAATTAGCATTCTTGCTATGTGCAGAAAAATTGAAATGATAAAGTTTCATGCTTAGACATTTTATTAAAAATAAATGAATGTAACACACAGACCACATTAAAATTATATCATTAGAATCATGTACTACAGCTATATTTCACATGCAAAATACTGTGAATTTCCTTAAGCTCGAAGTCTGATTTGTGATGAGATGTGTGAACATTATTCTGCTCTTCGATCTTAAATCTAAATACAGCTGCTTGACTCTGTCTCCTCCTGTTTCAGGAGAAGTTAGTAACATACCCAAGGTCAGATCTCCAGTCAGTGGCAGAGCTGGGACTGAGTCCAAATCTCTGGACCTTGGTTCAGTGCCCTTTTTCAGGCATATTACATTGATCCCTTTTATTTTTTTTCCAGCTAGCATAAATTTCTGGGACAACTTTCTAATAGCTATATTATGTGTACTTCCAATCCTGCTTTACAAAAATGTGTAATGAAAATCCATACTTAGACACTAATAGGTAAATAAATTAGATTTTTATTATTTATACCCAGTGATTCATCCTAGCATTACTCCAAGAGAGTGTTCCTTAATACCTTCGCATTATGATCTAATTTATAAAACTTAGCTCACACACTATTTTGGGGTATTATCTATTGACCAAGGGCCCATCCATCTACTCTCTCTAGAGAGGATCATGACAGAATCACAGAATCTCAGGGCTGGCAACCATTTTCAGATCATCTGTCCCAATGACATGACAAAATCATAGAATAAAACTGTGGTGGTCAGTCACCTGTTTCTGAATCAGCTCCTGTCCTTTCTCTGGATGCATATGTACAAGGTTCAGTTGTGGAGACACTGATCTCCTGAAAGGATAAATATCTCGAACGTAGGTCTGTGGTGGGATCATACAAAGATAAAAAAGAATTCAAGTGATTAACTTGGACTCTCACTTCCTCTTTACCCAAAGGTCAGACAAACACAAGTTGTGTATTTTCTAGTGTTTAGATTCTTACTACTTTATGCTCCCCAGTTCTACAAAATCCCAGGGAAGATAAACTCCCCTCCCCTTCAGGATAGCATCAAACTTCTCAGTACCCTTTCCAAACACCAGGGTGCTCGGTCAAGGGCAAAGGAGCCAGAGGCAATTTACTAAAGGACATTCCAGAAGAAGAGAATCACTGGAAAGTGATGTCAGTGGTCTTCTGGGTTATTTTTGCTCATTAGATCATTACCACATTCATGCTTAACATAATAGAAAGAGGAACAAGAACAATATTAAAATTCCAAATAGAAAACCTAGTTATGATATAGGGAACCTAATTTTTCATCTAGATGTAATAATAATGAGCAACTAAGTGCTTTACTTGAATTTACCTCCTTTAATTATTACGACTCTACAGAGGATGCTATCACCACCTTTACCTTCCAGACCAGGAAGCCGGAGGGTACAAAGGTAGAGCGGCCAGTCCAAAGTGACACAGACAGCGAGGTAGTGCCACCCAAGTGGACGTACTCCTCACCTCTAAACAGCGATGCCTCCCCAAGTGCAAGCTGCCTCAGGAAAGACATGATGAGCTTTTGACACAACTCTCCATGAGTGGCATTACTGCAAAGTCTCACCTTATTGTAGTGGATAAGGTTCCACCGTTTATCCATGAGAAAATAATGTGTTGACTGGGATTCTGGGATATTAAAAAACTCCAGACACTCCTAGAACAATAATAAACACTTATTGAGAACTTATTATGAGCCAAGCAGCAAGCTGAAAGATAAAAGCATCATAAGAACAAGGTAACTTCTTACAAGGAAACATACATACGTACATACGTGCATGTGTGTGTATGTATATCCATATATCCGAAGAATGAGCGCATAAAGACAGGTAGTGTAATATAAACTGTCTGCTCTTGTGGTGCTGAAAGGTACAACTATAAAGTAGACTTCAGTGATGAACTGTGGAGGCACAGTGGCATCTACTGGTCTCAACATCAGGAATAAAGCAAGTTTAGCAGCTGCGTTAAGAATATGAACTACAGTGATTGAGCACTTATTACCTACTATGTTCTAAGTTCAACGCTTCCCACGTAGAGAACTTGCACAACCTGCACTGGGATCCCGGCACTGTTGAAAGAGAACTCGGGACTAGAGAGGACCTGGCTTTGATTTAGGTGACTCTGGTTGTCGGGGAGCCTGGCTTTGAACTAACTGTCTGCCTTCACGCTATCCTGCCATTCAAAGTGAGCAAGAAAATGGAGTGCTTGTTGAAGTTTCCTTCATTGAGTCTGAGAAGTTCTCTGGAGATAAATGGATAAGGCCGGGAGGAGGCTTAACAACCGGGAAATTTTATTTTTACTGAAATAGAATACACAGGTTTGGCAAAGCTGAATTTCTCAGAGGTCTTTTCAACTTATGTCTGGGCCAAAAGTCTGGACTCTGGATAAATGGGAAATCACTGCACTTAGGGTACTTATTACTTTACCTTAAAAACCTTATCGGCAAGAGTCATTGTGGATTGCATTTCTTTTGAGGGGGCATAATTGCCACAACCATTAAAAATACTTCCTTGATTCACCTGATTTATTCTAAGGTGTATATTTTCTGCTTCTCCAATCATTTCTGTCAGGGGCAAGTTAAGACTGCATCGCTCAACAAAAAAGGGTCTCTGGCATGGATCATCGGCTGACTGCTAGAGTCTGCCCCATGCTCTCAGCATGTGGACCCAGGGCAGCTCCAGAGCTACCACGGGGGATGCTGGGAAGCTCCTAAGCAGGACTCACGGTATCTGGAGAGGAGTGTGGCTGAGAGGTAGCCAGCATGATTTTGCCCACTTCAACGCAGAGCTAAAATGTCAGTGATTGCGGGGAAAATTATGTAAGGAAATAGAGGAAGGACAGAAGGGCGAGGATTCCGTAAAAGGTGGATAAATGCGCATATTGATTGGAAGATGGATAAATGCCATTAAATTCTAAACTGGATGATCAGTGAAATGGCCATCGACATCGTGCATAAAAAAAATCACTTCTGTTAAAAGTCATCCTTACCTTTAACAGGGCTTCAAATTGAGTGTCTTCATGGACTGGTAACTGGGTTGGGATATCACACTCATTCTGTCCATGAACTACCAAGGTTTTGGTACCTACAGAAGGTAAAAATCACAATAAACTGACTTCTACTATAAGGAAGTTTGTATATAAGGCATAGAATATTGAAATATTATCAATAAGCTGATATTTTAATTGTTATTATTATGATTATTACTAATAGTGTTTAATGTGAGTTGGGTATTGTACTAACTGCATTCCTTTGTTAATAGTTAAATATATACGTTCAATATATTTACTTATTAAGAGCGACAGCTACCATTTATGGAGTTCCCAATACTTTAAACGGTTTTTAGTGCATAATTGTATTTAAATCTCAAAGCACCCCTATGATACATGTATTATTATTTTCACCTTACAAATGAGGAAAACAGAGAATTCATTCTTATAAATAAGAACTTGTAAGTAATTTAGTCAAAGACACACATTTATTTAGGGGAAGAGTCAGAATTCCAAACTTAAGCACTGCAACAAATAATATACTCCTATATTTTAAATGAGATGACAAGGTAAGAATGGTTGAGAAAACATAAATGGAGATATTAGCAAAAGCAAAACATGTAATTGAAATTTAGTTTAAATTTACATTTCCTGTATTCTACTTTGGCTGGTGAGATAGTACTTATTTTTACTTCATTCCTTAATTATAAATCTTTGTGAACATTATGATATACCTTGATTTTTAATGAGTTGTTTTTAAGTATATGATTGACAATATGAGTTTCTCTGCTGTACTGAAAACTGATCACTGTGTTGAGTAATCTGCAGAACACAGAAATACACAAGCACCATTTACTAAATGTTTAACAGGTGTCAGGTATGACAGCAAGTATTTTACAAACCTAACCTCACTTATCCCTCATGACTGTGAAGTATGAATTATACCCCATTTTACACATGAATAAAGAAAGCTTAAAAAATGGTGTATGGCAGCAACATGGATGGACCTTGAGACGATCATACTGAGTGAAGTAAGTCAGACAGAGAAAGACAAATAACATATGATATCTCTTGTATGTGCAATCTAAAATATGAAACAAATGAACTTACTTACAAAACAGAAACAAACAGAAAACAAACTCATGGTTACCAAAGGGGAAATGGGGGGAGGGTTAAATTAGGAGCTTAGGATTAGCAGATACAAACTACTATATATAAAGTAGATAAACAACAAGATCCTACTGTAAAGAACAGGGAACTATACTCAATATCTTGTAATAACATATAATGAAAAAGAATATATGTATGTATAACTGAATCACTATGCTGTACACCAGAAACTAACACATTACAAAATCAACTATACTTCAATTTTACAAAATGATGTACTTTTTCACAGCTAACACTAATTGTCCAGACAACAAATGGCAGTGCTCTAATTTTAACATTGGCCTCTTTGCTGCTAGAACCTGTGTTCTCATTTATATGTAATTTTGTCTTTCTCTTTATTTCAATACATGTATCATCTTACATTTTCTTAGTCATTGCACAGGGATAAAGGCTTGGCAAAATTTTTATCTCAAAGAAAGACAAGCTATCCAAAGTGAAAAGGAACGGGATCTAAAGTTTACATCACATTGCATGTTCTTTTTTAATTCTCCTTCCTGCTTTTCCCTGTTCCAACTTTTCATAAAGCCATCTCTCAGTGAGTTTACAAAAGCCTGGGCCCATGCCATGCAAACAATCTTATTCTCCTTGCAGTGCCAAAAACTCATTCAGAAAGGCTCTCAGTTCAGCTGGCCCTCTGTGATAGACTTAAATACATCTTTAACCTTGGCAGCCCTTGAAGGTCTATTCACACGGATCTCAGTTCTGATGTCTCCCTTTTCATCTGGCAATTGCTGACTTTTAAAGGGTCTATTGTATTTCTTTAGATGGCAGTCAACAAAAATTCTTTGATGCCCTCAACACCAGGGTCACAACCCTGAAAATTTTCTCATGAATGAAAGAGATGCTTAGTCTGTTAAAGGATTATTTGTACTCTTACCTGGCATTGAAGCGGTCACCAGGAGCTTTACCTCACACTGCTCCTTCTTCATGGTCTGCTTCAGATCCTTGAAGAACAGGCCTTCCACATAACCCACCACCTCCCACAGGAAAGTCAGAGTGGCTGAAATGGCGTCCATCCCCCACTCGCAGGGGGTCCGCACAAAGTACATGATTAATCCCACCTGGAAGCCAGAAGAGGATGCGGTCACAGAGCCACGGTAATCCTGAGCTCGTGTTCTAATTTCCTGGGCTTTTCTTTCCTTAATTAAATATTCTTTTTGTGCCTTCATAGTCTCTGTTCAAATGCTCCTC
Source organism: Camelus bactrianus (assembly GCF_048773025.1). Taxonomy (NCBI): domain Eukaryota; kingdom Metazoa; phylum Chordata; class Mammalia; order Artiodactyla; family Camelidae; genus Camelus; species Camelus bactrianus. Next base: position 71,913,205 of record NC_133543.1, read on the forward strand.
TAACCCTTTCTGTGCAGTAAGCGGGAGGTATGACTGGAAAACTGGCCAGAATGGGTCATCTTACCTTTTTACATTATCACCAAAATACTCACTTCTTAAGGGGAAAGCAGATCATTTTTCCAGCTCCAAGTCACTTGGGAGCTCAGGTACTTGGGCCACCCAAAATGCATTTCTATATGATGTTTGCCCAAGTACTATCTGCAGCCTGGATGATGTCTAAAAAGTTTGACCTAAGAACACTCTGCTTAGCTAAGTCAGTGAGCATAGAAGTTTTTGTTTGTGTCCTCTGAAATAATTTTGAAAAACTGCATGCCGTTCTGTCCATTTTTAAGATAACACTTAAAAATATCTCATCATACGTTTACTTTTTGTTAACATGAATAGAGTATGTCAAATAGTCTGTACAGTGAAATAAGAGGACTGACTGTAATTGGAATGTGCACTTCATCAAATTGGATGAAATAAGTTTTAACTACCTTACTCAATAATGTACAACAAAATCAGAAAGAAATAATATAAAAGCCAGTCCCCAAGGCTTTTTATCCATTTTTTTTCTTGACAAATTTGTTAAACTTAAAAAACTTTCCAGTTGCACTGGAAGAATCAGTGTCACTAACCCAGTCTGCTTTGGTGGTACTGAAGGCTGAATACTCTCACGATGGCCAAACCTCATCCCTAGTAGACAGCTATAAAGGACAGGAAAAGGTGAGAAGTCCTATTGGCTTAAAGTGCCTGGATCAATCAGAAATGAGGCTTCCTTAATGCTCATGACAGTATTACATGTCTGTCAATGCAGTCTGGTGATATCTGAGATGGTCAGAGAGGGCCCTCCTGGTGTCCAGCAGGGGAACAGGGGTTGAGATGGCAGTCATGCTCAGGGAGTGTCAGTGCATGTCTGCAAAATGAGGATTTGGAGATTTATTCCCTTAAAACTATCTGGGAAGCAAACCACTTTCAAAGTCTTTACACACTGCCACACCTACTCAGACCCCAGGATGAAGATCAGTGGGTCAAGTTAAGCAGTAGATTTAAATGTCCCTAACAACGTCCAGAAGAGATGGGTCATTGTTCTCAATATCCCCACCGTACACATCTATTATATACATGCTCTATAAGAGTCATTAGAAAAAGGAAATGTATCATAAAGGTAATGGTTTAAAGAATGACTCTGCCTTCACTATACTGCCGTTCTGAGTGCAAGACCCCTTTCCCCAGTTCACCTAAAGCATCCATGTGCTTGGGATTCAGAGAAAGATTAGAGTTTAGACAGAAATGCAAAAACAGGAATTTATATTCATATGAAATAAGATTATGCAGCATGTAGCCAAAGTGTTGCCAGTCTCTTTCTTTATTAGCTTATCAGTGATCTAGTTGGGAGGACTTTTGGCTACCATGTAGGCTAATTTGGAGTTGACAAGAGAGTATGGCAGAAGGGAAATGAAACATCCATCTTTCTGTCCCAGGACTAAAGGATGGAGGGGAGCAGTGGTCTACATAAGCATCTCCCCTGTCCAGTGACCTGGGGGAAGGAGCAGGTACGCTCGAAGGGCCTCTTGCTTCTGGTCTCTGTTTGGGTCTCTGACAAGAGTTCACCACAGAGCCTTTTATAACAACTGGATGCAACTTTAACTTGGCAGGGTATGTACTTAAACTAGGGAGGCATTGATATTTGGCTTTGCTAATCTACTTTGGGTTTTTGTGTGGTGTGGACAGGACCAAGAAGCAGCAGAAAGCTTGGCTGGAGAGCTTTCTGGTTAGAACTGCCATAGGCTGGTTCACTGGGCAGGATGCTCTGGACAGGGGACTTCCTAAGCTAAAGCCATATAGGACCCTCAACCAGAACTCAGAGGGATGCAGGGTACCAGTAGGAAAGGAGGCAAGGTGGAGTTTCCCAGTAAACACTGTTGGGAGCAGACAGGGTTTGCAAATTACAAGAGCCAAGAGCTTCAGCTTCTGCCAGCCAGGCCTCCAGCAACTAGCCAGAAAAAGAGCATTGTCTTGCAAAGGGAGGAGTCAGAGCAAGGGATAGAATGCTGAACAAAGGTCTTTTTTCTCCCCAACTCCACATAGCATTTAGAGCTGAAAGAAGTTGGAAGGGAGGAGAATTCCTAGAGACTAAGTATTTTTAGCCAAGAGAGACTGAACACTAGCCAAAGGTACTATTTATATATTTCTCTCAGTCTGAACTTAAAACTGGATTGGACACTTATTTATATTTTTCCCCTTGCCAACCACCAAGTGGGCACTCATGATAAAAAGCAGATCAGTCACCGACATGAGAAAGGAATTACAAATTCTCTGTGCATATCAGAGTTGTAGTGTGAGTTAAATTTATCATCCTGCTACAGATACATATGGATAACTCTTTAATTTTCCCACTTGCTAGAAGACCAATGATAGTAAAGGAGAAAGAAGTTCTCTCAATATAGAAATTCATTTGGCCATCTGTCTGCCTAGATTAAGGTGCAGTTTAAAAGAATGGTCATCATGCCAACAATCTCCAAACTGCATATTCATTTAGGGTGTAAGGAGGAGAATATAAAGAAACTGGTAAATTCTGGAGTGTTCAGGAAGGAGCTGTCAGGATAGTTTAAAGCACAGACAGTTGCTATGGAAAAATACACTTGCAAATACTTTCCATCTAGGGCAACATTTTCTTCTCTGTGTGTGTATGTGTGTGTGTGTGTTTGTGTGTGTGCGTTTTAAGCAGCAAGGTAGGAAAAGGGAAAAAATGACTAAAAATGACACATTCCTTTTTTTTACAACAGAACCAACATGAGGAAGGTGTATAATGCCAAAGGAAGACAGAGACAAAACTGACAGTTATTGATTACCTCCCACAGGCCAAGGATTGTGCCAGGAGGGGCTTCCCCATACACACAGTGGGGACCACGATTCACCGTCAGTCATGTAACTAATGGGATTTCATTGAAAAAGAAATCTCCTAAAACCTTTTTCTCATGCTGCTGCTTCCTACTTGGAAATGAACATTTATAACCCGCTAGAGGCGAAACTCACCAAGTAGTTGAAGAGGATGTGAGACGTCTGAGCAGGAAAGTCTCCGATATTCAGGAGAAGTTTGCGCAGCATGTACATTAACTCGTCCTGAAAGAACAACATAACCTCCATGTCTCACTTGGCCACCACGTAGGAAATAAAATTAACTTCTTGAGGAGCAAGGGGAGGATTCCTCTTACTTTTGCCCACTTGCTGACTTCCATTATGTCCAGCATTTTAATGTTGGATACATGATGCTTGTTAAACAGAATTTAAACTAACTGTAATGCCTTTTCCTAGAAGCTAATATGTGAACTTGCTGAGCAGTAGTCAGACAACTTTTTTTAAAATAGAAATTTAGATTATGTCTGTAGGTCACAGGCAAATCGCAGGAAAGCTGGATATTTAGTCAGCTCTACTTGCTACGGCTGCCAGGTGTAATGGAGATGTGAGGAGGACCTATCATAAGACACCATTAAACAAACTAGGATTATTGAACATCATAGTTCTGTTTCCTTAGTTTTGAGTCAAAGAGATAATGTGCTAGGCCAAGAGAGGATAAATGGAGATGTTTATAATTAACCTTCTTTTCAGAAACTAAACTTAATCTTCCAGTGAACAAGATCATAACATAGAAATGAAGAAATAATTTGCAATCAGTGTATTTTACCATTGCTCAGAAAACCACTTTTGTTTGGCATAATCTTCTTACAGAGGGGCCTGGTAAATTCGATTTTTTGACTAATGGAGAGTTTCAACATACTCTGATAACGCTACTTGCATCACAGACTACCAATAAATCAGAGTTCAGTAAACATACCCAACAATAAAAACATTAAATAACATTAAACTGAAATTTAATCTTTGTTTACAAGATTGAGAATCTTTCAGTATCTTAGGGTCATTACTAGCCATGTACCATGAACGTATGGAGACTTCAGATAATGGAGAAATTCGAAAGAAAACAGCAAAGTTTAATTTGTTCATCATTATCGTTATCCAAAGTACTTCTTGGCTATGTGTCAGGGGATACTGACGTTGCATGAATAGCACTATAAAGTCCATCACTCACTTTTAACCGTGTTCACACACAGAGCTACATGGCTACCCTATAAAGAAAGAGGAATTTACTTGTCTATTGCTGATGGTCAATTTCTCCAGAAAATGCCGAAGGACTGTTGATGGATCTTCAATTAGACAATTCCATAAGACTTGTTGGGCCACAGCACTCACTTTAGGAGAGAAAGGAAATTGAACACTTGTCTTAAATGGAAATAAACCTATAAGATAAAGTATTCAAACAATTTACAAAGCTTTGATTAGTCTCTCTAAAAGTTTTGCCTTAAAAAGGTTCTGTGAATTCTTTTTTTCTATTGAAAGGTAGAAACCCTTTGTTGTTTCTGAACATTTTAGCCAATAAAGGAAAGGTGACAAAAGAGTATAGGACGGTCTTTAAATATGAGCATTGTTTTTGTAAAGAATGCATTTGTGATATACAATGGAATATCATTCAGCCATAAAAAAGAAGGTAATCCTGCCATTTGCAAAAATATGGATGGACTTTGAGGGTGTTATCCAAAGTGAAATGAATTAGACAGAAAAAGACAAATACTGTATAATCTCACTTACATGTGGAATCTAAGAAAAACCCAAACTCATAGACACAGAGAGCAGACTGGTTGCTAGAGGCATGGGGTCAGGGTGGAGGGGATGGGTGAAGGCAGTCAAGTTACAAACTTCCAGTTATAAGATAATAAATCCTGGAGATGTAATTACAGCATGGTAACTAAACTTAACAATACTGTATTGCATATTTGAATGCTGTTAAGAGAACAGATTTTAAAAATTCTCCTCCTAAGAAAAAAACTGTGACTATGTATGGTGATGGATGTTAACTAAACTTACTGTGGTGATCATTTTGCAATATATACATACATCAAATCTTTATGTAGTATACCTAAAGCTAGTACAATGATATATGTTAATTATATCTTAAAAATACATTTATGAATCTTTGTTTTGGAAATCACCCTCCTATTAGCAGTGGTAAGTATTTATTACATTAAAGTCCTATTTATTTAAATACCATTTATTGTTTGTTGCATGGAGAAATTTCTAATTATTTGGTTTTTAGAATATATGTCTCAGTTTAAAATGCATATGAATTAGAGATGACCTTTTATTGTTCACATGAATAATTTAAATAGTAATTCCTTCAGCAAGATAACATAGTTGAGCCAGTAGTAGTTATGGCTCCCACTTCTAATGAAAATGTCTTAGGAATAAATGTGAAAGAAAGTGCCCTTTCTTTGGGGAAGGTGGTCAGGCTAAGATTGCCTAGAAGTGACCAGGCTAAGAAAGCAGGTGGGTAAAAGTGAGTGGTGGGGAAGCACTGGATGATCTTCAGTTTAAATGGTTTAATTAGCTTAGTTTTCTAAACGGAATATAGAATTTAGCATGAATTTATCTTTCACCTGATATTTTAAATAAATGCTACCTTTTCTTTGCTTCAGATGCTAACCATCCAATTAAAATTGAGCTATATAAATAAATAATATTAACAAGATATGTCTAAATGTAAGATTTAGCTTTCATGTATCTTTATAAATAATTAAAATAGATGTGGGTTTTCGTTAGGTTGAAACTGGTTGCAAGACTATCTATATAATACAATTTTTATTCTAATTGATGAGGTAAGGCAGTTTAATGCTTAAAACATGAAAGTATGAAAAATACAGAAAAAGACAAAGAGAAAAGTAAGACTGGTAAGTCTACCAACCATCAAAACAACCATTAACACTTTGGAGTATGTCCTTTCATGTACATGAAATACATATTTACATGTCGTTTAAAATAATACCATGTAGAAAATATTCTCCGGTATTTAGTTTTTTATTTAGCAATAAACTGAACACTTTTATGTTAATATTCTAGAATATTGTTTCTGATGTGCACAGAATGCTGTCTTATGGAAGTACCATGATTAACTAATTACATATTGTTGGATATTTAAACTCTTTCCAAATACTTATTATTGTCATAAACCTTTATTCAGTCCTCATTATTGCCTTAGGAAATTGCTAGAAGTCAAATCTATGTCAAAGGGTGTTCACACTTTCAAGGTTTTTGATGCATACTGAGAAACTGTTTCAGAAGGTTTGCACTGAATATTATACTGCCATCAGCAAGGTGTGAGGATGCACTTTAAACAACGTTATTTACAGATATTATTAGCCATTGGATTGTTTATATCCTTTGTCCATTTTTCTACGGGGGTTTAAAAAAGTCATTATTGAGTTATAAAGGCTTTTTAAAACTAACATTAAGAATATTAACCCGGTATCATTTTATTTTTCAATTCTTCTCTTTAGATAGTACCTCTGGGAAGGTAATCAAGTGAGAAAGGTGGCATTAATGATGTCAAGCCAATAGCTAAGATTTCTAAGGTGGCCCAAATGACTATGTGATTTCTATATTGCCAAATAAGTGTTGTTCTGTTCTCTGTTCACAAACAGTGCTCCTGGACTGGATTCCATATTTTGAATGGAATTTCTTGGTCATAAAGTTTGTGGGAGGAAGGGGTAGAGAAAGTGATAGTGTTAGTCCCATGTACTACAGATCTATAATTATAATACATGCATAAAACAACTCCACATATGCTAGTGGTTCATGTCTTCAAGAGCACCCTACTGTCCTTTATCAGACGAACACCTTAAGTATTTATTAGACTTATTGATAGTTTTACTGGTCAAAACTGTACCTGCTACTCCATCTTCCCGCACCTCACCATCCTCCATCAGATGAACAATGGGGAGCACTGCTGCACAGATGCATGCTGGGAACACTGCCTGTGGGGGCTGAGGCACATGGTGGTTGGGGGTGTGTTCGGTGGTGTGCTCCTCATCTGAAGAGGGAGACATAATTGGGGTGCTTTTCCTCAATATTGTAGTTCTAATGCAATAACACTTCCCAGTTCAAGACCTACCTATTTAACATTCTTTTCTGTATAGATATCTAGTTGTCTTTCCCCACTGAATTTTCTCAGCACCCTTTTCAAACACGGAATCAAGACACATGTGACGGTCAACCTCTGGTTGCTCAATTCTATTCCATTGATCTGTTTGTCAATCCATATACCAATACCACACAATCTTGATTACTGCAGCTTTGTAGTAAGTTTTGAAATTAGGAAATGTGAGTTTTCCAACCTTGTTCTTCATTTCCAAGATCATTGTGGCTACTCAAGGGCATGGAGCAATCAGAACCCTCATACCTTTTGGTAGGAATGTAAAATGATACAGACACTTTTTGAAAATAGCTTGGCAGTTTTCCTCACAAAATCTATACATAACTGTTCACAGCAGTGTAATTCATAATAATCAAAAAAGTGGAAACAACCCACATTTCTACTAATGATGAACTGATAAAATGTGGTGTATCCATATAATGGAACATTATCTGGAAATGAGAAGGAATGAAGAACTGATATCTGTGACAACATGGATTAATTTTGAAAATATTATGCTGAGTGAAAGAATCCAGTCACAAAAGGTCATGTATGGTATGATTCCACTGATATGAAATGTGAAGAACAGGCAAATCCATAGAAAGAAAGTAGATTACTTCTTGTCAGGGGTTGGGGGAAGTAGTGGATGAAGACTGACTACAAATGGGTATAGGACCTCTTTTGGGATAACGAAAACATTCTAAAATTAGGTAGTGGTGACAGTTGTACACTCTACCAATATACTAACAACTACAGCATTATGTACTTCAAAAGGGTGAATTTTATGGTATGCGAAATATATCTCAACAAAGGTGTTATAAAAAAAATATAGATGTGCCGTGGGCCCATCTCCATAAGCTGTGATTAGCATTGGTCATTTTTGAAGTTCCCCAGTGCAGTGAAGGGTTGAGAACCACTGGTTTCTGTATGACTTTTGGATGACTTTACAAAGCAGTGACGAAATTCGTATAATCATGAAGCAGCAAGTCCCAGTCAGTTATTTATCATTAGAGAAGAACAATTTAAAAATTCCTGGAACTGAAGAGGATCACATTTTCCCCTGGAATCAGATTTTATTACAGGAGTAGCAACAGCTTCGTTCTTCCTTTGATTGTTAAATTACTCCAGAATAGCATCCTAAAACATCCTACTGAGTCTTAGCTCACACTGGAATCACCTGAGCAGATTTTTAAAATATTGATGTGATGGGTCCCACCCTTAGAGGTTCTGATTTGGTCTTGGATGTGACCTGGACCCTTTTTGAAAGCTCCTTGGTTGACTGTAATGTGAAGCTAGGGTTAAAAACTGTTAACTTCTGAGAATAATGTTTACTGGACCCTCAGCAATATGATTATATGTAATGCAGTTAAAATAGAACCAACTTAGCAAGGGCGTTTGCTGGATTGCATCAACAATAACTTTTTTTTTTTAAAGAATACCACACAATCGAATATTTATTTTTCAGAACTTCAAAATCATGAGGCAAGTTATTTAATGAAGACAGTATAATAAGGTGAGATAATATCAATTAAAATTGTTTCAAAATGCATCAGTGATGAGAAGTAAAAAACACATTTGTGAGAGGACACACCTTCCGCACTGACGGCCGAACGCACTGACCAGACTGAGCCTCGGCGGAAGGAGTAATTCCTGTGGGAAGTGCTGGAGGTACAGGATGGACTCACAGACAATCGACGGGATGCCAGATTGGTGACTTCTTCTACTGGCAAAGAAAATGGGGAATGTGAACTTTGGTTTTGTAACAACAAAGCTACCATCATCACAACTACAGTTGTACTTAAATCAAAGTATATTGCTCTCAGAGCATAAGGCTTATTAAGTAACTTAGAGAGTATTTGAGAAATGAAAAAAAAAACTTACAGAAAGAAAGACAGAAAATTCCTCCCAAAGATTTCACAAAAGCAGGGCAGAGAATCACTGAGTTTAGAATGGTTCATAAATCATTTTCTGATACCAACCAGCGAACTGTCTGCACTTAAGGTAGAAAGCAGTTAATGGACTAACCCCATTTTGGGGGGTATGTGGTAATTAGGTTTATGTATGTATTTATTTTTTAATGGAGGTACTGGGGATTGAACCCAGGACCTTGTGCATGCTAAGCACGCACTCTATCACTGAACTATACCCTCCCCCAGACTAACCCCATTTTTAATGATGAAAGTTTAATTGCATTTACTTTAGCACACACTCTGGATTCAGCTGTTGCCTGAGTCATAGTCACTCACTGCTTGGTCCATTATCATATTGGTTCATTCAGTATAGCTAATGTTCCCCTCTGTAAAGAGGCCAACTCTAAACATTCAGAAAAAGACAACTTTTCTCTTTCTTTAGATAGTGTCAGGAGGTGAGAGAGAGATAGAGGGAGCATATCACCTCATGTCACGTAAAATCATCAATGTGTATTTCAAAGCAAGTCCTTTCCCTCTCCTATGACTCAGCCCCTCAAGAAGTCCAGTGTGTAAAGGGCACCTTCTTCTTCTGGCTCTGAGTTGGGTGTGCAGGTGGGCTCATAGCAAGCCTCCTGGGTGATGGGGATGGCGGTGATGAGGCTGGCTTCTCGACCAAGACGTTTCTTCTCCTCTTCCTGTTGTAAATTCTTTAAGATGTGTTCTGCCCTTTGATGGGAGCGGGACACAGCCCGGGCTGAAAAGGATTTCTTTGGAGACATGAAGGCAAGTTTATTTACTAGCAATTCTTCTACCTGGTCACAGGCAAAAAGAGTGTTCCAATGAATAACACAAATGTAGTACTTTGTCCTCAGGAAATGTTAGAGTATCCATGATATAGTTTCATGGAAATTTATTTGTTTGCTTCGTTTTCTACCAAGTTTCTAGGTTGTCTCCAACTAAGCTATTTTTTTCTCATGCAATCTGAATAATTCTTCAAGACTGTAATTTCTGGAAAGAATCCTATTTTACCTTTAGAATAAAATATCAATGATCCACTCTTTAAACACTGACAACAAATACAAATTTTTAATATTCTGTTTCTTTCCAAAATTTCTTAAACTGGTTTTAAATGAAGGACATTTATTTTGTAAGGTTAATAAAAGAGAAAGTCAGAACCATGGGAAGGAGGAAGAAAGAGATCTCTCTCTCATATGAAACAATTAATTATGTGATTTATTTTTGTATCCTAAATACCTACCACATTGTAAGTATTTAATATTGAAAAAATATTAATATCAAATAATATTAATAATATTGAATAATAAATACTAATAATAGAAAATACAGTGGCACACTGTAAATACTTATCAATATTTGTGGAAACAAAGCTATTGAGCGGAAATCATGAGAGTTGATAGTGTTGCTAAGTTTGAATGTGAAATCTGACTCTGTTTACCAGCAGCAAAAGCATAACAGATGAGGAACACTAAAGGAGAGAAGATTCACTCTGTGAGTTGCCATTCTGTTTGTGCCTTAATCATGATGTTTATGCTAAGACAAATTCCAAGAGCTTGGGGAGTGAAGTCATTGGTCCCAGAGCAGGGAAGTGATCACTGAAGTTCCTGACTACCAATGTGAAGTGATGTCTGTGTACAACAGCAATTCTACATCTCCTTGTTGGCCAGTGGTCACATAGGATTTTAGAGACAGACCAGAGGTGGTGATGACTCTTTTAAAGGACTATAGTCAAAGAAGCTCCCTTTATGCAGAATCTTAACATAAGACTAAAGATTTCCTATAATGAATGACACACAGCAGTTAAGGGCATCTGATGAGCCACATGGCAATTCACTTTTAGAGCCAGGGGTTAAGTTGATTCATTATAATATAAGGGAAGAATTATAGAATAAGAAAAAACTGGATATAGAAGCAGGGAACTTGGTTTGAAATTCACTGTGAACTTGTGAGAGAAAATGTACTTGGCTCAGATGAATCTATCACATGTATGGGAGGAAAAACCAAAGATATTTATGCCAGTGGTCCAGATGCTAGAATTACTGCATGTATGAGGGAGGAACCAAGTGTGCCTTTCTCTTTGGCACAAACTATCAGATATGACGGTACTGTATGCAAAAGAATTAAAATAAAATATTTTGATAAGTAGAGAGGTCAAACAGTTCTCCAAAGAAAACTATAAATGTCTAGAAAATAAATGTTGATATGCAAAAATATTCAACCTAACTTGATATATTCATCCAACTTTTTAAAGAAGTGTGAATAAAAAAGCCAATAACTTTGTTTTTTGCCATTCAGAGTGGCATTTAAAAGTAACACTGGTTAATTTGAATAAAGAAGACATTTCCTATTCTGTTGTATAGGGTAAAATGGTGCAATCATCCTGGGAATACTTTGTGAGATGTATCAAAAATCCTTAATAATTATATACCAGTTGCCCTATATCCCATGGGAATTTATGCAATGAAATAATCATGGATTTGTGCAAAGAGATGTATTCTTTTTCTATTTTTTATTTTCTAAAATTTCTACATTCCTCTTGTAATTTAGAAAAATGCCATTCACCAGATGAAAGAGGCATATTTTGAAGATTCATTTTTTTAAAAGGCACATATCCTTGGTCCTTGTTTATAAATAGACTGTGTTCTAAACTCAACTGTTTATGAATTGTATTTATATAGCAGTGAAATATTAGAATAACATAAGACCAGAGGCCTCAGAGTGATGTTTGTGATGATGATACTGATGATCAACAAGATAAAGAAGAGAGTAAGGTCCAAACGAGGAAAAACAAGAGCTGTCAACTCAGTTCTTTTACTTATTCATCCAGGGTCAATCTCACTAACTGTTGGGTAGCTTATGTAGGTTAAATAAACTGTTTTGTAATAGAGGCAAAAGTGCTACCTTTGACTAAGAAATCAATGCCTAGTACTCTTAATAGCTTTATAAGGTGGCTGCTGCTTTGATTATAGAACAAAACTGTCTTGGCTTGGAGGTCTGCAAATGCTCACTCCCAGGTGTTAGTTCCTTCTATTCTGTTTCACAGGAACTAAAGGCCTTCTGTGGCTGATTTTCTGTGCTGCTGTTACCTTCTTACAACAAGACCAAAAAACTGGCTCACACATTCATTGCTCTTCTCTCTCACATGTACATCACACAGTCAGAGGATTTGAGAAAGAAAGTGCCTGTTACTCACAGACTGGTCTTCATTAATGGGGTCCTGGACACTCCCACTGCACTGAGGGACCCAAGGGGGGTCAAACATCGGGACGGATGGCATTCCAAGCACTGGCGAGGGCAGGGTGAAGTTTATACTGGGAGGCGGGATCTGTCAGTGGATATCAGAAGAACGATGTAAGATGGAAAATAAGCTAAAATGAGTCTGAAGTATAATTATCTCAATCTTACAGAGCACAGGATGTTATAAAGCACCGTGTGAACCTCTCTGGGTCTCAGTTTACTCATTAATAAAATGAAGGGTTTCAACTATATGATCACTATTTGTGTTAATCACCCCATCCTTCAAAAAACATCTGTGTATATATATAGCAAAATGTCTAGAAGATTATACTCATATTTTTATGTGCTTACCTCTTGGGATGGTAGTGAGAACTTGAGGTTCACAGAAACTTGATTTTCTTACTCTACATTCTTTATATTTCAATTTATAAAGAACAAGAATTCACAATTATATGAGTTAGGTTTACTTGTATAATCAGAGAGAAGAAAAGGAAGCATCACTTGGGCCATACACTGTGGATTTGAGGTTCAGGGATTGAAACAAGCCTTGGGTCAGGTTTGTTAATCTCATTCGTGTGTGTGTGTGTGTGTGTGTGTGTGTGTGTAGTACCCCTTTTGTGGAAAGTATCCCTTACCTTAAAAATCTGCTGTGCTCCCTCCTCCATCCGGGGCCAGACCTGATACCGAAACCTCCAGAGCGTGTGGAACTTAAGGACGGCGTTCAGCCTCTGCACGGTCTCTGGGTGGTGGAACTCTGACATCAGCATATCAGACACAGCTTCGGGGACTTTCACGGCACACAGCAGGAACATGGCAGCTAAAGACCATCAACAATTCATCAGCACACATCTTTTAATTTTGCATGATTCCTGGGGATGGGGAAAAGCGGGGAACTGCTCCTATCTCCTGAAAATGACTACTGAGCTATAGAGCCAGGCCACCAGCATTGGCAAAAGCAAACCTTGTTTCAGCCACTGGAAACCAGACATCATCCTTTGTGCCACCCATAATCTTCCAATATCTGATGCAAGGGCAGTGACAGCATGACATTTCAGTAGAATAACTCATTCTGAGCAAAGTTTCCCTTGGCTCACAGTGAAAAGTGAATGCCAGAGGAAGCAAACGACAAAAGGAAATTACATACTGAAATATTTTCTTTAGGAAATGGCTAGAGTCATCTCAGAGTAACCCTAGGACAGTATCTAAAAATGTCCATTAAAAACTGTCTCAGTTACATTCGTTGTATTAAAAATAAAATTCATTATATAGACTCTTATTAGAAACTTCTATCCTTCCAAGAGGTAGAAGAGATTAAGAAACTAAAAGAGGTTTCATGAACCATTATACCATTGTTGTTTTTTAATCTGAGGAAAGCCAGTATCAATAAGAGAAAGGTGCGTACCATGAAAAGTCACAATGACACTGAATAAGGAGGAAAAAAAATCACTCTAGAGTGTAGAAGGAGGAACCAGTCGATCATAAAAACATAACTTAAAATCTCTCTTGTGCTTTTTTCAAGATCCTCAAAACACTGTCAGGCAATGGTGTTAGAATCACTGGGGTTGAAACCCAGCTGAAACTTCTCTGCTATCAACCTTGGCCAAGTCTCTCTACTTCTTAGCCTTTGTTTCTCTATTGAAAATGTCAATAATGATGATGATGATGATGATGATGATCATTGCTGCTTCCAAATCTGTTGTTAGAATAAAATAAGATAATGTATAAAAAGGTGCTTTGTAACATGAAAATTACTACAGAATTCTAAAGTGTATTTTATTTTTTAGAGGGAATGTGGTGTATGGAAAGGGCACCTATTTATAGTCAAAAGATCTGGGTTTGGTTTCCTGGCTCTGCTAATTCTGAGCTGTGTGCACTTGGTTAAAAGTCCTTTTCAACCTTCTGAGCTGCAGTCTGCTCATTTACAAAATCACTGTTATGAGGATCAAGTAAGCTAATGTGTGTGACATAGTTTGATGACAAATGTTAGCTACCATCATTGGTAGCTTTTGGTAATCCCTTTTTTTAATCCTACCACCTCCTCAAATCACCACTATTTGTCCCACCTTTACTTTTCTTTGAAATGTACTCTATTCTGTCTCAATTTTTAAACACCATGGTCACTCTCTAAATCATGGCAGTTGGAGTTCTACCTCCATCTCTTTACTGAAGCAGTGTTCTTGTAATGCTCATTCATCAATAGACCCAGTGGTCTTTTTTAGCATTTGTTTCCTTTCAGTTTTTAACACCTTCATAATGATCTCCTTGAAAACTATCTTCCTTTTCTTCCATAGTTTGTGATTATTTAAGTTCTACTTTTCTGCTCTTCTGAGTTTTGCTGGCCAGCAATTCTTCTTGTCCTCTGAAGGCAGAGAAGGCCAATGGCTTTGTGCTCATCACTCAGCTCCCTCCTCTCTGCTGATTCTCCCCTGAAATTATCCACTCTCATTGCTTCAGCTGCCACATATATCCAGTTTTCCCCAAGCTTATCCCTAGCTTTGGCCTTTGTCATTAGCTTTAGTGTCATATCACCAATGATATGTCTCATCATCATCTAAAAATCACTGTTTCTAAAACCGAACTACTCCACTGCCACATTAAACTTGGTAATAATTCATACAATCTCAGTCCCATTCATTTGCTTAATATACTATGGACTAGCGACCTCCTGACAAAAGCCACCCCAGTCTCAACTCCTCCTCAGGCTTTCCAAAGAAACCCAGTGCATTTCCACACCCCACGTAGCTCTGCACACACCATTTCCTCTTCCTTCTAGCTTTTCCTAAAGCCCAGTTCACCTATTTATATCTTCTACAGGAGTTTCCATGGCTATCCCATATTTAGGGAGCATGCCCTTCCCTGAACTTCTGCAGCTCTCTCTGAGAAATATATGGTACAGAAGCAAAAATCTGAGCTTTAATGTGAACAAAGATATTTCATAAAGACATTTATTGCAGTGTAGTATAAAAGAGCAAAAGGCTGGAATGGACTCATTTTTTAAAGGTAAGAGGGGAAATTATTTTTCCTCCTCTACAGCTCTTGGTGACCAGGATGAGACACACTGGGACACCTCACTCACTCTGGAGCCTGCAGACAGCATCCTGGGAAAATTGGCAGAAGCCAGCAATGGGTAAGAATGTTTACTAAAGTCAGCTCCCCTAGATCTTTATCTGGTGCCTGGTTCAGAAAAGAAAGTAAAATTTCACATTGTCCCTTCCTTTCCAAATTGGCAGGGAAAAAAAAAAATTGTTATTGATCCTTTCTCTCCCAGGGACAGCTACTGCCTTCTTGTTCATTTCATTTTCCTTTTTGCCCTGAGAACTTGGCTTGGCAGTCATCAGATTGGAGGTCCCCAAAATCTAGCCAGACAGAAATGTGGGTTACATTCCATTTGTGGCCAGGGTCCTACTATTGCCAGCTCTCAGGGGAATTGTCTAAGTCTTTCTTTCTTTTGGTTATCTTTGGGAATAGCTCTGGATCTTGTGTTCATGGGATTATTCGATATTGCCAGAAATATTTACTGTCTGTCCCACTCAAACCTGACAAGATATTTGACTGTTTTTTTTTTTTTTTTTTTTAAGTAGCTCTACAGTCAGAAGTTAGCCAAATTGGAAGCAGATATTTAGAGCCTGATAGGAACTATTTTTCAGGCCTTCTCCTCCAAGCTAAAATAAAGCTATGTACCCAGAGGGGAAGAAACACATTCCAAAGCCACTGCAGAAGAGTTTACTAAAACATTCCAAAGAAATAACAGCGCTGAATCTAGAACACAGGAATCTTTTGATTTTCATCTTAGTTGAAGCTCTGCTCCCTGATATAAAGAAGCAAACTGAGAATAATGTAGTTGGATGGTTGGGTCAGCATCTTGATAGTCAGGCTGCAACCCAATTCTGTGAAGAATTAAAAACAACTGTACTTGTCTAACAGAGTAAGTCTTTATAAGAACAATGTGGCTCTAGAAACAACTCAAAGTCCACTTATCCTTTTTACCAACTCCAAAACCTCCGCTATTTATCTCAAAGGACTTGCAGATATTTAAAAAAGAAAATCTGGATTTAGGAAACAAAAGCCTTTCTTGGAGAAATTTACATCTTTTCTTTGTGATTTTGAGATGTAAATGTTCTGTCTGGTCTTCTCTGGGAACCCAAATCCATCCCTTGAAATGCAAACTTCAGGAAAGTAATTTTTATCAGAAAAAAAAGGGAGCTATTTGGGAAATTAGGTGAATGAAAAATCTTAAGGTGTTTTCCACAAATATTAGTAAAAGTTTTAGCCATCTGAGCAGGTAAATCTAACTTATTTTACTTGCCAGGAAGACAATTTAGATCAAATTGTTCTTCTATAAACTAGTCAGTTTTGCATTACCAGACCTGTCTCATGGCTGAAATTTTAAAACTAAAGCTTTAAGATCTTTGCATCTGTCTGTATGTTAATATGTGTCTATGTTTGCATGTTACAGATGTGTGATATTTTTCTACTTTCAGATGGTATTGCCAAAATTAATTTATGAAGAGCTCTATTAATTGACTTAAAGACAAACAAGCATCTATATAAATCAAGTATTCCCTCAGATATATAGGAACTAAACCAAATGTTTTTCAAGTTCATGTGATATAGGATAATCTTTTGAAAATAAAAGCTAGTTTAAGTTTGTTGGTTTAATTAAAATTGGCATGTCTTTAGAGTTATCAGCATTAAATATAATACTTTAATTGGACCTAGGTTTACTAAAAGTCAAACAAGCTCATGTTGTATCTGTTATACCATTTGTAAGCAAGAAAGATAACTTAAGTTGATAGTTAGCTGTTTAATGTCTTATGAAATTTTCATGAGTATTCTAAACATAATTATTAAGAACAAATAAATTAAATAGATGAAGGATGAATGTGTATAAACTTTTCAACATTAAAATTTATAGTATGTCTACTTAAAAATAGTTTCTGAAATCTTTTTGGTAACTTGAAACCTTATGTTATATTGAGATAAGTTAAATGATGGTTATTCATTGACTATCTAGGTCATTTCCAAATAAGATAAAATATTGAAACATTAATTACTTAACATAGCTTTATCTACTTCTGGCTTTCTAGAAATCTGTCAGTACTCTCATTACCCAATTATTATCCTAAATTATTGTACGCCACAGAAATAACTACATTTCCTTATCAAATGAATTTTCATCAGATCTTTCACCATGGCCATTTTTTAAAAGTCTTTTTGTCATTTACAGACAGTTGTTATTTTGCTCTGATGCTTTTGCAAAGGTGCTTTTTCTTCAGAGAGATTCATGGAAATGACTCTAAGAGCTACTCTAAAAAAGTAGGTTTCTGGTTAACTATAAGATCATAAAACTGAACTGAATAAAAATTTCCAGAACTAATGAAAAAACTGGATTCAAGCAGAACAAATATTAATAATATGGGATTGAATAAGCTGATGAGGGTGATTATAATTTTTTTTATAACTTTTTCTTTGAAACATTGCTGGTTCCTTAGTATTTTGTTTTCCCAGACTTAAGGAAATATTTTTCTTTTTTCTCTTAAGCTTTCTATGCCTTACAATAATTCTGTAAAGTATATCTCTGTAAAATAATTTTGTAGAGTATATTACTTTTTATCCCTATCTGATCCCTCCAGAATTCAGAAACATATTGAATATTTTTATATTTATGGCAATATAATTATTTGCATAAATGCAATAAAAATCTGTTCTCCTTATAACAAGACACAGTTGGGAACACTGGTTATATTACCAAGACTTTATTGGAATTGGAATATCATATTTGAGAATATGCATAAAATCAGGTATGACCAGTTTTAAAGGGCTAAGGTTGATTTTATGGAACCAAGAAAAGCCCAAGGAAAAACCGGCCGGGTACCTTGCTTATAGAGTTCCCTGTAGCCTTACCAGGTGAGTAAGGAAGGTAACTTTCTGGCAGGCCAAGGAACCTCAAGATATTTGAGGGATCTCAAGAATAGAGGAATTCACCCAAATCTGTAGGTGTGCCAGGTGAAGTCTCATGGTACGTTCTTGGGTTGGCTTCTTAGCCTGGAGAGGCTTTTAAAAGTCCAAACTAAGATGCTTTAGGAAAAGTTTCAGTAAAACAGATTTTAAAAGAGCCTATATGTAAAGAAAGTTGAAATCCTGCCATTTGTGACAACATGGATGAACCCTGAAAGTATTATGCTAAGTGAAATAAGTCAGATGCAGAAAGACAAATACTATATAATTTCAATAATATGTGGAATCTAAAAACACAAAACAAATGAAAAAACAAAATAAAACAAAAGCTCATAGATACAGAGAACAGATTAATGGTTACTAGAGGGGAAGTGGGTTGGGAGGCAGGCAAAATGGGTGAAGGAGGTCAATTGTATGGCGACGGATGGCAACTAGACTTGTGGTAAGTGATCACTTTGTCATGTATATAGATGTAGTAATACTGTACACCTGAACCTTACATCATAATAATAAAAAGAGAGGCTATATGGTCAATCACTATTCTCGCTGTACTTGTGTAAATAATCAGGCCAAGTTTAATGAGATGAGACTTACTTTGCAAACAAACTCGTCTCACTGTGATTGTCTCTGATAGAAATAAAGGTGATTGTGGAGGAAAAGATTATGTTTCAGTAGGAAACGATAACACAGCCTTGTGGATAACAGATTCTGGTCCCGTACATTATCTTTGAGGTTTTGTTATATAACTGTACACCAAACTGAATTCCACTTTCTTCTATTTTCCTCAAATATCTCCTTATAATTATCCAAACTAATGTTTCTAATTGTTTCCCACCCTTCTGATTTGGAATCACTAAGAACAAAGACTGCCTTTGAGCTTCCTTGGAAGGGACCACAGTAGGCCCTCCTCACTACCCAGATATCAGTCATACTTAATGGACTTGAACCTTGGGTCCACATCCCTCAATTAAAAAGGCTCTTCCAAGCTCTTGGAACTACACGCCAGCTGGAGATCTAAAATGAAAATTGACTAAGGAGGCTCCCATCCAGAAGCATATGGTACCTTGTAGTGAACAGATCTCCCAAGATCACAGATCAAGATCTTTATCACCAGTGTGAAATGTTTATTCCTTCTGCCTTTTCACTAATTGCTTCTTTTCTCTGTTAACGCACAGGAAAACAATGCTCCTTAACTCTGGCAACTGTTGATGAATGTATATAAGGCTACAACTGCATAACAAAAGACTTAAGATTTTCTTGTTAAGGTGGATTTAGATAATAGAACTGCTTTAGATTACTTATTGGCTGAACAAGGAGGACTCTGTGTCATAGCAAACGCCCCCTGCTGCACCTGGATCAACACCTCTACAGTATCGTAGCAAATATAGAAAGTTAACAAACAAGCCACTTGGCTGAAACAGGTATATTCTTTGGTTTATTTGATTCTAACTGGTTTGGTTCACTGGGGCCCTGGCTAAGGAGTACACTTCAGTCTCTTGGTATTATTCTTCTAATAGTTAACATTATAGTCTCTCGTCAATTTTTCGCATGTGAGAGGATGACCAATAATTATGAAATTATTTTAAAAAAGAAGCCATTAGACTGAGGTGGCTCTAATGACATGGCAGCTTACATAAGCAAACCCAAATCTATGCCTGTAAACCCGTCAAATCAAAATGCTATGGACAAACAATTGCAAGCAGCTAACTAGGTTTTAAGTTATAGCTAATCAGTGATTGTCTTTCTTTGCTTCTGCCTTTTCTCTGTAAAAGTCTTTCTCTGAGCTACTCTTGGTAGAGTGCTGCTAACTACTTCTGGTTTGGCACTGCCTGATTAAAATCAATTTTTGTTCAAGTAAACTTTTAAAATTAAAAAAAAAAGTCTCCTAGATATAAACAAAAAATGCAAAGTACAGAAGTCTTTATGGTATGTCCTATTTGTGTGAAAAGGGAAACATGTAATACACACACACATACTTAGGTATATACATGTGCACAGGGTACCCTTGAAGGTTTCCTGGGAAATTTAAAAATTGTCACATCTGAGAAAGGGGACTGGGAATCATGGGAAAGAGGGTGATACTTTAAAACACCATACACTTTTATACTATTTGAATTTTTACCATCGCATTTTTCAATTAAAATAACTATATCAAACTAAAGAAATATGTACAAAAAGTGGTAAAAGGTGAAGAATTCACATTTTGCATCTACCATTTACAAGCTATGTCATGGACATGTCACTTAAATTTCAACAAATCTGTTTTGATATTGTAATTTGGACACAGAATATGACTCACAATAAGATATAATAAAGCTAACACTGGTAGTTCATGGTTGATCTAGGAAGTCACAACACACAAAAACAATTTATCTTTTGTGAAATATAGTGAAAATGTAGATTCTTGAGGGAATTATGCTTTATAATTTGGTAGTATCCCGGGAGAGACATACTGTCCTTGTGCAGACCACACAGTGAACTGAAAGGGGTGCACGTAGAGCCCAGTCCTGTTTCCCCGTGGTGCACGGTTCTGTTTAGAGTCCTAGCCATTGCTACCAATCTGACCCAAGGGTGAAAACGGAATCATGTGCTTCTCTATTATTTAAATACGGGGATGAGCGGCAGCAGGACCAGGGTCCTGGGTAGTCTTTCTCTACCTGCCGCCCCTGCCATGTGCTCATCCATGCTGAGCAGGAGCTCCCAGGCAGCTGGCTGGATGTCTCCATACATCTCCTCTGTCAGAATTGGTGCCGCCTTGATTAGCAGAGATAAGGGAGCAGGAGACAGGCTCATCACCTGGGAAAAGGTGGAAATGATGTCTTAAAATCTTTGAAGACACTGATTGCTGTACTCTTGAAAATTAAGTGCCACCCCCTCTCTCTCTGCTTTCCTTAAATGACCTTAAAGTCCTTTCTAAAGTGGGAGCACATTTATTGGCATAACGTATAATAAGCCTTAAACCTTATTAGTTGATGCATGATTACCAAAAATTATACTAATTTTATAATGCTGTCACCACAAAAACTAATGCAACCACCTAGGGAATAAACTGTAGAATCAGTATAGTACCATGAGGGAAAAAGGACTCCAGCCAAAGTATCTTTGTGTTAAAAGTCCTGGTGGACTTTCATAGCACCTTATTTTCCTTCCTATGGGAGTTGATTTCCACTGGAAACTGTGAGCAGCCTCTAATTTATAAAGGAGTTCCATTCAGAAAGTTACTTTTCTAAACCAGTGAACTTGGATGGCTTTTTCCCTTCAAAACATTATACACTGTGGTTACTGCCCCCCAGATTAGCCCACAAAGTCCTATTTAATCTATTATTTCAAATAATTTAGGTGATAAATGTAGGTTCTGGGCAAATTAAGTTTTAACCATCATTTAAAACACCTTCTACAAAAATATGAAACTTTTTTTTCTTTTCCCCTGGGGAAATGTATTATGATTTAGAACTTAGGTTGTAATATAACAGTATAACAACATGTCAAGCCCTGGATAAGCAGGTAAGCGTACTGTCTTTTTTAATCCTTTGGGATAGGTCTAGTGTTATAATCCTCATTTTAGAGATTAGGCAACTAAAACTGAGAGAAATTAAATAACTTGCCCACAGTCTCAGAACCAGAGCAGTAGACATGGGATTGGAATCCAGACTGTCTCATTCAGGACCTGTGAGCATCACTACCACTGGTGGGAAGCTGGCATCCCTGGACTGCAGAGACTGGTTCTAGCCAAGCTCCCCGAGCCTTGTCTCTATGCAAGCTGGCTGTCCAGCAAGAAGGGATTTTTTCCTTGCACACTTGGTGGCACTCTTGCTCATCAATTAGAGGAGACTTTATGCCAGTACTGGGGCAATTGGCATTTTATGTCCCAAACATTAGTAAACAGGCTATCTGGAGTCCCCTCCCTATTACTGCTCCATGAATGTTTCTGATCCACGTGTCAATACCTGTAGTCTGATGTATTTCAGCATTCCAGAGTCCTTTTTCCCTTCCAGGTTGGCATCTGAAACTCTCTTCTTCAGAGAAGGTGTCCTCAGGCATGATTTATCTGAGCACTGAGAAAAATATGAGATAGATGATGAAGAGGGTTGTGCTCTCAAAAACCAACAAGTGTTGTTTCCCCTCCAAATTCTCCAAATAACCAACTTCTTCTAATGGAACAGATGATTTAACGCCTTCTTATGGGCCCACATTTTCTGAAAGTGATAAAAGCAGTTAATTTTGTAATGAAAAGGGAGCTTAGGAATATTTAGCAGCAAATCCCTCTTTTGCCGCCAAGGAGACTAGGATCTAGACGGGGGTAGTAGCCTACCCAAGGTGCAAAGCTGGTCATCAGCAGAATAAGGAAAGGACAGGATCTCCTGATTTCCATTTCAGGGCAAATTATATTCCATCAAGCTGTTAAAATCACAAATCTTTTAAAATGTTGTCAGTTAAAATCCACGCTCTCTCATAGTCCTTTCACAGGGTTGGATGTCGTAAGTTGACCATTTGGAGGAAAGAAAGTATTTCACACAGACATGTTAGGAAGTGAAAGATAAAAGACTCTCATTAAGGAAACACGAATTCAGAGTATCCATCGTCCAGGTGAAGTGACTTCATTAAAAATCACACTTGGCAGCTCCTCTTTCAAACTGTCCCCTCAGACCAGGGTCCAGAATAGGCCGGACTCATCTGCACACACACGGAGTAGACAGTATCTCTCCCTGACTCCCTAAATGCCAAGGAATGGAGTAGACAGAGCAGCTGGGAGAATGATCGCTCCCAATGGCGACAGGCCCTTGTTTATTTATCCTGAGTCCTGATTCCTCTTATTTTTGCACTTCAGGCTATTCAAAGAGGGAATCCATCCCTTTGCACAGTATGAATGTTCATTTGTTTTTCCAGCGCCATGTCAATGAAACACTTTCTCCCTCAATGCCAAGGGAAAAAACTAAGCTCCTTAAGAAATTTTGAACAGAGCTTTACAGTGTTATAGATGGAGATATTTCAAAAGAAAAAGCAAATCTAAAAGTACATGCATGTTCCAAGAAAGCCTTTCAAAACTCTGACAAAAAGGCCCAACACAATGCATCTGTTATGTGACTGGGAGGGAATAAACTTTTAAATGAATCTACTTGGAAACAAATGAATCAGACCTCTTGCTGTGTTTTCTAAAGATAAAAAATGTGGAGGCACGTACTTGGGAACACACACCATTTGGGGAGAGAAATACTGCATTGCTTTTTTTTTTTTCCTTCTGTGACTGTAAAAGTAATATACAGCACAAATATTGTGCCTATTTTATATAATTTGAAAACTGTTCTAAAATCATAAAATCATGGCAATCATTTTACATATAAATGTAGGGGTGTATTTGACTTTTTTAAAAGCTAAGGTATTCACAAAGTGGAGTCTTTTTGCTTTTATTCTATTTATAAAAAAATACATGTAAATTGTAGAAGATCTGGAAAATACAGGAAAAACTATGAAGAAGAAAGCAAAAGCCCTATAATCCCCATGTCAGTGATGGCCATTATTTGGTTCCTTTCAGCCTTTTGTCCCCCTCTGCATCTTAGCACAACTGTGACAATGCTATGAAGGTGGCACACAATCTTGAACATTTCATTCCACTATGCTTTTATGATGAATACTTCCCCAGGTCATTACAGTAATTTTATTACTTCTTTTTTAATTGAAGTATAGTCAGTTTACAATATTGTGTCAGTTGCTGGTGTACGGCACAATGCTTCAGTCATACATGAATATATATATAAATATATTCATTTTCATATTCTTTTTCACCGTAAGCTACTATAAGATATTGAATATAGTTCCCTGTGCTGTACAGTCATTATAGTTATTTTAAAATATGATTTTTTAAAGTTTAAAATATTTTATCCGTTTCTCCTTTGGCTAAACATTTTGTCTTTTCAGGGTTACTTTTGAACAACACTTTTGATTAATTTATAGGAATTTTAACAAGGTAGATACAGGAAAATACTCAGAAGAACAAGGACACACATTTATGTGTTTCTTATACTCTGGGAAATGTAGGGTTTTGTTTAATCCTGTTTTCTGGGGACAGAAGGTATAAGTCAAGCTTCTCAGATATCAAACATTTAATATCCTGGCATGCTTCCCTAAGAAGCATCATGTGTTCTGCTGGCCTCAAGATAATTAGGATGTTTGTTTTAGTGGCAAGGGAGGGGAACGGAACTGGAAAGGCTTTTATATTAGGGTGATGGGCTAGTAACTCTTCTAGTGTGACTTGTTCAGGCTTGAAAAGTAGATATTAAAGATGGGTACATATGTGATGGGCACTTGGATACACTACGTGAAGGTCCTAAAGTCCTCCACTGGTGTGACCCCCAATTCAGGCTTACAAAGATATCAGTTGCTTTTTGCTTTGGTAACTTGGTGTAAAACTTGGCTAGAAGAGAATAAGAAATGGATGGAGTAGGAGGCTAGTTCTGAAGGCATCTATTGGTTATTAGTCATTCTTGAAGAGCTGGAAATTTCACTGGACTGCAAGAGGTACATGGTAGTTGGAAATACACATCAAACAGGGACCTGTAAAGAAAACCAAGACTAGTAACCCAAGACTAAAGGACAGAATGTATCACTAATAAAGGATGTTGTTCACTGTTGAATTGATTTACCATAGGGAGCCATGGTCAATGGGAGGCAGTTCTAAAGTCCCAAGAGCTGGCAGGGATACTGGGGCATGCTTGCTATGGGTGGTAGAACTTGGACTACTGTCATTTTCTTCTACATACATATCTTAGACATATTCCCTATAATTGTCTCCCTATCTTCTCTCCTCATTCTGATACTACTGATTAAATTTACAGTATAAAACCAGCCTATTGACTGCCAGTGAATTATCACTTGTGGTGTTTGGATCAAAAAGAGGAAGAACTGGTCCCATCAAATTCCTCTCCTAGGGAATTAAGGGACCGAGTCTGATACATTTGGTGATGGTTGCTGGGGCTGAGAAATAATGATGCAACCGGGAGATTTTCAGCTTAAGTACAAGACGAATAAAGCAGGAGTTACTGGTCATAAGTAAGCAGACAGAGATGAAGCAGAAAGCAGCAGAGATGAGGGACGATGTCCATCCGGAGATGGACAGCAGCTTTGGATCTCATTCCTTTGAGGCTTGACCGTGTTTTCCATCTGTCCCTAGTTTCCTGAGATTCTGTTATATCCTTTGAAGAAACTCTCTGATTATTTGAACAAGTTTCAACAGGCTTCTATTCCTTACAACAAAAGATTATTGACTAGAGAGGCATAGTATTAACTTAATTACTTTGAGTAAAAATTGTATTTATTCCTTCAATAATTCAAGTATGTTTATTAAGAATTAACCACATGCAGGAACTGGGCCAACTTCTGAGGACACGCTGAGGAGCAAACTCCTCCATGATACTTGCCCTCTTACACAGGGTGTCTTACCAGGAGAGACAGCTAACAAACAAGCACACTAACGCAATGTCAAGATAAGCAGAAAAGGAGAGAATGTCATGAACGATGTTGCACTGTGGAAATAAGGAGGTATTTAAAATTTGGGAAAATCGGAGTCAGCCTTTGGGCTCTTTGGGAAAGCGACTGTCTCATGTTTCTGGGAAGAAACATCATGCCAAGAGAAGTGCAGTATTTCTCCAAAGTTAACCCAGACCTTTTGTGTCTCATATAACTTTGACACATGGGGAATGTATATTATGGTGAGGAGTCATTCTGGCCCATGAAATCAAGACCTAGGGCCTGGTCTTGGCATCACAACTATGTTTTCCATAGCTTTAGAAAAATATTAGTCCTGCAGGAAATCAGCTAACCACTTGCCATTTGAATTGGCTTCACAAAATTTACGGACCCTGTGCCCTTTCTTGTTTGGACACATAAAACCTTTTATCTACCTCTCCTTTTCAACTAAAAGGAAAAAAAGTTTTATCTACTCCTTTTTTCATCAGCAGGCACTAATTGAACATTTAATCCATTTAGAGCATGGCATTAGACAAGGTACAGATACATAGGAAAAAGCAAAGAATTCTTTGGTGAGTTCACCTTTTGGTGAAGGTGAGGTATATGCATATATACATACATAATACGTGCATATATATGAATAAAAATATATATAATGATAATTATATAATGATAGTTTATAAAAATCTCTCAAGTTTGGAAGTGCATTCAAATAGACTAACAGAATGTACCGTGAGTCTCCGAGCAGGGCAATGTAGATTAGCAGACTGATCAGTTAAATGGGTTACAAAATGTACTAGCTGCTCCAAATATATTCTGCCATAAAAAACCAATTAAAAAGGAAACAGGAATGAAATATCAATTGCTCATAAGTCTCCATTTTAATCAGAATCACTGCTTTCATTTTTGATTTATTGCCTACTCTGTTTTCATTTTGGCTCTGGAAACGTGGGCATTGTTCATTTATGTGACAGATTCAGAACAGGCAAATGGAAACATCATGAGAGAATAAATATTAAAAAAAAGAAAAAGCTTGAATGGGAGGCTGGCATTCTGGAGATAAACTGCATATCACAGAAGACTCAATACATCTTTTCAGCTCTGCACCTGCATGACTAATTGAAATGCGTGAAGGTTGGGGGAACAGGCTCTTGTTTTAGTTTCTCTTTCAGAAATGTATGCAATACCTAAGGCTGGTAACCTTTTCTCCTGCTTCAGGCCAGTGTCCTGGCTGGGCCAGAGGTACAGGGCACTCATGGAACATCCTAGAACTTTGCAGCCCACTCATCCATTCAATAGTATTGCCCCTCTGCTACAGTGAGGTACTCTGTTAGGTACCACCAGGATATATGTGTATAAGACTGCCTCGGTTCTCAAGAAGTTTGATAATTAAGTGTCAGAGGAGAAATAGGGAGGTAAGTGGCCCCATTTTGCAGGCAGAGCGACCTTGAAACCTCTCAATGCTTGCCACTACTCACAGGATCAAGACTAAAATCCTTCCCATGGCCTTAGGGGCTCACCCTGGTCTGCCCTCTATCTGCCCACAAAGCCTCGTGCTGACGCACCAGTCCTCTGTGTTCCCACCATCGTCCTCTGAACTCACGTCTTCTTTCTGGTAGGAGAATACTGTATTCAGCTAACATCGATGTATCCTTCAGTCAAAGCTCATCTGTCACTTTACTGGAGAGGCTGTCTTATTTCCCCCAATACGTTCAAAGTCTTGTTCAAAAGCTCTCTCAGCACAGGGGGTTTCTCTTTTGTTGTGCTTACTGTTGTTTCAATTTTACGTCAGTTTGGAACATTTATTTGATTAATGTCCATCTCTCCAACTAGACTGTGTGCATCATGCGAGGGCAGGGGCCATATCTCTTTTGCTATTATTATACCCAGCAAGTGGTGTGGACTCAGCTTGGTCCATAAGTTCTTTAAAAATTTGTTGAATAGACACATGGATGGATGGACAAATTAATGAATGAATCACTGAATGAAGAGTGAGAAAAGCAGAAGTAAAACACCACTGCAGTTTAGAGGAAGAAGGAACAGAAAATAACTAATCATCCACCTGCAGTCTGCCCTGTGATGAACACTAGGGAGATCAGAAAAGGTTTCAGTGAGGAGGTGGCATCTGAGTTGGATCTTGAAGGCTGTTTGGGTTTGGCCACATATGGATTATAGGTGAAGGTGCAGCTGGTGCAAAGTCGTGGAAGTAAGAAATCTCAGAGGTGTATGGTGAACAATGAATATTAATTTAGGCTGCTGTATTTTTATAACTTTCAACATATATGGTTTTCTTCTAAAGCTAAGGGAGTTTTTATATGAAGTAGTACTTGCCTAAAAGAAAACAGATTTCCTTTGAATGTAGTGTCATTTATGGTTGAGATACATATGTATGTAAACATGTATGTACATACATACATACACATGTACTCATCTCAACCATAAATGACACATCTGTATACATGTATACATGCATATATACATACATACTTTTCTTTTTATGTCATTATTTAGCAGTTCAAGTAGTTTCTCCACTTGATTTCCTCTCAGAATTTGTGTAATTTGAATACCATGAAATGCAATAAAGTCTAGTTGAAAAAATGAATACTCCATGTTCCTAAATGAAAGTCTAACTGAATGCATTATAGATGTGAACTGTGGACAACTCCACCTTTCTGAACCTCAACATTTTCATCTGTAAAATGAGAACAGTATCTCCTGCACAAGATTTGCAAGAATCAAAAAGTGCTTTGTTAATGATGTATACCTGCCTTAAACTCTCATACATATGCTTAAAAAACCCCCAAAACTAAAAGATCATATCCCAGAAGGCAAATTAGCATACTTACAAGATGCACAAGATATATATATATATATTTGGAGCTCTTACATTAGCCAGAATTTCTTCCATGTACCTGTATTGCTTTCATAATTTTAAAAAAAGTCATTAAAAAATCCCTTTTTTGGCTGTTAAAGCATCACAAATTGCCATACAACTCAACTGTGCCTTTTTTGTTATGGCTCGTATTCTCCAGTTTGATTTGTATTTTATTGCCATCCTCCTACCCCGCCAAACCTGGCTCACAAACTCCTTAGTAGAAAGATCCTCTACTCCTACTTATTTATTTTTTATTTCTCCAAAGAATATCTGGTCTCATATTGTGCCAACAGCAGGTGCCCAATGAATGCTCATCGAAATGAATAGGTATTATATAAAAATCTCTTTGCAAAACCACTTGTGGGAAGCAGCTGCAGGGGCAGCCAGCAGCACGCAGAGGAGCATCTTGGCCATCACGCCTGTTCAGGGGCAGGTGGGTCACTCAGGGCTTCCCTGGCAGCAGCAAGGCAGCCCTGGTTACTGTCTTCATCTCCTGCCAGCTCAGCTGGTCAGTTGTCAGGAAAGTGCAGCTGAATGCTTAGAAAATGTAATTGTTTCTTAAAGAAGTTTCCTTTAGTCTGATTTGAACTAGGTTACTCTATTGTTTATCTCTGACCAGCTGGGCCATCTATTACTTATTTCTTAATACGTAACTTTATGGATTTCTTATTAGTGCTGTAACAAATTCCCATAACTTTCTTGTTGAAAAACAATACGAATTTATTACCTTCCAGTTCTGGTGGTCAGACGTCTAAAGTGGATTGGCAGGGCTGTGTTCCTTTTGGAGGCTCTAAGGATCCATTGACTTCCTGGTCCTTTCCGGCTTCTCCAGGCTGCCTTTGCTCATTGCCCTGCATCACTCTGACCTCTGCTTCTGTTGTCACATCTCCTCTGCCTCTGACTACAGTGGGACCATCTGGATAATCCAGGATAATCTCCCCATTATAAGAATCTTAATTTATTCTCACAGGCAAAATCCCTTTTGCCACGTGAGGTAACATATTCACAGGTTGCAGAGATTAGAATTTGGACACTTTTGGGGGACTACTGTTCTGCATACCAGAACAACCTACTTATCACCATCGCCCCTATGAGTTCATATTTATTCATAGAAAAAAGACAAAACCTGGGAAAAGAGTCCATGTTTGCTCATGAACAGGAAGACAAAGCACTTGTCTTTCTTCCACTGATCTTCCATCTTGGCTCAAAATCACACAGATCTGTAGCCTGGTTTATACAACTGCAGTGGGCTGAAATTTGCATTTCCAGAGAAAAGATTGTTAGGACATCATTCTCCCTATCATCGGTATGTTATCACGGGATCATTCACTCACCTCTTTCTGTTTCTTGCCCCGGAGAACCACAGTGCTGACGCTGCTGCTCTCACGGAGGGAGTCCACGGTGTCTCCATAGAGCAGCTTGATGGCCCTGACCAGCCGGGCACAGGAGCGGCTGTGGTGCAGGTAGCAGTGAGGGTGGCAGTAGTCAACATGGGTGCAGATGAAGCTTTGCTGATTGCACAGCAAGATCATGACCTGGAACACAGACATCACTGAGACTCAACCAGGCAACCAGGGTACAGACAGACTGTGAACAATTATGTGGGGTGGAAGATGAAAAGTCAAAATGTCAACTTCCCTTAATGGGTCTTAAAACCACAACAATTCCCATAAGAGAACAAAGAGTTACAAGCCTTTATGTACTTGGCTTCTTTTGTTCCCTGGATTTATACATGCTAGAAAGTCCTTTTTGAAACAATAAAAGGCTAAGTGATCTTCAAAAACATAAAACAATTATTGGGGAATGTATGATTTCCAAAATATTTCCAAATAAAGATTCTGAACTTAAAATATATTATTTACTCAGCTCTTACGTTGTGAAAGGAGCCAGACAGAAAAGCAGAAACTGATGAGAAGTTCTGTCCCAAAGGATTGGTTGGCCTTTCACAGCTGTGGGATGTATTTAACTCCAGCCCACCTACACAGACCTGGAGAACATTTCTGCATCTCCCACACATCTGACCTATAATCTTCAAGTGGGCCTTGAGCCCCCACTGTAGAACTTCATTTCCTCTTTCTACAAACTAAGTTTTTTTTCCAGCTTTTGGGCCATTCCAGCTCTTCACTTGTGGCTAGAACTGGCTCAAGTCCCCCTAGACTCCCCAAGTAGGATTCCAGAAAAGAACTCGGCTGATTTAAAGGATACGGTTATGTTTAAAAAAGGAATGAAGGCCCTTGAGTTTATAACTTCCAAAGTTGCCTTCCTAAAAAGGCAGTAGTATTCCTAGAGCTGCAGGTTTAGTCAAATCTGTACAGATTAACCTTCTGAATGATTCCATCCTTCAGGAAACTAGTTCCCACCCCAGCATCTCTCCTGTGAGAGACCATGTGCCATACCCGATGGAGAACATAAAGTAAGTCTGCGTGGACAAGGCCAATCAAACCTGCTAGGCAGGGCTGCCACACGTTTCCTCAGGAATGAGAGGCCCTGCTTCCTCTGACACAAAGGTAAACAACAATAACAATCAACTCCATAACCCTGTCAGACTCAGCTAACAGTACCTCATACTCTTCAAAGCTTTCAAAAAATATAGATGTCGTCAGAGCAGAATATCCAGATCTCTCAAGACTCATCAAAGAGCCCTGATATTCCTGTTTATACTGGTAAGAGGTAGGGAACAAATAAGAACAATAAGGTTTCCCTTGTTATTCTCAAATCTGACTGTTCAAGAGAAACACCAAGAAAGCTTAACAAAAACAAACAGATACAAAAATGAATATATTGCTGGGCTTCAGCTCAGGACATTCTCATTTAGCACATCTTGGTAGCTATATTTCTAAGATGTCCCCAGTGACCACACATTCTGGTATTTACACCTCTGTGAAACCTCTTCCTGTTGAGTGTGGGCTGGCCTAGTGACTTGCTTCTAACCAACAGAATGCAGCAGAGGTGATGAGATGTCATTTCCATGATCAGGTTGCAGAATATGGTGACTTCTCTTGCTAGATTCTTTCGCTTACTGGCTTTGATGAAGCAAGCTGTCATGTTGGAAAGGTCCACATGGCAAGGAAATGAGGGTGGTCTCTGGCCAACAGCCAGCTAGGAACTGAGGCCCTCAGTCCAACAGTCCTTGAGGAACTGAAATTCTACCAACAAGCACATGACCTTAGAAGAAAATCCTTTCCTAGTCAAGTCTTCAGATAAGACTCCAGCTCTGGTCAATACCTTGATTGCAGCCTTGTGAGAAATCCTGAAGCAGAGGACCTAGCAAAACTGTGCCAAGATTCCTGACCCACAGAAAGTATAAGATAATAAACATGGGCTGTTTTAATACACATACATATATATTACCATATATTAATATATACTTTGAATATATTTAAAGATATTTAATTATGCATTCAAATATATTTAAATATATTGATATTACACTTACATTCAAATATAAGTATATTTGAATGCATAAGATAGCATTCAACACAGTGAGGTGGTCAGGACCTACAAAATGAGATGTGGACAGAGGGCATCCACTGAGGTGGGTGAGCACAATCTGAGTGCACACCATACTCCTCTTGAGGCATTTGCTACTTCTCGGGCATAGATGGCCAAGGAGCCAGGCAGAGCTCTAGGCAATTTCATGGGGGCTGGAAGACAAAACTAGAGTTCAGATTTGCCCAAGGAAGGAGGAATTGAGTGGATAAGATCCTGTCAAGAAGAGAGGTTCAGAGAAGTGAGACTGACACTGTGACTGTTTTCCTTTCTAAGCCTTTGCTGGTTGAGTAGCTAAGAAACCAGGCAGAAACCAGCTGACAAGCAGAGCAGAGATTTTGGAAATTGCACTGTGATGGGGAAACAGAATTGGGATTTCTGACCCATCAAGACAGAGAGGCTCTCAGACGTACCCCAGATGCTCACTGGGTACTTTGGAAGCCTTTGTACTAGGGTGTGTGTGTGTGTGTGTGTGTGTGTGTGTGTCAGGGAGACGGGGTGGGGGATAGAAACACTGCAGGTCAAATCAGCTTAGGACCAAGGCGATCTTCTTTGCTGTCTGCTGAAGTATATGGTGGATCCTCTGTGGAAGGAGATAAAACTATCCAGAGCCTCTATAATTCTATCATTTTAAAAGTTAATAATCTTTGTTTTAAATTCACAGCAAAATTAAGTAGAAAGTACAGAGTTCCCATATTCCTCCTGCCCCCAAACATGAGTAGCCTCTTTCATTATCAACATCCCCCACAAGACTGGCACATTTGTTAACACTTGATGACTCTATGTTGACACATTATCACTCAGACTATAGTTTACATTAGGGTTCACTCTTGATGTGGTGCATCCTATGGGTTTTTTGATGACATGTACCCAACATTGTGCTTCTATAAGTTTTCATCCACCATGTCTAGGAGTCAATGAAATAATCAGACAACTTAAGGAGCAGGAGGACCAAGAGAATACAATAGATTCATAGACTGAAGTTATCAGCCATGGACTTTAAAATATGTATGATCAATTCTGATCAAAACAGAAATCAAAAAATATTTTAACTGAAAGATAATGAACATACAATGTGTCAAACCTTGTGTGATACAGCTAAAGCAATTTCTAGAGATTTATAGCTTTAAATGAATGTTAGCCAAGCAGCTGGAAATCAATTATCTAAGTATCTATTATCAAGAATTATGAAAGAAAACAAATTAAAGTCAAATAAAGTAATAAAGATCACAGCAGAAATTAATGAAACCAAACATTCCCAAAACAACAAAAAAGAATCTTGTACTTTGCCTAATAAAAATCGACCCATTTCTAGCAACACTGATCAAAAAAAGAGAAGTAACTCACCAATATCAGAAATGATAAAGGCACATCACTGCAGATCCCACAGAATTTAAAATGATCTAAAGAAAATATTATAAACACCTATTTTGCCAATAAATGTGAATAACTGAATTAAATTAACAAACTCCTAGAAAAGAAATCAATTTACCCACACTGTTCCCAGATGAAATAGAAAAACTGAATGGTCTTAATTATATTACAGAAATTAAATCTGTAATTAAAAACCTTCCTACAAAGAAATTTTTAAATCTAGAAAGTTCCACCAATGATTTCTTCTAAATATTTAAAGAAGAAATAAAACTGATCTTCACAAACACTTCCAGAGTATTAACACTACATAGAAAACTAAAAAGCATTACTGAAGAAATTTTGAGATCTT
Source organism: Camelus bactrianus (assembly GCF_048773025.1). Classification (NCBI taxonomy): domain Eukaryota; kingdom Metazoa; phylum Chordata; class Mammalia; order Artiodactyla; family Camelidae; genus Camelus; species Camelus bactrianus. The sequence continues at coordinate 71,946,882 of NC_133543.1, forward strand.
AAATAAATGGTAGGACATAAATTAATGGAAAGATTGACGATTTTATACATATACAATAAATATTTCAATTCCTCTATTTTAAATGATCTTTATATTCAATATAAGGCTGCTGTGGAAGCTTTTTTTTAATGGAAATTAACAAGGCAATACTAATAGAAGCAAACATAGCCAAGGATAGACCAGGACATCCTGAGGAAGAACAAAGCTGGAGGATTTACACTTGTGAAAACAAAAAGAAACCAGACACGACAGAGTACTTAGCATATGACACAAATACACTTTTCAAAAATAGACAAAACCAATCTTTGGTGTTAGCATGGTAGTTAGGAGAAGTTAGTGGCTGGTGGAGGGCCCAGGTAGAGCTTCTAAGGTGTTGATAATGTTCATCTTGACCTGGTGGTGGTTATACAGATGTGTTTACTTTGTGAAAATTTATTGTGCAGTACACACAGGTTGTGTATACTTTTCAACATGTTAAGTTGAACTTCACCAAAAAGTTTACTTTAAAAACAGCTGCCTCAGAGATTCTCAAAATCAGCCAGTTCTGAGGGCTTAGCACTGAAAGTCTGAGCATTATACCCCAGCCAGCCCTAATCTGACCCTACCAAGAAGTCAGATTAAAATCAGAGGAGATGGAGATAGTCCATATCTAAGATCCATAATAGTGCTGGCAGTGCCCTGCTAACTGTGGCTCTCACGTCATGCTTCCTTACCTTTCTTTTCCTTTCTTCATGCCCACTCAAACCCTGAACTCTGATCTGTGCCTGAGGTACCCCTGGGATCCCTTCTTCCCTGGACCTTCTGGAAAGCCTTTTGAGCTGTGACCTTCATCACCTTAGAATCTCCAAGTCCTGGTTTACAATTTGGTCCAATACAGACTCAAGACAGACACCATGACCTTGCTCTCAGCATTTGTGGTGACCTGTATAAAACTGATTGTGAATGCCTTGCCTATGTCACTCAGGCTATCTTGATCACCAACCTGGTCTGGTCCCTCAGGGTTTTCCCTGACTTATACTGACCCACAAGCCAACCATAACAAAGGACCTTTGGTCTTAGATAAGCTTACAATGAATTCAATCCAGAAAATTATCAATCTTAGTGAGTACTCAGAGGTTCAGCTGAAATATAAGCCTATGGTTCTTCTTGGAGGTGGAAATGGATGGATGGTTTCAGTATAGTCTCCTGCCCTCCCTCCACAGATCTTCCCCAAAGCCAAAAGAAATTGATCTCAGGGCTCTTTCTGAGATTCCTACTTACGTGAAGCCAGGACATGTTCCTGTGGTAGTTTTCCTCCGTGCCCACAGTGCTCATTCCCTCTGGCTCAATACTGGGCTCACTTGCACTCCAAGGACTCCCTTCTTCAAAAGAAAAATACCAAGAAAAGTTGTATGGTCCTGTCTCCCTGGAGACCATGCTGCTATGGTATAGCTGTCCATGCTTTTGAATCCTAGGGCAGACTACCATGGCCCAGAGGGTTATGGGCAGAGCAGCGACTTGAGTGGAGAGGTATGACTAGGAGCGGTTCCCTTCATCACCAGCCAAACTGATGATTACAAAGACATTTATGACCTCTGTTATGGTGGCTTCCATTTTGAGACATGGGAGCAGAGGGAAAAACAGAGTCAAGTCCTTGAATTGCTGAGATGAGCAAGTTACTGACTGAGTGTGCCCAAATTTATTGAGCGTGCCCAAGTCCATTCCAGACTGCCCAGACCTTGCAGGTGTACTTAAGTAGGGACACCAACCAACCTGCAGTGGCCACACGGGGTGCTGCTACCTCCACTGCTGCCGTGACTACGGCCAGTGCTACCGCTCTGAACACCATCTGGCTTTGCTATCAGAGCTATTTCACAGATGGGCGGGTGCCTTGGAAAAACTAAGGGAATTTGAAAGCAGTTGTGCCCAGTTGTGGACAACCCTTTGTCCAAACTCCTTTCTGCAGGAAAATACGAAGGAGGTCTCTCGCAGGAATTCGCTACTTAGTATACTAGATAACAAAGCTCTGTCCTCAAATCTACAAGGCATTTTGGGTATTTTCTATGACAAACTATGCTTCTAGCTTGGATAGTTTGATTTAACAGCTTAGGCTAAATTAATCAGTTTTAATAATTAATTCAAATAATATTTTCCCCCAAACTAACTGATGATCCTGTTACAGCTAAGACCTGTAACAAAAGACATCATTAGGTTTTTTTTTTCCTATTGTCTCCTTTAAAAATAAACTGAATCTTAACTAACGCATAAATTAGCTATTTTCAAGGGCAAGGGTGGGTAAAACATTTCCTATTTTAAACTCTCTTTGATGAGCTATACTAAGTCTCTATTTCAGCAGACTTGATTGATAATTTATCCACATTTCCTGACTGACTTCTGAAGCGGCCTACTTAGGGAAAAAAAAAAAACCTTTCCATTTTGGTTTTCATACAGGGACTGAATGGCAAAGACCATGTACTTCACTTTTTACCTAACAGTTAAATTTCAGGCAGCTGGTGAGCCCTACTGGCACGACTGCTTAACCTTTTTCTTGTCTATTAAGACAGTGATCAGGAACCAAAGGACTAAGACATTTTGGGGTTCTGTGGATCTTAAAGTGACAATCTACAGCTCTAATGCTCTGTTTGTATATAGAGCTCCTACTCAGGAGTTTGACACATTTAGAGCATCCCTTCAGAGTAAACAGGGAGTAAACAAAATTATCCCCATTGGGTAGCTGGGGAAAACAGTCCCTGAGAAGTTAAGTGATTCGCTGAAGGTCACTCATTCTTAGGTGTAGACATTTTTCCTCTGAAATTTTGGTTGTTTTTACTGGGAAATAGAAACTTTTATTTACAGAAGACCTTATGCTAGCTGTCTGTCCCCAAGGGAATTTCTGCATTTTTGCTTGAAAGGTCCTGACCAGAAGAATGGATGCACAAACATCTGGATTTCCAAAAACTGTCCCTGTCATTAAAATGTTTTCTTTCCCTCATGTAGACTCTCTGGCTCCCAGCCCAGAGCTGCTGAATCAGAATCTGCACTTTAGCAAGCTCCCAGCTGACCGACCGTGTGCACGTTAAGGTTGGAGCAGCCCTGCTCGAGAGGGCAGCCTGGTTTTCAGACTGAATGAACGCTCTAACCTATGACTCTGTCCTCCATCTACCGATGTGTAAGAAAATGGACTTGAGCTGTTTCAGGATTTGGGCCCTGTCTTCCTGCCCCCCACGTCCCTGCACACCCCACTCCTCTATGTTACCTAGGTCAGTGACAGTGTCCCTGCTCTGGGACAGCTGCAGCTCCTCAGCCTCAGACTCTGAGTCCTGCCGTGATAACTTGCTGCTCTTTAAGCTGCCGACCCGGCGAATGCTGGACAAGGAACCCCCCTTCTTCACCTGGAAACTGCGGGTTCCTTTAATCTGGAGCAGGCGGGAACCTCCTATCCTGATCTTCCTGCTGGGAACTGTATTAAAAGAATAAAATAGGGCTTTTTCCCCCTTAGTTCTCCCCAGCCAGTGTTAGATCCAAGCTCTCCCCAACTTGTCCCTGAACAGCCTCCTCTCTGTTGGCCGGGACGAGCAGCATGTCTGGACAAGGAGCTTCTCCCAAGCCCCCCGTCAGGCGGCTTTGTTAGGCGGGCAGGAGGCTGGGTCCACCAGGAAGGGCTGGTGCAGCTTCTCTCTCGGACACATAGCTCATCGGTGCTGGGAACACCTGCTCTCTCTCTGGCCCAGGGTTCACAAGCATGAGCGCACCCCGCCGCAGCATCCTCCACGACTGTTAGTACGTTCACACAGCATCACTGCTTGATTCAGTAGGACCACAAACCATTTGTTTTTGTCTTTCTTTTGAAATGGAACTTACAGACTCATGTGAGTTATGGAAACCCCTTCATTTAGGAATACCTCGTTAAGAAATAAAAACAAGTTCTCTCTCCAACAGTCAGCAGTGGGCTCCGCTCAGTTCCTTAGCCAAGGCACTATATAGGATCTGTTTTCAGTGGGGTGCTTTGGGTGAACCTGAGTGTGAAATGGTTCCATTTTCAATGCACCTAGTGATTTCATAGCATCCTCCTCTCAGTCAATAGGTTGGGTGAGATATGAGTCCAAAAGTTGCAACACTCTGAGCCAACCTTACAGTCTACGTGTACCAAGAAGAACATGCATTATTCATCTTTAGTGTTCTGGAAGAAACAGTCATCAGTGAGGAAAATAAAAGGGTAAAAGAAACACATTCAACTCGAAACCTACTTTTTAATCAAAAGCATCCTTATTTCCCATAGTCATATACACACCTCCTTCCTCTTCTTTGAAGATTTGATATTGTCACATATTGATTTTGTAAAAGTGAGATAAAGAAAGTTTTCAGGGCTTAAAGTGATGATCAGGAAGGGGCCATTTCTTAAGACAGGAACAAGATTTTTTACTAATGATTTAAGGCATAGCTATTAATATTTTTAAAAGTCCCAATCAGGGAGATTGCATTTTAGCCTAAAGTTTCTTACTCACAGGGTAGCTAGTATGTGACTGTGACAGAACTTGCATTGCTCCATAAAATGTTAATTAAGTATGGATTTTAGTGCCACATAAAGAAGCTTGGAAGAATTCCTATTGAATAATGTGAAATGTTTCATCTCTGACCTATTCTTGCGATTGGGAAAGATGGAAATCATCACCACTCAGCTGGCAAAGGCCTCATGGAGCTCCCTGAACACATCTGGATAGAATTTCACATTTGGATAGAAATTCTTGCAGCAGAGTTGGATACACTCCACAAGGACTATAGACCAGAGTGCTCTGTGTTAATTATAGCACAAAACTCAACCACTGTATTTTTCAGGCTTCACTGTATTATTTCTAGGTTTAATTGAGACTTTGTGACCTACCTGAAATGTATTTGAAACTTAAGAATATACTTATCATTTTTAATAACTATTAATCCAATTTCATCTCAAAGTAGATTGGGAAGTAGAGAAAAATATTAAAGAAATAAGTTTCAAAACTTTCTTACAGAGGCACACTTGGCATTCTTTGCCTGATTTCATGATCTTTTTTCATCCTACAAATATGGCAAAATAACCCCAAATTAATAGGATCTGAAACAAATTTAATTTTGAGAACCTCTTCTACCACCAAAGATAATGGGAGACATCCTACAGCACTGAAAAATTAATGTTCAGAATTACGGCACTGGTTATTTACAAAGGATACAGCAGTTAGAATTCAGATTTGGCATAGTACACAAGAGACATCAGTTGAGATTGTACACCATCGAATTTTAGCCTTTGTTTCCATGACAACGAGAACTGGTATGAAAGTGAAACAAATTCATCCAAATTGGATAAAACACCTCTTTTCCCTTTTCTCTCAGTATATCCACAGTATATTCATTAGCAAGTCTTGCTGGTGCCACACTTTAAAATATCATTGGATTTTGAAAGCTGCATCACCTACTCCCTGGACTAATATAACTATGAAACTTCCTCTTACCCTCACTCCCGCAGTTCAACTCATCTTTCAAATACATAAATTATAAATACAAATATTATATCACTTTTCTAGTCAAAGCCTGCTAACAACTCTCAGACACGTTTAAAATAGAATTACATTTCTAACCACATTTATAGGCCCTATTTATTTGCTCTTTGCCTGACCCCATCTCCTATCACTTTTCCTCCAACTCATTCTGTTGCAACCATGTTGAACTTTTTGCCCTTCTTCACTTGCTCCAAGTTCATTCCTACATCAGAGCCTTGTTCTGTTGTCTCTGCGTTTTGTATGCCCTTTGTATGACTGGCTCCTTCACATCATACAGGTCTCAGACCAGTCTCACTTATGGGGCCCGTCTGACTACAATCCCTCCCACTCCAGGTCACTACTAATTCTCTGACTCTAATTTGTTTTCCTTCATACTATATATATCTAATTGAAATTAATGTTATTCACTATTACATTATTAACTATTAGCTAAGATAAACTAAAATATATGTGGGAAATTTTCCCTGTTCATCACTGTATTCTAGGAAACTGTAACAGTGCCCAGTATATACTAGGTGTTCAATAGATGACTGCTGAATGATCAGACATGTCTTGGTGTCTGTATTTTAGAATGCCAATCTTAGTTTGTATTTGGAATATGGATAAAATGATTGAACAGAACTTGCTTGGAGATTTTAGGCAGACATTTTTAGTTCTAAGGATTATTTCATGTTAGTTTTCCTTTGCAGGATCCAAATTGTCCTCAGGCTGTTTATTTCAAGAACTGACATTTTTAGATGTTATACAAACAGATGGTATGAAATTTTAAATATAATTTTAATAATTTACATTAGCAGGGTCCCTGTGGTCCCCCTTTTCACATCCGCTTTGGCAGCTGGTATCAGCTTGTGAAAAGGGTTAAGGAATATTTAGGAATCTTTGGGAAGGTTTTTGCCAACTGGTAAAGGACATTTTATGAATATGTTCTCTTTTTATTCATAGTTTCAGTTTCCTGTTCTTCATTTATGATACAAATTTCATACAATCACATAGCCATTCTATGAGGAGAAAAACTCTTTGTGTATTGAATATTAAAGGCAATTTACATGAACGATAATCATGAATTAAAGTGTTCTTAAAAATTAATGAGGTCTTTTTTTTTAAATGGTGTAGAATTTACTCTGCTTAAATTTAACCATGTCAGTATTAGCAATAATACTGACACAATTAGAAATAGTATCTAACACAATACTTTGGGGAAAAAAAAATCCCTGTGGGATATGTTTAAAACATGGAAGTGTCTTATCATCTGCAGTTATCCTTTCAGAAGTACCAGTATCTGAAAAAGCCTTGACTTGATACTTCATACTCAGAAATTGCTAAAACTTGGCTAAATCCTTCCTGCAACATGGCTTCTATTAAACCATAAATTCAAAACAATATGATATGATTACTTGCATTTTTAAATGTCATGACAACAATATGACCTTGAAATATTAACAAGTTTTTTTTTGAGAATCTATCCATTCCTTACAAAATTTTAAATATTTTTAATATGTTGTGGCTTCTCTATCTAGGGCTATTCCTTTCAGAATTATGCATTCCTTTAATTATCATTTATGGAGTCACTGTCTGCAGGACACTAGAAATTATCCCAATGCATAAAATTGTCTTTGACTCTTTTTACAAATGTGCTGATGTTCTTTCAATTGGAGTTCATCATTCAAACATTGAGGGGCAAAGAAATTTGAGAAATAGAAAAATCAGGTAGAGAAGTTGACAATTCAAAGGAGACTTTAAAGAGCAACTTAAAATTCTGCAATCTCTAACTCATATTTAGGATTTTCTGCATAGGTTCTAATTTCTATGCTCATGATATATAGAGATATATATATAAGGATAATTGTTTATTGTGTACTTATTATGTATCTGGTACTGAGTTTATGTTTTACTTGCATTGTCTCATTTAAAGCCCTCAACATTATAATGTGGTAGGTGTTATTAATCTAATTTTACAGAGAAGAAAATTGACTTAGAAAGTAAACAGCTTGGATAAGGTCACATAACTAGTCACTCTATTTCATTATCTTAAGGTGCACATTTTTTTACATTTGAACATATCTAAAATTGAGATTTGTCTTACAATTGGTGACATCTTAGGATAACCTGTGCCAGGCAGCATTTGTGACACATTTGCTATTGCCTGTGTTCATGTGAATATCTAAAGCACTGGCAACAAAATATAAAAAACGGGTGCCAGTGTTTTTTAAGTCCAAGGAGTCAAATGATAGCTGGATGGAGGAGCGGGTAACGTGGTAAGTCAGATGCGTTTGGCAACATTACTGAAGCAGGAACTGAAGGTGGCTAGCTTCATAAAATTGCACACTGGCTTAAAGTAACTAACACCAATCGCTTTACTTCTCTTATAGATTTATTTAAGAAATGATGTATTACTAATATTCAGATGGCACAGAGGACATTATCACATATAAAAACACAGACATGGACAATTCCGAGTTGAAAAATGATTAAGAATTTGAACTCTGAATTGAAGATGGTTTAGAAAAACTTTAACTTGGATCATATATATACTGATACAAGATTATATATACTGATAATAAAAATCTATGCCTAATTACATCTGAAAGTTCTCTCAATAAGAATGAAACATACATTAAGTGATAAAGTATTGCCTACGAGCTGAATGGGGAGTATTTTTCCTTTCTTATTAGTATATAAGATAATGGTTCATCTTACAACTGATGGCATCTTAAATCCAATGGGATTTGGAGAATTTCTGAGCTGGAAATAGAACCCAAGCCTCCCTGACTGCAGAGTCCAACCCCTAACCAGTGTGACTGCCTACCTCATTGAGCAAACACAGTGCTGTACAGAGCCAAAAATTCTGGACTTCTTTTAGTGCACAATTCTGCCATTTAGACCCCAGACCAAATGCTCTACAAGAAACCCTGAAAGATGAATTAATTTTTGCTTTTCCATACCTTTCTTCTCCTCAACACCTGCATCTGATTTGAGGGTGTGGCTACTACTGTGAAGGGAATCTTTTGAGTCTTCATTTTCATCCAGGACCCCAGCAAAGCTGATCTTCCTCTCATATCTGTGCCGGTCTAGCTCAGGATCCAAACGAAGTCTGCAGCTTTCCAAGTCCTGAAATAGCAGTGGGGAGCACGTGAGTGCTGGCATCTCCCCAGCACTGCACTGGTCTTATGGAGAACCTCCCTCCATGAATTGCACCCAGCTGCATTTAAACAGCCAAATTCCCTCTTATCTAATGCCAATTGTAGATTGTGGCCATGAAAACATTTTCCTTAATCCATAGGTTAGGGATTCAGTCCCACAGGACTATCTCCATTTCAGCCACCAACTGCAAGCCCAGATTGTTAGCTGTGCTTCTGACCAACTGGCTATAAACCGAAGGTTCCAACAACCTTGGGTTCAACTGATTTGCTAGAGGGGCTCACAAGACTCAGAGAAACACTTTGCTTACTAGATTACCAGTTTACTACACAAGGATATAATCAGTAACAGCTAGACGGAAGTAATGCCATAGGGCCAGGTATGGGGAAAGGGTGTGGAGCTTCCATTGCCTCTCCAAGGGCACCCCTTTCCCCAACCTTCATGTGTTCACCAACCAGAAGCTCTCCGCACCCTGTCCTTTGGGTTTTTATGGAGGCTTCATCCCATAGGCATGACTGATTAAATCACCAGCTCCTGGCAGTTGATTCAACCTCTAGCCCCTTTCCTCTCTGTGGAGGTGAGAGGGTGGGACTGAAAGTTTCAATTTTCTAATCACTTGGTTGCTTCCTCTATCGACCAGCTGGATCCTTAGGTGATTTAGAGGCAATCCAAAAGTTACCTCATTAATATAACAAAAGACACTTTGATCACGCTCCAACGTTAAAGAAATTGCAAGGGTTCTAGGAGCTCTGTGCCAGAAACAAGGATGAAGACCAAATACATTATTTCTTATTGTACATTACAATATCACACAACAGAAATAGAAAACAAATACAGAGATGATGTTGGAGTTAAATCTTCAGGATTAAGTAAGATTAGCTTGGCAAACAAGGAGGAAAAGGCAGTTCAGGCTTAAGGAACCTGATGTGTGAGGCCAGAGGCTCAAAACAGGATCATACACTGGGGGAATTTCTCACTGTCTTCTAGGAAGACTTCAGTATAACAGCGGATCCATCACTATCTGCTTATGAACAGAATGATCCCACACACTAAAGTAAACCTTGGGGAGTGTAAATATTTAGTAGTTTGTTTGACCTGTGAGGCCCCAAGTTGAACATTTGAACTGTTCTGTGAACGGAGTCTTCCTCATGCTGAAGATCATATTTAATCATTAACCTCTAAAACACTTTCAGACCTGGTAAGTGAAAAATATATAAAATGCTAACTTTATTTTTATACAGCATTTTTCCTAATTATGACATAGTAAGCCCTCAGATTCGAATAGCACGGAAAACAAAAAATAGTTTGAAAAACTCAGTTTGCACTAAGATGAAAATCTTATGCTTTTAATTGTTGCTAATAAATGAAACTTTAGACTCTACATATTGTTTCTTCTTTTCCCTTTGAATTAAGAATAGAAGTTATGCTTTGGTATTCAGAAAATTATATCACATCTAGAAAAATAAGGAACTACATGGAGTCTATTTAACATTGTCAAAAAATATTCTAGGAATATAATTGCTTCTCTGAAATTAATCCCTTTTAGGAAAAAAAATAACCAACTAATTTCTATTTTGGTAGCCACATTTAATTAGACTCATTTCTTAGTTGGGACAAAAAGTAATACAAAACAAGTCTGGTTCTCAAAAGTAATCTCTTTCAACTTCCACTTTTATCTACTTGCCAAAATCCCACTTATCTTTCAAAGCTACATTCAAATGTGAACTCTTCCAGGAAGGTTCTTCAGATTTTTCCAGTCCCTTATTTGGCCAGCCCCGGCCCTCTGCTCCTTTCTTAAGTGTGGTGTTTATGCATTGGTTTTCCTGTTATAATATATTCATCTCTGGGTCACGTCCTCTCCCATGTCTGGAACCATCGCACCACCTTGCTCAGTCTTACTCTCAAATATTCATCAGTCTGGTCTTCATATATGTGAACTGTGTTTTGCTTCGGATTTTTTTTAACTTTAGGAACATTTGGAATCCAGCAGTATATTCTTTATAAACTGATTTGTTAAATCCTGTTGGTACAGTTTCTAGCACAATCTTATACAAAAGCATCCAATATGTTGTTTTCCCTAATGAGGGAATATAGACGCCTGGAGACTGCCTTACTGTCTTTATTATTATGGACTCATATCATCATCGGATGAGAAATAACTTCTTTTAATTCCATGTTGCTTGGTCATCGGTTATTGGTTTTACTAATTCAACTGGGAAACATTTGAATAGACCGGCAGTTTTATAAACAAAATTCTGTAAAAAAATTTCTTTGTTGTTCTCAGGTTTGGAAGTTAATATTTAGAGAAAAATTTGATTATTATGCTTTTCAGATGATGAATCTTGTAAAAAATGCTTTTTCCATTTTTAAATATTATTTGTATGGTTTACAAAAAGAGTGAATAAAAATGCTATCAGAAGTTATTTTTTAGGGGGGGAGTATACTAAGTTGCATCTAGGGATCTATGTGGGAAAAATTTGTTAAGTCAGTAAAAATACATTTTTAGCAACATTTTAAAATCTTTTGATATCATTTTTCCTTTTACCTCTGTTCCCCACCAATGAGTGGCCTCCTGGGATTTCTTGACCCTATCAAATTAACTTTTATTTTAATTATCGTACTTCAGATATTTTTGCATTCTCTTCTACACTTGGAATATAACTAGGACTTTTTCAAACAAATATTTCATAGGGAAATATCTTTTATTTGGAAATGGCCTTATGACATTTCTACCAGAAAGACTTTTAGTTGGTGGAAAGTTTCTGTTCCCAATTTTCTCCCATCTTCAAGCCTCAGATCCCAGAATATTTTTAATTTGAAGTGATTATTTTACTACCTTCTACTTTTATTATTCTATACATTAGAGTAACTTTTTTTTTACTGCTATTAAAAATGTTCCTGAATAAATAAAACATTCCAAAGGTCTATAAATACCCTTGTAGCAATGTCTTGTTAAAATTTTAAAATATTTCATCTTGGTGGTATTTATGCTGAGTCTGTTACAGTCACTATTGAGTACAATTTCTTAAAAAACAACTTCAAGTGTTTATAGCTTCTGTGTTGGTAAAACAGTTTTATGATACTATTTTTTCTACAATAGTTTAAAATGTGACTTGAGTTTTCTTCACCATCAAATACGGTTAGGTATATTAAACATGAGAAAAAAGTCTTCCCCATTTACTTTATAAAGGTCACATCTCAACACAAAATATATATCTACACTTGACAATGAAAATCCTAGTGTAATGAATAAAAGATTTCTGAGACCTAGTGAAAGGCAGTGTAACAGTGAAAAAGTTCCTCTTATTGAATAAATGATTGCAGGTTCTGTTTTTGCTTAATTTCTTGGCATTTCCTACTAGTCTGCTAGGTGGTTATACAGTAATTTTTAAAAGATTTGATTGATTTTTTTTAAAAATAAAATTTGTTACAATAATAAGGGACATTAAACTATAGTTTCATAGTGTTGAAAGGAAGAACAAAAATAACTGTCAAATTTTAAGGTTCCTATTTTTTAAAAATCATAATGGGCCAAAATGGTGACCATTGAAAATCTGAACACTTAAAAGTAGGTATGTTTCTGTGCTTTTATCAAGGCTTTAGTATAATTAGAATGTTACAGGTTAACACTGACAGAGGCCTACAGATCAGACATTTTCTCATGCTTGACTTTAAACTAAACCCATCTGGTAAGTGGTGGTTTTGATTTGGTTTTATACAGTAGTCTCAATATAATACTGAAGGTGACAATTCAGAAAAATAAAGGCCCAGGATAACATGAAATTAAATAAAGGTAGAAGGAAGAACTCCCCTTTCCAATATTTAAATGGTATAGTTTCACAGTCCAAATGTGGATATGTTTCTCTTGAAAACATATTTTACCTATAAGTATTTCCATTTTATGTTTTAGAGTGTGAGGAAACAGGCTGTCCAGACATGGGAAAACTGGAGTTAGAGAGGCACTTCTCAGGAATACCAGAGCACTGATTCTTCTGTTCCCCCAGGACGGGGGTTCAGCCTTCTTCACATAGAGTTTGGTTAAAAAAGCAAGAGAGCTGGTGGATTGTAAAATTCACCTAAATGAAGGCATGTAGATTGTTGGTATGACAATTTTTCTGGAAGAGCAGTGTAAGTCTTGTGTCAAGTTGGAAAAAAAAAAAGAATTTCTCTGGTTCCTCAGCTCTGGCTGTGATGAAGAACCACTGGAAACTCTGTGCCCCCTGGAGAACTAGGGGCCAAGGAGAATGGGCTCTAAGGTGTGCCCCTGTCCCACACGCTCTGCGAAGACCCCTGGCTCTTGTTAGAATTTGTATCCTAAGTTACACAAATCAGGCCCTGATGATACAGGGTTGTGTGTATGTGTGTGTGTGCGCCTGTGTGTGTGTGTGTGTGTGTGTTTCTGTGTATGTATGCGCATGAGAACATGTGATTCTTTTCTGCCCACCCGCATCCATAGGAAATGCTGCAGGACTAACACACGTTTGGAGATATTTGCATGCTAAACACGTAAGTCTTTTCACCTATAATTGAAATGAGAAAACTCATTGGAAGCACATTTCTACGTGGATTTTTGAGTAGTTATTATGAAGAAAAAAATCTGTCAGTGATTTCTGGAGAATGCTGGCCATAAAACTCCTTATAGTTTGTGAAGCAAAAACACCTAGAGGTTCTTAGACATTCTTAGGATAACTAACTGACAATGATTGATCCAACATTTTACCCAGTGGTGCTATCTTTAGAGATTTCAAGGTCAATTATAGGGTTTTTTTTAATAGAGAAAAAAGATTTTTCTTTTTATGTATGAAAATCCCTTGGTTGAATTTTTAAACTCTATGATACATTTGGCCATTGGAGATTTGAGGAAATTGTAAATCCTCAAAACCTGGCCACGTGGCTAGACTCTCCAATTAGGCTGATCATCAATATGTTTTGCTTACCACCAGAGGCTCAGTGCGTGGTCTGGGCAGGCAAGAAAAGGTCTCTCGCAGGAAGGTGGTAATCTCCAGGAGAAGCTGGCATGCTGCCATCTTCAATGCAAAGGGGCAGCCACATTTGGAGGGGTTCACAGTGCCTAAAGAATGAAAGAGTTCTTTTATAAGTAAATAAACCAATAAAACATAAAGAGAGGCACGGTTTGATGGACATAGCTACACATGTGTAAAATCAAATTGCATATGAGAATGTTACCTCCACATGTCCAAAATGAAATTGCATATGAGGATGTTACCTATGCATGTTTAATTTACCTGGTCCCTTTAGCATAATCTATGCATTACCACACCCCTCTGTTTCCCTCCTTTGCAATTCTATAAGGAATGCCTCAGTATTAAAATATCAGTCATTAAGAACTAAATTGTTCTCCTCAAGGCATCAGAGAGTAACAAAATGCAGCTCCACTAAACTGGAAAGCCTTTTAATGAAAACAGAAATAGAAACCAGTCTTGCCAGATTTTCACATTGTTGATCAATCAGATTTAGACAAGGTACAGGGCTGTCAACTAGATTTGGAACTACTAGATTTGGTACTTCCTTGGTCACCTGTATAATACAGCCTATACAAGTTAGCCTGTCATATTAAGGAATAGCTGTACTAGAATATGCAGATATGCTCCTTTGCTTTGAAGAAGACCAGTCTTTGAATGAGTTGCATCTACCATAGACCAACTAATGGGTTTTGCTCTAAAGGGAGATGATGGCCAAAGTGACACTATAGAGACTTTTTAAAATCCTCACAATTAGTTCTCAGATACATGACATCCCAAATCATGGAGAAATATATTGATTACTTATCAGTGTTCAGAAAACAAAACCAAAGTCACGCCTCTCATAAAAGAAAGAAAATAGTTATCTATTTCCAATGAATCAAGTTACCAAGCAATCACTGTATCACTGCATATTAACATTCCTAAAAACATTTCTAAAATGTTTCCTCTGTATTTGGCTTCCTTAACTGAATATTATATATAATTCATGGTTTATATTGATAGTGGGTGGAAATGATAGTCCTTCTGAAGATATCTGCCTATTGCTCCCCAATGAAAATCATTATGTTTTCTACAGAGGTAATATGTGGCTGAGGATACTGCCACTTATTAAGAATGGAAAACACTAATTCCTCAAGAATTTCCAGACTGATAATTTGCTTACACCATGATTATTTTTTAAACGCAAAGTGAGCTATGTATTGACTTGAAAGGAGAACTAAAGCAGACATTCCAATCTTATACTCAGTGAAGGCTACATGACTCTAGAAATTGCCTAGGTGTGCAAATGTTTTTAAAAAATAATTGAATACTAGATATTCAGTATAAACTTCTAATGCTGTCCTTTTAATCCTGAGGTTATCATTTAGATACTTCTTGTCAGTCCTTGGTCTTAGTCCAGGATCTCTCATTACTATCATCTGAAATATTCTGTTACAAGGATTGAGTTATACATAATCTCACCAAAAAGCTAACATAACAGGCATACCATATTGGCCAATGATCCTTATGTGGTCTCATGGAGATGCGAGACCATTCTGGTCTATGAAGATACATCCATCTAATGTTGCTTTGTCTCCTCTCTGTTCTAAAGGACCCCAGGAGATCCAGGGCAGCTTCGGAATTCTTCTGACAGGCACTCACTAGGTTCTGGGATTGCTGGATAATCCTCAACTCTTCCTATAAATCAGACCCAATTCTATGAGTCATTCTAGGATAGCTGAGACTCCTGTGAACTTGAGGGAATCTTTGGGGCCAACTTCCATCATTAGATTAAAAAGGCTAATGTCAGAATTTGGTGTTTTGTCAATAGCTAAGTCAAAAAGATTTTCTCTGACATGATAAGGGCTGAGAAAAACCAAAATATGAAAAAATGCAAAAAAAAAAGTATTGGTATGAAAGTGGAAAAAAACCAATACATTTTCTTTGATTATTATTTAATTCTGTTCAATATTACACTGTAGACATCCTTTTACATTTCATGCTTATAAGGATGAAGTAGGTTTGGCATCACTTAACTAAGAACAATCCTTAAGACATAATCAGGGTCTTAGTTTCAAACCATTAAAGAAGGGTAAAAGGAAGAGGTTTCACTGTCTTCCTTAGATAATGATACTAATTCTATAACCATGTTGGAATTTGATGCTCCACAAAAGGCAGTGGTACACATACACACAAGTTTGTATGGTATAGAACACACATATGCACAGAATGGTGTTGAGAAGGATGCCCAGGAATCTCCTTGTCTCTATTCTTCTATGATGGGGCTCAATTATAATTCTAATAAATAAGTATAGTACATCAGACATTCACAGTTTTAACAATTGAATCTTAATATTTCAATTCCATGTTAAATACTGTAATATTCTCTGATTAAATATTTCAATATTTTAGTGATTTGGGAAGCTTTTCATTCAATTTTATTTGCTCTAATCCTTTTTAATCTCTAAGAGCAACAATAAAACACAAAAACCTGACCAAACCTCTTCCGGGACAGTAATTTTCCATAACTATGTTTTCTCAGAGAGACCTAAAACTAATCTTTGCATAATATTAAGAGTCAGAGACTACAACACAATGGATGTTCCATATTGCCTGCAACTCTTTGCTCCCGTCTACAGTCTTCTCTTTCTGGTCCTTGCTCTCTCCTTGTGTGGCTTTATGCACATGCTTCACATCCATGCACAGGGAATAGGGGAGAAGGTGCAGTGGGGAGACATGGGAAGGTGGTAAGAATATGAAAGAGGAAAGAGAAATATTACGTGCTCCTAAAGCAGAGGTTCTTACAAGCAGGGGTTCTTGTAGTAAAGGGAGTCTCCTTACTGTCATCTAAAAAGTCTTCCTCCTCATCCTCCTTTCTCAGTCTCCTCTTGGTCTCCTCATCATAAATGAGACCCAGCAGGTTGGCTGGGCTCTCACTCTCCCCATGGCACAGCTCATTCAATCGGACGCCAATTGCCTACCGTGGGAAGAGAAAGAATGAAACAGCACAAGGCATGTCAGACTGTAAAATAGGCTCTCACATTACAGAGGTCATAAGCCACCAATTAATGGGAATCATTTCCAGGATAATCCCCCTTTGTATGCCACAGTGTTGTCACCACCACGTTCCCCAACGTGGAAACCCCGAGAGGGAAGGCGCTGATGCTGTCTCCAAGGTCAGTTAGTCTGAAGACTTGCGGGAGCTGGAATGATATTTTTTTATTCTCATACAAATTTTTTCCTGAAAATATTTTCATTCACTCAAAGGTCATTTATTTTATAGGTCTCAAATAAAGGAGTATGCAGTTATTTTTAACGAGGGATTTTGTTGCAGTAAAAAAAAAAGTCAGCTCCTCGGTGTTCCTGATTAGGCTATTTTATGAGAAAGGTACTGTCATGCTAATGAGTTTAGAGTCTAGCATGGGTTCTGGTACTGCAGTTTTATTTGTATCTGTCATTAAGTACACGATAAATGGCTTTCTTTGTTCCCCCCTCATGATACACTATGAATTAGAAAAAAATACTAGCTGTTCTTCTGAGAGCATACCCGACATCACATTAGAAATATGACTTTCAGATAACTCAGCACATGGGCAACATAGGCTTTTACAAGAAATTCACAAAACTAGTACTTGCTATCTATTTTTCTGAATCATCATGGATTGTTGTCTGATTCACCAACAGGAATTTTCCAAAAGAAGAGACAAAATATATTACCTCTATCTAATGCCTTTTACGTTCCAATTACATACTCTATGCAACAAAAGAAGAGACACATTCTTAGGAAGGAGAGTCAAAAAGTTAAAATGAGCACTGAACTTGGAGTTCGACAGTTTTGGTACTCTGCATTAATAAGGACAGAGTTCCAGCTAATTTTTTTTCTTTCTTCCTGTATCATCCTTTCCAAATATTTGGAAAAGTCACCAAATTCTGGGCATGTCAGAAATTAGACACACTACTAGAAACTCACAAAGATATGTTCAGAACTCTTTAAATAAAAACACAAGTTGTTTGAATGTCTTGGCTATCTGAAAACAAAGAGGTCTTCTAAAACTATAGAATTAAGGGAGGAGTAACAAAAACCACATCAATGAGTTCTCTTTTTTTTTTTTTTTCTTTTTTTAAGGGGGGGGAGGTAATTAGGTTTATTTATTTATTTTTAGAGGAGGAACTGGTAAAAAAAAAAAAACCACATCAATGAGAAAGAAAGCACTGTAAAAAGATATTGCAGCATCCTAAAATGTTAGCTGCTTACCTGAGAAGTTTTAAGCAAACAAAACAAAACAAAAACAAAAACCACCACCTTAACAAAAAGCCTTCTCCTGATGCTACTATTTTGAAAATCCTCTGTAAAGAAGAAGACATGAAATTCTGAGTCTGGAGTGGAGCCAGTAAACTTAACAGTGAGATTCAAAGGGGAAAAAATTTTACATTGATCCTTCCAGAATGCTGATACTAAGCAATTTAAGTTAAACCCACAGTTTGTAAAGCTTAAAAGGCTGCTCAAAAAATGAACTTGTTTGGGATAATACTAAATATCCAAATAATAATTTAGAGCTCTGTATCTCTTCCAAGACTAGAAGAATGCCTTGGGGATTATGTTTATTCCTCCTTCATTCATCAAATATTTATTAGGTAATTTGTTAGGTATTAAATAAAACATAAAGTTGAATAAATTGTTATAGTACATCAGTATCTTTGTTTAATGTGCCCTAGTAGATTATAAACCCTCATAAAGAAGGATCACTGTTTGGCAATTATGAAAGTTAGAAACTTTGGAAGACTCGCTCGAGATTGATCAGCAACCTTGAACTGGGGTTCAAACACTGGACGTCTGTCTCTGTCTTTTGCTGTTTCCCTAAACGAGCTGACAATCTGACTGGAGAGGTAATGACGTATCAAAATAACACATTAAGTGGTAAAAGAAACTGAAAGCACTTTCTTGGTCTAGAAGAAGGAGAGATTAGATTCATTTCAGAGAATCATATAAAGTCTCATGGCTGCAGATTGAAGAATCAGTGTTTGCTCTAACAGGGAAGGGGAAGAGAGGATATTCCAGATGGAGAATTCCAAAAGATCTGTCTTCAGGGAAATGCACTGATGTGTCCAGACACTGACAAATAAGCCACTCAGTTGAAGCAACATTTTGTGAGAGGAAATAACGTGGCTGAGGGCTTGGAAAGGTAGATTGGGACCACATCCAACAGTTCTTGAAGTTGGACTTCACTTTGCATTCTGAAGAAGGATGGAAGGTAGCTTTTGAGTGCGGAGAACCCTCATCACTCTTCTGAGGGAAACTGTACTAGCTGCTAGAAATACGCAAACCATATATCCTGCTTTCAAAAATTAATGTAGTAACTTATTATTACTGAGTATCTCTTAAATGCAAAAGATTTGAGATAAATGTTCTTTAGATATATTAGCTCATTTGACCTCATCATCCATAATCTTGGCGTGATTTGAGCAAAGGTTGTGGAGAGAGCGGCAATGCCAGGCTAAGCAATTTGGGTTTTATCCCAAGGGAAAAGGAGGGCCACTGAAGCATTATAACTGAATTAAGAAACACAGTCTGATTTGCATTTTAGGCTAATTACTGTGACAGCAGTTTGGAGAATGAATTGGAGGGAGCAAGTCTGGAGGCTGGGAGATAAGTATGAGTGTTCTGGTTTTTGATGGGCTATGACATTGGGAGATCATTTTACTGGCAGTGTGTAGGATGGGTCAGATGAGGGAAGACTGAGGGGAGGAGACCAAATAGGGAAACACTTTAGTCACACAGATGAGAAGTAACAAAGATCTGACCTAAAGGGCATCAGTGACATGGAAGAGGGGGAATCAATAAGGGAAGGAGGTTTAGAACGTGTTCAAAGGCTGTCATCTTAGATAATGGTGGTACCATCAATAAGAATAGGAAGTTCAAGATGGGTTGCAGATGGGGATGTGTTTAAACGGAGAGAAAGATTTTATTTTGCTTCGATTCATTTCAGGACATTAAGTGAATGCCTCCAAAGTACAGTTGGCAATGCTGGTCAGAGTTCTGGGAAGTGCTTTGGATAGAGAAGTGTGTGCCACTGGCATACAGGTAAAAGTTGAGAATACAGGAATAAATGTAATCCTAGTGGAAATTATATGGGAAGGAATGATGCGATCCTGAAAATGTCTGAATCTGTAGGGAGGAAAGAGACAGAGGACCAGGAAAGAAGGCAGAAGAGATAATAATGTCTAACTTTGTAGATTTATTGGGAATATTAAACAAATTAAGTTTATTTGCCCCGAAAACGTTTTGTTCCGTTCCTGGTACATAACAGATATTCCATAAATTGTCTCGCAAACAAACGGACAAACATAAACACAAAATTTCTTCACTTCACCCAGCCTAATTTCTATAGAAGAAAATCAAAAGCTCACGTCTCCCCATTGGTAGAAGAGCTTGGCAGCATTCCACTGCAGCTTCTGGTTCCGCTTGTTGCCCACAATGGGAGATCGTCCCCTGGAGAGGCCTTTCTTGGTGATATTCACATGATGTCCTTTCATCCACTCTGGCCAGTTGCCACGGTTGCAGCGGTGAACAAAACGGGCACATTCCAGGAAGAGCGCTGCTCTGGCGACCACAGGCGCTTCCTGAGTAGGGTTGTTAAGGAAAGAGTAATGTGGGATTAATGAACAGTAAATTGACCTTAAAGGGAATGACCATGTGCTCGTTGTTTATCTGAGTCTCCGTATTTTGATTTAGTTTGGCCATATTTCCCAGTGTAGTGTTAGCATGGTTAAAATAGTAGTGGGAAATCTGGAAAATGAATCCACGATGGCAAATTTGGGTGTTGAAAAATTAGACATTTTAAGTAGGTTTCTGTGTTTAGTTTCCGCCTTTTGAAGAATCTCAAGTAATTTCATGACTCTATTGCAAATTTAAGAGGCAGCTGGGATTTCTGTGTGAGAGTGAAATAAATTTTAATAAGAAGGCTTTAAATATGAAGCTTTTTTTAAACCTAAAATTAACGTGATGCAAACACATATTCAATTTCTAAAACTAGTATTATGCCAACCAAAGGTGTCAGGAGGGATCTTGTTCAAACAATAATCTGTCATCTAGGACCATCCACAAGCTCCAAGAAGTGCAACTCCTCCCTCATTTTGGCTAGTAAGAGAAGGAAGAGCTTATTAAATTAGGTTGAGTTGTGAGAGAAAACAGAATAAAATAGGACCTGAAATGGATAAATAAATAAATATGTATGTATGTATGTTGAATTAGTCTTTTCCCTCAATTTCTCATAAACAATAGGCCAAATTCTGCTTTAATAGGCATGGTTTTAACTGCAAATGCTTGACAAAGAGGAAATTGCTTAATTGATAAGTGAAAAACAGAGCATTTCTTCAGGAAAATAAAAACATGGCTCCATTTTGTCATGTCAAGATGTATTTGAAAAAAAATACAAGAAGCAACTTGTAGTTGATACCCAGAAACATCTACTGAACTTTTCATAAGCCAAAAAAATAATTAATGGAAGGAATATAAAGTTTTCCATAGAAGGTCAACAGGTCACAAAAAATACATACTTCAAAAATTCACTTATGCCAGTTAAAAAAAATATAGAGTACAGGTTGCTTAGTAACCACATGTTTTCAAATTAAAATGGTTTTCATCATTGCAAGCAATAGCATTCTTAACAACGCATTGATCCATAATGTTAGAATAAGGGCTAATCTATAGAGAATATCAATTATGTGTCAATTAGGTACTTTTTTGCCAGTTAGTTTTTATGAATTGTAATTCTTAGTTATCATAACAACCCTGTGAAACAATATCTTCTTTTCAATATTTTTAAAAATGAGGTATAATTTTCCACTATCATATAGCTGGGAAGAAGTGGACAGGATTCAATCTCAGATCTGTGCTAGTTCCTCTTTGGTATCTACATGGTCTTAATTTATACTCATATAAACCTTGGTAAAAGATGGTTCCTAGAATGCATGTAGAAAGTCATTGGGACATTAGTGTCATGTAATATTATTTTTTACAGTGCAAATATATAATCACATAATTTTCCCATTTAAAATATATTATAGGCTCAGTCATCAGTGAATAATAATACCTGACCTTTGTTATTTTGTTCATCTCTCTTTCTATTCCTGTCTCAAGTGCTCTATAGTCCAATTATGTCAAACTGGTTAGTCTCTCAAATATGGCATCTCCTACCTTTACATGTGTTGTTTCCATGACTTGCAGAGCCTTTAAGATCCTTGTCTATCCGGCAAATTCCCACTTTTAAGATTCAGTTTAGTTACCTCCTCTAAGAAGCCTTCCTTAATCCCATCCCTCTTCAGGCAGAGTTGGTTACTTCCTACTGTTGAGTGCCACAGTATCTCAGACACACTGGATTATTCAAGTAAGTTTGCCCATTAAACATTTCTCATTGTCTACAACTTAAATGAAACCATCAAGAACTCCCAAAATACATTTATTTATGTAGGGACTTAATTTTACAAAGCATATAATGTCTTGCCATGACATATAAAGTTAATCTATGTGAAAAGGCAGAAGACAAGATAAACACAATGGTGAGAATTTATCATTAATACAAGATGGACACTGATGATGAGAAACCATCATCAACTGTACTGGCGCCAAAACTTGGTAGCAGGTCACAGGGATAGAAAGATTTCAGATTGCAAAGGATCAAATGAGTTTCTGCATCAAAACTACCATTATTATGGTGCCATAACATACAAACTAAATATTTGCACTTTTTTCTTGTATTAAATATTTTACTAAACATCTCAGATATGTTAATTTGTGTCTAGAAAAGGCTGGAACATCTATGTCTAAAAATGAATGCCAGTCTGGAGGGCAAGGCTAGTGCTGTGGATTTTTTCTTAGTCTGCCACATTTGACACATTTTTAATATAAAGCAATGAGATTCATTGTTTAATTACAGGAAGACAGAAACAACATGGAGTAGCATCATGTTATGAACCCTGGCTCCTTCACAATGAACAAGGGTAAAACTTCTAACTCAAATCTATGGGGCAGATAGATCTTTTTTTTTTTTTATTGCCCTTAACTATTAGATGGCACTGAGAGGACTAATAGAAGATGAGTGAAAAGTCCAAATTGTGCTATGTGGGGTTTCCTATGTAGATTGGCTAGCCTTCTTTAGAAAATACGTTTTTATTTGTTTAGGAAGCTCAAGGCGTTTTGAATGAAAAGCAATTTCGATTCTCTGCTCTCAAAAACTTCCTATGATAAAACCCAAATATTATCCTATTGGCCCTAAGAAATCCTAACATAAGTTAGGAAATGGAATTGAGATCAATATGAAAATAATTCCCATTAATTAACTATACAGCACAACATTAAAGGGAGGGTGGGTTATTATTTGATAAATTTGATCCATGTAAATTGCCAAACCTAGTAACTTTTGGAAATATCACTGTCCAAATTAAGAGACAATGATATAGAGTAACTCAAATATTGCTCTTTTATTTTAAGGCTCATGAACCCGGTAGATGAAAGCAGGCTTGGGAATCCTACAGTCAAGATGGCACTGGGTACTAGCAATTTCTGGGGTATTGTGGTGTGTATATTACTGTACAGACAATGGAGGGAGTTGTGGTGCAAAGCCGAGGATTCAACTGTACATCCCAGGAGAAGATACTTAGCAACAAGCACTGATATCACACTGTGTGTGAAAAAGCATTCAAGGCATTCTAGTGAGGGTGTGGCTATAAGGGGAATTATTCTCCTTATAAGTTCCTGTCAAAGTGTAGTTTAGAAAGTATTGATTTTAGGAGGAGGGTTATGTTATATCTTAGACAAAGGATTCTTTCTGGACATAAAGGAAAGTCAGTTGGTGGAGCTCTTTCGATGGAGCTTACCTCTTAAGGCTCAGTGCAACCTGACGAAGTAGCAAAAAATGGAGGCATGACAGAATGGATAGGGATGGATTCACGTCACAGAGAAACACAGCACAAATGGAGAAAAATGAATCAGAAGAATGCTGCATGGATGAAGAGAATTACAGAGTATCACAGGCATAGTTAAAAGTGAACTTCTAAACAAAATTTGATACCATGGGTATATCACAGAGAACTTTGCAGATGGTCCTGATAAAAAACCAGGCATATTTAAATTATTTCTTATTAATACTGTCTGCCCGATCACCTTTTTGTTCCATAATGCCACAGAGCGTCTTCAGTTTCACTATGTCATAGCTTCATAGTTCCCTGACAGGCAAGAATCAATTTTAACTGAGAAGACAAAGTATTACATTGAACCACATGAAATCTCTAAGTTTGAAGGTCAAAAAGAGTAGAACATTACCAATTTCATATGGTTCAACCTTATATAAGGTATTCTCTGCAATGCTACAGAGCCATCTAGTTAAAATGACAAAATGCCATACATTATGCAGCATGGATTTCTCTAACACTCTACAGCTAGAAAACTTCAAGCATCAGGCTACTTTTCCTTGACTTCCTTTGTCACTTTTTTCTGCATTTCATAAGATCGTCATGTATATTGAATGTTTCCTTTATGAAAGTAAAGTAGAGAACTAGAATACTAATTCAAACAGCTGTGCTTTATTTTGCCTGGGGACCTAGAAAATATTGTTGATGGCTAATTGAAGGTTATAATTGCAATTCATTCCTTTCCCTGAAGGACTATATCTAAACTTAATAAGAAGAAACCCTGACTGATCTTGAAAACGCATAACAACACAGGACAGCAACTAACTGTTTCTAAAGACTGAATAGTTTATGTTGGCCCCTGGGTAGTTATATAATACTTTATTGCCTTACAATAAAATATAAAGCTCTTGCTGGTGCAAGATACCTATTTATTTAAAACCAATGGGAATAAGCATTTATTGTGGGTCTTACTGTGCAGTGCAACCTCGCTTGCTAGAGGGCATGTGCTTGTGAGTCAGTATTTATTACTTAGCTTGTATTGAATTCTCTGCCTGACTGAGATCATTAAGTAACCCCTGCCCATTTCTACAGTAGCTGTGGGCAACTGAAATGATTCAGTGTCAGGCTAGAGGCAGGCATTACTATTTAGTACACAGTCTGGATGGGTAGTCATTTTAACACTTACTCAGATCATGCTAATATTTTGGGTAAGTGTTTTAAAAACCAAATGAAGACTCCTGTTTCTGACAATATGATGGATTAAGTGTGAAGACAAACTTCTTTTGGTTTAGATACCTAAAAATGCTGGATAAAATAGCCAAAATTTTTTCACATTATTTTTGCTTTTGTTTCTAACAGGAGATAGATCATTGGAGAGTAGAAATTACAAGGAAGTGCAATTCTCGGTTGAAGGTAGGGGGAGAGATGTGAGATAGTGTAGGAATATTTGCTCCAAGTGTTTCTATTGACTATGGCAAGACCACTAGGTTCCAGTAGAATGGGAGATCGGGCCATACATTCTAATATAATGCTACTATTCCAGGTGAGAGCCACCTTCAGCACATGAAAAACAGAACTATCTGCCCCACAGAAGTAGGCATGCACAACTAGGCTTGGCTCTGGGTAGAACAGAAAAAAGAAAAAGAAAAAAAAGTCTTAAATGAGAATTCCTAATCAAAATTGAACATTCTCATATCAGTTTCAACTAGAATGTGCACTATTTCCATGTTCCTTGCCCCCAAAAAATGTTTTAAAAATGATCTTGGGTTGGTGATGTTCCTAGGTGCCTGAGAAAAGAAATGGAAATCCTCTCTGGAGGAATACTTTAAATCAGGGCTTCTCAAATCTTCAAACTTGAGTATGCATAAGAGTCACTTGGGAATATGGATAAAATAGATCCTTTGGCCCCATTCTCAGAGATTCTGATTCAGATCTGCTGCAGGGCCTGAAAATTTGTATCTCTAGCAAGCTCACAGGTGATGCTAATACTGCTGATTCACTGAATAATACTCCTAACACAGGTCTTAAAGAATTTACACAGATAAAGTTTCAAGGAGTTAAGCTCACATTAAAAATACATTTTAAAAATCCACCATGAGTAAGAGTCAGCAGAAACAACACAGTGCAGAATCAGACCCGCAAAGACTGCAATTATTGAATCACAGAATATCCATGCATTTAAAGATTAATGTATTAAAAGTAGAAGAAGTTAGATTATTAAAGTTGACCAGGCAGTTTTAAAACAAGGATTAAATAGAACTTTTATAAATAAAAATGTAGTACTTGAAATTTAAAACTCAATAGATAGATTAAAATACAGATTAGATCAAGTTTTTTCAACTTCAGCACTATTGACTGTTTTGGCCAGGTAATTCTTTTTTGTGAAGGGTACACTATGTATTATGAGATGTTTATCAGCATCTTTGTTATCCATCAACTGGATGCAAATAGTAATCCCCAGGTTGTGACAATCAAAAATTCCTCCAGACATTGCCAAATGTCCCCTGGTAGGCAAAATTATCTCTGGTTAAGAATTATGGGATTAGACATAACTGAAAAGGGAAAAAGCAAAATGGAAGATATACCTCAGAAAATTATCCAAGATACAGCATAGGAAGAGACAAAGAAATGAAAAATATGAAAGAGGGGTTGTCAAAAACAGAGGATAAACTGAGAAGATCTACCATTCATCTTTTCAATTTGTAGAAGTAAAGATTAGAGAAAATGCAAAAGATACAATCTTTGAAGAGAAAATAGTTGAATAATTTTCAGAGTGGATGTAATATGCCAATACATGATTCAGGGACTTAATAAACCTCAAATCAGAGAAACAGGCTAGAAACATTTTAGTGAAATTGCAAATTATCAACAATAACAAAAAGATATTAAAAGCAGCTAGAAGAAGGGATTACAGGAGACAGATTACCTGTAAAGGAATGACTATTAAACCAGACGAGAAGGGAATAACATCTTTGAAGTATAGAAAGAAAATGTTAGCCTATAATTATAATTCTATCAAAGTTACCTTTCAATGAGTAGAGAAAAATAAACACATCTTCAAGTAAACTGTAGCTGACAGAGCTACATCCAGTTGATCATCACCAAAGAAACATTTGAAAGGTTTCTTTCAGAAGAAAGACATAGACCTTAGAAGGGAGTGTCTGAGATGCAAGGAGAAATGGTTAGCAAAGACCATGCTAAGATTTAAGGCAAATATTAAAATAGTTCTCCTAAAGAAATCAATAAAAATAATGTCTACTTTGCCAATGTTAAAACAAGAACAAAATAGAACTCAATCTTGAAAAATAGTTGGGGTTAAAGCCTTCTACAGTCTTTTAATGTTTGAAAGAAGAGTAAAGATAACCATTAGTTTTAGACTTCATTTAGTTAATATGTATGTAATTTTTAAAAATATAAGAATAATATAATAATTTCCAAACTAACCAAGGAAAATGAGTAAAACAAAGCTAAACAAAATTAAAGCAAGAGAAATAAAACACAATCCAACACAATTTGAAAGAAGGCATGAAGTGGAAATAAGAACACACAATAGTGAAAAAATATGATAAATAGGTAGAAGAGGACAGAAATAAATCTTTATCAGTAATCATAATCTGTGTGTAAATGTTCTAAATTTTCTAGGGGAAAAAGATGTTTAAAACAGTATAAAAATTTAAATATTCACTTTTTATAAGAGATATACCTAAAACACAAAGATGTAGAAAAGTTGAAAGAATTGGCAAAAAGACATACCAGGCCAATGCTAACCTAATAAAATTGTTTCAGCTGCATTAGTAATAAAGAAAAATATATCTTATATATATCAGAAATAAACTGGGTCACTAGGTAGTGATAAAAGATTTATAGCACCAGATACACGTCACACTTCTAAACTATCTACCTCTAAATAAATAAACAAAAATTGGTGAAACCACAAGTATACATGGCCAAATTTGTCATCATAGTGGAGATTTTAACGTAATAGTAATTGACAGATTAAGCAGTGAAGGAAAAAAAATAAGGATATAGAAGATGTGAATATAAAGCACTATACCTGGATGGACTAGAGGCTATTATGCTAAGGGAAACAAGTTAGACAGAGAAAGACAAATACTGCATGATTTCACTGATACATGGAACCTGAAAACAAACCAAAAAATGAACAAACAAAACAAAACAGAAACAGACTCATAGATAGAGATAACAAACTGGTGGTTGCCAGAGGTGGGGCTGGGGTGGATGGGGGAGATAGGGAGTTGGGTTTGGGTGAAATAGGTGAAGGGGATTAAAAGGTCCAAATCTCCAGTTATAAAATAAATAAGTCACAAGAATATAATGTACAAAATAAGGAATACTGTCAATAATATTGTAATAACTTTGTATGGTGACAGATGGCTACTAGACTTATGGTGAACAGTTCATAGTACATATAAATGCCTAATCACCTTGTTGTACACATGGAACTAATATAATATTGTAGGTCAACTATACTTCAATTCAAAAAAAAGAAAAAAAGGAAAGAAAAGCTACTATGTGTGCCCAACAATTAGGTAATGCACATTCTTTTCAACCACACATGGAACATTTATGAAAATTAATAATGCTCTGGTTCATAAAGCAAGTCTAAATTAATTCCAAAGAATCAGTATCTGAAAATGAAGTTAGAACTCAATAACAAATAGATAGCTAACAAAACCCTGGAATTTATAAAATGAAACACACAGATATTTAAATAACTCATGGAAAAGGAAATTATTAAAGGAATTAAAAAGGAGTTAAATTATAACAAAAATACTACCTGTCAAAATGTATGGCATATAGTTAAAGTAGTACTTGGTGGGAAATTAATAGCTAAAAGCTCAGTTTTGAACAAAAAAATAAAATTATGAACTGAGCAATCAACTAATAAGCTAAAGAATAGTACAATGAATTAAAAGCAAGATGAAGGAAATAATAAAAATAAGAGCAGAAATTAATGAATTAGAAACAAAGATACAATAGAGAGAATCAACAAAGTCACTAAAAAAGACTAATGAAATTGACAGACATCTGGCAAGCATAATCAAGGGCGAAAAATAAAACAATTTTAGGAATAAAAACAGATAAAATAACCACAGATGCTGCAAAGATTAAGAACTAATAAGAAAATGTGATGATCAATTTTAGGTTAATAAACATGAAAATGTAGGTAAAACTGACAAATTACTAAAAAAATTATAATTACTTAGACTCAGGAAGAAACAGAACTTTTGAATAATCAATTCAGATCTGAGTTTCAATTTGAATTTTAATTATATCTAAATTTATCTGTGGACTCCATGTAATTCCAAGAATAACTCAAAGGATTTTCATGGAAACTGACAAGCTAACTATAAAATTCACATAGAAGAACAAAAAGCCAGGAATAGCCTAGGTGATGTTCAAAATCTGAGCTATTAAGACAGAGTAGATTAACTCATAGTTCACAGGGAATGGAACAGAAAAAAACTGAGAATCACATCCGTGTATGTAGGAAACCTGACACATGATTAAGATGGCATTGCACATCAGACAATAAAGTATGAATTGGTCGATGTATTAAGGTAGGATAATTTTTCTCATATAAAGAAAGGAAATAAAGAAAACAAATTCCTATTTTATATCATTCACACAGTAAACTCTAATTAAAGACTTAAATGTGAAATGCAAACTTTAGTAGAAGTTTTAGAGGAAAATGTAAGATGCATTTACTACCTTGGAATTTCTTTAAAAGACATGAGAGAAAATTTTGATGATTTAAATTACTTTAAATTAAAATTTTCTCTTCATTAAAATACAGCATAAAGAAACTAAACCAAACAAGATATTCCCTAGGGACACAAACTCAAGTAGTACAATAAAGAAAGCACAGGAAAGATTAAAACAAAGTTTCAAGACAGTAGTGTCGTCTGGGAGGTAGGGGTGAGTGACTAGGGAGGGGGAGAGAGGGGACTGCAAAGAAACTGGAAATGTCCTATTTATTTTTTTCTTTAAACCCTGCATATTTATGACATATATTCTTTATGCTACATTTAATAGTTAGAATTTTTTAATTCAATAATATAGGAGTACCACTAGAATTAAGTGAATAATTTGATAATTTAGTTTTGGTTATTACTGGATTATTTCAACTTTCCTTATGATTCAAAAGAGAATACAGTATTATTTTGCTTTAATTGTTCCTTGTATGCACATATTCCAATCTCCCTGAAAAAAAAGCTAATTTCCACTGATCACCAAGTAGTCTTGTGATGCTAAGCCCCAATACAGGTTAAATTGGATGCAATAAACCAGAAAGTATGGCTATATGGTAACCAAGTATCTCATTTTTTACCCCAGGAGAGTTCTAGTTTATGTCTATTTAACTGGTACCATTGCTAGCACCCCCTTTGATTCTCAAAAATGTCCCAGTTTGGATAAAAATTATATAACCATTTCTCCTAATGCTGTCTATTTGTGAAGTTACATGGTTTAACATGAATTAGGTTTTCCCCATCCACAGACTAGGGAGAAGTCTATAATCCCACTGATTCTCTTATACTCGTAGAATTGTTCCTAAAGCAACCTGACGTCATTATAAGTGTTATTCATGCTAATACATTACCAGTAAATTAGATATCACTATGTCTGTACATGTTTCATATTCAATTGGATGAAAAAGGATAGATTATTTCACCTGAAATATATAGAAAACAAACAGAAGTGACTTTTGTTCGAATTGTTTAACTTTTCTATCTTTGTGCTTGTATATTATGTGAACCTAAAGATGAAAGGAGTCCTTTCTAAAATATGTCTTTTTAAAAATGCCTTACGGGCACATTTATTAAATGTGTACTAAAAAGAAAGGGTGTGAGGAGCTGCTATGCTGAACTGAAAACTAAACTAATTATCCCTTCATAATCGTGGCAAAAATGACCAGAGGATTGTTTAAAACAAACAAGACTGGCAAGACTGAACACTGATATTTCTAGTATTTCTTTCATTTAATAATACTTTTTAATACTGAAGAAAGTTGTAAACTCAAAAAAAATCACATTTTAATTTGATGATTAAGGCAACAAAACAATGAAAACTGTCCTGAAATAAACTTACATCATAATGCAAACATTGTATTTAAGCTGCAGTTACAAAATGAATGAGACATCCAACAAAAGAAACAATAAAAGAGAGATGGAAGAAATTGTTGGACTGGAATATGATGATGAGCTGAACACATTCATTTCTCCCCTCGTCTCCCAAATTCTATCTGATGAAATGGCAGAATCTATGCCTATGTCTGTATCTGTATCTACATCCATATCTGAATCAATATCTGCATTTGTGTATCTGTCTGACATCTATATCCATCTACCTATCATCAATCTATCTATGTCATTTATATCTATACTTAATTCTATATCTATATCTATTTCTATTTTCATATTTCTATCTCTATTTACACACACACACATATGACTAAAACCACAAATGCACTGGAAAACATATAAAACATTTAAAAGTGAAGCATGTCTGAAAGTCAGGAAGCAGATGAGAACAGACATTAAGTGAAACCAAATGCAGCAGATACAGAAGCTAACAATACAGTTAATAGAAGGATCTGTGAAAGTTAGAGAGCACTCTTGAGGAGCTCCTGACCCAAATCCACAGGCATGGAAAACTGCAGTTCCCACACCTGTGCAAATGACAGCAAACATAGAACGCTACTTTGATTCAAACACATCGGACGTGCAGCTACATTTTCCTTCCTCTCAGTCCGCTTGCCAGCATACACCAATGACTTCAGTTCCTTCACTTTTCTATACCTGAGAAACTAAGTTTAAGTGTGCCCTTATTTGGGGACCATTTTCTGGCTTGACCCTTTTCTCTCATATCAACAAATAAGATGATGAATATGAAGGGGCTTTATAAACTATGACATATAATGAAAATGTTACTTTTGTTATCTTCTACCATCACCCCTGCCACCATTGCCACTGCCATCACCACCACCGTGACTACCATCACCACCATCATCACCTATCCCTTTTATTCAACCAGCCAGGTCTACTTGGATTTTCTCTCTTTGTCTCCTTTAAATCTTCACTGATTCTGACCTCTGGACACTCCTTGGCCTTAACCTAGAATCAAAGACGCTCAGATATGAAAGCAGCTCATACTAACCACTCACCTCTTGAGTCCTCCTGTATACTTATCCCCATTGAATCCAGAGCAATAACAAAGAACTCATTACTTCCCAATGTATCTACTTCATCATTGGACATCTATATTGATCAGAAAATACCTCTTTGCTTCAAGGCTCAAAGACACTGCTTATAAGCATCAAACCTCCTTTATTTTACATCTTCCCATGAAATTAATAAGATTGAAGGGGATAGGATACAGCTCAAGTGGTAGAGTGTATGCTTAGCATGCACGAGGTCCTGGGTTCAATCCCCAGTATCTCCACTAAAAATAAACAAATAATAAACAAACAAACAAACAAGCCTACTTACCCCTCCCAAATTTAATAAAACTATCTTAAAAAAAGAAATTAGTAAGATTGAGAAGGTCAAGCAGGGCCAGAGAAGGTTCTACAGGAAAGGAAGAAAGGAGAATCTAGTGGTCTGGTAACTATCTGGCCATAGTTTTATTTTGGGGAAGTAAAACAAATTTAAAGTTTTCTATGGAATTCAGCCCAACTTAATGGTAGGAGTCAAGCTACAATCAGGAATAGAGTGTATTTAT
This sequence comes from Camelus bactrianus, assembly GCF_048773025.1. Taxonomy (NCBI): domain Eukaryota; kingdom Metazoa; phylum Chordata; class Mammalia; order Artiodactyla; family Camelidae; genus Camelus; species Camelus bactrianus. The sequence continues at coordinate 71,979,148 of NC_133543.1, forward strand.
ATTAGGAAATCCCACATATCACATCTCCTTGGAAACTCTAAGCATTATAGCAGTTCAAAATCATATAGGTGGTACCATCTGATGAGAGGGAATGAAATCTCAACACTCAAGAAACTGATTAAAGTATTCATCAATATTCCTTTTATAATAATCTCCTTTCAGAAACCAGTATTAATTTGTTCTACTGGGATTATTTTTTTAATCTCCAAACATGTATTTCTCATTTCATGACAAGCCTCCTGTTTCTTCCGTGCCCACATGTCTTATATTAATCTTAAAGTTTTCTATTTCTATTTCCTTATGTTGTTATATCATCAATAAAGGTTAATGAAATTATTCCAATTATTTTATTAGAGAGTCCCTTTTGCCAGTGATAATACATTAATTGAGATTGTGTTCTTTTCATTTTTAGTTTCATGGATGGGTTTTGGGGGGTTGTCCATGAAACTTCTGATAGTATAAGGCTCAATTTTGTCTATAAATGCACTTCTCTCCATAGCTTTCATTCAATTCTGAAAGAGTTTATGTCCCCAGAATACTAAAAATCACTGCTTTAGAGGGAGAATGTGTGGTGTGAATCTTCAAAATTAAAAATCCTCTGTATTTTTCTATTATGAATTCATGAATTCATGTGACCGTTTTTCAAGATTCAAATGCTTTTGGACCATTAGAAATCATTCACAGTCTTCTTTATTATGGAGATCATATACATCTAAGTGCATTTTCAATGTATCAAGGGATATTTTGATTTACCTAAATAATTTTTTTTACAGAAAAAAAGTATACGATATTGCTAAAAGAGTCCTGAATAGAATCAGACGATTCTGCTCTGAGCCCAGTTTTTGCTTTGACTGGCTTACATGACCTTGAGCAAAGTATGAATGAAAAGACTGGCTTGATGGAGTCCATTGCATGATGTGCGTTGATGTGGAGATTTCACTCAGGATCTCTGAAAGAATGGGACTGAGACTTCCCAGTGAGGGAAGGACAATCTGTCACCTCTGTCATCAGGTGCTTATTTCACTGATCATTGTCCAAATACTATTATCCTATCATTTTCCAATTTGTATGGCCAGCTGTACCTCTTTCTCTGAATTTTTCAACAATAAGTTGAAATAACATGATTCATTATTACTGTTTTCCTTACATTCAGGCAGTTGCTTGAGAAATTTAATGTCTCACTTGTCTCAAAATTTTCCAAACTATCTGTGACTTTAGGGTTGAGACAAAGATGGACCTGATAGCACTGAAGTTTGGAACTATCCAGAAAGATCTAACGCACAACTGCTATTGTGTATTTAACAGTTGTTCAGCTAGTTTCTGTCATCTACACTTTCTTAATCACATTTAAACTAACAGGCATAAAATATAGAATTTATTACTTTTTATGTTTTAAAGTTCTTATAGCGACTTCACATAATTTTTTTCATGAGTGAGTCAACATGGTGAAGTACAAATCTTAGGATCTCTGAAGACAAACCTGGGTTCTAACCTGGCTCTATTCTTTCTAGCTTTGAGCCCTGGCCCATTGGTCTTTCTGAGATTTAATTTTCCTTTTTTTTGAAAACATAGTAGGGACACAATAAATGTTAAATCATTAGTTTATCAACCATAGAATGCTGTATACACCAAGTCTGGAAAATGGATCACTATACAAATATCATCTTCACAAGGAAAGTTGCAAAACAGGTGAAGCTCTCTAGCTCTTTGAGGTCTGTTGTGTTATCATTAACAGTTAGCACCATGCCTGGCACACAGGAAGCCTTCCATAGACATTGGTTGAGTTAATTAATCAATTATTATACGGTGAGTATCTTACAAGTCTCACTGACTTCAGGCTTTCAAATTCTACCACCCTTTCCATTTGATGTATTTGTATGTAGAGAACTGCTCTTCCCCCATGACTACACCTAGTCCCAAATTACTAACTACTCAGGGAGGGAACCAAGGAGGGGCTCCGCTCAGCATTACTGCTCTCTCACTATCACTCTGTTATCCCAATGCTTCCTTCTGTTCCCTAATCAAAGTCTACTGCTTCCACTGCTATTAACAACATGATATTTCATACCTCGCTAACACTTTTTAATCATTGCAAATCTGACAGTAAAAATATAGAAATTTATAGTTATTTTAATGAGCACTTCTTTAGTGCAAATACAATGGGACATACTTCATCGGCTTTATATTTTCAGTGAAATGTTGATGTACTTACTCATTTTTTAAATGTTCAATTGTTTGCCCTTTCCTTATTCATTTGTTACATTAATTTATTCTAATCTGTTCCTTTTGGGATAGATCAAGATGTGATTAAGAAGAGCCACGTATGACTCAAAGGAGTGACAGGCTAGTTACCACTTTCCCACTTAGAAAATGAGAAATTGGCTCCTTGCCTCTCAGCTCCCTTGCTTAAGACAGGTATCTCCTTGTTCTTTGTCTGTCTGCCACCAGCCTCAGCTCTCCTGGAGACTTGTGACTCTCTACATTTTATAGTCATGGTAGCATATATCAATACACATTAAATATTTTGGAATTTACAAAAATATTTGCAAAAGCCAATACTCAGGAATGGGAAACTGACTGAACAATCTTATATAACCACAAATCATCATTTTGGGTGATTACAGTGGTATTTCAGGCTTCAGTGAAGCTACTTCCCTTGCTGGTCACTAAATATCCTAACAGCAAAAATGATAAATGTCACAGAAAAATGTCATGAATTATATTACAAGGTTTGGACGATTTTACAAGGTAAAATATGAGTGGCCAGTGGTCATATACTCATGTTTTGTAAAAAAGGATCATTTTACAGACAGGCTTAAATTTTTTTGTTGTAAAAATGTCAATTTTAGCTTTTCTTTTTTAAATGAGAAAATAAGAGATTTTTATTTCTTGATATTTACTTGGAATTTTGTACCCAGTATTTATGCAATGTATGAAGAGCTTATTAAACCAGAAGGTAAATAAAGGAAATTGAGAGACTGAGTTCAAAACTGACATCTGGGCCTTGTTTACTGGACAAAAATACTTTCTAAGCAAGATCTACTTTATACCCTTGAATCTCTTAAGTGTGTATAATGCCATACGATGTTTGAGATGTTTCTGCACAATTAATGTCAATTGATCCTTGTTTCATATTTTCCTTCCAATAATAGGTAATTAAACAAAGTCAGAGTTTAAAGGACTAAAACATGACAGACATAAAACTAACAATAATATAATAATAATAATAATGGCCTACTTTATTGAGCAATTACTTTATTTCAGGTATTATGATGAGGGTTTTCTATCTAATATCTCATTTAATCCTCACAGTAGCCATAGTGGGTAGGCATAACATTATTCCTTTTACTCTCTTTACAGAGTTTAGCTGGTAGATGTCAGAGTGATTTTAACCCAAGCAGAGTCATTCCAGAACCCTCATATACTTTTAATCATGATGCTATACATTCTATTTCCCAGAATATATTTACTAAGATTTTTCCGCCTTCCTTTTCTTCTCTCACTTCACTACATTTTATTTTTTATCCTTTTGCCACTAATGCTGAGAAAAACAAAAACACAAAACATAACCCCACAGTTAGGATTAGGATTAGGGATTTATCCTTTTCTCCATTAGCAGAATTAACTGGAATCGGGGACACGGTGGGCAAATTCTTCCAACCACTTACGAGATCCAAGGCGGCTGCCAAGATAGATGCATCAGGAATTGTCCCCGGCTCACAGCAGTTTAACAGAAATTGAAAGCGCTTCATGCCTTGTCGAATTGCTCCAAGATTCACCACATTTTTGCTTTTTCCACCATCTTGGTTGGAAGACAGATGGTCATCGAAACTGTGGCAACCTGCAGGGGTTTTCCCATGGTGGAGGAATGAAGGAGAGAGAGTATAATGGTTATAAATTAAAAACAGAGCTTTGAAGTTTTAACAATGCATTTTCTGTACTGTTGGCCTGAGAACATTTTCCTGGACCACATCTCCCTCCTCTCTAGCTAATGCTTGATTTGGACACATCTTGACTTTTAGGAATCTGATGACACATAGTATATATGTAAATTTGGGGTTTTATACAACTATTTAAATATAGGGTCTGATCACTTTGCCACCAGATCTCCTCTCTAATATTGCTAAGAGGATTATTTAAAATAATTCTTCCTGTAATCAACAACTAACTTGTTTTTATGGAAGATGCAAAAATCACTGTGCAATTTCAGATTTGTTACAGAAAAGCTGATATCAAAGATAATATCTTGATAATTTAGCTACAATGCAAAGAATCACTGACTATTAGAGTTGTAAAGGACTTGAGAGGTTGCTCATTTAATTCTAGGATCTCCAAACATGGCTGTTTATCAGAATTATCTGGGAAGTTCCTGAATCTTATTCAGAACTTCAGAAGCATTCCTGGAAGAGGAATGTAAGATTTTGCACTTTGTAAATCTTCACAGGTGATAATGATGCCGCCAGCCTGACCCCACACAGGGGTCAGAGGTTTGGGAACCACTGACCCATCCTCACTTACTTTTCCATATTAAGCTACCTACGAATGAGAATCAGTCACTAGCTCAAGAAGGAGCTTCTTAACATGCAGAATATCAGGTCCTATTGCTAGAGATTTTGATTCCATAGGTCTGGGGGCAATGTATATTTTTAACAAACATGCCACATGATTTTAATACAGAAAGTCTAAGGATCACACATTAAGGAAGAATAATACAAAGCATTGTTTTTCATCTTTTTTTTTAATCCCTAGGCACTTTTAAGAAAGCCTAAATATCTCATGGCTTTTCTATAGCTTCTAGTATATATATATTTATAAATGTGTGTGTGTGTGTGTATATATATAGTGCTTCTAGTGTGTGAGTGTGTGTGTGTGTGTGTGTGTGTGTGTATAATTTGTATAAGGTAATAATATTGAATGTAGTTTTTTTTAAAATCAAGCTCAAATTACTTCCCATGATTCTGAAATGTACCTCCACTACCTAAGAATATACCTCCAGGATGCTGATTTAGTGCTTGGTTTAATCTGCGCTGATGCCATTTATTTGCAATGCTACCAACTCCTGGTCCTCACTAGGTGACAGATCCCATTACAGGAAATGACTCTCTCCCCTCTTCTATCAAGAATACCCTGATCCCTCCCACCCACTGCCCCACTTGCCCACCTGCCACTTAGCACAAAGGTGGCTCTTGTAACTGTTGCTCTCAACTGAAGTGCCCTACACACAAGTGTGTCACCACTGGTGGTTGCAGGATGTATGGTAAATAATTTATCCCTGTTAATTAACACTAATGTTTGCAAATTTGCATTTAAAAATCAAATCCAGAGTTGGAGTTACCCCTTTAATAACCTGCATTCATCGTAGATAAAAGGGCCATATTTACAGTTATGAGCTTGAGTTACCAAGAGAGTATGTCCCACACAAGGGATGGTGGCCAACAGATGAACTAGTGGAAAAAAGTGGGCACCTGTTCTTTTAGAAAACACATCCTTTGGAAGTAGTTCAAGCTTGGGGAACAGATTCCTTTGGACTTTATTACCACAAGATAAAAAAATATGGCGTGACACACAATTACCGATTCCTGGTCAACAACTTTCAAAATGTCACAGTATCGTACTGAAGTATGTAGGTGTGAAATGATATGGTGTCTGGAATTTGTTCTAAAACACATTGCAAAAATAAAAGATGAAGCAAATTGTAAAATTTTTTATCATTATTTCAAGTGGGTGATGGATACTTGGGATCTATTGGAAAATTCTTTTTACTTTTTGTCCATGTTTGAAAATTTTCATAAGAATACAAAATGGCTCAGAATATAATTAAAATATCATTATCAACATTTCCCACATTTCATTCCTTATGGGTATGTTTTCTTTTCAGGTACAAATATTCCATATTGAAAATTCTATGTTCAACACCCTCAGTATTTTTTTTTTCAGTTAGTGTAGCATATTTCATATCAAACGCAAAAGGAAGTAGCTCAAGAAGAATCTGACAGTGGAAAAAATTCCAAAGACAGAATTTCAAATGATACAAAGAAGGCATAGAAGCTATAGATTAGGAACAAATATTTCCTGGACAATACAGTATTTAATCACTGGACATTACCAAAGCTATAAGAACAGGCAACTTCCTATTATTTTTCCTATCTATATATCACTTCATTAATCATTTATATACAGCCCTTTAATACATATACATATCACAGGAAATATCATCCATTAAATAAAATTATAGCCTTAAGTCTTTAAACTTAAACTTTGAATTTGATAGATCCCAAATAATAAGATTTTTGTTTTTAGTGAATCCACTCATTTCATTATTTCCTACTATAATTAAGATGCATCAAGTGGTAACTCTCAAATTTATAAAAGAACTAATACATAAGACAGGATGGATGGTCAAAAAATTATTCTAATTTTACCAATTTATTAAAAAACAGTTGTCATCATTTTATTAAAAGAAGCATTAAGAATAAGTGTCCCACATCTTTTAAAATATTTTTTGACAAGATAATTAATTCTAAAAGAAATATATTCAATATCACTAAAGAAAGTGCCATTTTGATCAAAAGAACTTCAGAAAGAACGCAGCTAAGGATGATGACCAAAATAGTGAAGAGAGAAGTGATCAAAACAACTTTTGTCAGCAAGAACCTATTCTATGAAGAGCCCTTCACAGAATGATGTACCCTTATGACAGATAAGAAGATCAGTGGAACCCTGTGAGCCCAGGACATAGGATCATGCCGTAGGGAAAAGCTATTTACAATGGAAATTTTCCATTGTACCTGTAAAGCAGTAATAGATAACAATATATTTGCTAACTTTTTGAGCAGTTTTGCATTTCGTGTTGTAATACTAAAAGAAATGTTATAAAGTAATTTGCCTATAAAATGTACCTCTTCTTAGTCTATCTTTTATATAAACTTACAAGAATGTAAGGATGCCTCCTGGCTTCCTTGGCTATCATTAATTTTTTAGTCTCAGCATGGTTTAGTTGCATTTATTTACTGGGTTTTTTTTTTTTTTTACATTAAATTTACTGAGGCATAATTTACATAGAATACATTTTTAAAAAGCTGTTAAATCTCCAAAGCGTCATTTCAAGATGAAGTATTTCTTTAAGCATCATTTCCCATAGAGCTCATGGCAGAGCTGAGCACAAAGAAGATATTCAGTAAAGTTTGCTGATCAGTTGAGAAGAAATTCACCGCTTTAATTAATGAAATATCATCCATGATTTCTATAATAAAATATTCTTAATGAATGGGGAAACATAGAAGAAAAAGATAGCTGTTCTCTGAATGTAATTTCAGTTCTGTTAAATATTCAGCAGATGTATTTTTCATTTGTTGAATAATCTTTTAGGTTAAAAATTCTATCAGCTATTGCATTTTATCTTAATTCAATGAAGTTTGGGTACTGCATTTAAATTGAAAACCTCTGATATTTGTTTTCTTTAACAACTTTAAATCAAGAAACAGGCAATATGCAATTAAATGAAAATCATTTGAATAAGAAAGAAAAGGATAATGCATCTATAATGGATGCACAGAGACCATTTAGTCAGATTGTAAAGTAAAACAGAGAGAAAGAAAGAAAAAACAAAATTAGGCTCAAAGTTAAAAAGGTGTTCACATGGTCAAGGATGGTAGTTGTTGCAAAATACAATGTACTTAGATTAGCACATAATGTTGTTTTGTTCTTTATAATAGCTAAGGATACCTGTCTTCTGTGAGAGATTCCAAAAGAATTGTCTCACAGACTACTCTTTGTAATTTTTAACAAGCCAGAAAACAAGGACAAAGAATGATGACGTCAAGTCATATTCTTTTGCAAGTCAAAAGCACATAAAATATTCCAGAATCAGTCCCAGATTTTATCATTTTGGCTTCTAGACAAACAGGAAGAGACTGTCTGTATTGCTGATTGTTGATACAAACTCACCCTAGACTCAGGCTTTATGAATGTTCTGTATCAGGTCTTTTCTATTTGTGAAGGGAATATAAAGAGCATGTGAAACAGTGGCTGAAATCTGTAAGAATGGTGGTGAGAAAAACACAAAATCCAGAATGAACTAAGGTGTGTGAGAAATACTAATGATAACATGTTTGGAACAAGAGTAAGAGTAAAAATACTGGCTTTTTACCTGAAGAAAGGAATGTAAGGAAGTCAAAAGGAAAGTCAACAACTCAATTATGCTTTCATCCTTTCTACAAAGGAGAGAAATTCACAAATGGGAAAGTACAGAAAAGATTCACTAAGAAGCCACCAAATGTGAGAGACCCTAGTCTCTGAGTTTAAGCTTCAGTTCCACCAAGTTATACACCAGTGCATGGAAAGAACTTGGAGATGTGATCACAGTACTAGACAAATGACATCCAGTTAACACAGCACCTGGAGAACACACTTTAGTTCCATACTTTCATTCAACCACCACAGAATACTGGCCGTTTTGAACACTAGATGTATCCTCTCTGAAATATCATGAGTGGAAAGAGTGCAAGAGGACTGAAAACGACAAAGATCCTGATTGCTAGGAAGATTCTCAAAACCACAGACTAATTAGCTTGATGTGTGCCCTAGCCCAATTCTATAAGAGAGAATTACATAGAGAGGAACATTAAAAAAAAAAAAAAAGAAAAAGAAAAACACAGAAGTAATCATAGGAACCCTTGTAGTATCAAGAAGACATCTTGTTGAACTAAGTTACATGTCTCCTTTTTGACAGAGTTATAAAGATACCAGTGAAATATTTTGGTAAAGTCAGATGATGTTTTTGTAACGAGGTTGGAAAGTACTTGCCAATCACTAGTAAATTAAGTGTGTGATTGGCTGAAAAACTGTACCCACAAATTGTTAATCAATAAAAGTCAACTAGATGTGTTCTAGGAGCTATTTCTTTGGATTTGCCCTGTTTAGTAGTAATGTCAACACCTTGGATGAAAATAGGGAAATGTGTATGTCTGCTGATGTATCTTTATAGCACAATGGTAAAGGAGAAAAGATTCAGAATTCAACTTGTTTTGGGTTCTTGCTCTTAACTTCCTCCCTGGGCAAGTCACAACCACCGGCAAGTTAATGAAACAATACATTTTATGTATTTTGAGATGAAGAATTAATAATGGCTATTTCAAAGTGATGCATGATATTCATTCATGTGAAGGACATCTAGCAAAAGTAAGTCCAAAATTCAATACAAATCAACTATGTGATGTGAAAATAGATAACGCAGTCTTAAATTGTGTTCATCCACTGGCTATATCCCTGGAGCTTAACAGTTACACTATCTACTACACTGATTAAAGTCAAAATGGTATATTGCATTCCATCTGAGGCACCACATTTTGTAAAGCACATTATCTAACTAGAATACATGTAAAATGGAATCTAAATGGTGATGGACCTAGAGACTCTTCTATGTAAGGAAAACAAAGGGAATCAACAATATTAAACCAGCAGAAGTGAGATGAAAAGAGAGAAGGTGAAATGGATAATAGGTGAAACTACCATTATGTGTGTATGAGTGAGTGTGTGTGTGTGTGTGTGTGTGTATGTGCGTGAACAGATATCACTGCTAGGACTAGTGAGTCAAATTTATGGATAAGTATACTTTCAGAACATGAGGAAAGACTTTCTAACAATGACAGCTGTCTAGTTGCTTTGTAAAGTAATAAACTCCCCCTCAGTGGAAGTGCTCAGAGGGTGGCTGGCCACCTGTCAGGGATAAAATGTGCAGAATTCCTAAGTAGATAGGTGGGTGGATAAAAGGATATATGAAGGTTCTTTACTCTCAGATTTTAACAAAGGATAGAAAGGCAGAAGAAGAGGCTGTGTCTTATTCTTGGTAAACCCAGGGCCCACCAGGGAGTGAGGAACCCAGTAGGACTTCCATAAATGTCTGTTGAACCAAACTGATAACAAGTAGAGAAGCTATAAATAGTAGTAAAAACAGCACACATATGAGGAAGAAATGAATAAGAAATCAATGGAAATAGAAAAATGGATCATTTTATCTCATTAAATGTTTGTTCTGTGTAATGAAAAGTTGGATGTAATTCTTAGGCCAAGTGACATTTACCAATTGAACGCTTGAAGAAGTTCTCCTCCTCTTCTCTTCCATTTTCCATTCCGCTCCCTGGCCCCCCTTCAGAAAGCTTCACAGCACTGGTGAATTTGACCTGAGAAAAAAAGGGAAGCGATCACATAACTCAATTCAAAGGAAATTCTTTGTGTTTATACTAACTTTTACCTTGAAAAATAAGTTGTTTAGAATATGAAGTTCCCTTCATTTCTTCTGACTTCTACACCTGGTTAGCTAGTCTGGATAGTTTATTCCCATGTGCCAAAAAAGACATCACTTAATAACTACATTTTGAAGAGAGTGTTGGTCACAGATTGAAAGTGAAATAATCAGGCACAATTTCATGAACAATTGAGATATTCTTAAGGTTCAATTCTGATAAAGTCCAAACTCAAATTTATGAACAACAACTCACATGCAATCTTTACAAACAATACCACAACTGAGAATCAAATGAAGTGAAAGATAGCCAAATAGGAACTGGTTTAAATCAATTTATAATGTGTACTATAAAGTGCAATAATATTTTTTTCTAACAATTGAAATGTGTTTGTTTTCAGCAAAGCAATGAAGCTATGGGCCTCATAGACTCTCAGATACTAGGCCAAATTTTAGCAAAAAGAATATGAAGGAGGAATTATAAATATATCTTATAAATGTCCTATAATGTTCTATATTCTTTTTATTATTTCAAAACATTGCTTTTAAAACAGAAGACAAGTGGTTTTAGTAAGAGTCAAAGAAGAAAGAGTGTAAGCAAATAATTTGTATACAAAGAAATTAAAGTCTTATATGCTGAAAATTACAGCAACCAGGCCACGCATCAGCCACAAGGAAGACTCTTATCAGAAACGGATTTCACTGAGAACCATGACTTTTCCAAACTGCATGCTCCTACAATGTCTAACAGTATTATGAAGAAGCACTTAGTGGGAAAAGTCATTCTAAGCTGTTTTACCCTTTTCAATGGGGAAAAGGGTCCATATGGTATGAAAAGTAGGGAAGGAAGATAAGTGGTGTGTGGGTGGTTTGGTTGGGGGGATGTGCATGTGTGTAAAAGGAATCATTATACAATTATATATCCATCCTTGGATAGGAACTTGGATGTCAGAATTTCACATATGTATTAAAAATTAAAAGTAGCTGGGAAATAATACCTATATACCTCTCTACAGCTGCATTATAATTTTACATAAAGTTTTTGTCACTTTTTTCCTGTCTATGATAGTCTACCACGAAGATGTCTTAGTTTCCATTGCTCATTTAAGTTTTTAAAACTTACTTAACTTGAAGGGAATTTCTTCAGCTCTTCCTTATTTGGCCCCGCCAGGTGTTTAGCATTTCTCAGCCCTGACATTTTCCTATCAGTGACTCCAACATTCCCTTACATAAGTAATGTTCTGTTTACCTTGGAGCTTTGCCTGATGAAAGACAGGCGGTCCACAGAGCTGATGTCCAGGAGGTCCTCCACACCATCTGCCAGGCCCGAGAGGGAGGATCGTTTCAGCCAGTTTCCTATTTAATAATTTAAAAAAGAAATTAGACCATGATAGCATTTTCTCCCAAATGGATTAAACAAAAAAGTCAGCATGTGCCCAACAAGCAGTGAAAGTTACATGGCTTGATGTAAATAAAAGTGAAAGCAAATTGTTTTCCAAATGTACACGCTGTGAATAAACATCTTCAGTGTTGGGCTATAAAATTACATGACTAAGATGAGGACAAAAAGAACCCATACCTTCGCACATTGTACTGCTACCTCCTGGGGTGCTCTCCTTTCCACTCCCCCTCAGTATCCCGTAGATCTTAATGCCACTTCCTTCAGGAAGCCTTCCCTGATTCCTACTCCCTCTCCCTATTTAGGTTAGGTCTTGTCATTGCATGCTTTCAGAGCACTACATAAATTTCCTTCATAAAATTCATAGTTTGCAACTATAATTAGTTGTATGATTATCCGCTTTAGTGATTATCACTTCTAATAGATTATAAATTCAGCAAAGTCAAGCACTGTGTAATTTTGCTCACCATTTAATCCCTGAAGCCTAGCACAGTGTTTGCACATGATGGAAGTACACAGTAGGGGTTTGAGAAATATCAACTGAAAGAAGAATGAATGAATGAATGAAGTCAGCCTAGTCTTTGTGATTTGAAAGTTTTTCCTTCCATGCGTTGCTCTGTTTTGATTGTGAGTTGATTTGAGGATATGGCAGGGAATAAGAGAAACCATAAAATAAATACAGACATACTTTTACCTATGGGGAGTTTAAGCTTCTTCCGTAGGGAAATTCTGCGGGACCGTGAGCGGGCACGCCGGTCAGAGGTGTTCCCCGAATGGGCAGTGGTGCATTCTGAAGTGTCCTGCTCAGACTGGCTGCTGGTGTCACTCGCTGCACTCTGAGATTTGAACATCTTGCGCCAGAAATCTTTCCGTCCCAGGTTGCCCCCTTGCATTTGTTCATCGCTGAAAATCAGGCAGATGATAGGGTTAGACGTCTGACAACACACGTGAAATTCTCCTAGATTTCTTTCAACTGCCTGACAATGATATTTAGGCAAATCATGCAGGCTGATCTTTGATGGGCTGGGATTAGGAAGAGTCAGAGTGGGAGTGGAAGGAGGGAGACCAAAGTTGACTCTGAGTGGTTATTGAGAATAGTCATGTCTCAGCTGTCAAATTGAGGTGATCATTTTTTTCAACCATAATAAAAAGACTAAATATTATTGCAGGTAATTGTCTGCAAGTATGAGTCATAATCACAGAAGCAGTTACCGTGTCAGTAAATATTTAACTTTTTTGAAGTTTCCTGAAGTACCGTAACTTACTCCCCACCCCAACCCTGCTCCCAACCCCATTCCCCACCTATAATTCTTGGCACTAAACAAACTTACAAAAATGCTTGAATAAATAAATAAAATGCAATCACCATACCCAGGGGATGCTTCATCCCACAATTTTTCACCAAGTTATTTTTATAGTTCCTGATTATTTAGCTTTCTTAAGTCAAAGAAGCTTAAAATTTAAGAGTTACAAGAATTAGCCTGACTCAGTAAGACAAATGGGAACCTCTCCAAAGGGATTTCTGACTAGGGCATTCCACAAGAGGAAAAAGACAAGTGGCCAATAGCATGCAGAGTTTAATCTCACCAGGACTTAAAAAAAAAAAAGCCAGTTGAAATGAGATCCTCATTTTCACTCATTAAGTAAAATTATTTAATGATTAAGAAAGATTGAGGGGAGAGGGAGAAAAAGCAATGGTACTATCACACTACCACGATGAGACAGAATGAGTCAACCTTTCTGGAAGATACTTTGATAATATGTTATCCAAAGCCTCTGTCTACACCTTCAACAGAGAAATTCAATTTCTAGGAAGTTAACCCAAGGAAACAATGGGACAATAAACTAACATGTAGATACGAGAAAGTCAAATGCTCACTGAGGTTTGTGGGTCAACGTTAAAAAAAAAAAATGGAAACAATCTAAATGTTCAACTCCAGGGAAACAGCTGAATAAACTGTAGGGCTTCCGTAGGATGGCATCCTCTGTAGTTATTAAAATTCTATTTTCAGAAGACTAGTGATTTGAGGTACGTTGATGATGTATTGCAAAGTTAAAAGGCAGTGATCAAATGGGTTAACGGGATTAACACCAAGGTAATAAAAAGAAAAGTACACATGTAAGTGTGTCTCTGTGTGTGAGCTTGTGTGCACATATGTTCAAATAGTCACTCAATATAATGTATCAGATCTGGAGTGGTCATCTGTATTTGAAGATATCTGGATTTAAAAATTATTTTTCTCCATGTATAACTGAAAAATTGTGCTCTGCATTGGAATTTGACACAACATTGTAAAATGACTATAATTCAATAAAAAAATGTTTTTTAAAAATTATTTTTCTCCATGCTTTTCTGTGTTTTCCACGTTTCAGCTTGAACAACATATATACTTCAGTAATTTGGAAAGAATAGGTTATAGAAAATACTCTAGTAACACATGGTGAAATTTCTTTTCAGGGGTTCTAGGTAATGATTTGCTTATAAGCTTTGAGGTTAAACCTGGGATCTGTCTAAAATTTGACAGTATTGTGTAATCATTTTCTGAAGATATTTATATGGAGATGCAGATTTTAGTACCAGAGTATTAAATACCTTCAATTATTATTTTAATTCAGGACACTGCTTATCAAACATGGTGTGAATTTAAATCAGTGTTTTAGACTTCTCCATTATTTTTATCAGATGATCACAGTGTATGAAGCTTTTCTTACCTTTGGGAAATGCAAGGCACAGTGATGAGTATAGGACTACGTGGTCTGAGAGGAGAAACGTCCAGGGAGGCTATAGTTGACCAGCTGTACAATAAAGTGCCACATCAACTTTGTCCAGTGAATGTGTATCAGTAATGAGTTTCAGAGAAATGGGCATATAAAACTGCTTTTAATACTACTCAGTTAATGTGATTTTTATTTAAGGGGGAAGAAGGAGAAGTGAAGGGAATGAAGGGGAGGGAAAGGCAAGAGAAAGAGAAGATAGAAGAGGAGCCAGGATTGCCCACCCACCTTTCCCCAGTGCTAAATAGAGGACATATGGCAGGCACATCCCCGGGGCCCACTCAGATCAGGGAAAAGTCCCACATTTGAAATTCTATGATATCCCACCAAGTGGAGATTTTTATGTAGACACATGTTAAAATATGTATCATCATTCAAGGGAAAGAACAGGCACGTGCTAAGTGCTGAGAAATGAGGTGGTATTTACAGAACACTGAAGAAAGAATATTTTGCAATCTGGGAAACAGAATCAACTATCAAGGTGGGTGGTTTTATGTTTTAAATTCGATTTACCTATTAAATCATTCTCATTGTTCAGATTAGCTCAGTAGTTGGTTAGCGTTATTTTGGGTGAAAAAAAGCCCCTCTCTCTTATTTTGGACAAATTCTGTACGTAAGGACTTCTTACTAGTCTTGTCGTTGGTTATTCAGCTACAGACCTTTGCCTTTCACATTAATTTTTGTGTTTGTTTGTTTAGATTTTTATTATGTCCTTAAAGACTTAAAGGAAAAACTAAACTTCAATTTTGAGAATGGAAATTAAAGAAGACAAAGGCTTAATGGTAAAAATTCGACAAGTCCATCCTTTCACTGATTGACTGTCATTCATTCATTCTTGAAAAACATATTAAGTGCCTACTATGGGCCAATCCCCATCTAAGAGTTAGAGCTGTAACGTAAGTAAAAACTCACTTGGTCCCTGGACCCATGGAGATGATTTATCTTCTCCTTCCTTTTCTCTACCCATTTAGGGGCAGTTTCTAAGATTTTGAAGGGCTACAAGAATTGTGCAGACTTTTTTTCTTTGAAGGTTTTGTTGCTTGTTGTGGATTACCAAGGTTCTATTTGATGACTGATTTACTTGACTAGAGAGAGGGGATACCATAAAACCTAGAATACCCTGCAGGATTTCTAGAAGGATAATCACAATACAAGATCAGGGTTTTGGGAAGTAAAATGGCATACTTAAAATGATGTTCATATTTTAAATATTGATCGTACCTGTGAGCAAATAGTTATTAAAAGAAGAATGAATACAAATGAGCCTTGCACAGAACTAGACTACATATTTAGAGTCTATAGTAATCCGCACATTTTCTGGGGGCACTATTATCAAGACGCTTTTGATTTTGCTGTTATGAAAAATGGAGATAAACTGATGTCAGAGGACTTTGGAATGACTCTCAGGAGAGGACCCAGGTGAAATGGAGTAGAGTCCAGCTAAAGCTGGACATGAGAAAAATTATCTTAGTTATTTTTGGAAAAGCTTCATTGATTACATTGACAACTTGCAAGTGATTTTAAGCAAGAAAGTGGATGACACCCCCACCCCACCTACCACACATGCTATTTTTCAAGATTTATCTGCAGGATTGTGCATGAAAGGCGGAAGAGGGGGAGAAACTGGAAATGGGAAAGGCAGTGAGGGAGGCTTCCTGTAAGCACAAGGTTGGCTATTTATGGTTTGGGCCTGTAGAGGTGAGTGGCTTTGGGAATGAAAAGTAAAGGGCAGAAGCAAGGAGAAGTTCAACAGAAATGAAAAACAAACAGCAGCCTGGAAAATAGAATTTCTTCCAGTGGGAAGTGCTCAGCCCACTGCATTGGAGACAAAACCCAATGCTACTTACTGCTCTGGAGTCTGGGAGGGGCGACCGGACATGAAGCTGCGACATTCCTCAGGTGCAGGGGTCACCTGGCCTTTATCCACAATGCTTCCCGCCTCCGACCTAAGCAAATGGTGCATTCCACCAATCACAACAGAGCAGGCCACTGCCTCTCAATACTTCATACACTTCATAAGGGAAAAACATTCTGTTCCAGACAACCTAGATGGCTTGCAAACCCTATACCACCATGAGTCTATGTTGGGATGGAATTTACATCTTACCATTTGACTCAGAAGCTAGCTACATTATTGCAGACAGTCACTAGCTGCAGGCAGGATTTTGAGTTTAGGAGTTTCTTTTGATCTTTGTAAGTGGCATTTCTTATAGAATGGGCATACAATAAACTCCTATTTACTAGAAGAAAAAATAATTGGACACTGCTCAGCAATTTGTCTTTTGTCATGTTAAAATATTACTTACTGAACAGGATGATAGGGTAACAGTAATTGATTTTCCTTTCCGGGCAAGAATGTAAGTTATCTAGAGAAGGGTCAAAACACAGGTAACATTTTACCATATAATTAAGAGCTATGAAGTGAGGTTCAAGTGTATAAAAGTTTGAAATCAACTGAGCTTGGATTCATACAGAGGCAGAATTTATTTGATAGCAAACTCATTCCTTTTCTAAGCTGCAGCTGAGCCACCACCAGCAGCAATACTGCTTATACAAGAGAGTTGCACCATCCCTGCACTGGAGTTACACACCATGTTGGGAACTCCACGGACAGTGCAACAGAAGATTATATTCTACAGACACAGGCAAACCCTAATATTCAGAGAGCTCAAGCTTCCAACCTTTTACCGCCTACAGGCTTAGATTCCACTTCATTCTCCTCCACCTTCTTCCCTGGTGCCAACTTCTCGGCACTGTCAAGCAGAGCACTGAGGGCCACTCTCCTGAAGACATTCCCATGTGCCTCTTTGATGAACTGGACCAGCTGACGGATATCACAATACAGTCCCTGTTTGGAAGCAAGACGGAAAGTGTGGGAAAAGGAAGATCGTTATGTGATTAAATAGTTTTCACAGGAAGAAGGGGAGAAGATAATTCCTTGGACTTAGATGAGCATTGGAGTCGTAAAAAGAAGACAAAGTACTACAGTGAAACTGATGGTATACTGCCCCTCTGTACCTATAGTAACATTACCAAGACCCTTGCCTGTCATCCTCAGTATCAAAAAGAATGGTTACCAAGCTTCATATTCAGAAAGTTGGCTGTATCATTAGATAGATATCAATTTACACTTTTAACCACTGAATTCCCAAGTTTTTAATTTCTCTCTTAACTGTGACTTCTAAAGAGATGCCTGCAAAAAAAAAAAAAAAAAGGCAATTAGACTAGAGATTTCAGTTGCTGTTGAGCTTCTCCACAATTTCTCTATCTTTGTGATAAAATATGCTAACTCCTCTAGACACTCCTAACAGAGCCTGATATTCAAGGATGGTGCATTTTGCTGCACAGATTTAACAAATAATATGTATGTTGCAGCCCACTTGAACATGAACTTGACTATGGACTTAAGATGATACAGTGCTATTAAAACAATTACATTGGTGATTCAACATTTAATAATATATGCAGGACTTTTTAAAAAGATATTAAACTTTTCACTCAGCATATTCCCCTCTCTCTTCTCTCTTTAAGAAGGCAGATACTATATTCTTTGTCTTAAAAAAGTTCATGACAAAGCAGAACACAGAAACCTAAGAAACATTTACCTTACAGCTTTGGGTTTCAAAACTGAAGACCACAGAGACAATTATGCCCATGACCTTCAGAAAAGCAGAAGGAAGGGTCAGTAAGGAAAGCACAGAGACTGTCCTTTGGGTCCTGTGGGAAGCAAGGCCCTATGCCCTCACTCTGCTCTTCAGTAGCTCCTCCGTGGAAGGCAAGGCCCCAAAAAGCAAGGGTTCCAAATGCACCGGAGTGTCCATCCCTCAGCAGCAGAGAGTATTACGTGAACTAACATGAGTGGGCTGATGACTGAAACCCATGAAGCCTCACCAGGCCCTGGGTCGTACCTAAGACTTGGGGATCTTTGCATCACTCCATGAAGTAGGGGAGACCCAAGAATGACTGAGCTTCAACCTCCAGCCATTCTGGTGGAATGCGGGTTCAAAGTCAAATTTAAGTTGATTTAAAGAAAACTAAGAAATAAATTATTTCTTCTATACATGAATTTGTAGGCTAAGACTTACGTGAGCTCGTGTATACTACAGTCAACTTGTCAAATTACTTCCTGCCAGGAGCAAATTGAACCCATGGATGGTACTCAAGTTATTCTCAAGCTCCAAGAACCTTGCTGGGATGGCTTCAACAATTAGCAAAATTACTTTCAGTTTGGGTGTTTGTTCTATTTATCTCAAGTTAAGTGAATACATAGTTTCATTGGTTTAGAATAGCTTAAAATAATTTCTCTGACTTAAGTAGCTTGGCAGATAGTGACCATATGTGTAAATGGGCTGATTTCTGCATAGGACTCATAATATCTAACAGAGTGGTAAGATAGGGAAATGTTGCTTTACTCACTGAAGAGACCTGAATTCATCTAGTCATGTCAGATATATCAGTCTCAATTTATGTTTTAGTATCCCAAACCACAATCTCCTTGGTAGCAATTAAGTGCTAACTTTTTACAGGCTGGCTCTCTCCGCTTGTGGCTTCAGTGGTTTAATTAACATAATCTTTTGTGAAGAGTAGCTAAAAAAGTACATTGTTCAATTTAAAAAAGACAAAATCAATTTTAGCAGCATATTTGCATTAATTTTTAAAGTAAGTATATGGTTTTAGAAAAAAAGCTTGGCATAACATCCTTTACTATTTCATGAGCCAACAAGCTGGGCTCTAGCACCTTCTTTCTGAAAGGCTCAAAGAACCTTGCAGCTATTTTTACCAATGACCACAAAACCTCTGAGATGGAAGACATAAGCCAATTTGCAGGTAACATAACAAGTAACAGGGAGGAGAAACGTGTTGCTGAGTTTCCACTGTGAGTTACTGGTGACACTGGGAAAATTGATATTTTAACTTTAAAGTTTTAGACTTCAACTTGTCCTTCTCCGGGCCATGGAATGAGAGCAAGAACTCCTGTGGGAAGAAGAGGGGAGCTTCTCACCAGATTCTCAGGGCTGTGCAATTCATGTGTCGTTGAAGCGCAGCGTGTGATGAGGGATTTAAACATGGCACTGACAATAATGCCTTCCACATTTTGGGCTGTGGATTTGTTGTCCACTGTGGTGAAGTTGTTTCCAAACCCAGCCTTGTCTGGAATGCAAAGGCATCAATGAAAGGCAGTATTTCCATTCAGCTACACAGTTTAAAGTACTGGTCACTCAGGAATTAGTGAAGGGCTACACAAAATACAGAAGCAGAGGATACAGAACCAGATACCCCTGGTTTGATAATCTCTATGAAGACTTGGAGATAACTCATTGTCTCCATCAGAGTCTTTACTATGACATATTTCATCACTTTGTGGAGTGTTTTAATTGATATATCTTAGCAACAAAAAGAGAATCAACTGTTGACCCTAAGAAAGTCTTTTAAACCTAAGTAGTTTTTAAATAGGTGATCACTTAAAAAAAAAAGATCTACTAAGTGGTCTCTCAGTGGAGACAGACTTAACTTGATACAACCTTTTCGGTGGTGAAGAATGATGATTTCTTAGCGCAAATTGTTCAGTCGGTGGGAAGTAGAATAAGGTGGGATGGACCAGGTGAGATGGGCAGTGGGAGGGAAGAGATGGGGAGGGACCCTGCAGGGGAATTCACACCAGCACCACCAGAAACAAAAAGAAGACTGAGTCTGGCCAAGAGCTGCACAGGACTTCCAGCAGCTTCTTGCTTCCAGAGACTCCACGGGCATATGGATAGGAAAAAATCTACAACTCCCTTGGAGCTACTACCTTCTAACTCATCCACATGTGAAATGCCAGTGAATTGAGGTCATCACCCTATGTGGCATTTTATACCAGTTTTTCACATTTCAACGGGTACATTAGGTATTTTGTGGCCTCGCCAGAGTATTTCTCATAGCTTGCGAGCCACCTGTAGACTGTAGAGGTGGGGTATGTGCAGCTCCAAGACTGATCAGTCAGGGACATGTGTCTGCCTGGCTGATACACTGTGAACCATTTTAACTTCTCAAAAATCCCAGGAGGAATTCATCACTTTAAAGTAACATACTTTATATAAGTATGACTCAATCACTATGTTGTACACCAGAAAATAACACAACATTGTAAATCAACTACTTCAATAATAAAAGGAAGAGGAAGGAAGAGGAGGAGAAGAAGGAGAAGAAGAGGAAGATGAGGAAGAGGGGTAAGATGAGGAGAAGGAAGAAGGAGAAGAGGAAGGAGAAGAAGAGGAAGGAGAAGAGGAAGGGGAAGGAGAAGACGACGACGACAACGACGACGACGACGAAGGAGGAAACATACTTTATTACCAACCTCTCACTGTCTGTTTCAGTGGGTCAGAGGTTATCTTTAGACTAACATTACAGAAAGAAATCTTTTAGCCTCTGTTCATAGTTTCTATATCAAATAGGTTAAAAAACAGAAAGAAATAGTTTGTAATAAAAAATTGCTCTTGCAGCATCTGAACTACATGCTTACTTACTTCATTGTTTTTTAAATTTGCTATATGCTTGGCTGAAAACAACTTTAATAACATAGATTATTTCAGGGATTCTAGAGGGGGACAATAAAGCCTGGGATACAAACAGAAAAGCTGTTTCTAAATCCATGAAATAAGTCTCCATTAAAAATTTATTTTGTTTATTATTATTATTTTTAATGGAGGTACTAGGGATTGAACCCAGCACCTCATGCATGCTAAGCATGCCCTCTACCACTGAGCTATACCTTCCCCCCTCCATTAAAAATTAATCAACTACTATCACACATACTAAATAAATAATAAACACCTATACAAAAAAGTTATTTTATCCCAGACTCTCAACAAAAATACATATTTTACTTAACTCAGGCTTCAGGCATCAGCTTAATTTCATTACTGCATTTACATTTAAGTGATATTGAAGGTGATAATTTATTGTGGATGTAATTTGTGTTCACTGGTCTCCCCCTATAATATAGGTCTTTTCACTAGAGTTTTCTTAAAGCCATAAAAGCTAAAAAGCTATAAAACAGTTTATGAGCCTATCTCTAGATTCCTTTGCCCAATTAAAAAAAAATTCAGTACATGTGTATGTGTGTGTGTATATATATATATATATATATATATATATATATATATCAAAATTATATTACTACTATGTTTAGTCTTTTTTTCCCCTTTCCTGTTTTATTTTGTGAAAAAAGTCACCAAGCACGATTTCTGGCTCATAGAAGGTCCTCATTTCATATTTGTTGAACTAATCAGCATATTCCCTTGTTCCTTCATCTCTGCCTCAGTAGTCGTACAGAGGTCACGTGAGAGAGAGGAGTGTAAGGACCAAGGGGCTGCAGGTGAGGATGCCAGAGCTTTACCAAATTCCCCTCTGCTGAGCTAAGCTGTCCTTAGAAAGACTCCAAAATGTGTCATCAAAGATGATGTGCAAGCTTTTCATGTTTATATTTTATTACACACAAGTGCACACACAAACACAGAAATAGCTTTTCCTCTCAACTCTATCTCCACAAATTTCGGGTGTCTCTGAAACGCTACCTGCTTCACTTCTCACAGCAACTCCTCCTAGAACTCAGTGCAGTTTTACTTACTGTCAGTGACTGGTTCCATACAAAATCCTAGCAAAGCATGCAAGAAGTCCACTACATTATTGAGAGAGTCCTTGTTCACATAGTCCCTCATGGTTTGTCGGAACTGCATCTTATCTAGCTTGTATAACTTAGTGAGGCAGTTCTGGGCCTGCAAGGAAGGAAGAAAAGTGAAGAAGTCACAGGTACCAGCTTAGGCTAGGGATACCACTGGTATGAGACCAAAGCCTTCAGAAGACAAAGGCTTCAGTCTATCCCTGCCGAATGGTGCCCGCCACCCCGGCCAGCCCCTCTTATCTGAGGATGAAGTAGCAGAGGGGGCTGAGCAGTATGAGGGAGATTACTTTGAGAAGGGCTGTTCCTCAGGAAAAACCCAAAGCTAAGGTCTAACACTGTCCCAGAATTAGCTCAGTATTTTCGCCAAGATCAAGATTTTAAGACCTCAATGAAAAAACTCCAAGTGTAAAATTTAGGTAGCTGACAGGACTGGTTAACAAAGTTTAGAAAACCTCAAAGGCTCTGTGTCAAGGGAAGAAGCAAGCCACTCCCTTGCTCGGCTATTCTGAATTGAAGTAGATTTTATGGATGTTTTGGGGAGTAAGTAGGAAGTGCTTATCCGGAGTCCTCCTACGTGGCCAGGAGGGAAAGACTCTTGAAACGTGAAAGAGGTATAAAATAAAGGCAAGTCTAGCTTGTTTATTTATGTGTCTGCATTTGAACGTGGAAGTTTGGTATTTAAATAGAAGTTGGCCTCAAGAATATGAAAAACAATTGACCACTGTCTAGGCCCTGATACTCAAAAAAATACTTCTTAGGATCCACCAAATAATTTTGCCATCTTGTAACCAGATAGGGTAGGGGGTGCCTGGAGAAAGAGAGCTAGGCATGGCTTTCTTGACCTAAGAGAAGTCATTTTTGGCCTAAGCCATTCTGTGATTTAAGCCTGGCCACAAAGCTTGCCCTGGAATAGGCCTCAGTAATTAATGACCTTAAGGGAACAAAAGAATGCAGAAACAAAGGACTGTTACCAGGCAAGAGAAGTAACAATAGGAAAGACAGTATATCAGTTGTAAAGACTCCCCATTTGGTTTGATAGCAAAGATTAGCCTGAAGCGCTCACCACCAGATCATCAGGAACCTGAGGGATGATGACGTTGACCTTTACTGACCCTAATGACTTCAATCAACTAAAGTTTGAACTCTGTCCACCGCCTAAGCCCTTTCATGAATACGCATGTACCTTTAGTTTAAAACTTCCCTAATTTTGCTGTTAGGGAGACACTGCTTTGGGAAAGATCCCCAGTGTTCTCCTTACTTGCTACAAGTAATAAATCCTTCTGTTTCCTGTGCTTTGGCTTGGTTGTATCTTTTGGCTCTATACCTACCAAGAGGCAAACCCAGTTTTTGGGAAACAATCTGGCAAAGAGAAAGGGAATAATCCCCACCATCAGAACAAATAAAATCACAGTCATTGACTGCAGATGGCCACATACAAAATGCCCTGATACTGTTAGGGAGGCTTATGGGTCCTCTCTTACCACTGAGAGAAAAATAAAATTTGTGCAGTGCTTTGCTGTTTAAAACATATTTTTTGTGTGTAAGTGCATAGCAACATTCAACTTCCACACCTCTGTGATTTGAAGAGTATCCTTCTATCAGTGGAGGAAACTGAGGCTCAAAGACGTTAAGGACTTTGTCCAAGTTGATACACCACATTTCACAGCAGAGCCAAAAGTAGAAGTCAAGGTCTTGCTTCCTCACAGTGGTTATTTCTCCTATGATAGAGTCAAATAATGTTTGCTGGGGAAAATGTGTTTAGAGACCATCCACTTCCAAAAAGGATTTAAGATGGCAGATACTGAGATTAGTTGGTATGTACAGAAGATAAGATCTGCCTAAAAAAGAAAATCCTTAACAATGGAATGAACTGGGGAAATGGTAAGAGAGGACTCTGGATTGAGGGGAAAAAAGCAAAAGATCAAGAAGGGCGAAGTGGCTGGACGAGGACAATCTTAACCAAGGAATTTGGAGCAACCAGGTATAAGCATGGGAGTCAGGTCAGGGAAAGCAATCCCTGAGAACTGGGTGGCCCAGAAGAAAATATAAATTATATCACCATTTTGACAAGTCAAAGCCCAGAGAAAGAGTCTTAGGAATTTTGAGAGGAAGAGAAAGGTTATAAAAGTCTGAAACTTGTAATGAGCAATGGACTTCTCAGTGTGACCTTGCTTTAGTCTCTCCATCTGTATCACAGTCAGGTGGACTGATTTTTTTTTTCCCCCTCATTTTCCCTTTACGGGGTCCTGGAAGATTGGGAAATTAGGTGTTTTTATTCCAGAGAGGTTTCTGGTTGCTATGTTTCAAGCAAGCTTCCCCCTTCCCTTATAAAATAAATGCTACTTGCTATAAAATGAAGTTTGTAAAGTACTTCTTCTTCTCTATAAAATACACCAAAAAGGCAGAGTTTCAGATCTACTCTTTAGAGGCTATTAGAATGTCTGAGTGAGTTCAATGGGAAGTTTAAGCAAGAAGCAGAAAATCAAACCATAAGTATTTTGATTTTGAATGAATATTATAAACTTCTTCAAGAGATATAAAGAGAGAATTCCTTTCAGTAATTTGGGACTACCAGCTAATGATTAGTTTATTCTAAGAAACACATGCCGGTATTGCTAGGCCCTTTGATGAATATCATTACAATAAATAATAATTGATTTCTAAAAAAAAAAATAAAAGTACAGAGTACCTGATCTGATGGGGGTAAGAAATATTCTTAATATTTTAAAAGTGAAGTCATTTCTGAAAATCCAATGCCAGAGAAATCTGGAAACATCTAGCTTCTTGAATTAGACTTTCCCAGGGAAAACTTCTCAAATTTATACCTCTTGGACAATGCGTCTACTAAGCGTGGATAAGTAAATATAGTCCCTATAATGAGTGCTAAACTGGGCTACTGGAGAATGGAGGTATTGCCATGTAAAGCAACAAAGTTGAGAAGGCAGGTAGAAAACTGGACGTTCTGAGTGAGTAATGTTCAGTACTCTTGAGAGAAGACAGTATGGTGACAAAGCGGTAGCAACAGCCCCTCAAGTGGCTTCTGATCCAATTAGCCCTACTTTCTCCAAGTCTAGAAAGACAAGTTCTGATGTCAGAGCCAGTTTACACCTCCAGCTAAAGCATGACACTTCTTTTTATATTCTGATGTTTCATTTCATGGAATCAGTCTTCTGCATGAGGAGTGATGTGGTTTTAGCCTTGAAGGGAATTATTCATACTGTACTAGAATTAAAAATCAAAGGTCAAAAATCACATACACAAGTGCAAAGATGGGGGCAACATCAGCTTTTATTGCCTTACTCATGATTATCTTGATTATTTAAAATTTTTGGCCTCAAAATCTAGACCTTGGCCAAAATGTCAAGTTTCAGAATTTAGATGTTAATTACTGTGAAAATAACCCCCATATATATAATAAACAAATACAATACAATATAACAGAATACAAAAGAGTGAGTGATATATAGATAGGTAGGTAGATGATAGATTAAGAAAGAAACTCAACATGCTAATACTGTGTGAACATTTCATGACAAAACCTAATACCAAGGAAAAACAGGCTGGGGTTAGATTTTGACATGATCCTAAAACTCTGCTAAGATATGTCAAAGGGCTTCCTGGTCTTAAATTTGCATCAAACCCTTACTTTTAAGAAAATATTTTCTTATGATTTCAGTTCAAATGTATGCATGAGGCAACTGTTCCAGCTCGGACTTGTTGTGGAGGTGGGTTATTGCTCAGGTTTGTAGGGAAAAGCAGTCGGGAGTGGAGGCATATGAAAATGAGATGGAATTACATTTCCATGTTCCATCACAGAATTAGGCTAAGCGCAGAGTTTCAAGTTTCACACAGTTCAAAGGCATATGATCTCAGATAGTTAGTAGTTAAGGTTCATTGTCAAACAAAGCAGCCAGAAAATGACTGGCTACTTTTGCAGTCCTGTTTTGTCCCAATAAGGGCCATTTTCCGTATCTAAAAACAACAAACTAAGTCCTAAAATTTGATCCCCTTTTCTAACATAAGATATTCTTCTATAGTACCCCAGACAGGTGATTAAAAAGTCATCTGTCACAGACCATCAGAAGCTTGCTAAATGCACTCATCTTTGCAATGTTCTTTCAAACTATAATTCACATGTTCCAATTATACACCCTTTTACCAACTGGGCGTTGGCCTGCCCTGAGCAGGAGGTAGAAGTGGTTTCCCAATTAAATTTTCCCAGGCCTGGGTTTTAGATATCTTGAGATATTTGTGGGAATCCTCCCACCTTATGATGCATTAAGTACCCCTACAAAATACAATATTTTTCCGGGAACACTGACCCTCATTGTCAAAGGACTCATTCCTAATTTGGAGGGAGGGAAGAGGAAGAGGAAATGGAATCTACTTTAATTCTCTTACATTCTCCCGGAATACCTGGTGTCTCAGACGATCCCCAGAGAGCCCTCGGTGTCCTTCTCCGCAACCATAGGCACATCCCAAAGACTTCACTATTTTGATGAGCATGGTTAGGGCAAGCCTATGGTTGCTTACAGGTGTACTTTCATCCTAGTATCCACAAACGAGAAACAAAGAGGATTCTGTTTACTTAAGTCACTAAGGTTCTTTTGCTACTAAGATTCTATTTTATTATTAAACCAAGTACATATGTTGTAGAGTGAGCCCCTGCAATTTGTGAAGGAGAATGTCAAGGGTCCAACAAGCAAGCTAACTTTTCAAAAATCTAGAATGAGACTTACAAGAAAGAAAAACGTTTATGCATTCTGAACACCCTCTAGTGCTAAAGGAAACAAACGTAGTCGTCTTTATTAGAAGACATGCTTTCACATCCTTGACAGACTATCAGAATAACTGCCTAGAGGGAGGCAGGGCAGACTATTGGTGATGAAGGCAAATGGCTTTTTCCGGAAACTATCCTCATCAGCAGGCTTCTGATAACACACCAGCCAAGGATTACTGTTAAATTTCTGGAACTGATCCAAGTCAGAAACTTTGAAATTTCTGACATTTTCAAAAGATTTTTCTAATTTTACACTTTCACTATATTGTAATACTCATGCAGCAGCAAGGTGAGAATATTAAAAAAAAAAAAAAACTTGTAAATATTAAGCACGATTCTTCCTTTGAGGCTAAATAGGAAGCCTCCTGAGATGAATTATGAAAACTGCTACCATCCTCTCTCTTGCCTCATTTAATCCTTGGTCTTCGTGGAGAACACAGCTTCCAGAAAAATGAGCTTCCTTGAATTATTTCCAAAGAAGAAGGAAGCTGTTGCTAAGGAATGACGCAGATCCCAGTGTGGAAGTCCTACTACCTTCGAGAAGCTTCAGCCTTCCTCAGTCCTTCTAGCTACTTTCTGCACAGGCACCATGGACCTGAGATTCCAGCTGTTCCTTAATTGCACATGATGTTAGATAAATTAACTAATCTCTTTATGCTTTCGTTTTCTCACCTGTGAACTGAGGCGCCTAATAGCTTCCCTTCTTTCTTTATCGATTTACAGTGCCAAACAAATGAAATAATGAGTAAGAATTGCTCTGTAAATTGTGAGGGGCTTTTCCACGCTCAGGTGGATACACAAACTTTGGGGCTACCCACATAGAAAGAGTATCCAGATGTGGGTAGGGCGTGAAAGGGATGGGAGTTATCTAGACATTGTGTGCTGTTCACTATGTGATAGGGTAGGCTCTCTGCTCCCCTATTGTTATGTAATTGTTCCTCCTTTTCTAACCAAAAGCGCATGTAGTGGATGTAATGTTGGACTCCAGAGATGCCCTCTTTAGAACTGAATATTCATTCTCTGAGCTGCTAGAAGTACTGATGGCTGATAGCTCTCGGCTGATAGTTCTCTCCAGGCACTGCCTTACCTCATGAGACCTGCCTCGCCCCAGGGTATGCTCTCTTCCTAGAAACAGTCTGCCTCCAATGGCAGGTCAAGGGCATAAAAAGGATGGGGGGGTGTGGTATAAAGGTGGGCTCCCTTACTTTACCTGGGGATTTCTCTGAAGAGACAACCCAGCTCCGGAGCTCCCCATGTGATGGACTAAAGTCTCTGTTACAACGACATTGCAGTTCGACTTCTCTGCCCCTTTTATACTTCACAGATACTGATCCTGAGTGGACACCCTAGGAAACCTCCTGCCACACCTCTCCTGTCTGAGTCTGTTTCTTGGGAATTTGACAGCTCTGATGGTTGAAAATTGAAGACTCGAACATACACACACACACACACACACACACACACATATACATACATACCAATTCAGAAATGTTTTAGCTTAAATTCAAATCTTAGCTCCACAACCTTGGGCAAATTATTTAATCACTCTGTGCCCTACACAATAAGAATCATAAAAAATACCCATTTCATAGAGTTTGTGAGGCAACACATGTAAGGCACGTGTAATAATAACAAAAACAATGTTAATTATTTCTAGGTGTAGGACACTGCTAACCTTTGGGGCAACTTTGTGCATATGAGAAGAGGCACTCCTCCAGGTGGATAAATTAGGAGGTGAGCCCTCTTAGCAGAGGCAGCACTTGGGTGAAGAGCTCGGTGAGCAGGGCTTGGCCTGGAGCTTAGTCCTGACTGACCCCCTTAGCACAAGCCCTTGGCAGAGCAGAGCACACACAGCCAAGGGAGTACTGCCTCGGAAAGTCACCCTGACTAAGGGCTGATTTAGAAGATTGGTTTACATACAATTAAAAGTTATTACATGTTACTTTGAAAAAAAATTCCTAGCTTCAAAAGCTTTTCTTTCTTTCTTTTCTTTTCTTTTCTTTCTTTTTTTTTAAAATTTCATCAGGTCTTTTGAGGGGAAGGGGGATTAGGTTTATTTATTTATTTATTAACTGGTGATTGAAACCAGGACCTCATGCATGCTAAGCACACACTCTACCACTGAGCTATACCCTCCCCACTCCAATAAGTTTTTGTAAATATCTATTTGTATTTCTTTGGACCTTCAGATGTCCTTTGGATTTATGTCTCATAGCAGACATTCAGAAAGATGTATCAAGCTACAGACGGAAATCGGGAGAGCTATTAAATAACATTTCAAGCTCTCAGTACCAGTGAGTGGCAAATATAGAAACAGAAATTAGATCTTCCCTTCTGAACTAATCAATCCCCCATGCTTCTGGTATTACTAGGTTACAAAATTAGATAAACCTTCTGATTTCACTGAAAAGACAGATGGGTTTGAGGCAAAACAGACTTGTGTGAATCACAAGCACAATGTACTTGACCTACGGTAAGGTATGATTTTATAAATTCTCTGTATTACAAAGAGTAATATTCTGCAGAACTAACCAAAAAACATTTATATCTTGGTGGCTGTTTTGGATAACATATAATCTGACTTTTTAGAAATCCCATCCTAATTAAAAGTGATAGTTTTGGTCAAACTTATATTACCAAGTTTCTAGTATAATATCTAGATTTTAAATAGGCAAGGGACTTGCAGTTCTTTAATAAGAAATTAGATAAAAATACTACTTGGGTGAAATTTTAGAACTAAAAACAAAAGCAAAACAGAAACAAAGTAAAATAAAATACTAATAATGAACTTCAGAGATTCTCAGTATAAACAAAAAATCCCTCATCAACTTAGGGATAAAAGCTTATCAAAATTTCACAACTTTTATTCTTGTCTATTTTTCCTTGAATATTATGACATGATGACATAGCAGTATCTATTTTCTCTTTGAGTGGCCAGGCTAGATTGACAGGTAAGAAAAATTGAACGTTAAGAATCTCATGATTTGTTGTGTTTACAAATTTGGTCCTTAAAACTTGTATTTGTTTGCTAATTCCTACATAACTGCTGAAGGAATAATTTCTTAGATCTTAGGATCCAAGATCAAATCCATTGTGATCTATATCATCATTTAGATAATTTTAATCTACGGTGAGATCTGAGGATCCTTGGATTGTCCTCAGTGATGTTTAGGAAGGTAAGAAGTTGGGAACCTTAAGAACCAGAAGATTCTGTTAGAATTGAAAAACATATATATGATCAAGGCAGGAGAAGAAATCCTAAAAAAGAGGGTAGGTTTAGGAATGCAAGAATATTGGGGCAGGAATAACTAGATCAGAGTCCACAATACTAAGAAAAAATAAGAGTAGACAATGAGAGGCAGACACACAGATGATAAATGCACATTAAACATGCATCAAGTAGAACTGGAAAGAGATAGAGAAAAAATATATAAAAGAGGAAGGAGCACTGCAACACTTATTCAGATGTAAAAAACCTGATATCCTGCAAGAAAATAACAATTTACTCTTTAGATAGTATGTAGGTGGTAGAACTCTGCACGGTGAAATCTTATGCTTATAAACACTTGACTTGATGTGTAGATTGTCACCTGTTCAAGATTCAAATCTCTTGTTGATTTCAATTTCTTAATAGCATTTTCCAACTCAAACCCCAAACTGAAATCAGCATAAATTATATGAATTTAAGCTCTGTTAATTCTTATTTAAAATTCAAATTAAAAGAGAAAACTGATTCTTGATGTTAAGTGCTGAGATCATAAATCAGGTTTTCAAGTCAAAGGAAATTAAATTCAAGAACAGTCAGTAACAAGAAAGCTAAAGACACCTGGATGTGACACACTGTGACACAGAGGAGCAAGGCTCATCTTCCAAACCAAGACCAACAAACCAACCAACTACACAGAACATCTTCCCTTCTTTCCCCTTAACTGTGATTAAAGTAGGCTGCCTAAACATGCGTTCCTTAAGTCAAGAGAAAGGACTTTATTTAATTTTCTTTGTGGAAAAATTATACTGCTTATTATGGACTAAATGTTTGCCGCCTCCAAATTCACATGTTGAAGCCCTAACATCCAGTGCGATGGTATTTGGAGACATGGCCTTCGGAGAAAAAATTATGGTTAGATGAGGTCATGAGAGGGGAGCCCTACAAGATGATTTGTGCCCTTATGAGAGGAGACACTGGGGAGTCTGTTCTCTTTCTCTGTGCACAAAGCAAAAAGAGGTCACATGAGCACACAGCAAAATGGCAGCCACCTACAAGCCAAGAAAAGAGGCCTCAGAATGAAATCTACCTTTCTGGCACCTTGATATTGGACTTCTCAGCCTCCATAACTGTGAGAAATAAATTTCTGTAGCTTAAGCCACCCAATCTATGGTATTTTGTGCTGGCAGCCTGAGAAGGGAACAACACTGCTCAACTGGGTCAGACCCCGAAAGTCTTGAGAATGAGGCTGTTCTTGGTGGCAGACTAAGAATTATGGCCATGTACTGTATCTGAGATATTCTCCTGCAGAATTAACAAAGCCAGGGAATTAATTCTAACATTACTTGGACGGCCATGGCTTTTGAATTCAGGATACAGTTTCATCTGTTTTTCACTCATGCCTGCTGAGAACCTAATGAAGAGATTTCTAGACTTTTTCACTCTACTGACTAATTGCTATTCTGAGTCAACAAATTGCCAGCAAGCAAGAATTGGAAAGAAATCAGGAGTAACATTTCATGAGGACACAAAACATGGTTGTCATACCTTCTCTTGGTTCTTATCACTCTTCTCATAGGGGCCACCTCCACCTCCTCCACCTCCTCCTCCGTCACCTCCTCCACCTCCTCCATCACCACCTCCTCCTTCTTCTCCTCCACCATCTCCAGCTCCACTAACTGAAGGGCCCCCAAATCCACAAGCAGAACTTCCAGATACTCCTTTGAACTGGAAAGTTCCCTCACTTGGTCTTTTTTCCACAGTCCCATTTTCCTTATTTTCACTCTTCTTTCTGTTCTTTTCTACACAGGGCACCACGCCAAGTTGAAGCAAGCATTCCACAATGTTTAGCGCCACATCACAGATGCGAGAACTGATATCATGGTTCAGGACGAGATAAACAGCCTTCAGAACCACCTGGGAGAAGACAAAAATAAACCGGGGGTGATTAAGGGACTTGAATTAACCTCTTCCTAAATAGATTCAGTTATTCTGTTTAATGCATTTCCTTTAGGCTGTTCTAGGCACTTAAACATAAATAATTCAGGTAATTTTCAGATATTTTATTAAGTTGCATTGGAATCATGTGTATGTGCTTAATATAGAAGAATTAAAAATGTATGTGTGTTATCTCACTTAAGTACTCTAAAACTTGCCATGATATAGACACTTTATGGGGACAATAAAGCTTAACAAATTAATAGGAAAGAAATTATTTGCCCAAATGGAAACTTGCTCAACTGATTTTTAAAATCAAAGTGTTTTAATGCTCTACCTTTCACTTTCCACCAACACAGGATGAAGAAAAATGACCTCCTTATGGACACACATAATAGAAGAACATTTACGCATGAGCAATTGCATCATTATTTACATTTCAATTTTAAATGCAAAATATTTGCATGTTTAAATTATGTCTTTTATTGATTCTAGTAGTTTAAATTATTTGCTGAGCTAACTTCCCTGAGGTGAAATTACAAAACTTTGTGAAATATAATTGTAAAATATAACAACCCTTTCATTTGCTAATAACCATAATCAAGACAGGCATTCTTGAGAATGCAGGTTTAAATGTTTTATTGGACTTCTATTCATTTCCTCCTGCTATACCGTGGGTTTAGAGTCCTGCTGCTTTTATAACAAAAGAAAATAAACAGAATTTTTTACTCCCATTCTAGATAGAAAAAAGGGACTTAGCAAGCACACACACACAATTGTATATATCTACTATCAGGATATAAAAATATTGAGATCAGAAAAAAAGAAAAGATGAATCTAAGATGTGGGTACATTTATGAAATTTTTTTACATGAGTAGATTTTTCATTTAACTGCTCAACATTTCTAAGAATTTATATGCCCATTTTACCCAACATTGTAAAAACTGGCCCAGAGATTCAATATCTTCCAAGCTTCAGTAAGACAAAATCTTGCTCCTTACAGAAAGATCGAGCATGCCATTCTTGTGGACAAAGTTATTGGTCCCATCAATGTGTTCTGTGTCTTCCAAGTAGCTGTAGTTTATGCAGGAGTCTGTGAGGCTTCGAGGCAGGTTTGCACATGCCAGGGGTTCGTGTGGCATCTCCGGGATAGGCACCTGGTTGCAGAGCTTCCTCATATGCTCACTGAAAAAGTCTGCATAGCCTACGTTGAATGACGCCAATGTGGTATTGAAGGTTGCAACTGTGATGGTGGAGATCTGGGATCGTACTAAAAAAGGAAAGCAATGTCTTGGTTTTCCCCATATTAACCTAAGACATCATGTCAGACAGTTATACTATCATTTAAATCATGACCAAATCACCACTGTAGCATTAACAGATATTTGACTGATAGTCTCAGAGCTATTCTCAACTTTGATGGAAATGATTAAGGTGTTAAGTCATGTAATACATGATAAATAATGACAGTTATAGAAAACATGAATACTTAACCAACTTCCTTAAGACACAGGCTAACATTTTTTGTCTAACAGGTGCACTTTACCCACTGTTAGATGACAGACCCTACTGATATAGTTAAACTAGTTTAGCTGAAGTATTTCCTCACAAGTTTGTAACTGCTAAAATATTTGGTTTTATCTAGTATGTTTAGGCAACAGCAAACAAGAAAGGTTCTTTTTCTCCTTTGCTTAAGAGTAATGGAACATAAATTTGTGGTGGTAACTAACAGACGTTATCAAATACTTGAAATACAATCCAGGGAAAAGAGGGACTAAATTCATGCTCATAGGTTAAGAGCACAGAGTAAGAACCCATCTTGGATTCCATCCAGAAACACATTTGCTCCACATAAAGCACCAAATATCAGCTGTCTGAAAAGGAGATCGGTGGTCTTGGAAGGCAGAGACAAGGTGGACAAGCCCTTCAGAGGGATGTCATAGAGGTCCTCTAAGTCGCTCCTAGCCCTGTAGGTCTATGCTCTTTTGGAAACAAATATGGGGTGGGGGGTATAGCCCCATGGTAGAGTGCATGCTTAGCAGCATGAAGTCCTGGGTTCAATCCCCAGTACCTCCATTAAAACAAAAACAAATATGAATGGCTTGCCCTGGCTTTCTCTCTAAAAGCTACGGTGTTCATAGTGTGCTATCCAACAGCTCTTGCTACTAAGGAAATCTTAAGAATGGCTCACAAGGAGATTACAAAGCAACATAATACACAGATGGAGTTTTCAAAAAGCACAGGAGCCAGGTTACAATGAAAATGGAACATGGAGTAAAAACAGGAAACAGGAAAAGGAACCTGAACTCCCGCCTGCCAGGGCCGCCTCCGACCCACCTTCCTTGACGGTGTTTTCTCCGTGGCTGTTGGAGTGGTCTGGCACGTCACTCACCAGCGTGTGATGAGAGTGGGAGTGCCTGGCGCTCAGGCTCTCCATCTCAGTGGCCGCGTCCGAACTGCCCCGCCGGGTGAATTTCCCTGAGATGGACAAGAGCACCACAAGAGGGTTTGAAAATCTGAAAGATGCTCTGATGAGGTCTTGTCAGTCCAAAGGACAGCCATGAGAGTGAGGGGATGTCAGGAAGTACGTGAGGTACAGCCGACTAGCAGGAATTGAACTCGCCTTGGGAATGTTCTGGGTCAAGATGATGGATGAAGCTGCCTGTGATAAGGTCAGCCCTAATCTAAGTCAAATGTCAGAAACCATCTGTTAGGCCCTGGCCAGCTGTCAGCTCTTGACTTCAAGCTGGCCTTCTTAATGTGACATTCAGAAAGAAAGAAAAAAAAAAGCTCCTTTTTCTTTTCTTTACATCTTCCTTTTTTAATATCTAAGTTAGAAAAGTCTGCCCTTGGATTCACAATGAAAGTTAATGCACAGAACCCTCTGAGGCCATGTTTCCACATCTAGGATGATCCAAGAAATAGGTCCATGACCTGTCTAATTACACAGGATTCTTGCATAATTCAATTACCTGCATTTCTTTTGCTATGAAAGAGACAGCATAATTTTGGGTCTGGGGAGCCTACATGTGGGCCCAAACTTCTTGACTAAACTGTTTAAGAAAGACCCAGATTTCCCCGGGAGACCTAGATCCAGAGTTCCAAACAGGTCACTGAAGCTCTGCCCTATTTTGGGAAGTCCTGGTGGTCACCTAAAATGGTGGTTTGCCAGCCTCCTTTTTCAATGCCTCGCCTGTCTTCTCCGAGCCCAGAGAAACTTCCAAAGGAGAATGTGCTGCGGGTGGGGGACACATCCAGGTGGTCCTCGTGGAGCAGGAATGGCACTCCCATTCTGCGGGGCCGCCTCTTCCCCGTGTGGTGGAACGGGATGGAGCCTTTTCTCTCTCTGTCTTCTTTGCGGCTCTTGAACTACAAGGATGAGAGATGAGGGGTCGGGCACAGGGCAGAGGCAAGGTTACAGTTTGCTTCCCAAAGGGCTCCATGATCTGGAGTAAAACACAGGAAACGTTCCAGGAAAGGGAGAGCCAGAAAGTCACCAAATATCATCCAATTTCCACAGTGTGTCAAAAGAATGAAAGAAACTGAGCAAAAGCTAATGTATTTCCTGGCTTTTTCTGCTGGGTTGGGTTTGAGGAGTGATTCTCAAAGTGTGGTCCCTGGACCAGCAGCAGCAGTGCCTGGGAAATTGTCAGAGATGCAGATTCTCAGATTCATCCCCAGCCACACTGGATCAGAAACTCAGAAGGGGGAGGCCCAGCAATGTGTGTTTTAACAAGCCCTGCAGGTGATTCTGATGCATGGTAAAACATGAGAGCCCCTGAGTTAGAGTCTAGAATTCCAAAGTCACTGCTTGGACCAGCCAATCTTTCTCTGTTCCATTTTTTCAAGACTAAGATCCATTGTTTCAGTCAGACAAAAACCAATGTGTGCCTCTGTTCATAAGGGGAGGCAAAGAAGATACAGAGCATGCATTGGTACAAATCTATTATTCCTACCAGTTAAATAAGTTCAAATCCAGTATAACTAAGAGTTTAGAAATTGCTTGGAAAGCTTTTATAATATATCAATGTCTGTTTAGCAATTCTGACTTAATGGGTCTGGGGTCAGACCTGGGCATCTGAATTTTTGAAAGTTCTGCAGAGATTCTCACGTGCAGTCAGTACTGAAAGCCTCTTTTACCCCTACTGATTGACGTTTTTAGAAGAACTATGGCCATTGCCCATTACTGCATCATCAACAAAGGTAGCAACACTCCGAGCTCATAGATGGGGTCATAATTCTGTGTTCTTCACTGAAATTAACCAGTCATTTTGAAAAGAGAAAAATAGGCTACCACATATATATTATTCTACACATGTTATTTTCTATTTGATCAGCTCTAATTACTTATAAAAAGGACAGGTGAAATGTAGAGTCTTAGAACATGGACTATCTAGTTAGAAGGCCTAGTTTTGAGTTTGGACTCAACCTTTTGAAAACTACCTAAAGTTTCCAAGGTTCAGTTTCATTTCTTTTCTTTTCTTCCTTCCTTTTTTTTTTTTTTTTTAAAGAATAATAACATTTATTGAGTACTTGCCAAGTGCCAGGCACAGTAAAGACTTTACATATATTATCTCACTTAATCTCTTAACCTTTCAAGATTAAGTGTATTACGCACTCATTTATAGATGAAGAAAATTGTATCATTTGGCCGGTATCACATGGGTAGAAAGTGGCAGGGCTGGAATTTGAACCCTGATCAACTGACTCCCACCTCAGTTTTATTTGCATGAAGACTACACCTTTTAATTTCCTACCTTTAGTGTTCTAGCCCCTTATGAATGCTCAATAAATGTTTGTTGAATGGAAACCTACATTGCCACTCACAAAAAGAAGAGATGGGAGTAAACCTAGTGGTCAGTTATAAGGAGCTACTACTTTATTAACAAAGCTTGGTTTGCTTGTTGTCTTTAAAACACAGATGACTTCAAGAATAAATGCTCCATGATGATCCCATCACTCTAAGAACTTCAGTAAGATACAGTTTCTTAGGTCCAAATGGTGAAGAATAAAAATCTCGTTGGATTAAATAAGAATTATTTCTATAAAGGGCTTGGTAAAACGAGATGAATTATACAAATATAAGTTACCATCACTGCTACCACAACCATCTCCATTATAGCATTACTAAAAGCATTTTACACATATCATCAGGACTGAGCTGTGTAACAACTCTGTATAAAGTGTAGAATGTTAAGCCCTCATTTAAACATCTGCACAAGGTCATACTGCAAGCCAGTGTTGTAATTGGGAGCAGACCTCTTCCGGGGTCTCTTTCCCATCCCACCCCACTCTGCAGCACGATCAGAAGCATCTCATGCCCCACTGCTTTGTTTTGTTTTTTTCAATTACCAGCACGTCAAAGGACATAAGTGGTTCTACTCACCTTCTTAAAAATGTTCATGCCAAGGTCTGAAGAAAGATCTGGGACTGCAGGCCTACGCAGATTGGTCAACGAAACCTTGGAAAAAGCCTCGGGGCTGAGAGATTTTTCCTCTTCATTACACTTCATAGTGAGATCCTTAACAGACAACGAAGGTAGATTCATGATCAAGGACTTGGGGCTTTATATCTAAATACTTTTCTTATTGAGATCTCGTATTTTTAATAGGGATATGCATACTGTTTTGATATCTATGAAGTTAACTTGTGTGTCCAAACTTTCAGAACCCAAAAGCTACTACTGAGGAGGTGTATTTCATATTAATTGCAACTTTTATTTGGACTTTTCAACAGTGAGACCACAAAGTTCCAGATTTAGGAAAGCTAAGAAAATCAGGAGGGAGTAGGTATCTCTTCACTTTTTATTTTAAAAAAATGTTTTTCCATTTAATGATTCTCCAAAGGAGATATTCACCATGTGCAGAATCATCTATTACTAAAACGGAGCATAATTCCTTTTCATTCTGAGATTCCTCCTCTTTATTTTCAGAACATGCAGATGTTTTTCCAGGCACAGCCAATTCACACGTAAGTAAACCCAAACAACTGGAACACACGCAAAATCATATTTTTCTCTGCATATTCAACATGTGGTATTCATAAGGAAGAGAAGAACAAATGTTCAAGCTGGTAACAGGACTTTCATTTATCAAAAAGTGATATTTCTGGGGGATGTTATCACATATGCACACATTTAGTTTATTCCTCCAAACATCTGAAGAATACATGGTAATCTATATATCAAAAAACAATATTGCTAATGATGACCTTGAGGCACTGGAAAATTTTGAGCTTCGAAAAGGAGGTTGAATCAAGTTCAGCAGAATGCTAGTGTCATGCATTTTATAATATTGGTACTTGACAGTTATATGTGAGAACTCTCTATTAACTAGTACTTTGATTAGCCAGAAAACCCATTTTCCATTTTCTGGATCAGCAGAGGCTTACTTTAGATTAGTGTATGCAAGAGGCATTTAGACAGCACTTCTCTGAATGGTCAATTAAATGCTAAGGGTCTAGGAGTAAAAGATGGAAAGAAAGGATAATAGCATCAGAGTAACCTACCAATCAAAGAGTCAGCACTGGGATAAAGAAGAGCTGGATACACAGAAGAAAAAAAGAATCTGTTATGGTCAAAGTTGTGGGTTCAAGTGATGATGGATTGAGCATCTCTTACTTGCGTTTTGTGTGTGTTCACTAGCGAGGGAGTTGCTGCCACCATCGAGCTACTCCTAGGTCTGGGCAGGACAGGAACATCTGGCTCTGGGGGCTTTTCTGGCTTCTCTTCCAACATGTGTCTCAGCCTTTGTAGATAGTACATCAGTGACCACTGAGTGCCTTCCTCAGACCAGTGGGGCTGCAGTAGGCAGCGAAGAACAGCAACGTCAAAGTAGGTGGCGTAGCGGGACCTTTGGCATGGAGGTATCACGAGAGATGCCCTGTTCCCAATGGCAGAAAGAACATGATTATATTGACAGTCACAGATTCCGCGAGGTGGCGCAGCATGGCTTAGAGCTCTGCTTTCCTCATTTGTTCATTTATTCATTCACTTCTCTCTTATTTGGTTTACTTTACCATCCTTCTAACTGGTCTCACTCATTTCACTTTTGCTAGACACTCTCTGGCAGAGGAGACATGGGAAAGAATTGAAAGACAGGTAGCAATTATCCAGGCAAAGTTGAGGATGGGGCAGGAGGGTGGATCAGCATTTCAGTGAGTGGGAACAATGCCTACAAAGGCATGGAGTTTTTAAAAAATTGTATGTTTTAAGTGAGAGGGGGAGAATAATTCCATTGGTATAGTTGGTGAGTAATTTGTGTGATGGACAATGATGAGTCATAGAAATACATGAGGTTCAGATCACGATGTTTCTTTTATACTAAGCTATCAGGTTGACCTGCACCTTGATAGAAATGGAAATAATATTTGTGTGCTTCACTAGGACATTTTAATTTCAATTTCATAATATTATGTAAAAGGGCCAAGGAAACTATAAAGTACTAAACAAACAAAATTTATAGTATAAGGAAAATGAAATCATTTTGAAAATTCTAAAGTCATATATAGTTTTAAAAATTTTTTGCAGTATAGGTGATTTACAATGTTGTGTTAGTTTCAGGTGTACAGCAAAGTGATTCAGTTATACATATACATATATATATGTTTTCCTTTTCAGATTCCTTTCCATTATAGGTATTATATGATATTGAATATAGTTCCCTGTGCTATACAGTAGGTCCTTCTTGTTTATCTGTTTTATGTATAGTAGTATGTTTATGTTAATCTGAGACTCCTAATTCATTCCTCCCCCCCCAAAAAATCTCAAAATTCTGGAATTCTATTACTCAATTTAAATACATAATATATTCATTATTCAGTGCTCAATTTAAAATTACTATAAATTAGTTTTAGGCAATTACTCAGCAAATTAGGTATCTTACACCATCTTAGGTATTTTAGGAGATATGAAAGTATATAAACTTCCTCAACTTGAGGCATATACGGTCAAGTGAGAATGACAGACAATAAATGACAAGTTATAAACTTAGAACTTCTGGAATCTAAGAGGGAAACTTAAATCTAAAATCTAAAATTAACCACAAGCACAGTTTCTTCCTGAGTTAAATGATGCAAAAAATAAATTTTTATATTATTCTATCAACAATCAAATGGTGCCACCCACACATGAAGGGCTTCAGCAAAAGAAAGAAAGAAAGAAATTTTTAAATGCAGCCACTGGGAAGGAGGATAGGTTTTCCTTAGCCTCCCAGACTCATATTTTTTGAATTGAAGGTTATGACTCATTATTGGTTCAGGAAATTAACTCCAAAGGATATGACTATGATTAAAATGTTAACTAGAATAAAAACTATCAAAATGCAATAAATGGAGTAAGGATTTGGATGGTTGGTGTCATTTCTGTTACATTTTACATACTTGCCATGAGTCATGAGTCAAATATATTTTTTACTGTGGGCTCAGTAAAAAGTTCAGATATACAAACCTGGACCAGGTTCCGTGAATCATTTTCAAAGGCTTTTCACTACCCCTCCACCAAAGCACGTGTTGCCCCTCACTTTTTCTACTCTTATTAGTACTCCCTAATGTGTTGAGAGGCAATTGCCTATGTATACGATGGTTTTGACTATCAATGCTACCCTGTAGTCTAATATTCTTGAATATTTTAATTGAAGTAGCAAATTAAGTATAAGTTAAATTTCAACCATATAAGATGCTATGTTACTAATTATTTAAATAAATGAGCAGTCATATGAAGAGAAGCTTTCTACTATCAGTGAAGTTCCTGTATATGTAATCCTAGAGTTTACCCCCCTTCCAGGGAGTTAGAATACGCTTCGGACATCAATTGCATGGCAACTTTCTATCCATCAGAAAGTTCCATAGATTCTCCTTCTAACCACTCTGCATTAGCTCCACAGACCCCAGCATCTCTCTTTAGGCTTTTGCAATTACTTCCTTATGGTCTCATTGGTGCTTCTCTCATCTCTCTATTCCTTTGCTCAAACCTTCCAGTAGATTTTTTAATCACCCTTAGAATGAAATGCAAGCTCTCTACAGCGGCCAACATGGCCTGCATGATTTGGCTTGTCTCCCCCTCCAATCTCATTCTCTGCCATGCTTGCACTGCTGTGTCAGTTATTTATTTTTGCCTCTTAGTTCCAAATTCATCTTTTTTGCTTACTCTGTGAAAAGGGATTTGGGTCCTTTAAATGTTTTTCCATTGACAGTTGGCACGGTGTTCAGCTTGGTCAGTAGAGAGAATGGGAGACGTACTACAAGAGGAAAGTATTTTGCTTCCTGGATCTGGTGCACTTTCTTGACATGTTCATGCAATGTGTGCAGCTTCTCCAGTACCAGTTCCAATAGTGTTCATGTTTGTCCAGTGCTGAGGTCCTGCCATGCACATGGCTTCCCCAGTGTGCAGCTTCTGCAGCATGGGTGTTTTTTCTAGCACCAGGCTCCTGCTGCACTCACACCTTCTCCTGTGCCCAGTTCCTAGCGTTCACAGTGGCCAGCAGCACCCTGTAGCCAACAGCTCCCTTGGCACACCCCATTTTAGGAAGTTTTGTAGCCAGGCACCTCTACCAAGACACCTCCCCATAAAGAGCTTTCCCTAGCACCCTAGAGGGTGAACTTCAGACAAATTCTAGAAGGCAGATTTCCAGCAAGTTCCCCTGATACAGCATCACAGTGACCTTTCTGCCCTTCAGTGAGAGGTGACTTTGTCGTCTCTAACAGGATCGAATCTCAGCCCTGGGGAGAGGGGGTTCTTCCTTGGGTGTTGTGTCCAAGCTTCAAAGTTGGTGCTTGCTCCATGATATCTACTGTTTCTGTATTTTTTAGAATTCCCTTTACCTCTTACTAGCTGGTCTATCATTACTCCAATACCCCAGTCCTAGGTTATACTTAATAATTCATTATATTAAACTTGCCCTGTTCAGATTCCTGTGTGGTTTCTCCCTCCTGATTGGACCCATCCAGATATCTGGTAGTTATGCTTCAGCCACACTGACCTTCTTACTACCCTTGAATACATTAAGTTTTTGCCAGCTTCAGAGTTCTTCTCTGTGTGGAAATTTCTATCCTCATGCCCTAGGCTTTATCTGGGCTCTGTTTCAATGTCATCCCCTTAGAGAGGCCTTTCCTAACCACTGTGTAGAAAGGCTTCACTCTCCCACTATCCATCTCTTCACCTTGTTCTCATTTTCTTCACAGAACGTGGCATGACTTGAAATTATATTCTACTTAGTTTACCTGCTTATTGCCTGTCTTCATTTATTTGAATAAACTGATAAATTTCAGAAACAGATTCAAAATAAAGACAGTGAAATCTAAGGCTTTTGTACATACAAGCAATAAACATTTTGAAAATGTAAATGAAAATGGCCTATTCAAAATAACAACAAATATGTAAAATGCCACGGGTTGGGGAGTAAAATGATGGGAAATAAAATTGGCAATGTAACTTATTAGTATGTTCAAATCTAAAGAATATTTGACCTAACAAGCTGAAGATAAACATCAACTCCAAAAAGAAGTGGAAAGAAAGGTGAATTTAACATCAACTGGTGACAGTTTAAGTGGGGAATATCTAATACTCAACATAGATTTGAACATTGTCTTATATTATAGTTTACAAACACTTGGAAAAAATAACCAGTATCAAGGAGTGCTAGGAAAGATTGCAAAGACACTAAACAAGTTAACCTAGAACATCAACTCCCATGCTAAAACAGAATGGTAATACAAGAAGTTGAAGGCACTTGGAAACCACTATAAATAATACTGCAGAACATTAAAAAAAATCTTAA
This sequence comes from Camelus bactrianus, assembly GCF_048773025.1. Classification (NCBI taxonomy): domain Eukaryota; kingdom Metazoa; phylum Chordata; class Mammalia; order Artiodactyla; family Camelidae; genus Camelus; species Camelus bactrianus. The sequence goes on from NC_133543.1 coordinate 72,021,927, forward strand.
TTAAACAAAGAGACAAACTATAATTATTGCAATATTCAACGTTATAAAGATTTCTACTCTCCTCCAAATAATCCGTAAGTTTAATGTGATTCTCTTCTGTGTTCTGCAACCAGTTTCAATGTGTGGAGATAGGGAGGGAGTATTTTCCATACCACCAACAATTCTGTGGACACCAACTGCATGTCCTACTCAATTCTGACACTTCCTCCCCAGAGACAGTATCAGATTTTACAAGTTAAGAGTTTAGAGACAAGACTTCCCCTACTCCAGACACAGGTCACAAGTCCAGGTTGTCATCAGGGCTTCTGACTCATTGGTTACAAATTGGAGGGTCTCACAAACCCCGTCCCTAGGACTCCAGCTGCCAGTTGCAAGTTCAGGTTACATATATTTCTGAATGACTGGCTACAAATCAGAGGTTCCCATGACCCCCAGCTTGGGTTTGATTTGTTAGCAAAAGAGGCTAACAGAACTCAGAAAACCCGTGTACTCACTAGATTACCAGTTTAGTATAAAAGGATATGACTCAGGAACAGTCAAACAGAGGAGATACAAAGGGCAAGGTCTAGGGAAAGAGAATGAAGCTTCCATGTCCTCTCCAGGCTGACCACTATCCCAGCACCTCAATGCGCTCACCAGCCTGGAAGCTCCCAGAACACTCTTGGGGTTTTATAGAGGCTTCATTACACAGGCATGATTGATTAAATCATTGCCCACAGCAACTGATTCAACCTCAGTCCCTCTTCTCTCCAGGGAGGTCAGGGGTGGGGTTGAAATTTCCAACCCTCTAGGCAAATGGTTTGTTCTCCTGGCAACCTTAGATGCTGGACAAAAGTCACCTCATTAACATAACAAAAGACACCTTTGTTGTTCTCATCACTTAGGAAACGCTAAACGTTGTAGGAAGTTTGTGCCAGAAATGGGGACAAAGACCAAGTATACTATATATTTCTTATTTTAAATCACAATATCATAAATTCCAACCAAAATTCCTAAGAGATTTATATTTTATAAATGGTGTATGTAAATATAATGAAGAGAAGTACATATACAAAAAATTAATGATGCTTATATCTACCTGATTAGCTCATGACTTTCAATTTTTTAAAAATACTTTATGCCTTTAATTTTTTTCTATAATTTACATACACTTCTTTAATATGCATAGAATACATTATGACAAAGACTATCAAAAAGGGGTAAGAATTCCTTTAATACATTTTCCAAGCAACTATGGCTTTAAGGAAATCAAGTTATTATTAATTAGGGTTGGGAGATGCTTGTAGAGAGCATCTGAAGCAGAAAAACACTTTGGAAGGGAATAACAGACACTCTGTGGAGGCAAAAAACTGTGGAAATCAGTCCTGACCCTATGGAGTATTTAACGAAGCAGAAATTAAGTCTATGCATACAGTAATTAAAGATGAAATCTGACATCAATTTAAAGAAACTGGCTACCTGTTCACTGGTTGCAGACTTCAGGGAAGAGTAATGTTCAGTTCAGTCAAGGTTAGGGCAAAAAAGATGGTGAATTGGACTTCTTTGGTATAAGCAGACACCTTTTTTTCCTAGGATATTTGCATCGTTTTGTTATTAAATTTCTCTTTATTTCTGATTAATACATGAACTTCTCCAATGAAGACATATTAACATTAGCATTTTTGAAAGGCCTACCTTGTGCATCATTTCCATGGCAACCAGCCACTGTAGCTAGGCAGAGAGAATACAGAATTCATTTTTCTGAAGTGCCACTAACTCATACCTAATTCAAACATGAAGATGTATGTGTGCTATGGGCGACTGCGTGCATATATGTCTCAATGAATGAATATATACATAGATGATTGAGTGTGGCCACATCAGAGGATAGAAAAACAATGTCTTTCCACAAAGGAACATCGAACACTATAGCTGGCTTTGTCTTTACATGCAAATCAGAATAAAGCCATTAACACTGAATTTTGTCAGAGGAATAAAAGATCATTTGTAATTTATATTTGAAAATTTCCAATGCTTACTATAGTTAAGAAAAATTATGTAAGAAATACAAGTTCCTGGGTATTTTATGACCTCAATATTTTACCCTAGTATTGTTTTTCACAATTTTTTAAAGTCAGGCAGAAGCATAGTATTTGAGTTAAGAAACCACTTAAATTAAACTAAACTCCTTAGAATTTGTGTAGAACAGAATTAGTAAAGAAGGAATATGAGGATACTCAATAATTAACATGAGAAAATGTACATATATAGTACATATGTAAAATGGTGATTATATTATTACCCTCTTGCTTACCACTGGCCCCACATTACACTGTCCTTCTTGCTGTTCCCAAAACATCCTGGACTTACTTCCACCTTGGAGCCTTTAGACTTGTTCCATCTGCCTGGATTGCTCTCCCCAGGTCCTCGTAAGGCTACATCCTTCATATTACTCAGGTCTCTATGAAAAAGGGCCCACATCCCACCCCTTTGCATTGCTTTTGCCTTCATGGCCTTAGAGTAACCTGAAAATAATTTTATTTATTTATGCATTTACTCTCTTTTATCTATCTTTTTAGAAAATGAGCTCTTTGAGGACAAGAACTTTGATATTGATACAACCCTAATGTCTAGAATACACTTAAAAGATATAGACATGAATAAATGAAAATTTAGAAAATACTATGAATGTAAAGATTCTAGAAAATTCTATGAATGTAAAGATGTCTCCAAAAAGGTAGTCCTTATTAGTCTGTGTCTGTGTCATAAGGAACTACCTTTTCTTCAAATATGATTAAATTATACCTTTAATAACTTTGTTAGTGATTGTCACCAAATAAAATGGGAGCTTTCATGTGTGGAGGGGTCATTATGGTGGTGGTTCCCTTTGAATAAGCGGACAGTAATATGAGAAGATTCTGTACGTACTCAAAGGATTGTGGTGAGTGCACTTAGGGGATCTATTCCTGCTTCCTACCTGATGGTGGTCACACCCTTTATAATCCTCTTCTTTTTTGTGTGGGCAGGACCCAGGACTTTCTTTTTTTGTTGGAGAGGCTAGTAATTAGGTTTATTTACTTATTATTTAATTTACTTTTAATGGACTTACTGGGGATTGAATCCAGGACCTCGGACATGCTAAGCATGCACTCTGCCACTGAGCTATACCCTCCCCCTCTGGACCTGTGACTTTCTTATAACCTGTAGTTTAGGGCAAAAGTGGCGGGATGCCATTCCTGTGATTAGGTTATATTATATGACAAAGATGATGAGATGTCACTCCTGTGATTATGTTATATTATAAAGATTGTATCAACGGACTGGAATTAGAGAGGGCTTCTCTCCCTTGCTGGTTCTGAAGAAGGAAGCCACCACGTGAGGCAGCCTGTGGTTAGGACCACGCAGCCATGAATTGTGGGTGGCCCCTAGGAACTGAGAGCAGCCACCAAACAACAGCTAGCAAGGAAACAGGGGCCTCGGTCCTGCACCCACAGGGAGAAATTGTGCCAACAGCCTGAAAAAGCTTGTAAATGGATCTCTCCCTGGTCCAGCCTGTGATGAGACTGTCATCCTTCCTGACATCTGGAATTCAGTCTGGCAAGACCCTGAGGCAGAGTCCAGCTAAATTGTGCCTGAATTTCTGATATACAGAAATTGTGAAGTAGTAAATGTGTGTTGCTTTCAGCCACTAAGTTTGTTGTAATTTGTTACATAGCAGTAGAAAACTAATACAAGAACAATAGACAGAAATTAAAGAAAAGCAAAATTTGGTCAAATATAAAAAGGATATGCCATTAAACAGAGCTATCTAAGAATGAAATGAGTTTCATCTGAGAGTACTAATTTCCTCATTGCTGAAAGTGTTCACATAGTTAAAATGATTAGTGTGTCGGCAAGGAGACAGGAGTTGGATTGGTTACCCTTCCTTTCACATTAAAAAGGATATGATTTTGTGGGGAGGGTATAGCTCAGTAGTAGAGTGCCTGCTTAGCATGCACAAGGTCCTGGGTTCAATCTCCAGGACCTCAATGAAAATAAATAAATAAGTAAACAAACAGATAAATAAATCTCATTACCTCCCCCTCGAAAAGAAAAAGAAAATGATACAATTTTAAGCACGCATCATCACTGACCCAACACAGTAAATCATGTGGATAAATACAAACAATCCCTGCTTATACAAGTAAAGTTGCCGTCAAAATTTCATATTCCCAAACAGCAAAAGATCATTCAACTGGGTTGCTTGGTTTTAAAGTCCAAAATAAAGATACAAAAATAAACTTTTTACATGTTATTTCTTTTAAAGCACAATAGAGTAGTATTTTGGTTAAAAAGCAATTATATTCATTTAGCTCTAAACTTTCAATAATTCTAAGAAATCTTAAAAAAAAAAAAAAAACTACACCCATGTAGCCACGTAGCGGTCCTGGTGCCAGAAGGCGTTAAATCATTTTAAAACTACCAAATGAAAAAGCAAGCAAGCTAATACTAACAGGGAATATCTGTGAATCTTTTTTAGGCTTGGGGGGCAGGGAGGGATAAAGACATAGCCACTATATGTATTTAAAAACTCTTGCAATTCAGTTATAAGAAGACAAACAACCTAGTTAAATCTTGGGCAAAAATGTGAATAGATATTTCACAAGAAGATATTTAAATAGCTAATAAGGACATGAAAGTACACTTAGCATCATTTGTCATTAGGAAAATGCAAATTAAAACCACTATGAGATCCCATATCACACCCACTAGAGTGGCTGTAATAAAAAGACAATAACAAGTTCTGCCAAGGATACAGAGAAAAATGGACTCTCACACATTTCCAATAGAAATGCAAAATGGTGCAGCCATCATGGAAAACAGTTTGGCAGCTCTTAAAAATTAAACATAAATGTACCATACAATCCAGCAATTAAAAACGTCCATCCATCCAAAAACTTGTATGGGAATGTCCATAACAGCGTTACTCATAATAGACAAAAAGTAGAAATAACCCAAACATCCAACAACTGACGAATGGATTAACAAAATGTGATACAGTCATGCAACAGAACACTGTTCAGCAATAAAAAGGAATGAGCTACTTGTGCATGCTATGATACAGATGAATCTCTAAAACATTATGCTAAAGGAAAGAAGCCAGATGCCAAAGACCACATATGGCATGATTCCATTTACTTGAACTGTCCAGAAATGCAACTATAGAGAGACACAAAGCATATTAAGTGATCACCTGGATCAGGGTGTGGGAACAGGAGTGACTGAAATGGGCACAGGGATGTTTTTGGGTGATAGAAATGTTCTAAATAGGACTGTGGTGGTAGTTGTGTAATTTTGTAAATTTGTTAAAAATTGCTTAATTGTACACTTAATATGGGTGAATTTTATGATATGTAAAGAGCATTTTTAAAATACCTGCTTTTAAAATACTACCCACTAGACAGAAACTTCACTTGAAAACAGGACTATACAAATGGTGTTAGAGTGTCTCCCCTCTGAGGTAGAGTTTGCCCCTAGGGAAAGCACTGGTAAGCAAATTCACTGTGTACCAACTAAGACAGGCAGCCCTGGAACGTTTACAAAGAACAGACTTCTGAATTCGCTATGAGTAATTTAGAAGCACCCATTTTTTTAATACAAGGATTGGCTGGTATAATGTATTTTTATATATCAAAGCAGATCCTTTCACATCCCTGCAGCATCATTTGAGTTTCTGCATTTAAATACTTAAAATATTATCTAATTCAGACATCTCATTAAATCAGACATGTCTTCCCACTTCCAACCAAGTATGTTTAACTGAGAGCTATTCATAGCTCATTTCCGGAATTATTAATCTAATGATACTTTGACCAAGAGTATGTCTACATATACCGTGTACTTTCACATTTTAAGGAAGAGAGGCTACACAAGTAGCTAGAAATGCATATTTAACTTTTGAGAACTGGGAATACATTTCTGTCCCTAACATCACAATCACACACCTGGAATGTGATGGTCCTCTTTCCTGGGAAGTTTGGGAGGACAGACTTCCATCAAAGGAGTTTCCTCGGTGGCAGCCTGACATGGTGGCCTTGGGTGAGATGGAATCCGACTGGAATGTTTCACAGACCACCTGAAGCCCCTTTTGGAGGTGGAGACAGCAGATTAGGTTTTGTTTTTTTTTTCCTTTCAGGCATATCCTCTAGAGTTATCTATCATATTACATACATTGTTTTCTAAATTTAAAAAAATTTTGCAGCATAGTAAAATATGTCATAGACAAAGGGATCTGGCTTCATCAAAAAGGGATTGAAAACAGGCTTCTAGAAAGAACCTGTGTCATTCTAAGCACTAGGCTAAGCTCTTTCATGTACTGTATTTCATTTTGTCCTTGATTCTTTTCTTTTTCATGTGCATCTCGAGTATCTACAGAAGAGTTACAGGCAATTCAGCAAAGATACGCCAGTACTGAGGTGACCTGAAGAGAGACATGAGGCAGAAAACAAGTGCCGAGTTAGATAGAGCTAATTAAATCAAAGCCAAAACATCAGAATGAAAGTGCAAGGTGCAGGATTTTCCATCACTCATCAGAAGAGGGGATGAAAGACATTTTTTGCAATTGGGTACAATGACCTTTATTTAGAAGCACAAATTCAGCCTATTTCTTAGAGTAGCTTATTTTAATTACATTTAGCTAGTAACTGTAATTCTGCCCAGGTAACGTGAGATATTTTCCATTAGTATTACAGATAAAATACTTTGCTAAAGGATAAAGACCCTCAAAGACCAATCATAGCATTTTAGCCCTTACAATTTCTTGTAAAATAAAAGTATTGCTCACAGAAGGCACAAGATGGCAGAGTAGAAGGACGCTCATAGCTCACCCTCTCCCACAAATACATCAAGAGTGACATCCACAGACCCACCCAGCCAATCAGAACACCTGCTGAACTCTGACAGAATATCACCTACTTCAAAAGACAAAATAAGCCACAAATCTGGTAGGAGACAAGGAAAAAAGAAGGAAGAAAAAGGAAAATAGTGCGGGACCGGTCCCACAGGGACAGAGAGGCAAAGAGGAACAGCGCTCGATCTCTGGGTCTCCCCCTCTCCAACGGAGAGCTCAGTAGGATGGAGGGGAACCTCCGAGGCTCGGTTCTGTATGGAATAGCCCTTGACCATCAGAACTAAGATAAATGGGCTCAAAGGGTCCCCGCGACCGCCAGCCCTAGACGCGAGCCGGCACGTGGGGGACGGGACAGGCTGCCTGAGCCAGGAGGAGGACTCAGGCCGGCTGTACAGAGGCAACCCTGGGGGACTGCAGCGTGCTGTGCGCCGTTACTGGGAGGGGACACGGAGCAGAACAGTCTGGGTCCCCCATAAGACACACACACACACAAAAAGCAAAGCTACAATGCTGAGGGGCCCTGGGGGGGAGGGGCGCCATGGCCTTTGTCTCCACAGACCCGCGGCACCATTACTGGCACGTTCTCAGGGGAAGAGGGGCGGGGCGCAGCCACAGCCGCCATACTCTCCGGTGCGTGGGTTCCAGGCAGAGGTGGGGTGGAAACGTGAATCCTTACCTGGGGGCTCCGCAACCTCATAGACGGAACTGAGGCTTGTTGACAGCCCCAGGCAGAGAGGACCGTTCTGCCCCGGAGCCTCTGTGAACTCGCGCCTCTAAGACAAAAGAACAAGGAGCGGAGTTCTGGCACACAGCGAGGGCAAACGTTGGTGCGGCCGTTTTCTCTGAGGCTGCCTACTGAGCAGGGGCCCTACGCAGGCGCAGGAAGCAGCACTGACCGGGGAGCGACCCGCCCACCCACCGCGCACGGCGCTGAGATGCGGCTTTGGGAGGAGGCGCGACCCGCTGGCCTACTGGCACAGACCGCGGATGCGACCCAAGGGCCTCTGGAACCAGCGAGCGGGGTTTGCGAAGCAGGGCAAGGGCAGGAGCTGCGACAACCACAGGACAAAAAAGAGGCTCTGCTCAATAGACAGGGCAGGCTCTGGCCACCACAACACCAGCCACACCCCCAACCAAAGGGACAACAGACAAAGACACGGAAGGAAGAGTTGGCAACCACCCACACTTAAGAAGGACCTCTTGACAGAATTATTGAGTGCACAGTCTCCATGGGAACACATTCACTTTTTTTCTTTTCTTTTTTTCTTTTTTAGTTTTTAATTTTCTCTTAATTTTTATTTTTTAATCCCTTTAAAATTTTTCTTTTAAAACATTTTATTAATTGAAAAAATTTGTCTCAATTTGGTTTTTATTTCTCTTCATTTTGTTCTTCTGTTATTGTTTATACTCTGTTTTCAAGTCTTTTTTTCTTCTTTTAAATTTTTTTTTTTTTTTTTTTTTTAGTTTTATTTTTGCATCCTCTTTAGATAAGTAAATAAACAAACCTCTTCAGGACCACAGTAGATAACTGATACTCCATAATCCATAGTGCCAGAGAGATGTAACTGAAATGAAGAAGCAGAGGAACCACTGCCAATTAAAGAACAAGAGAAATCCCCTTAAAGAACCATCATGAAAGAGACCATGATAGTCTACTAGATCATGATTTCAAAAAAGGAGTGATCAAAGTACTGAAGGAACTAAAAGAGATTGTGAATAGAGACAGAAAATATGTCAAAAAGGAAATTGAAACTATAAAGAGGAGCCAGTTAAAATTGGAAAACTCATTTGCTGAGATAAGAGCTGAGCTAAAGGCTGTAAAAAGTAGGCTAGATAATGCAGAGGAATGAATAGTGACTTAGAAGACAGGACAAGAGAAGTCACCCAATCAGAACAGCTGACAGGAAAACAAATAAAAACCAATGAAAACAGTATCAGGGACCTGTGGGATAATATAAAACATGCCAACCTACACATAATAGGGGTCCCACAAGGTAAGGATGCCCACTATCACCACTCCTATTCATAGTCTTGGAAGTTCTAGCCACAGCAATCAGACAAGAGAGAGAAATCAAAGGGATCCAAATTGGAAAAGAAGAGGTAAAAGTGTCACTATATGCTGATGACATGTTACTATATATAGAAAACCCTAAAAGTTCCGCACAAAAACTACTAGAGCTGATCAAAGAATTCAGCAAGGTAGCAGGTTACAAGATTAACGTTCAAAAATCAGTGGCATTTCTTTACACTAATGATGAATCAACAGAAAAAGAAAGTAAAGAAACAATCCCCTTTAAAATAGCACCCAAAGTAATAAAATACCTAGGAGTAAATCTAATCAAATAGTGTTATTTCTTTAAAGAGTCTTTCACTGTTCCCTCTGATATATTCTTCTAAGCCACTGACCCTGATTATGCAACCTTAGATGCCGAAAATGATCAAATTTATGCTGCACAAGAATGACAATCATATTAAAAGTAGAGAGATTGGAAGAGGCCGAAGATCATGGAATACACTAGACTTCAAACGTTAAAAGTGAAAAAAATATTCATCTTAGAATAGATGAAATACAGCATATAAATCACAGTGTCTGTACTTAGCGATTGCTCCATAAATAAGAGAAATATATTAGGATTCCAAAATTTCTAGTTTTGAGGGTAAAAAGGATGATGATACTCCTGGCAGTAATGCATGAGTTAGAAAGAGGATACAATTTTGATGGAAAGCAGCAAATTGTATTTTGCACGTTTTGAACTGGAAGTAAAAGCAGGTCATCCAGCGATGTGTAAAGTTAATGACAGTATACATTTCTGTGTGGCTTTGAACTACCCTGGCCTTCATTTCTTTCTTTTCTGAATCAAAGAGTACATGATGAATTTACAGTAAGTTATGTTCTGTTTTATTATGCATCCTTGGCTTTATGTGGATTAGTCTTGATTCCTCATTAAACTTTAGATTCCTTAAGGGGTAGGACTGCATCTTAAGCCTCCTTTCTACTCCCTCCTCTCCACTTGCAATAGCACTATTGTACCTACATTAGGGTTGCCTAGAATATATTAGGAGAGTCAATAATTGAAACAAGATGATAATTTAATGTGGAATAGCTATCAAATAGTGATAGCTATCATTTATTGAGTGTTACATGCTAGCCATTGAGATAAAGCACTAGTCATGTCTTACCCTTGACATTACACTGTGTCCAAGGAATGAGCATCTCCTTTCTTCTCTCAAATACATTAAACTCACCTCTCGGTGTCTTGGGTCTTGATTTGGTGATTCACAGGTCTGGTTCTGGCTGTTGATAGGAGAGCTTCTCTTAGCTGCAAAGATTTTATAAGATGATATGTTATATATAAATTTATTTTATAAGTTCATTTTATTTTCAAATAAAAAACCCATCTCAATAGAGTGCTAAAACCTTGAAGGAAGACATTTAATAGTATATGTTGTAAGAGAAATCAAATAACCAATTCAAAAATCTTAGCATTTCTAGGTTATCAATATAGATTTCTTTACCTATTCAGTCCAACTCAATAGGTTGCTAAAAAATTGGCAGTACTAAAGATTATAAAAGTTAACATCTACATAGTCCCTAATATCTGTCAAGTCCTGTTCTGTTTTTAAAATGTCAACTCATTTAATACTTATAATAACCCTATAATAACTTATGGTATACTATTACACCCATTTTACAGATAAAGACACTAAAGCATAGGGAATTTAACTTGCCCAAGGTCACTGCCCCTTACATGAAGTTTCCAGCCCAGGCTATCAGGCTCCAGGCTCTGTGCTTTATTGACCGCATAAAGCTGCCCCTGGAGTAAGATTCAAATTAATCACATCTGGTCAGGGACAATGGGAAGCAAAAATGACAATGTCCCATTTGAACTGGAGTAAACTGGTGCTGAGAGGGAAAGTGATTTACCAAATCACAAAATGAGAGACCAAGTGCACGTCACCTACGTTCACTGTTTTCCTTCTGACCATACTAAACTGAGTTTAACTCCCCCTCAGATTTTGGGCACCATTTCAAGTCCACAGGTATTGGGCAGAGGGAAAGGAACCCACTGTGAATATTACTGTGAAGCAGAGGGAGGGTGAAGTGAATAGCCTGGGTGCTTCCCTGGACGGACATGATTCCTTAATTTTTATTCATGTGTTAAATGATTATTTATGTCTTAATCAGAGAGAGAGATCTAACTTTAAACTCACCTCTCCATTTATAGAAAGTGATAGGACTTTAAAAAAATTTTTTAAATTAAATTTCTTTAATTAACATCAAGATACGGCTTTTTCTGTAATAGTTTTGTTTTACTGTAGCAGATTTTATTTTCTTCTGTCTTATTTATATTGTTTTCAGTTTTTTAACCTGGTACATCTGTCTTCACTTTCAGATTGTTTTAATCCAGTGAAATTAACCTTATTCCAGCCACAGATTCTGAAGTAGATCATTTGTGGCTATGACATCTTTACTTATTTAGTTCCTTGATATTTGAACCTATGACAGACTGTTGCTCTTGAATTTATAATTTACTTCAATAGTTAATGGATTATATATGGGTAAATTGTGAGATTATCTAGTTTTACCATGTGAAAAATTTCATCTTCCTTTTGAATTGCTATTATAAGCATGATTTGTCACTATAAGCATATTATCACTCTTTACTTTACAAAATTCCTTAACATACTATGTACCTTGCAAGTTTGTATTAAGTTATAGGGGGAAATAAGAGTATGCAAGAACTTGTTTATGGTTTCCTTCCCCTTACAAAGAAAGCTCTTTTACATGCATAATCCTCCATTGTCTGCAGAGAAAATTTACAAAGTAAACAAACTACATATATGTTTCTGTAGACTTCTCACATGATTTCTCTCTTTTTAGATTTTGTTTTCAATGCTAAAGTTGGGCTGGGAATAAAGATGGAATTAAGCACTCACTATAAAGTGGGCACCTTATTCATTTTCTTATTTATCCCTCACTATGAAGGAGGGATCACTTCAAGGTGGTATCAACTACATTTTAAATAAATAGAAACAGAGAGGTTAGGTTACATACATAGTAAGAGATAGAGCTGGAGTGAAGCAGGAACCTTCCAGGCTTTTCTGACTTTTCAGGCTATAATGTTGTACTCTTTCTACAGTTCAACAATAGGGCTATTTCATAGGCAATTCCTGTAGTGAAATGCTTTGACAGCCAAAACACACTATGGCAAGATTGTTAAGGAGTTGCTATTCCATTTACCATAATGATGATATAATGATAATTATAGCTACCACTTATTCACTTACTATGTACCTGGCATCTTTCTAAGCAGTTTTACATATATTAACTCATTTATTCCTCATAACAACCTTGATAGTATTGTAAAACTATAATTCCCATTTCACAGATGAGGAAACAGAGGCTCAGGAAGTTTAAATGTTTTACCCCAAAGTCACACAACTCAACAGCATGTGCTCCTGGTTTGGAGTTTCTCATCATGTAAATGAGCCCTGTACCTTGGGCACCTAGATAACTCCCTGGAGAAATTTTCTTCCTCTTGGTTTCTGAAGAGCAAATCACCCATCACCCTCACTCCTGCATATGAGGGAGTCTGTTGAGACTGACCCACTGGGTGTCTGAGTCACGCACCTGTAATGATGTTCCTGATGGGCTTCACCAGGGCTGTGAAGCCAGAGACTTCGGGCTGTCTGTGCTCCCACATGGGCTGCCATATAACGAGCCCACTGGCCAATCGGAACGTGAGGTCAGATTCCTGGGAGAAGAGAAGATCTATGTCCAAGAACTGGCTGAAGGGACCAGGCAATGCAACAATTAACATCATTCACCAGATTATTTTCAAAGAAGCCTGATCTGCAAGACCTTTCCTCACTCAGATGAGTGTTTCTAGGGTAAACCAATGGCCCTAAGTCATCTTCATAATTACTACGGAAATCACGGTGGTCTGCTTTAGGCAAAATTAATAAGAATGCAGCTTTGGGCAGAGCATGAAACACACAAATCATTGTTCTGTGTTAGCAGTGATTGAGTACTTTCTATTTCAAGGGTCTTGGCAGATCTTTTTACCCGTGATTATTATTATTATTCCTCTTAATGATTTAATTGTCCCCTTTTCCCCTCATAAGGCAGTATCCTTGGAGGCTGGCTATTTTGACTTTCTATCGTGCACTCCATCTCTTGTTCTTGCATTTCATGGAATTGGAAACATTATTTAGACTCTTCTTAGTGTATCCTTTTGTAATGCTGCCTTCTCAACAATCGCTAATTCTCTGAGGGCAGAGAGGTATCCAGCATCCTCCCTCCTCCATAGCCCCTGTCACCATCACAATGCTAAATACAGCATTAGAAGCTGGGTGCACAATAGGTGCTCGATAATTACTTGCTGAATTGCACTGACTTTACAACCCATACTCCTTCAATTTATCTACAGTTGAAGGTCTCTCCCAGGGAGTACATTCTCTGCTTCATCATTACCTCATTTTGAGTGGCTGAGATGTTTAAAATGCAACTTATATTTATTGTATAAGTACAAATACATGACCTTCTGAGGTTACATTTTAAACAACGCAGCCTCTCAAAACAACGTAGAGATGGAAGCTGAGAATATGATTGCAGATTAATGAACACAACTGAGATCCAGGAATTCACTTAGGGTGGTGATTTGCAACCCTGGGTTATATATTATAATCACCTGGGGAGTTTTTAAAACCTAGGATGCCCAGGTCTTGCTTTCTCCCCTACCCAGATTGATTAAATTAGAATTGCTGTGAGGTTTTCTTAAGTTCCCCCTGGTGACTCTCATGCGTAGCCATGATTGAAAACCACCGATCTAGAAGGATAAGAGCTAGAAAGAAATTGATTCCTCAAATGGTGAATCAATGGAGCTCAGTATCAAAGGAAGCTTTAATGGAAAGAATGGATGAAACCCCTAAAGAAATCTCCACATTGGGACAGAGGGGACCCTTCTGTACACTGTAGACTGAGATCCTGGCACCACAGCAGTACCTATGATGGAAAAGCACCCAAGACTCCTACAGGAAGTATTAGAAAAGCCCATAAAGCATTTGATCAAATTCCTTCAACATTCATTCTACAAATATTTATAGGCCACCAACTGTGTACCTGGTCCTGTTCTAGGTTCTGGGATACAACAATGAACAAAGCGCATAAAAATCCCTGCCCCCCAGTGCAAGGGGAGAAGCAGAGCAGGTAGAGGGAAGTGTCAGGCAGGGTGCTGATGTTTTAGACAGAATGGCCAGGGAAGGCCTTCTTGTGCGGTGACTTTTGAGCAAGTATCTGAATGAAATGAAGGAGCTGCCAGATAGATATTTCCAGAAAAAGCATTTTGTGCAAAGGGATCAGCAAGTGCAAAGGTCCTAAGTATATCTTGTGTGTCAAGAAATAGCCAAGAGACTGTGAACCTGGAGTCAAGTGAATGACAGAAGAGTAGGAAGAAAAAAAAAAAAAGATCTGAGAAGTTATCAAATTCCAAATATTACAGGCTATAGTAAGAACTTCAGTAATTACCAAATAACATGGGAAGCCAGCAGAGGGTTTTGAGAAGTCGAATGACATGACTGGATGTATGTTTGGATAGGATCACTCAGATTATTGAGTATAGTTTGAGAAAGAGTAAGCGTGGAAATAGAGACTATTTAGGAAGCTATTATTATCATGTAGGTGAAAGATGATTAGGTATTAGCAGAGGGCAAAATGAGAAGCGGCAGCTTCTGCCTACATTTTGAAGATAGTTTACAAAATTTGCTAATTGAGTAGAGGTGGAGTGTAGGAGAAAGAGATATCAAAGACTAGGCTTTTCCATAGATAAAGATGGGCAAGATGAAGGAGGAAAGTTTTGGGGGTATCAGGAGCCTGGTTTAGACATGTTAAGTTTGAGATGCCTGTTAGACATTCAACTAGACATACTGAGTAAACAGCTAGATGGACAGGTCTGAAGTTAAGGGGAAAGTAACCTCCCTCATCCCTTGAAGTGGATGTGGGGAAGTTTGCATGGTATTACATGTGGCATTAGATCCAACAAGCAGGGAATTAACAGTGTGCAAAATATATCAGATTTGTCCCCAGAAATGCAGGATGCTAAATCTCAATTGACCTGAATTTGATCATATCTTATTAGTTTCTGAGATTGTCTTTTTCCATATTTCTTCTAAGTAATCTTGATACCGATAAAGCTCCAGTGAACACTGCAGCAGGAAGTGAGCTCTCTTATATTGACATCCTGGCCTCTGACATCTGCTTTGTCAATGCGACACTTAGCACTCATTGACAATTACTGCCATCATTTTATTGTATTTGATATACCCCCAACTAGATTGTATCTTTCTTAAAGACCAGATCTCCTGTGCATTTTTCCTCGAACATCAACACATAATTGTTGATTAATTGAGCATATTTTACATATCCCAAATAACACCAACTAAATCTAATTATCCTTTAGAACTGAATACTTGCAGTCCCTACAGCCAACTCTTATGTAGGTATGTCCTCTTGAGTTGGCTGAATGTATAAACTCTGGGATGCTAATTCCTCTTCTAGAGCCCCCTTTAATGGGTCACCCAATGCTATCTCTGCACACATGAGCAGAAACTCTGCAGCTGGAGAAAATGCTGTTTATCATTCAAACAGCTGTGCAGTGGGTGGTCTAGAAAGGTCCTGAGAAAAACCAGAAGGTATAAACATTCATAGAATCAACATTTCCATATTACAGGTTCTTTCTTGCCTGCACTGAAAGCCTGTTTTCACAATGATGTGAAGCCATTCTAAATATGTTTACTAGTAGCTTAGAGAGATCTACTTAAACAACTATTATTTTAAATTCCATTTTAAAGTTGTTTACTTCACACATACGGATTTTACAAAAATTTCCTTCAGGGCTTGGATTTTGTTTAATTCCCTGCTGTTTCTCCAGTGCTCTGAACCGTGCCTAGCATATAGGAGGTACTCAATAAATATTTATTGAAAGAATAAGTGAATATGATGAAATTAAAAAAATATTGATAGCACATTTAAAGCAGATTCCTTAGTCGTAATGAACATTCATCATTTTTCACTGATAAAATTAAATTTGCCCTGAATAATATATTTATAGAATGTTTAGGTTATTGATTTCATGTAAAATATTTGAGCTAGTTATAAATGCATAAAAATGCATTGAATTATATACTGTCTTACAAAAGGATGAGTCACTTATATTTATTTGCTAATTAGTAAACTAATTCATTCAATAAATATTAATTGCATACCTACAAAACAGAGACTACATTAGCTATCCAAGATACAATGATAATTTCTAGTCTCAAACCACTCAGAATCTAGTGGGAGAGATGGACACATAAAGAGATAATGATAATAAACAAGCTAAAAGTGACAATAAAATAAGTCTAAGGAGGGGGGCAGATCTTGACTGAAGTCATAAAGAATGAGTAGGGGTTTTCTAGGCAGAAAGATGGTGTACAAGGGCATTTTACGGGCATGACCAGCATGAGAATAGGACTGGGAAAAAAACATGTTATGTTCTTAGGGAGATTCCAAGCACTTGGAGCTCATAGGCAGGAGAGGAAGCCAGGCAGCTCCCAGATACCACTAAGGAGCTGGAGTTTCACTCTCTGTATAATGAAAAATCCACAAATTATTTTAAGCATGTTGGTTATTTGGTCAGATCTGCATTTTAGAGAGAGTGCTTTGGTGTTGAGGTTGGATTTTATGAGACAAGCCAGGAGACAATCCAGTTAGAAAGTGACCAAGTCAGAGGTCCAAGTGAGAGATGATGAAAGCTTAAGTTAAGGCAGTAGATAGGGATGAAGAAGATGTGGTCAATTTGAGAAATATTTAGGAAACAAAATGAGTAGAACTCTGTGATTAGTGGAATATGCAGGTAAGAATGAAGGAGTAATCATAGGAAGCTCCTAGGTTTTGAGTTTATGTGAATGGATCCACTGAAATATAGAACATCAGGAGAAGGGCTCATTCCGGGGAAATCTGAATGCTCATGGATTATCTGTTTGAAGAAGCTAGTTGACAAGTTGGTCTAGAGGCCAGGAGAGGAGAATAGTTAAGAGATATAAAATTAGGTGACTTCAGCCTATTGGGACACAAATGGTAAATGAAGCAGGAGAAGAGGTCAGAGAGAAGATACAGCGACAATAGCAAAGGGTCTAGTTTGTATCTCTGGAGAACTCCCAGAGTTAAAGGGGCAGGCAAAGAAGATGAGCTCTCAAAGAAGATAGAGCAGAATTAGCCAGGGATGCATGGAGAGCTGGCAGAGTGTATCGTCACCAAAGGAATGGAAATCTTCAAGAAGAAATGATGGCTGGGATTTCAAAATTTGTAGATACTGACAGGCATAGGCAGAAGAGATAAGCAAGATTATACTGTATAGCACAGGGAAATATATACAAGACCTTGTGGTGGCTCACAGCAAAAAAAAAATGTGATAATGAATATATGTATGTTCATATATAATTGAAAAATTGTGCTCTACACTGGAATTTGACACAACATTGTAAAATGACTGCAACTCAATAAAGAAATGTTAAAAAAAAAATAGAAGAAGAAGAGATGATGGTAATTTCAAACACAGCTGAGTTTTAGTGAGATGAAGACAGCAAAAGAAAGATTAGGTCAATAGCTCAGAGGCTGTTCATGACTTTAGTGAAGAGATTTCCAGCACAGAAACATAAAAAACTGCGTAGTTTTGTAGAAAGTCAGATGGAATTGGGTTTGAATCCCACCTTGGTTACTTAATGAGCTTGATTATTGCCTCTCTGGACCTCAGTTTCCTCTTTGGTAAAATGAAGACAAAGATATTCACCTTCCTGTGGGTGTTTGTAAAAACCAGAAATGATACTTGAAAACTGCCCGTTACATAACGCGCTCAGATGAAAAAAGCCTCGTGGGGATATTTATCACATTATTACAATGTTTTATCCCCTATGGCATCTAGAACAATACTTCCCTTATAGCAATAGTAAAATGATAAAACAATAGTGCTAGTAATAACACCCAGCAATAATTGTTACAATACTATGTATTAATCACTGTGCAGTGTATCAGAGGCACTTTCTTACTCCCTTATAAATGCTCCAGTCCCAGGCCATAGGTAAAACCTGGGGACCTTGAGCCAGCTCTTCTCAACTAGCTACAGTCTCCCCTGAAAGAAGATCTGGTTCCCCTCCCACTAATAATGCACAACGCCAGCAGCAATAAAATGCCAACACTGCAAGTAACTACCATTTGTTAATGACTTCTTTTTGTGTGTCAGGTTGAGCACTATAATTTGTTTAATCCTCACAGTGCCTCATAAAATTATTCTTACATTCAATTGATACTTGAGGCTTAAAGAAGTTAGTTGCTCAATGTCCTTCCTACTTAGAGTAGGATGCAGCAAGCACTGGATTCTAACGCAGGCCTGTGTCCTTAACTTGGACTCTCAGCATGTCTTCAAATAAAATTACTGCCATTCGGGTCACTCCTATACTTTCACATTTTTTAATCCAGAGGATATTTCTCTACAAATAGACATCTTACTGGGCTATCTTTTTAAAGGAACTTTCTTTCCGGCTCTCTCCATTTTAGGGACTATGTACCTACATGTAACTGATACTCTTAGCACCAGAATCAGCTTCTGATAATAACTTGGTTTTATTTAGTGAGTCAGTCATTAAGTGATTATTGATTGCTCCATATATGTCAGACACTCTTCTAGGCGCTAGAGATACAGCTGGGACCTGGACAGGCAGCATCCTTTTGCTCAAGAACCTCTGTTTTAGGGAGAGTGATAGGCAACAAATGTAAACAAACCCATAAAATAATTTCAGGTACTGATAAGTGCTAAGAAGGAAACAATGAAAGAAGTAGATTTATATACTAGTGGCACTAAAGTAGCCAGGGAAATACTTCCCGAGGTGGTAACATTTGAGTTGTGAGTAAAGTGACAGAAAGGACATGGCCATGTGAAAATCTAGGGGTAGAGGATGGGAGTAATGCTTCAAATAGAAGGAAAAATCAGTGAAAAGACCTGAAAGCAAGAATACGCTTGTTGAGTTGGAGGGTGAACCTGTGGTGAGTCTGCAAGTTAGTGAACAAGAGAGACGCCAGTGAGATGGAGGGAGACGGGGCTGGGGAGGTGGGCAGAAGCAGGTCCTGCAGGCCCCATGGGTCTGGGAGAGGGTCTCAGATAAAGTGATGCTTTCCATTAAGTGTAACCTTTATAAAAGACTTTGAAAGATGGAAAGCATAATGCTTTTAAAGCAGCAATTTAATTTAATAACACAGAATTTTTTGATAATTTTCATAGATGATGTGGCCAGTGCCTGTGAAACATTTTGGGAATATACAGGTAATTTCAATTCAGCAATGGGACAAAGTCCACTGAAAGTGAATTTATCTAAAATTAAATTAAATGGATGAAAAGTCTTACTAGTCCATGCCCCCTCAATGGTCTCACAACCATCATATATACATATATATATATGTATTTATATATTTATTTTACATATATATATAATGAAACATTGATTTATTAGGATCCTGATATTCTATTAAAGAACAGTTGAGTGTAATAATTCCTTATCTCTTATCAGAGCACTTAGATGGAACACTCTCATTCATTCATTCATAGAAGTAACAAATAATTCTTGATTTCTTTCCATGTACTTGATGTCTTTCCATGGACTTTCTATGCACTCTATCTTCACATATACTCACCGTGTGTTCAAAATATCCAAAATTGTATGCAGTGGAGGACCCAAGAGGTTAAATAATATCACCAAGATCACATAGCTAGAAAGGGTTGGCACAATGACTTCAAATGATTTTGTCTCTTTCAGATCCAAGGAGTACATGCATATAATTGTATTTTAATACAGTTTATTTCTATGTAATACCATGTTTTGTACTTTATGCATTTAAAAATATTTTGAAAAGCAATTCTTAGATTGTACACCAAATTGTTAAATGGTCCACAGCACATAAAACGTAAAAACTTCTGCTCTATTATAACAGATGTAATATTATTATTACAAAATGCTATAGAAATACAAAGGAACAATGGAGGGAAAGGAGGGCAGAGCAGACTGCAAGGGCATATTGAGGGAATGGTTCACATGGCTCCCAGAGCTGGATCATGAGGTGGTCAGTAGGGACTGGCAGTTGATTACGAGAGGGACTTAAGCTCCAGATCATGCTTGACCTTATATGGCATGTTTCATATGCTGGGCATGATCTTGGGGCAGATGGAGAACCACTGAAAGTTCTTAAAGAAGAACTTTGGTTTTGAAATAATGTTTGGTAGTTTAATATAGCAGCAAAGCTCTCCATGTCTTGGCTTGCCATAAGATCAGACAAAGACATGGACACCAAGTATGGAAATATCATTTGAAGCCCACCCTCACCTGACCTCCAGCCCCCTTCAGCCCTAACCAGCTTTCTGCTTACCTTGATCCTGTGCACCAGAGGAGCAAACAGAAACACAAAGAGCTCCACGGTAGCCATGGAGTTCTGGAAGATCTTCCTTCGGTTGTTTTCTTCTTCATCGTTGGAGGTGCTCTGGCAAGGCTGCCCTGGAGAACCTTGGTTTTCAACCTGATGGATGAAAGCGCTGCTGCCGCCACCCCAGCTGGAGCCTCGGTCTGTGCCCCCAAAACGCTCACTGCTGCAGTCCTGGGGGGCTTCCAGGAGCATCCAGTGCAGGGTGTGAAGGAGCTTTGTCTCAGCGACACCCAATTTATCCTGGTGGCCTGCATGGGACAACCCCACAGTCAGGTGAAGGCAAACTCTATGACCAGAACAATGGATGTCAACCTTAGGTCTTGAGAGCACATCCTTGCTTTGTTCTGTGACTTGATTTCCTGGGAGACACCAGCATTTCTCTGTACCACTTACAGTCACTGCTGGGAGGGCTCATTCTTGTTCTGGGGACTTTCTAACTGGCTGTAATCTCTGCAGAATGATATGCTGTCACAGGGATAGAAACTGCATGGATCACAGCTCTTCAGTAAGATCCCCATATATGTTTCCAAATAAGCAGCACAATGGTTAAGAGTATTGGCTCTGAAGATAACAACTACTCCATTTTAGAAAGTGTGAGTAGGAAAGACCTCTTGAGAAAGGTAACATGTGAGCAAAGACCCAAATAAGGGGAAGGAACAGGATGGAGAAGAGCTTGGGATAGACAGCTAGGACATAATGCTATGTGGGGAAAGCAATCTGCAAATAATCTAAATAAGACAAATAATATTTATGTGCATGCATGTACACATACACATAGCGCTACAAAGTTGGGAAAGGTCTGGAGGGCACTATGCCAAATTCACGAAGGCGGTTGCTTTAGGCATTGGTAGAACAAAGAGACAGCTCTGATTAGAACTCATCTTGAACAGGTGAGAGTCTTTAGTTTTCCTATAACATTTTAATGTTTGAATGGAGAATATATTCACATAATACTTGTAAAATTAAAACCTTAAAACAAACAGAGCTAGTCCTCTCGTTGGTAACATGGAGATAATAGTGATGCCAGAGTGACGGAGACTTTGTGAAAATTAAATGAGAGAATGTGTGCACAGTGCCTGGGAAAATAAATAATAAGGAAGAAGGACAGTTCTTATGAGTGTTATTAGGAGTTGCTCTGAGTGAGGACAATGATTCACCATGAAGAAGGGAAGCAGGAGCACCAACCTAGTTTGTTCCTGTTCGACAGCAGGGTGGCGGTGCAGTGGAGGACATGAGGCAAAGCAGCTTGTACCAGTTCCCATCTGGAAATGCTCTGGATGGCCTCAGAGAGGGCCGGAGAGAGGCCATGAAGCTTGTTTTCTACCAATACTCGTTCAAAGGACTGTAGACAACAAAAAAAGTGAAATAAGAAATTGAACTCTGATGGGTGAAATACTAGACAATGTACTACATATCCGAAAAGACACAAATAATTACATTAAATTGTTTAGAGTGTGCTCAAGTTGCATTTCATTCTGTATGTTGACATGCAGTGAGTCAGTGATAATTTCCTATTATCTACCCATTTTCAAGTTTTTGAGCCAAAGTCTATGGTTTGAATTATTAAATGATTTTTATTTCCACCAAAATAAGTTCCTATCAAAAGAAAAAGTGCAACAACACATTTAACCTTATAAAGTTTTTGGATGTAATATTTTATAAAAATGTTTTTGGGTCATCTAAAGGGTTATCACAACTGCAGACCAAATTGAAATGTCTCTTGTGAAAGTATCTTGAGGTACAGAATTTATGAGAATGTGCAATCTTTCAAGAGATCTGACTTTAGGGTTCCTGAGTTATTCTATGTTCCTAGCAAAGAGTTGGCACATGACACTCCTCACCTAATGCCTGCAACCATAAAGATATTTAATATATCTTTTCAATAAAGAAAGAAAAGGACAGGGAGAAAGAGGGAGGGAGGAGGGAAATAAGCCATTTTTGCTTTGCTAGTTTACTAAATCTTCTATCCTGGTTGGAGATTCTTTCAGAGAGTGAAGCATCCCCACTGAATAGGTTTAACCTACTCAATTTTTTTTGAAGGTATAGGAGGATATCACTGTAAGATGTTGGGGAAAGTGTAGCTATCAAATATTAGAATAAGTTTAATAGACATTTGACTTGGATGAACAGAACCTGATTGGTACTTGATGTCCCAGATGGTCTAAAGAATTGTGTTCTCTAGAATCATAATACAAGTCCCAGGTGCTCAAGCTGTAGTATTGGAATTATTAGGATACCTGAGAAAACAACATGACTTAATACAGAGATTCTCCAAAGAAAACCATCTACTTTAGACTCAAGGAAGGAAAATAAATTCATCTTCATAATGAAAGGCATGCTGAGGTTTGGCAAGGAGTGCAATCAGAGATACAGTCTTTTGGGTTTTGTTTTGTGTTGTGTTTTGTTTTTTTAAAAAAACAAGATAAAGACAGATCCAAACACTTTTAAATTCCTCAGCCCTCCGATATCTAAGTATTCATTAGGTAAAGGGTGAGTATATTAGACATTAGAAGACTATAAGAATTTATACAGTCTTGATGAATATACCTTTAGAGGATGAGTTATATATTTCATAATCTCAAGAAGCTTTAGATACTTAATATCATTTTCTTCTTAAGTGTTACTAATATAACTTTTTATAATTTTCAATGCAGGAAATTGGTTTTTATACTTATATCTATCTATGAATGTGACTTACTTTTTTGATATTGTGTGACTATATTAAAAATGTCAAGCACATCTTTGCCAAGAACAGAGAAAAGTCAGGGTTATTTTAAGCTAGTGTAATTGTAACCATGGTTTGATGAAGGCTCAGAGATTTCAAGTGTCAAATTACTTTAACCTGAGCTAAGTACAACAAATTACATTAAAAGAGACTTACTAGAAAGTTAGTTAGATTAAAAAAAAAAAACTGTGACAATTTTGAAGGTTAAGAGATGCAACAAAGCAAATTCCTATTTAAGTGTGCATGTGTGTGTGGGAGGGGGGTGTTTAATTCTCCACTGGCTTCCATAATAGTTTGTGGCCCTAACACATTTCAGAGCTCCTTACTAGGAGGTCATCTATCACCTATCTAGGCATTTGGAAAAATCATGGCAATATCCACATGGGTAGATTTCCACTTATAGGTTATAATATATGCAATGTAAGACCTTTACCTGAGCTCCAAATTTTAATGAAGTCTGTGAAAAGCGCATTTCAACTTTGCTTCATTGTTTCATGTCCTTTGTTCTCAATTTGTAAGACATGCATGGGATTCCCTTATAATCTCGGGACAAGTACACAATATTTTGCATAAACATTAATAGCATTATTTTCATAGTTATTTCATATCGTCCATTTCAGACTTGCACAAAAATGGAAGACATCAAATTCAAAAATGCATATTATTTTGAGTAGTTCACAGGCTGTCATCTTGTGAACTTGCACTATATAAATCTTGATTTTGTTTTTTTTGGGGGGGGTAATTAGCTTTATTTATTTATTCATCTATTTTTTATCAAGGTGCTGGGGACTGAACCCAGGACTGAGTGCATGCTAAGCATGTGCTCTACCACTAGAGCTATACCCTCCCCCTTGAGTCTTGATTTTGTTAATTAAGGATTTCACTTATCATACTTGCCCTGCAAGCCCTCTACCACCTGGTTCTCTGCTATCTCTCCCCCCTCTCTTCTACAGGTCTACCAACCCCCTACCCTCAGCTCTGGGCTAAGGGCCTTTAGTCTTGCTTTTCCTCTGCTCTTCCCTCAGCTATTTTTCCCTCCCTTCCTTAAAGCTTTGTCCAAGGGTCACATTAGCACGCAAACCTTATCTATCCAATGCATCTAACATAAAACCTTCACCCTAATGCTCTCTAATTTCCTTTTCTGCTTAACTTTTCTCCATAGCGTATATCACCATCTGGCTTGTTATGGCTTTTACTTATTTGTAAGTAGACTGTCCCTCTCCCTTTAGAATGCAAACCCCATATTTGTTTAGATTATTGCTCTATCTCATTATCTGGAACTCTGCCTGACACGTAGTAGGTGCTCAATAATATTTGCCAAGTGAATTAATATACACAGTATGATCTAATGTCTTTCTTACAAATTACCATACAGAATATAGAAATAGTGGTTAAACGGTAAATATCACATACCACACAAGAGGCTTCATATTGCTTCCCCAGTTTAGGCCTCAAAAATGCACTGAAAAATTAATAGAGATAATTGTAATAAACATAAGTACAATTATTATTAGAGCATCCTTATGACATATTTTTCAACAAATAAGACAGTGCTATGAAACTCAAATTTCATGCCTTCCTATGGCTTGTTAATGAGCAGGTGTTGAATAGCTGACGACGTTTGCTTTTACACGTGTAATTACATATATGAAAAAGCTGTGGATCTCTACAGTTTATGCAGCCACTCTTATTCTGAAGACTTTTTACCTAATTGGATTCTAAATCGCCAATGGTCAGAAGTGTTGCATTACTCATGTGTACAGTCATATTAAAAACTGAAAAATGAACACAGCTTGTGGGTTATGATTTTCAGGATCTAATTTCTTAGCTGATAAATCTCTAGAATAATAACAGTAGCAATAACGGAATCTTGTTTCCTGTTTATTGGAATAGGCTTCAGGATTTTTCGGGAAAAAAATTCTTATCAAAAATTCTTCTCAGAGGCTTTAATCAGGAAGATTACACCGGCTGAATCCGAGCAAAAATGGTTAACAAGTGGGCATAGCAGATATTCGACAAACAGGAGCTGTAAAAACAACAGGTCACCGGGCTGGAATTACAGCAGGAGATGGAGGGGGAATTGGACACAGGAGCACAACCAGTCATAATTATCTTCCCTAGTTCCCCGCCCCCTCTTCCTAGGCTCTCTGCCCTCCTACCCCCTAAATAATGTATATATTTATTCTACAGTTGCCGATCTACTTGCCGTCAAACTTCACTGAAATATTTTTAAATGCGTGGTTTTAAGCGGGTGCAGAGGGCTTGCTTTCCAGCCCCAGAGAGGGAGCTGCAGGCTGTGGCGCGGCCTCAGCGGCAGCGGCAGTGGCGGTGGTGGCGACGACCCAGGCGGCCCCGGGAGCGCCCCCAGCCCAGGGCAGCCCGCGGTGCGCCCTCTGCTCCCCTCACCTGGTTTGCCGCCACAGGAAGGTCTGGATAGGCAAGGGAATGCCGCGGCCGCTGTCTTGCTCCTGGCCCTCGGAGCTCTTCCTCTTCACCATGATGGTGGCTCCCGGGAGTCCTACTGCAGGACCCAGCGCCGGCTCCTCGCTAGCCGCCGCCGCCGCCACCTCCTCCTCCCGCTGCTCTCCCCAACTCTCATCCCCTCCTTCCCCGAGGCAGAGCAGGCTCTCTCCGCTCTGATCCCCCGTCCCTCTCCCCTTCCCCCGCCCCTCCCCGTGCGTGGAACATGGCTGCGGGAGGAGGGGAGGGCTGGAGGAGCCGCGAAGCGAGGAGGGGGGCGCTCGGAGGAGCTGTCCGCCTCGCCGCCCCCGTGCCCGCTCCTTGCTTTCAGCACCTCCCACTGTGGACAGCGGCCCGCGCCGGACGGACCGGCGGGAAACAAAACCAGGGGTCAGGTTGAGAAGCGGCGGGATGGCCAAAAGGGTCCACCCTCCGCATCGCACGCAGGTCCCCTGTTTGGCCTCTTTAGCCCCCAGGATTCGGCTTCCTCCCCTCGGATCTGCACCCCAGGAGTGTCCCCTGTCCTGCTTCCCAACCTCAGCATCTGAAGAACTGTCACGGTCTGGGGAGGAGGAGCTTTGGGGAACCGCAGAGCAGTCACTAACCCTGGCATCATTCGCACCTCTAGCAAGGAGGTCAGGAGTCCACCCTCGGGGCTTAGCAGAAGGAGCACATGAAAATTATTAGAAGTGTAAACCAGGAAGGAAGCTGGCTTGGTGAGACAGAGAAAGCCTGAAAGTTCTCTGATGTACAAATTTATTTTAAAATATTAACCATAAGAAAGTAACCATGCATGTTTTGCAAAAGCAGAAATATTCCCAAACTACCCAGTTGTGAATATCAGTTAATTAGAACTTGAGAAAGAACATTTGAATCATGCTGTTAGGATATGCAGTTTATTATAGTCCATTAGTGCCCTTGGATGATCCTGCTCATCGCATTGATACTTGCCATCTTATTTCAGTTGTAGTCAAAGTCCATACTATAGTTTATAAGTGGATTATTGTTAGATGTTTTACCTGGCAGTGAAACAAGTAGGGGTGGGATTAAGTGAAGCAGTCTGAGTAAAAAACAATTGCTGTGGATCCAAATACTTGCAAAACAAACATAGTCATATGCCTTTTTGAACAAAGGTATTGGTGTGACCCATGCAATGGAGAATTAGACCCTGATCTCAACAAACAGAAATATTTTATGTATAATTAACTGCTTGTGTGTCTACTCCGTATAGAGAGAACTATAAGGTGTGTATTGATATTTTCAGTCACAGAAATAAGTTTATTTAATATCTTAAAGTCATTTTTTAAAACCACTATTGGACAAAGAATCTTATAATTCATATCAGCAGTTCTGTCAGGAGGAAAAAAATAACAATGATATTTTGTAAGTTTAATAGTAACTTCATTTCTTAGAATTATGTAATAGTCATGCATTTTTCAATCATTCATAGACACTCTTCATTGCTTTAAGATTATAAATATCTATGGCTAGGACACACAAAGGAAACTTAGAGGTGGTCTGCCCCTAGTTTCAAGTTTTAACTATTAGGGTGTTGAGGCCTAGAGTTAGGAAGCAACTTGCCTAACTGGTTAATGGCAGAGCCCAAAGGAGAAGCAGGTCCTCATGAGTCTTAGCACAGAGGTCTTCTCTTTTATAGGATAGACAGTAAATAGGTTTTCTTTCTCATGCCAATTCAAATCAATTGATAAGACCTGCCCCTTGAGAAAGATGGTGCAACTAAGGCACAGGTACTGCAAGAAAGGACTACAGTTACTGATTAGTGTTGTCTGCTATGTGACGAGAATAGGGGAATAACATATATGTTTGCTATTTCTCGAAGCTATTCTTTATACATATTCCTTGAGGCTAAACTCAATATTTCTTCTGCCTTGTTTGTAACTGCGATCACTCACAATGCTACTTAATGTTGTCAAAGGTATTCTACTCTAAGAGAAGTCGTATGTCTCAGTGAATCAAACTTGAATTTGATCACTAGGAAGCATGTCATTCTCAGTGTTTGGATCTTCACTGAGTTTTCTTGAGCTGCTTTTACTTCTTGTGTTGCTAAATGTCTTAAGCTTCTGCATTAGTATAATGTAACCTGTCTGAGTAGGTTTTCAAAGCTGCCAGGGCAGGCCTAAAGCTCTGAGTACAGGCTAGCTCCAGTTTTGCTCCTCTTAAAGTCATCTTTTAATAGGAATCTTGAAACAAGGAAAAGATTCTAAACCACTTATTCAATGCAAATTTATTTCGTTCATTTTGTATGCCAACCATTAATCTATATAGATTCCTGCTCATGATGAACTCACAGTATTGAAGGAGAGACAGACAGGTAAAGAAAAAGGTACC
Organism: Camelus bactrianus; assembly: GCF_048773025.1. Taxonomy (NCBI): domain Eukaryota; kingdom Metazoa; phylum Chordata; class Mammalia; order Artiodactyla; family Camelidae; genus Camelus; species Camelus bactrianus. Next base: position 72,049,839 of record NC_133543.1, read on the forward strand.
ATGATATGAATTCACTTATGAACAAAGGGGCAGATCAGAAAATAGGGGCAGGAATCAGAGGGAGAAAGGTATTGTATGGCAGGCTACAAAGTTTGGATAGGAAGAATTTAAGTGGAGCAGGAAAAACTTCATTTCCATTTAAAAGTGATTGATATGACTAGGATGTAGAAGTCATTTTAAATAGGCAAGGGCTGTAGGTGGGAACACCAGTCTAGAGATTAGAAAAATATCGTATGAGATCCTGAATATGAGAGCAGAGCTAGAGATTCGGAGTTGAGTTTGAGTGATCTTGCAGAAGCAGAATAAATAGGCCTTGATTACAAAGTGGGCATGGAAAAATTAAAAATAGGTAGCACAGTGGTTAAAAGCTTAGGTCTTGAGCCAGACAGTTTTAACTCTAGCTCTACCTCTTATTATGTATAATACCCTGGAAAAGGTTCTTCACTAAGGTTTTCAAATAATAGCACCTTCCCCATAGAGATGTTGTAAAGATTAATATTAATACTTGCAAAGAATTTAAGAGAGTCCCTGTTCTATACTAAGCCTTCAGTACATATCCACCAAAGCTCTAAATTTTCTATTTTGAGCAACTGAGTAATGATGATCTCATTCAAAGAGAGAAAAAGTTGGCAAGGAGAATCGTGTTCTTATTTTATATGTGTGTATGGGAGCATTAATGAGTTTTCCTTGAGCATCTTTTGGAAATTCCAATGGATATCATGAAGAGGCAGCTGGAAATATGGATATAGAGTTCAGAAGAGTTAATGAGGTAGGATAGATTGATTAATACTGTATAAAATGTAGTTGAAACCATGGAAGTAGGTAAAGTAATTCAGGTGAACATCTGGAAAGAGAAAAAAAAAACCAATTTGGAAGTATAAGGGACATCAACTATTGTCTATTGTCACGAAAGATATTTTTGAGAGGTGAGAGCATAGAATAGGATAGTGGGGTAGGCAGAATTCTAAGACAGCTCCCAAGGTGAACATACACATCTTCTTCAAGCTAGTCATTAAAAAACTAACCTAAGTGCTGCTGTGAAACAACTTATATAAACTTTCTTCAGGTTTTTAAAACATTTCTTGGGGTATTTTTGGTTTAAAGAAAATTTACACAGAAAGAACCTATATTCTCTCTTATCCAGCTCACAGTTTCTCCTACTAACAACTTGTATTGCTGTGGTACATTTGCTATTATTGATGAGCCAATTTATACGTTATTATTAACTAAATCCATAGTTTACATTAGAGTTCACTCTTTATATTGTAGAATTGTATGGGTTTTTCCAAATAATGTAATTTATCCATCATTTTTATATCATACAGAGTAGCTTCATGCTCTAAAACCTCTCTCTGCTTCATCTACCCATCCTTCCCTACTCCTCCCCAACCCTTGGCAACCCCTAATCTTTTCACTGTCTCTATAGTTTTACCTTTCCCAGAATGTCATATAGTTGAGATCATATAGTATGCAGTTTTTTTCAGACTGATTTCTTTCTCTTAGCATTTAAGTTTCCTTCATGTCTTTTTGTAACTTGATAGCTCATTACTTTTTATGGCTGAGTAATAGTCCATTTGTATGGATATACTACAGTTTATTTATCCATTCACTTATTGAAGAGCATCTTGGTTGCTTCCAATCTTTGGCAATTACAAATAAAGATGCTACAATTCATTTGGTAAAATACCTAGGAGTGCAATTGCTGGACTGTATTTTAAGACTATGATTAGCTTTGTAAGAAAATGTCAAACTGTCTTCCAAAGTGTCTGTACCATGGAATTTTTTAAACATATGAGATTTGGACACATTTATGAGCCAGAATTAAAGGGTCATGTTAGAAGGAAATGTTGAGTATACTTAAGAGAGAGAATAATTAACAAGGTTCTGGAGCATAGCTGGATTCATCCTTTTTTGGTGGAGGCATAATTCCTAAGATGGGAGATAAAAAGGAAAAATATTTGAGGCACAATTAGAAGGGAAAGAGGAAGAATGAGAATATGAGAGAGTTCAGGCTTGATGACCTAGGTAAGCTGTGAAGTAATCAATAAGGTCATTTTTTTAAGAATGGTATTTAATAGAAAAAAGTAGGGTATCTGTCAAAAAATATTAATAGCAGATAATATATACCGAATACTTGTTATATGTCAAGGTCTGTTTAAAGTATATCCAACAGTTGACCCAAAAAAGTCTGCTATCAACATTTATAGAAGGGAAAATTGAGACACTCAAATATTACATAACCTGCCTGAGGTTACACAGTAAGTGTTAAAAGAAACTGTGAGATCTGGCTTCAAAGTTCTACCCCCACAAATTTCTACTATAATACTGAATTTTGTGAAGTTGTGAGGGTTTGGAAGAAGTGTGATGAATCATGTAAATGAGAGCTGTTTAAGGACGTATGAAAGAATTTGTCTGTTGACAGTGGAAGATGAAGAAGAGCTAATGACCCTATCCATTCCCAAATGCCCTTAAGGCAGTGAGTCATATGGGGTGGAAAAAAGATCTACAATGAGCACTGTCAAGACCTGTTTTCAAAATAACATTTTAGTGGAGAATTAAGGTTACCCTGATGGTTTACTTCTCATACCCCACTGAAAACCTCCAAATATTTTCTGGTTTTAGGGAAGAAACTTGCCCTCCCTAAATGCTTTCCTCTACACTACCTTCCTTAATACATTTCTTTTTCAATTCAGATGAACACTGTTGGAGGAAAGCTAATAACTGAGTTAATCTGGTCAATCACACCATCACAGTTAATGAACCAGCTCCATGGTAATCACTGCATCATATTATCATCTCACTGTGCAAGACATTGAATTGGATGTGGAGGTTTCCTAAAGACAATGCTCAGTGATGAAGTGGCTTTGGATCAGAAGAAGGGACTGGCTACTGGGCTTTAGGAAGCATGTGAAAGGAAATTCCAAGAAGATCCAGACAGATGCAGCTAAATGTATGTCAGCCTTGAAGGTTATCCTCTCTTTTAAATGGAAGGACAAATTTTGATAATGGCCAGGTTCCAAGTTGCCAGATGAGTATATAAATAAACATTCTTTGGAAATAAACTGAGCAGAAGAGAACTCTGCCTGGATTTTGGAAAAGATTGTTTTAGTAAGCAGAATCCAGAACGTTGTGTAAGTACATGAGAGCTAGTAGTAATATTAATTCTCATAATAATTAATAAAAACCATTTTGAAGAGAGTCCACTGTTACTCTACAGCAACCCACTAAAATTTGAAGATAAAGCATGATTACTGTTGTCATGTGTCCGTCAGTTGAAGTGTACAAATGAATACATTGATACTGTAGTTTTGGAGTTTGAAGGGAGAGGCCACATATACCTCAAGCTCATACTTATTACGTAAGAGTGGATGTGCCCCATGTGTCTTGTGCATCCTTAGCCCAAACAGCTGATATCTCCAAGGAGAGCAGTTCCAGTGATCCCTCAGTGGGCAGAACAAAGCTCTAAAGCCCAAGTCCATACTCATCTGAGCTCCTTACTTTGGTTTGCAAGGTTCTTCATGATTGATTGCATTACAAACAATTCTTATTACTTCACTTTGCTCTGGATACATTGCCCACCTCAAGGACCTTGTATTGCAGGTCTATCTTCCTCCATATCTTTACAGGCTGGCACCTTTTTACCATTCAGATCTCAGCCCAAATGTAATCTCATCATATAAGAATGTTAGTTAACCTGCCTGAAATAATACTCTTCCCTATTCTATTCCATAAGTGCTATTATTTTCCCGTTTTTCATAAAACTCATTATTCTGTAAATATCATATTTATGTGTTTTAAGGTTGATCTATTTAGTGTAGAGAATAGCAAGAGAATCTATAAGGTATTCAGGAATAAATCTAACAAAAATATTTTAAAAAAATTTTTAGGGGGAGGTAATTAGGTTTACTTATTTAGTTTTAGAGAAGGTAGTGGGACTTGAACCCAGGACCTTGTGTATGCTAAGCATGCACTCTACCACTTGAGCTATACCCTACTCCCCTAACAAAAATACTTAGTACCTTTGTGGAAAAATACTATAAATTGTTTAAAAGCATAGAGACTGCAAACATACCATGTTCCTAGGTAGGAAGAGTCATTTTCATAAAGATATATTGTTATTATTTAAATTCAATGTTATTCCAGGATTTTTCATAAAACCCTTAAAAAGTCATTCCTAAAATTCATAGAAAGGAATTAGGAGATTCAGAAAAAGGAAAGTATTGAGGAGTCATAAGACTATATAATAATTAAGACAATGTGATAGATAATAACATAAGGATAGAAAAATTTACTAGTAGAACAGAATAAAAAGTTTAAATAATGAAATATGAGGAAATCACATGTGACATAGCAGAATGTGTTGTGTCTATTAAGAAAAAATTAAATTGATATTTCTACCTAAACTCTACCAACTATACATATGGAGAGGCAAAAGACCCAGAATAGCCAACAAAATATTAAAGAAGAATAAAATTGGAGGACTGACACTACCCAACTTTAAAACTTACCCTAAAGTTATAGTAATCAAGACAACATGATATTGGAGAAATAACAAACAAATAGATCAATGGAACAGAACGAAGATCCTACAAATAGACCCACATAAATATAGTCAGTGATCTCTGAAAAAGAGTAAAGACACTACAAGAATCAAAGATAATTTCTTCAGCAAATGGTGTTGGAACAACTGGATATCCACATGCAAATAAATGAATCTAGACACGGATCTTATATCTTTCACAAAAATTAGCTCAAAATGGATCAAAGATCTAAATGTAAAACACAAAAATATACAACTCCTAGAAAGTAACAGAGGAAAACCTTGATAACCTTGGATATGGCAATAAAATCCATTTTTGTGGCAATAAAATAATGTTCTAGCTAAACACCAAAAGCACAGTCCATGAAAGAAATAAGCTGGACTTCACCAAAATTAAAAACTTCTGCTCTGTGAAAGACCATGTCAAAAGAATGAGAAGACAAGCCACAAACTGGAAAAAAGTATTTGCGAAAGACAAAGATGATAGAGGACTGTTATCCAAAACACACAAAGATCTCTTAAAATTCAACAGTTAGACAACAAACAAGCCCATTTAAGAATATGCCAAAGACTTTAACAGACATCTCACCAAAAAGATAGACAGATGTCAAATAACGTATTGAAAGATGCTTCACATCATATGTCACCATGGAAATGCAAATTAAAACAATGAGATACCACTATACACCTTAGTAGGCCCTGATCTGGAACACTAACAACACCAAATACTGGAGAGGATGTGGAGGAACAGAAACTCATACACTGCTGGTGGGACTGCAAAATGATACTGCCACTTTGAAAGACAGATTGGCAATTTCTTAGAAAACAAAACGCAATCTTACCATAAGATTCAGCGATTGCACTCCTTGGTATTTACACAAATAAATTGAAAATTTATGTCTGCGTGCAGATATTTTTGGCAGTTTTGTTCATAATTTCCAAAACCTGGAAGCAACTGAGTTATTTTTCAATAGGTGAATGGATACATAAACTGTGGTATATCCTGAAAATGGAATGTTATTCAGCATTAAAAAGAAATGAGTTACCAAGCCATGAAAAGACATGGAGGAACTTAAATACATATTACTAATTGAAAGATGCCAATCTGAAAAGGTTGTATGTATGATTCCAACTACATGATATTCTGGAAAAGGTAAAACTATGGAGACAGTAAAAAGATCAGCTGCTGCAAGAGGCTGGTGAGGGAGGAGAGATGAGTAGGCAGAACACGGGATTTTCAGGGCAGTGAAAATACTCCATATGATACTATAATGATCAACTCAACACATGTCATTATACATTTGTCCAAACCCATTAAATGTACAACATCCAGAGTGAACTATATGGTAAACTATAGATTTTGGGTGATTATGATGTGTCAGTGTAGACTCATCAGTTTAACAAATGTACCACTCTAGTGGGATATGGGGGATAGGGGTGATGGGAAAAGCAATGCATGGGTGGGGGCAGAGGATAAATAAGAAATCTCTGTACATTTCTCTCAACTTTGTTGTAAACCTAAAACTGTGCTAAGAATAAATTCTTCTTAAAAACTCAGATAATACCAAGGTTTGTCAAGAATATGTAGAGCTGAAAACAAGGACTTAATTTATAAAATAATTTTGGAGATTAATTTCACAATACCTAGGAAAATTGAGTATGTGTACACTTCAATCCAACAATTCCCATAGTAGACTTTGGAGGATTTATCACATATGCAAACAAAAAGATAAGAACAATAATTCCTCACCACAACAACATTTTAGTAGTGAATTCTAAGCATCCTATGCATTTTCACATTCATGAGAATGGATAAATCATCTATGACATAGTCACACAATGGAATAATAGATAGCATTTAACATGTATGAATTAGACCTCCATGTATCAACATGGGAAATTTTCCAAAGAGCAGTGTTAAGTGAACAAAACAACTTGTAGAATCATTTTATGGTATAATACCATTTATTTAAAAAGTTAAAAATTAAAAAAGCCAATGTTATATATTACATTTAGGCATAATAATTTAATGGTCATACATTTGGCTAACATCCTAATCTGAGCTTCCTAGAAAACAGGGCTTGAAGCAACTGGTTTATGTGTTACTTCCTATTAGAGTACAGTTCAAGGGGGTAGAAGTGAACTGAAAATAGACGAGGGAGAAAAGGAGGCAAAGCTAATAGGATGGTGCATTACCAAGCTGAGTACTACTTTGTATCAAAAGCAATTGATTGCTTGACCTGGAAATTGTTCTCTGAGAATCTGTTACTCAGAATAACCGCTTCTCAAGAGAGTACATTTATAGAGGGAAGGGGAAAAGTTTATCTGCGGGTTTGGTTTGCTCTGTGGAGTATTAGTTTCTTCACACACTCCCTGGACACACACGTATGGGCACAGAGAGGGTCCTCAGCATCTCATGCCTCAGCATTAAAAGCGGTTTCTGGGTCACTCGTAGCTTATGTGGCAGGGGCAAGGTGAAGTTGGCAAGAATCCACATAGCACTGGTCTCTGCAGAAGTGGCTGGAGCTGGAACAAGTGGTCACTGGCCCCAGTAGTAGGTGAGGCCAAGAGGATTTGAAATGGCACATAAGAAGTTCAAATGTTGTCGAAACTGGGCCCTCTATGTCCTGATTACTGAACTGAGACTTGAGGACAGAGTTTTGGATAAAGCAGAAGAGGCAACTTTATTTCTTTGCGAGGTAAAGGAGGCCTCCAAGAATGTGAGCTTCCTGAGGAGATAAGGTATAGGGTTTTATAGTAAAAGATCAAGGGGTGGTGATGGTTTCCATAGAGATCACACACAGGATAACAAATTGTTGCAATGTTGTCCTTGTTTTTGCAGATGCAGCTGTCCCTTCTTTGGGCTGGGCATATTTTTTTATTGCCAGCCTTGGAAATCAATGACCCATATCTCCTAGATGTGCTTAGAACAATGGGTATTTAGGAAGTAGATCTGTGGGAAAGGGCTCTAAAGAAAAAATTGTGCAGTTTAAAGTCAGGTTGATATATGTTTCTGGTATTGAGGTGCGTTGAGACTTGGGACCTCTTGCTGCAGTGCTTGCATAGGCTGGGACCTGCAACTTGAGCAACAAAATACAAAGAAACTATAAGGGACTAAAAATAACTGCATGCATGCACAGTTGGGACAAGCTATGAACTACAAGATACAAAAACAGAAACCCAACTGCAATTTCTGGGGTGTCAGGAGAAACAGCAGGGCACTGTACGTGACCCCTGCACACAGCACCACTAGCGGGTTGGGCAGACCACCCAGGCCCCCCCACTTCAGCCCAACAGCCTGAGAAAAACCATGCAGACTATCATACAAATAAGCAGTTACAAATGCCATATGGTCACCAATGACAATAGGATCCTGCTTGGTTAAACAGATATGATAACAAACATTCATCCTTAAAAGCAAGGACCCTGAAACCTGACTTCCTGGGTTCAAATACCAGCATCGTGGCTCACAAGCCATGTAACATTGAAAATTGCCCCCTTTAACATCGCTAGGAGTCAGTATCCTCATCTGAAAAATGAGAATAACAAGAGTAGCTGATTTGTAAGGCTGTTGTGAGGATTAAATTAAATGAGTCAATATATTTTCTGTTTCCAACTGTTGCATAACAAATGATCAGTCTCAGTCTTCATGGCATAAAACAACCATTTTATTGTGCTCATGACTCACGAGTCAGGAATTTGGGAAGTCTCAGCAGGGTAGCTCCCATTTAGAGTCTCTCATGCAGTTACAGTTAGTGGTGAGTTGGGACTGCAGTTATTTGAAGACTTGAATGGTCTGTATGCCCAAGACGGCTCACTTACATGGCTGAGAGTTGATGCTGCTTGACAGCTGGGAGTTCAGCTCAGGCTGTCCACCAGAGCAAATCTACACAGCCTCTCCCGAGTGTAAGTCTCTAGGTAGTTGGACTTTTCACAGCTCACTTCACCCAAAGAGAGCATCCCAAGAGAACCAGGTGGAAGCTGCCTAGTCTTTTCTGATCTAGCCTCAGAAGCCATGTAGCAACACTTCTGCTGCAGTCTATTGGTTATAAATAAGTCACTAAGTTTCCTCCAGAGTCAAGAGGTAGCAACATAGATCCCACCTCTCAAAGGGAGGAGTGTCAAAGAATTTTCAGACATCTTTTAGAGTAACTACAATATAAGTAAAGCCCTTGGAGCAGTGCCTGTTCTACTGTATCATTAGTGTTATTATTTGGATATGATGTCATAGCCTTTTAGCTTTTTAAATGAACTTTTTTGTGTAGCTTAGTCCTCTTTTTCATTTTGTTTCAATGTTACAATCCACAATATTTCTTTATGGAGTGACACTGGGGAAGATGGACAGACAACAGTTCTGATAATTCTCAGAGCTGATGTTATATAAACCTTGTAATTATGTGGAGAAGATGGCTACAGTATTTGCATTTAAATTTTTTCTTTTCCACTTGGAATCTTGTTAGGGCTTGTTAGTCAACGTATCCCCGAAGCACAGGGTGAAGTGACACATTGTCACTCACTGATGCCTGTGGAGGATGGGGGTGGATGCTAGCTCCTGACATTGCTTTAGGAATGTCAGGAGCTTATTTGAAATCATAACACATGAATGGTCTGTCTTTTACTAGGTCAAATCTCTGTTTCAACTTTAATTCATGCCAGCCCTCTGATTCCTATTAATTGTCTGACAGCTCTGTTTCAGGAGTACAAAACCCTTTTTCTTCTATAGATGTAACAGAGCAGGACCCTGCAGGGCCTTCCAGGGTCAGATCCCTCCCCCATACCCTCTGCTGCAGCTCCTTTCTGAAGCACCCAGAGAATAGTATCTCATGTTTATTTCCTGAGTTTTTCAGATGCTAAAAAGCACCACCAAAGGAAGAAATTAACTACTTGATGATCAATAGTACATGGCCCCCAGACCTTCTGGCACCTAGGGGTTGATAGTGCTGACCGCCCTGTTACACAACATCAACCAATCAGAGGATTTTGCACAAGCTGATCACGTAGCCTGTGACCCCCTCCCCTTCCTGACCTTTAAATATATTTGCTGAAACCCTTTGGGGAGTTTGGGGTTTTCTTAGGCATGAGTCACCCTGCCCTCCTTGCTTGGCCCTGCAATAAACCTTTCTCTGCTCCAAACTCCAGCGTTTCAGTTTGTTTGGCCTCACAATGCATTGGGCACACAAACGTGCTTTCAGTAACAGAGATTTAAGAAGACAGGAAGAAATATAAATATTATACTTCAGGTAGACTTTGATATCTTAAAGCCTATTTTTGTTTGTTTCTAGCTTTAAAAACAATCACATGTTTTTTGTTGAAAGAGCAGGAAAGCTTCCTGATGCTGAAAGCCATATTTGCTGAGTCATTATGTATTAATTTTCACTTAACATTGGTGTGGCTTTAAATATTTTTATTTCTCAGGCTTCATTTTTATGCACTGTTTGTCACATTAGGATGATGATGTATACATTCCCATTTTATATTAGACCGTTGTAATGAAGGGAGCTTTATTTTGCTAAGGTGGGAATGCTGAACAGTCCCTTGCCCCTTAAAAAACTATACCTCAATTTAATTTTCCTTCTGAAGTTTAGGAAAAACAATATTTTTAAAAATCCTCTTTTATACCACCACTATTAAGAGAACAAGAGATTCATGTTTTCCTAGAGTAGACCATTTCTGCAGAGGGGCCAATTTAAAAAATAAAATTGTTTATTTTAGAAAGTTTGCATGGAAATGCAATATCTGCACTTAATATTTTATTGACATTTTCTTATTAATGAAAGGTTTGCTTGTCTGTGATTGGCTGAAATTTTGAATATATCTTACTTTGTGTGCCCTGCAAATGTAATGATGAGTGTTGATGTGAGAGGAGAACCGAGGATGCTGGGCTCCTCAGGAAGTAGCCAGGAAGAAACAGTCTCTGCAACACTTCTCCCTCCTGCCGTGTCGCTGCTTTGACTCCTCACTCCTTCTGTTCTCTGGTGCACGTGCCCGCTGCCAGGGTGGGAGTCTGTCCATGACTCAGTCGCGTGGCCACAGCACAAACCCCAGACCCTGATCTGCCCCAGCAGAGACAGCTTTCTCTGTTCCACAGCAAATACAGTTTATATCTTGCACTGAACTGCATCTCGGAGTCTGCTTCCAGAGAACGTAGCATTGCGACCTTGGGCAGAGCTTTCACCCCAGTGGAGGGGAATTTGATCTGCAGAAACATTTGGAACTTGATTTAAAATATCATCAAACTCTGAAAGCTCGCAGTTTTCTCTTTTAAAAAGGCAAGCAGTAACCATTGATAGGATACTTCGTTTTTTGTTTTCAGCATAATCATTCCCATTGGAGGGAACCGAGACCAAGCAAGCCTGCCCGAGACCCTCTGTGCAGGGTTCATTTCACACTGCACAGCTGAGCTACAGGCGTATTAAAATTCACCTCTTCTGTTTCCTGATCCAAAGTGTTGTGCATCTGGGTCAATATCCTTTTATCTGATCGAGAAATAAACTGCTCATTTATCAACCCTAGTGACTAATTGGATTCTAGAAGAGGTTGATAGATTTCTCAAAACCATTGGTTTTTAATCCTGGTGATTCGAATCTTACCAGAGGAGCTTAAAAATATTAATATCCCTGATCAATGAAGTCAGAATCAATGGGGAAGGGAAAGTTTCCAAATATTTTTACAAAGCTTTGCTTGTGTCCAGTGTGCAAACTGAGCAAAGAACCACTGTGCTCTAATCCAACTGAAGTCAAAATGCAGGAATATTAGAAAAAAGCAGGTAAGTAGCTCAGGCCGGAGGAGAAAACTGAACACATTAAAGGCACAAATTGACAATTATTTGACTTTCATTATTTTAATATATAAAAGGCAACTACACAAAATACTAAAAAACAGAAGTAAACAACTCCAACTGCCACAAAAATAGGATTAGCCAAGAAACTATAGTTTTATCATCAGGAAAACCAGAAACAATTGCCACAAAAGAAAACACAATCCTCTAATTTCTACCTTCAAGCATTTCATCAACATTTGGTCATGGAATAGGCCTCATCTAAAATAAATTTCATGGTTAGTAATAATTAATGTTCTTTGCCTTCCATGAGAAATAATTCAAAACCCAGTTTGCCTACTTTGATCATGTTTTTTAAATGTGCCCAACATTACATAGACATGTAGCTTTTAATGTGGGTTTTGATTGAAAATCCTATGGATCTATATAGGTCTTCACATATTGTAGGAAGAAAATAAAAAATGCTCTACGGATCAACCAGTGTGTTTTATTTTGAGTTTACTTGGTTGGAGGAAACAGATCTCTCCAGACTAGCTTAAACAGAAGGGGATATTATAAGGGGAATCTCACAGACATAGAAGTTGCGCTTAAGCCTCAGTGAGCGGGAACTAGTGGATGGACAAGGGTGCCACAAGGGCCACCTCATCAGTTCAGGCTGTACTACTTGGTGTAACTCATCTACGCTCAGTTGGTCTGTTCCTCTATGCCCCTCGGCCTAGGGCTTAGCTGTCTTTGACCCCCCCTTAGTGGTTCCATAAAGTGTGATGGAGTTATGAGGAGAAAGGTCACGTTCTAAACTGTGATTATTTATGACAGCAGGAAAAATGGGAATAAGGAGCAGATTGTAATAGGGAATCGCGAATTTGACTCCATGTTAGATCTGTTCCTTTAGCTCTAACCCTGTGCTCTGTTTCCTGGGCTTAGTCGTGCTGGTTCTGCACCTTTTGTAAAAGAAAGTTGCCTATAGCCTGAAATATACAGGGTAGCTCATTCTCAAGGCTCTGACTTTTAAAGGTATAACACTTTTCCATTCACAGAGAGATAAAAAGTTGCAGAATAGAGAATAATATTTGTCTTGTTGAAGGTTTACAGGAACATCATGACCTGACCTTCGTGGACAGCTGCAAGAACAAATGATTCTGACACCAAGAAATGTGCAACAACCAATCACACCCCCTCCCCTTTCCGTATAAAAGGAGCCTGCATTCTGACTTGGGTAAGATGGTTCTCTAGGACTGTTATCCTCTTGGTCTGATGGCTTTCCAAATAAAGTCCTTATTCCTTGCCTTGACACCTCATCTCCCAATTTATTGGCTTGTTGTGTGGTGAACAGAATGAGTTTCGACTCCATAACAATTTCCAAGAGTCAGGCCAGGAGTGAGAGCTTCAGCATAAGAGGACAGCAAAGAGGCAGCTACCTTGTCTTTTCAAATATGAAAGGATCCATCTGCGTGTAGTGAAGAGAAGCCTGGACTTGGGATTAGAAGACCTGTGTTCAGCTATAGCTCTTTCATTAACTAGCTGTCTTCTGTATAATCTTGCATCATTACATCATATCATATTTTTCACTATAGAAAATGTGGCAGGAACATATACCCCATAGGATTGTTTTAAGGATTAAATAAATGAAAGGTTGAAAATGCGTAGTAAATCTAAAAGCACCAGACAAATGCAAAGGAATAATTACTTTAATGGACAAGAATATAAGGTTAATTCCTGCTGTAAGGAAGGCAGTGCAATGTGACTGTTTATGAATAAATATCAATTTAGCTGTCCACTGTAACTCATGTATCCAATTTATTAATGAAACACCCCCTGTGTGAATTTTCCAGAACACTGAAGAATATTGGCCATTGCTTAACTGCTTTCACATGAATTAAGGGCACCCTGTGGATGATTCCAACTTCATTCTAAGTGAGGGAAAGCTGACGTTCAGAGAGGTTAAGTTGCTCAAGTCCTCACTGGTTGTAAATTAGAGAGCAGGATTTGTAGTCATTTTGGATTGTGGAAAGGTGCAACTCTTTCCTTAAGACTAAAGGGCACCAATCTCTTCAAACAGTTGACCCCCTATCTCCTCCCCTGCCTTTGTTACAGGAAAATCAGACAGCAGGAGTCACGTATAATCACATGACATCTATCCAAATTGGTGTCAGCAAAACACAACCGAGGCCAAATCCAGTTCTCTGTCTGCAGAGGCTAGTAATGGTTTTTACATTTTTAAATGAAAAAAAAATTGAAAGATGAATAAAATTATGAGATGCAAAAATTATATGAAATTTAAATTTCAGTTTCAGTCATTTGTTTATGTGTTGTTTGTGGCTGTTTTCACATTACCAAGTAGAGTTGAGGGGACAGAGAAGGCATGGCTTGCAAAACCTAAAAAATTTATTATCTGGCTCTTTGTAGAACAAGTTTACAAACTTCTGATCTTAATTATTGGTTGCTTTTAATGTATTTTCTTGTTAGTAAGAAAATGTCTCATCAATTGTTATCAAAAGCATTAAACGTGAAAAACTAACATATGCACAACAAATCGGCAAAGATAAAAAATGATGTGGGGGAATATCCCTCTATTGTGGGAATAAAAAGTACATGATTCCTGGAGACAGTTTTGCTACACATATAAAAAGCTCTTATACATCTGAATACCCTTTAACCCAATAATTCCATTTCTGGAAATTTTTGCTAAGGAAATAACTAGACGTCTGTGCAGAGATATAAGAAAGGACAATCATTTATAATAGTGAAAATTTGCAAACAGATCAAGTGTCCAAACACATATAATTAGCTAGGTAAGTTATAGTATACCCAGCAAATGGAATGCAATAAAGTCATTAAAAAGAATAATGCAAACCTGTATTGAACTGAAAGATGTTCATAATACATGTTTAGAGGAGAACAGCTTGGTACACAAGAACATGTATAGTAGGTTCTTTTGAAAAAAATTACATGTTGTGGTATTCTATTAAATGCAATTTAAAAATATAAGGTTGGAACAGCAGAAAATTTAGCACTTACTGAGTTTCAAGTACTCTCTTAGACAACCCTACACATTATTTCATTTAAAATTCCCAAACATCCTGTGAGCTATTCACTCATTTTTTATTTAATTACACTTTAATACACTTAAAAGTGTTTCCGTTTTATGAGCGTTGAAACCGAGGCACAGAAAATTTAAGTAAATTGCCCAAAGTTACTTAACCAGTAAGTTCTTTATATTCTATGCCACAGATTCCTTCCAACATCAGGTTGAATGTTTTATTTTAATAAAAATAAAACAGTAAACCTTAGTATGTTCTTTTACTATAAATAGCAGACGCCTTCCCTGGGATACAGCAGAGTTTAATAAGAAAACTGGGGTTTCCAATCAGAGAGATCCAAGTAATTCACTGTGTCACCATTTATTGTCCGTGTGATACTGGACAAGCTATTTGGCTCTGTAACTCCCTCTTTCCTTAACATAAAATGGACATAATGATACTTATAGAGTTATTGTGAAGATTAAAAGAAGCAATGTAAGCATGTAAAAAAAAAAGCATGGAAGACATCTTGAAGGGCAATAACTTTGATTCCCTTAAAAATGTAATCAGCAATGAGAACCATAATTGACCCCTGTGTGTCTGCATACAGATTGCTGAAATACTAAGCAGTGACTATGCAATTTCATTTTGTATTTCAAGACTGGTTGTCATCAGTTTATGGCTACTAATTTATATTAGAGATCATTAATTTGTCTTTTTCAAGGAAATGATGCTAAAAGACTGACATCACACACATGGCGATCATTCTCTGAGCCCTTGATATAAAATGTATACAGCCCCTCCATTACAGACAAGCACACTTTACATCGAGAGATATTACCCAGTCTATCTAAGGACGACATTTGTCTGCTGAAAAAAGTATGTTTGCTGGCAAGAAAAAGATTGAACTCTTCAGAAGAATGATTTGGGAAATGTCCTTTCTGATAGTGCTAGGGCTATAGCCTAGTGAGGTAGAAAAATACCACCAACCCAGGAATGAGGAATGGTTGCTGTGGGTTCCTCCTATAGGTGTCATGGCTGGGGTACCAGGAATAGCTGAGTAAAGCCCTAGCCATTGGTTCAAACACAAGAAAACTGATGCGGTCAAGTGTCTTGAATAGAGAATAATGGCACCTGTGATGGACATACCTTTGAAACAAGGGAGTTTCATATTGTCCCATGCTTTGTGCTGAGCCACATTTGGTAATTTTCATCTCTGATTTTCTAGCGTGTTTTTTTTTAACAAGCCAAACAGACTTCTCTCAATGTTTATTTCTTTTACTGATAAAAACAGCTAGGATCTTCCTCTCCAAAGCATGAGATTGATTCTGTGAAACTTTGATGTCTCTCTAGAAAATTGGTGAGAAAATTTGCTATAAAAATGGAATGACATTGGATGTGGCTGTAAGATTCAGGAGGAAGTATTCTACTTGCTCTCCTATATTTAATCCATGTTCTAAAAAGAGTGGAAGCCATTCATTTGTGCTCTGATATTGAATATGGTTTCAGCTTTTTTCATTGGTGAAAAGTTCCCTTATAAAGCATAGATAAATGCCCCATCTCCTCTGGGATTTTTCTTGTTTTGCAGCACTTTGTATTGCTGCTAATGTGCTTCTCTAATCAGGCACCATCCTGCTTGCATCAAGATGATTCGTCTGGCATCAGGAATGAAAGCACAGTCAACATAATTAGGAAGAGCTACGAGCCTGCTGTAAGAGCTAGCTGCAAACTTAGCCCCCCTTGTATTCTAGAGTCATTAGAAACACTTCTCATTTCCCAAGAAATTGAAAACTAACTTAATTTTAGAATGGGTATGTTATAGAATATTTAAAGTGTGTTCACAGGCATGTGTGTGCAAAAGCAGGAATGAGATTAAAATAGAATATAATTCAAAGGCGATTATGTACAAATGATTGCGTGATTGTATAATGCATTCAAATCTATCTACAGAAGAAATCACAGTAAATCATATAACCAAAATTAATCTACTGTGGTTTTCCCAACTGGCCCAGAAGGCAGAGGGATTTAAATTCATCAGCTCGTCACGTACCACTCTTAAAATGTTTAAATGAGAAATCTCAGTAATCTTCATCTAAGAATCACAAATCACTCTGTAAATCGAATTGGCTAAAACACAAGGACGTAAGGAAGAATTATCTTCATTTTTGTGGCTGAAAGGTTTGGTTAAAAGATTTAAGACCAACAAAGGAATCAGTAGTAAAACAGACACTAGTCACTTTCTTTTAACCCCTGAGATCCTATTGCACTGCTTAATATGCTTATCAAAGTCTGTTTACTCTTTTGAAAATTTTTATTCATGCTTTTTATTATATAAGAAATAAATCTGCTTATATTCATTTCAAAGCCAGTATGAGAGTTAGCCACCATGTTCCAGTAAGATAGCAAATGCAAGTATTTGTGAACCCATGGAAAGAGAAATGGGTTTTCAAAAATAGCCATCGGACTGACAGGGTGAGTTGTCAAAGTGTAGGGAGATTGCCTTCTCACCAATCTGACAATGTTGACAGATACTGTGTGCCCTGGAAGAAAGACATTTCAAGAAGAAAACACTTATATTCAAAGTTCCCCAAGCTATGAGTGGAGAATTCATTTCAGATTGCCCTTTCAGACCTAGAGAAGGTATTTCTTTGCCAGTGGCTCAGTTATATAATTTGCCCCAGGTCATATATAAGTGAAATGAAGAGGTGCAGCCCAAAAAGCCTGTTCTATCTTCAGCATCCACCATTGTGCTGCAAAGTCACTGAATGATCTATTCTAGAATTCAACAGCTTCTCATTTCTCATGTTTGGCAGATTCCCTGCAGATTTTAACCTTATGTAACATCTACTCTTGGGGTTTCTGTGACATTTTTTTCTCAGTATGATCCCTCAAATGGCTGTCCCTTAGTTTTTACAATCACCCCCCCCCTTTCTTTCCCTATCTCTGCTTGCCCCTTAAATATAGGAATTACACAAGTTTCATTTTGTGGTTTTTAACTCTTTTCTTTTTTGTGAGTCCAGCGTGCATGAGCTCATCCATTCTCCAGAACTAATATCATTTGTATGTGAGGCATTTTTCAAAGCTCTGTTTCAGGTTATGAAGGGAGAACAAATGCCAAGTATTATGGTAACATGGAAAAATTAATCACTTTGTACTGGTCCTTGTTGACTTGATTTTAAGAGTGCTATTTCTAGATGACTTGATGTTTCATCCCTAAACAAAATAAACAGAGCTAAGTTACCTGGTGTCTAATGAGTGGATTTCAAGAACAAATAAAAATATAAGGAAAAAAAGACCTTTTCCCAGCTTGAGATAAAAACAGTTTTAGGGGCAATGGACAAACTGAGAAGCAGTGCTGATGATGACATAGGAAGAACTGAGAAGGAGGGACCATTCTTCATGACGTTTTGAAACTTAGCTCTTCTAACTTTCCCTAAAACAAGCAGCATGTCCAGAGATCTACCACAGGGAAGTCACAGACCTGGGGTCATCACCAACACTGCATTCCTGTCAACTAGATTCATTCATCCTAAGGGATAATGCCTGAACTCAGAGAGAGCCATGCTATGGGGTGAATGGCAAGAGCATTGCTCATAAATGATCAGTATAGTTGGGTTAGACTCAGTTGGGGCAAGCCAATCCTCTTCCTTTTATGTACTCTCTCTGGCTTGGGACCATCCAGAATCTGGGCTGATACTCATTTATCCATCTTCCACTTCTAAGATCCAGATATGAATTAACAAATTTCTGAGATGTCCTTATGAATACTCCACTGACACCTCATCTTCTCCACCTGCATACATCTTTTTTTGGAGGAGGTTGGTAATTAGGTTTATTTATTTATTTATTATTAGAGGAGGTACTGGGGATTGATCCCAGGACCCTGTGCATGCTAAGCATGCGCTCTACCACTTGAACTATACCCTCCCCCCACCTCATACTTCATCTTTGATAATGGCATTATCATCCACTTGACCACTCAAGTTATTAACCTCAAGTTTATTTCTCCTTCTCCATTAACCAGTTCACATCCTGTGGTCTCTAAGTTCTGTCCCTTTTATTTCAAGAGTATCTCAAGCATCTTTCTTCCTCCAGATCTTTGCTGCTACTCTCCAGGCTCAGGTTCTTAGTCACCTCTCCTCTGTCTCCCCAGCTCTAGCCTCTTCTTTCCAGTTCAATCTCCACATTGTTGCCAAAATTATTCTTCTAAAACTCCAATCTGATCACGTCATTTCTCTTCCTCAAAAATCTTTAATGACTGCTCTAGCTTCTACAACAGAACCCAAATTTGTGAATATGAGAGGAGACCCAATATTTATCTCCAAGCTTTTTTTTCTCCCTTGGCCTCATTTTCTCCAACCCACCCCTGCTCCAGATACACAAAATGGTTTCATGTTCTCAGAATGTGTCCTTCACTCATGCCTTTATGCACTGCTTTAGAAACTCCCCCTCTATTTCCCCTGTCCTTCCTGGATTCCTTTTCCCCATAGGTTTTATGTGAACTTGATTCCCACCATTTATTACTGTTTATCCTGGGCTGTGGTGTGTTGTGTGTGATCTGTTTCCCTCACTTGACTCTGAAGGCCTTGAGGCCACTGTACCAGATGAGGATGTACCACTCAAAAAGTATTTGTGGCATTTATTCATTTCCTATTTAAAAAGATGTACACATTATGAGACTACTCTAGCCAAAAGCACTCTAGAAGAGACAAGACAGCAGGATGTTAGAAATGGTTATTTTTTGGCCTGAGAATCTACTGTGGGGCTGGCCTGACTGACATCAGGATACATCAGGATGCAAAAAAAAAAAAAAAAAAAAAAAGCGAGAGTGAAATATTGTTCCTTTCCATGTGGACATTTCCAAAGGAAATAATCTCCAGGGCTTTGTTTTTGTCAGATTAAGGGCATCAAAGGGGGACACAGAGAGGGATTTGACGAGAGAAGATTGATGAGGGGTTTCTTTGGGCAGAGATGGCAGGCTGTCTATAATTCACTCTTTTCTTTTGGGGGAGCTGTGGGGAGATGTTGCCTCTAACCCTAAGCTTAATACAAAGAGGATTCTAATGGTTGGAGCACGTTGAAATACATTCCCTGATGTTGGCAGGCATCAGATTCACACAGGCTGGAGAAATCTAGCAGCCAGAGCAGGGCTGACGGCCCTGGTTGTGGGGCTGCAGGGGCACTGCTGAGTTGGGATCTGCCTCCACTCCTGGAATAAGAAGGGCAGGTAATCCAAGAGGGCCCAGGGAGGGCCATGCAGGAGAGGGAGCTGGAGAAAGTTGTCTTGTGTCCTATCCAGTAAGCCTGCCTGGATGGGAGAGAAGCCTCGGCAGGAAGAGGCTGGAGGTGTACCCCTGGAAGCCCACAGAGAAAGAGGAAAAATCCTCTTCAGTCACCTGCAAGACACAGATGCCCAGTCTCCAACCAAGTAAGGCATCTCCTCTTCCCTTATTTCCCCTTATTCTCCCAGCTTTCTCCCCAGAGGGAGCCAAAGCAGCAACTGGCAGGAAAAAGAGAAAGCAAGTCCACAAGGAGAAAGCAGGCTTGCTGCCTAAGGGAGACCTGAGCTGGGCAGGAGTAGAGAGATCGCCCCCATCAGCCTTGGAGTGTTGACTGTTCCTTGGGTCGGATAGTTCATTTCTGAATTGAGACTTTTTTTTTTATAATTGAGAATCTTTTTATAGCCAAAAGACTTATTATCCGAGAGTGACTAAGAAGTCAGGAGTCTGCCCAAGTCTTCAGCTTGAGGCAGGGGGATCTTTCTTCCACTGCATAATGTTTAGAGGAACTGTGAGAGACAAAAATAAATCTGTGTTTTGATCGCAATTTGTATGAGTCACACTTGCTCAACACATTGGTTACACAGGAAAAGGGAAAAATTAATACTCAGGTGTCCACATAATGAGTGCTTTCTGATTTGTCTACAATTGAAGCAAAAAAAAAAGACTGAGAAGTCCTCTTGGTATCTATTTGTATCTTAGTTTTCCGATGTTAATGGAAATCATCTTTTGTTTGTTTGTTTGTTTACTAATGTTAAAAATCAAATAAGACTAACAAAAGTGTGCATTCCACATCAAAAGCTTGATCAGGTGTTCTCACATTTTATGCTGTGAATTGTCGACCCTTGTTTTATAAGGAGAATCTAAGTGACATGCCATGCTTATAATGAAAGCAAGGGATTTAATTCAGTTATTAGTGTCATACTAGAGAAAGAAAAACAGCCTTTAAGAAAGCTGCACAGTGCTGGAAGCAAAGGTGATGTTAAAACACAGTCATTCCTCAGTATCTTCTGGGGACTGTTCCAGGGCCCGCCTCGCCTGCGGACACCAAAATCTGCGGAGGCTTAAATGCTTTATGTAAAACAGCGTGGTACAGTTGGTCCCCTGTACTTACAGGTTTTACATATGTGGATTCAGCAGTTGGTTGAATCTGGGGATGCGGGACCCATGGATAAGGAGGGCCAACGGTATTTAGCAACTGGCACATTATCATGTTAACACATACATTAGAAAAAAATGCTCCTATTCTCTAAACAATATGAATTACGAAATTGCTTGTCAAGTGATGTGTATTGTAGCACAAATAGTTCATCCAATTTTCCTAATAGTTTCCAAATACATTGCTGAATTTTAGAAATGGCTGGTTGATATTTGCTTGACATACATGTTACTCGCTAAATAATGCCTTTTGTATGAGCCCTGACTTGACACAGAGAATGGCAGAAAGTTGTTCTAATGACTTCCTATTTAATTGTCACTGGATGACTTGTATTTATATTTTTTTAAAGAGAGAATTTCTCTTTACATAAATGACATTGTTTATGATCCATAATCATCTTTAACCATTTACTGCATTAACAGCAAAACATGAACATTCTTCTAGCCCTTATAATGCTGATATTTTTACATAATATATATTTGGTATCTTTATTCTTGATTGTCAGGAAAACTGTTTATTTGAATATTTAATTGGGTCACAACTAATCCGTTAGACCAGATAAGACATCTTGGGCTGCTTGGATTCAAATTCCATCTCTGTCTGTTAAGTTTTAAACAATGTCTCTCTATGCCTCAGTTTTATCATCTGTAAAATGGGGAGACTGATAATTACAGTACTCAAAGGAGTTAACATATGTTTATAAGGATGCCTATAAGAGACAATCACTAAATAATTATAAAAGTAATGTTAATGCCCACTTCATCTGGGCTTTTTGATGGGTTTTAGATGGAAGTGAATTTCAACAGGGACCATAAAAAGGCTTTACCGTAGACAATGCTAATCTCACATGGCCCCATGGGGCCTATCATTGCTCACAACCTCCTTCTATTGTTGGCCTCAGGAGCCCCCATTACCTCCTCAGTGCCTGTTGCCCATCTCTATGCTTTGGTAAGAGTTAAAGTCTTGTGGTGACTTCAATTCCTACCAGCAACCATAGAAGGGACGTTCTGGGGAAAATGAAGACTGGTAGCAGGTGACCACAGCAAGGTATGGTTATATAAGCACCAGGTACCTGCCCACCAGGAGCCCAGAAAGTGCTGTCTTTTTTGTGGGGGTCCAGCTGGGCAGGCTGGCTGGTGGACCAGCAGGCTGCTAGAAGCCAGTATAGACAATCTGAGCTTCCTGGAATAGCTGGTGATGCACAAGCCAGTCCTCCAGGGACCCTGAGGGGATCATAGCAACTGGTGAGGCCTGGAAGGCTGGACTTTTGGGGTCCCTGGAGCAGGATCTTGGAGGCTCTCTGCTGTATGAGCAGTAACCTCTTAGGTGCTAAAACCAGAGGAGGTTGGCCTGGGGATAGGTCTGGGTGATGAAAGGCGGGCATTGGTGAGGAATAGGTTTGGCAGCAAGTCTTTCAATATTATAACAACTTACTCAACTGAATGTGGTGTATGTTGATGCAGATCTGCCCTGCGTTTAAGAACCTGTCACTTGCTTGACTAGGTACTAACATCTTTCCTCTGTGCCTTTCTTCTGCTTCTAAAAGTAATAGGTAAGTAGCCCATAATAAGATGATAGATTTTTGTTTGTTTTGGTTTTTTTTGCCATTTCTCACTTGACAATGAGATTTTTATTTATCATAGGGTGGGGAAGCAAGGAACCAAACCCCACTGTATTTTTCTTTTTTCTCTGCTTTATTGAGAAATATTAAAGGTGGGAGCAGAATTTTAAATGTGTTTATCATGGACATAAAAATTACCAGTTGCTACTGTTAAATCAACAAACTTCTTAAAGTTTTTTTTCTTTTTTCCTTGAGACAGGGCCAAAGTCTTAAAAATTGATTTCCCAGGCTCCCAGGCTCCCTGCAGATTCTGATCTGATCTGCCCAACCTGACCTTTTCCCTCCTCCACTCTAGGATTGGGGCTTGAACTTTTGGGTTTTTGTTTCACAGAATGAGGAAGAAAATGGGAAAGAGGGAAAGACAAGTGGGTCTAGGCCAGACGTTACAAACGCAAAATGCCACAGTAATAAGTGAAAGGGAACAACGTGGGCGTTGTGGACAAGTACAGGGAATGGACCCATCTCATCATTCATGGTCCAGCTCTAGCCAGTTGTTATGAACCAGCACAGGCCCACTGTTGCCAAACCTTTTAACCTTTCAAAGATCCAAATCTAGGAGCGTGTGTGGGTGTGAACCTTCTTGAGTTTGAAAACACTGTGAAGGTCAAACACACATCTGGAGGCCTCAGGTCTATTAACCTCAACTAGGCCTGGGGCAGGAGATTTTAATAGAATTTGAGGGCAAAGTGGGAACAGCTGTGGTGTGTTTGTGATGCAAAGGCATGAGAGGAAAAAAGGAGCCTTTAGGGCTGTGTCTATGATGTTTCTTCAAGGTATTTAAGAAAATCTAGAAGACAGTATTTTGAAATAATTTTTAGGTTTCTGGAAAGTGTACTTTTGACAGGGACAACATTCTAGCCTTGAACTGTTTGGGTCATAGTTCTACATCATAGGTGCCATATCATGAAAGAGAAACATTCCCCCCCCACCCCCAAAAATACACTATGTAGAGAGTTATCCTGCCATCCTACACTATTTCTGAATTACTGGTCTCTTCTCAAGGCAAGGATATTCTTCTTTGCCTTGTTAACAACAACAACAACAAATCAACTTTTATTATGGCACATGGCTAATTATTAGAGAAATGCAAATGAAAACCACAAGGTATCAGCTCATACCTGTTAGAATGGTCGTCATTAAAATGTCTACAAATAACAAATGTTGGAGAGGATATGGAGAAAAGGAAACCCTCCACTGTTGGCTGGAATGTAAATTGGTACAGCTACTATAAGAACAGTATGGAGGAGGTTCCTTAAAAAACTAAAAAATAGAACTACCATATGATCCAGCAATTCTACTCCTGGGTATATATCAAAAAAAAAAAAAAAAAACACCCAAAATACTAATTAAAAGAGATACATGCACTCCAATGTTCATAACAGCACTATTTACAATAGCCAAGCATGGAAGCAACACAAGTGCCCATCAACAGATGATTGGATTAAGAATCTGTCATACATATAATGGACATTAATCATAATAGCCATAAAAAAGAATAAAATGGTGCCATTTGCAGCAACATGATTAGATCTAGAGTATTATGCTTAGGGAAATAAGTTGGACAGAGAAAGACTAATACTACATGATATCACTTACACGTAGAATCTAAAAAATAACACAAATGAATGTTTATACAAAACAGAAACTGATGTAGGAAACAAACTTATGGTTGCCAAAGGGGAGAGGGAGGTGGGGAGGAACAAATTAGGAGTATGGGATTAACAGATACAAACTACGATATATAAAATACATAAGCAACAAGAATTTACTGCATAACACAGGGAATTATATCCAATATCTTGTAATAACCTATAATGAAATACAATCTGCAAAAATACTGAATCACTATGCTGTACACCTGAAACTAACACAATATTGCAAATCAACTATACATCATTTAAAAAAAAAGACTTCTTGTAATTCATGCTACCAGACAAATAAATGTCTTACTCCCCTGTGGTTTAAAGGCTTCCTTTAGGAAGGATAACACAGATGCTAATCTTAAAAAATTATTTAATAATAATTTGACTTGTTCAAGATGCAAATCCTACTCATGATTTTGGCTAGATTGTACCAAATCTGCATTATTGGTAGAAGAGGTAGGTTTCAGCCAAGTGAGAATGACACATGTCTAGAAAACCTCCAATTCAAAAGTGATTCTTCCACCTGTCACACATTTCTACCACTTGGTGACTAAACTCTTACATCAGAGTTGATGCTGTCCTCTCAAATAGTCTTAGGGGTCATTTTTACCTGTGAGTAGGTGGCAATGAAGCTTTCTCCTCAAGCATATTCATAGCAACTGGATGAGCTGAGTGCTTCTCAGACTTTAATGTGCAGAGGAATCACCTAGGGGAATGCTGTAAATTGGTCTGGGTGTGGCCTGAGGATTGCTCAGAACAAGCTCCCAGGTGAAGCCTGGGCACAATCTGAGCAGCAAGGAGCTGAGGATGAATAAAGATAGAGAACAGGGCGTGTGGATGGAGGGGATGTGTTTCCATGGCCTGCACAGCACCAATTTCTCTCTTTTCTGGTGGTAGCAGCCTGACTTGAATTGGAGGAAAGCATTCCAGTCCATGATTAGTTTATGTAGTTCAGATGATGCCATTCTCGCTTTCCTCTCCACCCACCCCAACCAGCTGTGATGGAGGTAGGAATGTGACCCAACCCTGGCCGATCAGCACAATTGAGCAGGTGACCTAAATAGTTCAATGATTTTCAGACCCTGCATTTTGGCTAGTGTTTTTCGGAAAGAGGCTTTTGGGGGGAGGTTGTGAAACCTAGAGTTTCCAGTGATCACTATGAGAGGGGTGCCTGCCTGAGAATGAATTCAACACAGAGGAAACAGAATTAAAATTTGGAAAAAGAAAAATTCCTGGTGACATCTTTTGAGAGCCTGGATTCAGAGTTAAAAAAAGAAAGATTCTTAATGACCTTTTTTGAGTGCCTGGCTAGATCTGCCTAGTTGGTTACTTGAGCCTCAAAATTTGCCTTTATACTTAGCCCAACTTGAGTTTCTTTCATCTGCAACAGATAGCATCCTGCTAATACAGTGGGGATAGGGCCTGACACAGTAGAAAATTCAGCATATAACTGTAGCCATCTCTTCAAAATTTTTCTTTGGTTGGATCAAGCAATATATATTATATTATATTATATTATATTATATTATATTATATTATATTATATTATATTTTATTTTATTTTATTTTATTTTATTTTATTTTATTTTATTCTTTTTTTCCCAGAGAAGAAGAAGAAACAATCCCAAACTATCAGTTAGGTGACAAGCAATTTTATTTTGCAAAACAATCACTATACAGCAACAAATACATTTGCAAATTTTGATTGAAAAACATGAACTAACTACAACCAGCCATTGAAGAAATGCCTTTCTATGGTAACAGGCTCTAGAATTATCAGAAGAAAGAAACCCCCCACAGATTTGTAGCGGCATGTTGGAACCTTGGAATCCCAGCATACAGAGTATACTTTTTGTTGATTTTTTTTCTTTTTGCTAAAGTTGAAGTAGATTTCCATGATTGACATTTTCTGAGTTTAAAAATAAGCTTTTTCCTGCAGAGGGACTTGGCCTCAACCTACATACCCAGGCTAAAAATCCTAGGTGTGAAAAACCAAACATCAGTGCTGATTTTAGTGCATCAGTCTTTGAAGGAATGCCTAGAATTTGCCTTTGCAAGCCATAAATCTATCTTTTCTGGCTACTTAGACCATGAATAGTTTACTTTCCTCCTTTGTGTGGCATGAAAAAATAGGAGAAAATACTATAGTTGCAACTATGTCAGAATCAACCACATTGAGATTATTCATTTAATACTATTGACGTGATGTTATATTTTGGCTGATAGTCCCATTTCCTTCTGTATGACTCTGAGTGTGTGGAGAAGGCCAGCTACCATTAGTCCATGTTTCCATTTAACCAAGGGCCTGCTTCAGCCTTCTTCAGCTATACCTAGTTGGTGTTACACAGGTGTCTCGCTTGTGGGTGGGATTTCAGCCCATCACCCTGCTGGAACTCAGCAGGAGAATCCAGAGAGAGTTGGTTCCTAAATGAACATGGCCTTTGAAACTCATCATGAACTCGGATCTCTCCTGCATCGTTGTAAGGTACCCAATTATTGGCTGCAGGTGACCCAGAGAGAGAGTTGGCCTTTTAACTCTTCACAGCTCTGGATTACTTATGTATCTTTAAACAGGTTCTCAAAGGCTAAAGCCAGAGAGAAACTGGCATTAATAGATCTAGAAGTGGAACTATGAAGCTTTGATTTCTAGATCAGCGTATGGATGTCCCCACAAGAGTGGTGTTCAAAAAGCTTAATTTGTGTCGTTAATCTTGAGAGTGAAGGCAAGATGGGTTCCACCCTTTCTTCCCATAAGAAGACGTTGAGCCTGTGTTTCCCTCTTTTACAAAATGATCAGTTTCATTTTGTTAACTTTTTATAAAGAACTGCATTTCTATATAAAGCAAGGGCATTTATATTTTTATAAATCATTATCATTTTGCTGTGATTTGAAGCAAACATTTATTTTAATGCCAAATCTAATTTGTTGGTACTTCAAAAAATCTTTATTTTAGACATGTATTTGTAAGAAATATTTTAATATGTAGAGCATGTTTACTCATTCTTAGTGTTCATAAACATTTTAAACCAGTTTGAAAAAAAATACTTGTTTCACAGTTTAAAACTGTTCTAATCAGCTGTTAACTTCTTTCTAGACTTTTAATCACTATCTAACTCTATCAAACACATAAGAAAATACTATAAGCCTCCACACAGCTATTCTTCCTTCTCCTATTTTCTGGTGCATTTCAAGGGAAGCTGATGAATAAAATAAAATGCCCAGATTGGTCAAATCAAAACTCAAAGCAATTATCAGGCAGAAAATAGACACATCCATAGGCCTGATTAGTCATCTCTAAGTTTTTGACTGTGCTATAAAATAACTGACCTATAAATCGCTTCAGAAACATTTGCCTACGTAAAACCTCTTAGTTGAGAATGAATGGTGCACTTTTACTCTTAGTTTTCTTTTATGGAAGTCACATTGGTTGCAGTGTCCAATGGGTCACAAAATGGGATCCGTGTGTCTCTGTCTTTGCATCCCTTGGCTTCTTTTTAAGATGCTACTATATCCTAGCTTGTTGCCTCAGTCCATGTTCATCATTTCCTCCTTTATATATGAGAACTGACTTGGCTCAAAGGGACCAAACAACTACTGGACCATTTGCCTTTAACTGTTTAGATCCAGCCTACCAGCCCTGAGCAAGGAAAAAAAAAAAAAAAAAACAAACAGATAAACTACTTAAAAGCATCCATCCATCCTGGTAACTCATTGCCTTATTCAGGCTATTGACTATTTCATTGCTTATTCATAAATCTAAGATGAATGATTTGTGAGAAGAAATAACTGATTTGCGATTTCTGGACTACATATAAAGTCAGAATAGTATTATCTACTGATAAATAATAGTAAGTAATACAGTGTTGCTTTATAGAGTGCAATGTTGGAGTCCTGAAAAACGGATTTAGATATCTGCATCTCCAATGCTGTGTACCTACAGCTTCTCAAAATACCATCTATTTCTCTTCAGGTCAAGGGATCTTGACTTTGGGTAAGAAAGCCAAATACTTCTGTTAGATAATTTAGTAAACAGGTACTATTTGGAAGAATGGGGTAACGTGCCCCAAACTCCCACTATAAGTTTCAACTTTAGCAAATGGAAAAAAAAAAAAGGAAAAGAACTCTTAAGAAGTCTGTTTCATGAATGATTACAGGAATAAAACCCAAACTATTCCATGATTCAAAATAAGATAAATCCATAATCCTAAACCAACAATCTGTAAACCCTTTTATGTATAACTGGACCCACCCCCACAAATTCCATGTTGGTGAAAGTAAAGAAAAATACATTTTTCTAGCATCACGGGAGAGACTTGTATCTGGCACTAAAACAGGGTAATA
This sequence comes from Camelus bactrianus, assembly GCF_048773025.1. Lineage (NCBI taxonomy): Eukaryota > Metazoa > Chordata > Mammalia > Artiodactyla > Camelidae > Camelus > Camelus bactrianus. The sequence continues at coordinate 72,078,221 of NC_133543.1, forward strand.
GCTTTGAGTTGTTACAGGAAGCAACTTCATGCTAAAACTTTTTGTCTTTTTTAACTTTTTTTTTTTTTAAAATAGGGAAAGAACCTTGCTAACATCTACTTTCACATACCTAAAATTGCAACACCAAAGGGTGCAGGAGACACAGATACTGTGAATAAGGAAGTATAATATTCAAGTATATGAGGAAGTATCACAAATGGCCACAGAGAAATATATATATATATTTATATCTATAATACTGTATCAAACAGATGGAAAGGGAATGTGAAACTGGTAGTGTGGACACACATCTAGCTGATCAACTGACATTCTAATCAGACACGAGTCCATCCTAACGGAAGTGCTTCGTTCCTAAGAGATGCACTTTACATCGCTTCCTCAACCACAGCTCAGATGCTTTGTAACTATTTTGTAATTAGTTAAATAATTTATTGGATTGACTTATACTCTGATATAACTATCCAGGTCCCAAATGTTAATAACTTAATTGAATCTTTCTTCCCATTTATACAAAATAACGCTTAAAAAAAAAACCCTTATTTCTTACACGCTCTTCCCTTTCTGCAATCAGCCTCCTTGATTTAATTTAACCTGTAATAAGTTACAACGGGCAGCTTTTATCTTTTGACCCAGCAACAGAATAGTGAAATGAGCAGCTTGGATTTTTAACAAGGCTTTTCAGAATGTAGTGGACAGCCTTCAGGCACATGAAAGGTAGAAATGCAATTTTTAAAATAATAATACTCCATGCAAAACAGAGCAGAGCAAAAATAATTGTCCAATTGTACTCATGTAAAGCCAGTGTCTTCCTGTTGCAAATGGAAATCAAGTCAATTTCTGCATATACTATTCAATTTTTTTTTATAAAATGGTAACAATTACTACAGTTTGGAAATGAGATTATTTATTTCATGGTTTGTAAAGAATGAATATAACACCTGCTCAGAGCCCACTCCTGCCAAGCGCTCATGCCTAAATAGTATTACTTCAATGCTAAGTGAGAAGTATCTCACAAGCCCTGCTTAGCGAGTGCGGCAGTGACGTCCTCGGCCAAGGTTGCAAGCTGAGGGGACTCGAGCAGGTTGATGCTTCCGGAAGAGGAGACGTTGCTGAGCCGCCGGGGGGATGCCACGCTGGACCTGCCCGGGGACTGCGTGATGATCTCGGCCCCATGGTCCACACGGGCCTTCGCGTGCTCTCTGAAGTTCAGCTTTTGGCTGTCAATCTGTTCAAGACAAGCATCAGTCCTCATTAACTCAAGCGTCTTAACTGTCCCCACGCTCTCTCTCTCTGTATCCCAGAGCTGATATGTCACTTCTATGCAGCTCTGCTGTCCCTGCTTCTTGGGAGCTGTTATGATGAAGAGTATTTCAGAAGGATTTAAGAAAAAAGACAAGATCAGCTCTTGGCTTAAGATCTTGTTTCTTACCTTGACGTTTCCACCTCCAGGTACGTGGTGAGCGTTGTCAAGCGAACCGACTTTAGCTTGGGCCTTTTCTTTGAAATCCAGTTTCACGCTCTCAATTTTCACACGCCCACCACCTGTGTATGAGAGGAGAAAGGCTTTTTACATGCCTTGCTAAAATTAAACCTTATATTTGTGGTAACTATCTCCCCAAAATGATTATAGTAGACAGACCATCTGCAAACCACAAACTTAACTCTACTATCCTTCTGACCATGGGTGTGAAAGGAATCTTTTAGAATTTCTAGCTCATACCATTTTCTCCATACCGTCCAAGAGAGTGATGGTATCTTGTACCATCCTTTTTGGTACCATTATATGGATTGCTTCACACAGTAATACTTTTCTCCTCGACTCGTGTCTAGCCTAAGATATCAGAGGCGGTTTTTCTTAAGATTGTAATGGAAGTATCATATGTATGCTTCCTAAAACTTGGAACATTTAGTCTCTTGTTCCTATGGGAGCAAATTAAATTGAAACGAAGCTTGCTATCTTTTTTCATGGTACTAGGTCACTTGTCCAAAGAACAATTAGGCTAGCATATACGTGCATACGTGGGTGAGATACTCATTTGTAAATTTTCAGCATTGATAGTTTGACTGAGGAAACTGGAGTCGAGAGCTAGGTTGTTTAAGAACTTCCGTTTTAATTAGATGGAGTGAAAGGAAGAGAATTTTAGGCGAACCCATTCTTGTACAGATGCCAGAGGACCAATCCGACACTGACTCTGATCTGATGATATTGAGACAGAGATTTGATCGTGCCATTTCCTTACATGCTAATGAGTCTGACACTCGAGGACGTGCTGACAGATGCGAGTGCCACGAGCCAGCCTTCAGTGACACTCCCCATCTCTGCACGCCTTTCTCAGGCTCGTGACTGCAAGGAGTTCTACACTGAGGAGGAATTTGTTGTTTTTTTTGCCTGTTCTTGAGTCTGTCTGCTGATGTCTTTCACCTGGAAAAATGAAGCTGGATTAGATGCCTTTGCCTGTCTTGGTTTTGTCTGTGTGCATTTTGGGGAAGGCCAGTGGTGAGCCATGTGATCCTCTACTCTCATCGCATCTGTCTTGGGATTTCGGTTTGGGAAAAATACCTGAGGGACTGACTCTATGGAAACGTGGAAAAGGCTTTCCAGTTTTGGACTCTTGATGCTTATTTATCTCTGTAGATCAAAGAGAAAGGTCAGCTAAAGCTTCACAGGTCTCTTTGGCCTTGTGGTATTTTTCTCATGTGATACCTAGACATTTATATTAACATCCAGTTACCTAGCCAGGGGCACCTTGAAACCGTATGGTGTTACTGGATTACATTTTGAAGATTCACTCATTCTTCTCCCAAAGGCTTAGGATGTGCATGATGTCATTTAACTCGTGCTTACAGGAGACATGCAGTGGTCCTCCCCTCACAGGGTACGGGGCTGCTATCCTTCCTACATTTTACCGGGCGCCGTGGGTCTCACTTGTTGGTTATAACAGGATTAGTGTGATTCATAAAACATACTTGTCTTGGTTAGAGGCTGGAGGATGTTGAGCTTTCAACTAGGTGAGATTAACTTTTTTGGGATCTTGTTTTTCTATTTTTTGGTAGCCTCTGATAGAAATGATCTTTTCAAGTTTTCTTTTATGATGATATATTGTGACAAGGTAACCCAGTTAACATTTTTGTTGAATTGTATTTTGCGAGAGAGAAGAAAATAACAATGTAATATTGACCCAAAATATATTCTAAAAGGAAGCTGGAGATGTCTATTTTTGTTGAAGCCCTATTAGGTATTTTTATGTAACTATTAGAGAAGCCCATTTGAGTTCAGAGATCTTCGCCTTGAGTTCTGAAGAATTCTGGCTGCATCAGAAATAGACACTGTGAAAGACTATAATTCTCATCAAGCTTCCTATGTCCTGAGGTGAAGCTGATAAGACCAGATATGTCAATCTGTGCCTCTGGGTGTTGAATTGTTTCCTTTATTTTCCCCTGAGACATTCCACATTACAAAGTAACTTTGTGAAAAGCTTGCTGTTGTCAAGGATCGTTGTGCTAACACTTCTTTATGGATTTAGTCATCTGATTGATTTATTATGAAGCAAGAGCTAGATTTAGAAATATGTGAGAGCCCGTGACAGTAGCCTTTTCTAACCAGCAAGTCTTACACAGAATATTTCCTTATCTATGTAAGATTTTTCTCCAGATCCCAGGTGAATTTAACTAATTGTATACTTACTGTCTTGAATTAAAGAATCCAGTATTTTCTTTTGTGTTCTGGAAGAAAAGAGGCAGTGTGGCCAAATACTTCCATCACACTGTTGGCATAGTACAAAGTAAATTAAGTGTTTGTGGTCTTAAGTTACAGACGGGCTCCATGTGGGAGCGTGTCCTTGCTGTCTCATGAATGACAGAGAAGCTGATTCCAGGGTAGCAGCTCTGAAACTAGTAATGGAGATTCTTTATACAGAGGTTTCTAACTCCTTGATCTGCTTTATGAATACTCTGCCAAAGTGAAACCCAATCTCTAGACATGTTCCCAATGCATGTATATGTTTTGAAACTTACCTATCTACCTTTGTTTTTTAACTAATAAATTCTTCTTAATAATCTGGTTAGAAATCTCACTGGGCTCAACCATTCTTTTACCTTGTTCTGATAACATCTGAGACAGCGATGAATGGGAATAACCTATTATCTGGTTTAATTAAGATGCCAAGCATAGGTGGTTAAAACTGATTGCTTCCTCTTGTCCTTCAATTGTATTTATCAATTGTGTCAAAATATTCTGAAGAAAATTACAAATTTGATAGTTGTCCATTATTTACACACGCATGGAGGTGGAATTTAGCAAAAACATTACATGATAAGAAAAAAAGGCTCAATATGTTAGATTCACAAATTAAAGAGGGAAAAAAACCGCAGAAAGTACGAATACAATTCTACTTCAGAGCACTAGTCCTATGAGATATTCTAGAAAAACAAGAAGTCCACAGTCAAATGAGTTGGAGAAACACTGCCTTCTACTAAGGATTCACAATGCTTATTGAGCTACTAAAGGATCTGGGAAATTCAGCTGAAAAATACATTTTTTCAGCTTTGCATAAGTCCAATTCCTTTTTCACATAATGTAGAAAAACAATTTCTTGAAAAATCTTTGGAAATGCTCCTTTCAGCCCATGTGTTATGTATGACTACATGGCCCGATGTATTTTATAGGCTATGTATTTCAGAAGAGCCCCAACAAGCATGCCAAGTGTATAGAGATAAATGCATCTTATGTACCTTTTAGTTTTTAACATGTCCTATGGTATGTGGCCTGTTCGTGGTAACTTGAGTTTACTTGTCCAAATGGAGATGGCTTGAAATATCTAATTTAAGTTTCTATTAATAAAAGCATGAAGTATCAGGTTTGGAAATGTCCTTCCAATTAGATACTTCACAGCAACAAATATTTTGTTTGTCGATTTCTTGAATCCAATCAGTATCTCTCAAACTACTGAAAAGCACCATTTACCTGGCCTGTGGCGGATGTTCTTCAGGGAGCCGCATTTGGAGGTCACATGACTCAGGTCTATCTTCTTGGTAACAATCTGCACCTGTGTGAGCCACAAAAAATACGCTTAAAATAGTTTAGACATGAACAAGCCCCCAAGCTCATACATAAAATCTAGAGACATATCCAAACTCACAACATAAAGCAACATAGACATACACAGGAAAATACAGTCTTCCATATGGCCTCCCATATGTTTGGTTGGAAAGGAAAACCCAAGTGAAAGAAAGTCCTAGAATAGAAGATTTTATTAGTAGAAAACAGATCATGCCACAAGGGGACAGAAACACCTGGATTAATAAGGCAAGCTTCCCCTCAGAGAATGAAGCCACACCGTGTTAACCTTTCCATAAGCAAAGAGCCACATGAACAGAGAAATTATTCTTTAAAAAGTGATATTTTACTTAAAGGTGACCAACACTGCTCATAAATAAAAAAAGCCCAACATTGTTTTAAGAAACAACAAGAAAGCTCTAAACGTGCTTTTCTAAAATATTATCGTCATGTCTTGGCTGAATGGAATTTTTCTTGCACACCAATTTATAAAGTGATTGCAACATTTTTTCTTCTGTTTTACTTAAATGATTTTATCTTGGTTCCCAAGTGTGGCTCCTGGTTCATTTGCATCAGAGCACATGGGTATTACTGAATCGGACACTGTGGAAATGAGGCCAGGGAACTGGCAGACTTGAACAAGTGATTCTTCTTTAGGGGAAAGTTTAGGACTACTGTTTTAGAGGTTGGAAGCTCCCCCACTTACTTTAAGATCATCAGTTGTCTCAGTTTATCCTTTTCTATGTGGGTGTTTTGACCAGCAGCACCTATAGCAGAGAGCAGCTGGGTCCACCCTGCTATACCCTCAAGTTATTTACCAGGACTGAGATTGCTCCTGTGAGAGCACCACGTGGTGTGCACGTACAGTCAGGGCCACAGGGAGGAGGGCAACCACGTCCCTGTAAATACTAAGCCCTGTACCCTAGAAGGAGCCCAGCAAACCTTGCTGTGTGGTCTTCCCACATGTGACACTTTCATGCTCCGTGGAGCTACTCTGAACATCAGGTGACAGCTCCTGCTAGGAGGCACTGGCTTGTCTCTCCGTTCACTGCTTGACTTCACCTCTGCCCAGCTGAAGAACAAGGAGCCAAGACTTACTGGACAGATGAGAATTCTGGGTTGGATACTCTGTAAATTACTTGAGTCACAGATGGCCAAAATCTGAAGTTTAGGTGACAGGATCTGTAGTACAGAGAGTCAGCCTGTTCACCTGTTTCACTGTTCTAATTTTACAGAGAACCACGCTTACTTTAGCTGGAGTTTGCCTGTTTCAACTCTTCCTCAACCACATTTGAGAAACGTGGATTCATCTTTTCCTTCCTTTCATAGGATATTATTTCCACTCAATTTAAGAGACAGGAAAAAAAAATCCCATCAAGACGAAGGGTGTACTGGGACTTGAATCCTTTCACGTTGAATTACAGATGAGCCCTGCTTCACCAGCTGTGTATTATTCCAAATGATATCCCAACTCTCATGAATAATAAAGCACAAAAGATTGACATTATATACTTTGGGTACTTTCAGGCACAACAGTCTTTGCCTCAAGAGTAATTTAAACGGAGCAAGAAAAGTGTGTGTCCAGCTGACGTTCGCAGGGCAGTAGAAACAGCGTGAGAAAATACCTTGAAGCCAAAGGCCAGCAAACAAAATCGGCAAGTGAAGAGGGTTTTCCATCTCCCTGAATCCCATGGCGTACCACCTTGCAAAAGCAAGAAACCCACTGATGATCTTACAGGGAAGGATGGGAAGCCCATTACCGAGAGTGCGAGGGTGACAAGCTCCCACGCCCGGGGGACCTGTGGAGCAGCAACCAGAAAGGGGAGTGTGCTGGGGGGGGGGGAGGCAGGAAAGGAGATGAAGTGCTGGCTGTGCACGTGTTTCCACACACTCAGGACAGCTTCCGACAGAAGCTTCTACTTACATTTCCGCCCCCAGCAGAATGTTTGATGTTATCCTTTGAACCACATCTGGACTGAACCTTGCTAAAATCGATCTTCTTGTTTAAAATCCTAACCTAAAAGGAATTGGAGGTAACTTCACTGTACATTTTTCTCTCAACACGCTGGATGGAGGGAAGCAAAATGTTTGGTGCCGAAGAGGCTCCCAACACTCTTCCACCTACGTCATCATTTAAGAGAAAAAACTAACACCGAAACAGAAGAGCAGATCTAGCATATAAACATGAGCCATTTGCCGTCCCTACACCCAAAGGCCAAATGTATGAGATCTAGGTATCCCAGCTGCAGGCAGGTGTAATCTGGAGACAAGGAGAGAAATAGAAAAGTAAAACTGAATTATCTGGGTGGAGGAGGCTTCCAATACTGTGGGCCACACTGAGACTCAGGGCCACTCTCTGGAAGGTCCAGTAGTCTAGTTCAGCCCGGGGTCCTGAAGGATACGCCAGTGCCCCATTTCCCTTACCCCCTGCAGCGTTAGCCGTCACAATGAGGAATCACCTGCTACACCTGACGTGACTGGATGATTGGTCCACGTAGCACAGGTGAGGTTCACAACTGGCCTGTCTGGATGCTACAGGAAAGGGTTCTCACTCATTCAAGGGAAGGAGTCTTGGTTTCCCAAGAGGGTCACCAAGGAGGCTCTGGGCCTCCTTTATTGAAAGGGCTTTATGATTCCCTTGCAGATGTGGGTCGGATGCCTTCTGAGAGGCCTCTCTCTGACGACTGCCATTAGCCTTGGATTCAGTGTGGAAGCACTCTTCCCATTTTGAGAGGGAGAAGACCAAGGACCATTAGTTAGCTGACTTGTACTAGGTCAGGTAGAAGTGGTCCAGGCCTTGGTTGGGCCCAGCAGATTTGAGGTTAGGGTTTATTTCTGTTTTCAGCATTCATCTTGAAGACAACAGCAAATCCAGACACTAGCAAAACCAGATCTAGGAAAGTATTACTCTGGTGCAATGTCATGCGTGAAGTACTAACGCTTGTGACTTCTTTCACGTGTCTTCTGAATTTTGCACGTCTTGGAGGGCAGATAATCAGTGTAAGCATGGAAGGAAAGGTTTACCTTTGTTGTTATTTTTTTGTTTGTTTTATTTCACTTCGGCTACAACTACCCCCCAGTAGCTAAAGAGAAATGTTTTCAGTGCTTTAGGGGGCAGTTTATCCTCATTAGAAAAAAAAAAAAAAGAAAAAGAAATTTACCCTAAATATAAAGCTGTCTCCAAGAATGGTATCACTTCTCTTGATATTTGCAAAAAAGAGTATAAAATTCAAGAGGACAGTAAATCCTGGCTATTTTTAACTAGATAAAACTTAAATTGCAGCGTCTGCCTAACACTGACAAGATGGCTTGCTCCTTACAGGGAAGTATCACCGACAGCTCCCATCAGCAGCCCCAGGGAAGTGCCTTCTGTCAAAATCTGAATTCAGAATATTTGATGATTGGGCCACTCTTTAGGGCATAATAAAAATTCCAATTTAAAAAAATGGGGGATATCACAGATTCTGTATCTAACAGTAAGTGTAGTGGCACTGTGAGAGTTTTACATAAACAGATAGCTAAAGTCAATAAGGGTCACTACATTTCAAACCTCCCAGGTAAGTTATTTTTAGGAAGCAAATATTTTTTACTTCTTATTTCTCATAATAATACTCTAAATGATTCTCCATAAGGATCTAATAATTATTTTGGCAATGAATTCATCTAAGTCATTTTTCTAATACTCAGGGATAGACTGGGTCTCATATTTCATTTAGAAATTTTAGTTTAGAGATCATTAGAGTTCCAGTCAAGTGACTCATTACCAAGTGATCAAAAGCCAAATGTTAAATCTGACTCACTTGTTGCAAAAACGGAAATTCCAAATTCAGTTGCATAAATTTGACTCTTCACATTTAATCAACTGTTTGACAATTTTTATGATTTCCAAAACAAATGATTCAAACCCAAAAAGGACACATGCAATGCCAGCATTATTTAAAGATATTTAAATCTTAAAATCCTAAAACTTAAAGGCCAGCTTCTGTTGACTTCCCCCAGAGTTTCTAGAGAACCATAGATTTTCTAGTGAAACCCCTAGCTGGTCTTCTTCAGTGGTAGACCTCAACTCATGTATGCTCAATCTATAATGTGAAGCAGACTTCTGACATGCATTAATGGCACATTCTTTACATAGTTCCATATTTGCAATAACTTTACAGTATATTGCTTTGGTCCAAAATAATGCAAGGTATAACGTTCACCATCTTGCATGATGGTTGAGTGGACAGAAACAAAACCACTTTGGGCAGTGAATGTTTGATGTTCTTTAAGATTTATGCTCTAGCTTGACAACTCGTATCTGAGCCCCCACCCAGTCTGTGTGGCTCATGCCTCAGCAAAATTACAAAATACTTCATTCCAAACATCTCTCGGATCATTTACAAATAACGCCTTAGTTAAATCCACAAATACCAGAAGTTCTCAGAAGTCATTCCATAAAATAGAAAAAGAGATGGGTGCTGTGAAGGATAACGCTTTATTTCAGATTAGTTTTTAAAATTTTTTGATTTTTAATTTTATCAAAGTTGAATTTTAGCTCTCTGTTCTCTATGGATAAATCAAAATAAAAATTACTCTCTTTGGGGAGGAATTTTCATTGAGCTTTTGTTTTCCTAAAACCTATGTCAAAGGAAAATTATTTTAACATCTGAGAGACTGCCTAGAAAAAATATAACCAACTTATATCTGACAAATGAACTAATTTCCTATACTCGTGATATGAAGGAGAAAAATATTTGAATAATCATTATCCAAGATTAACTCTAAACCACATTTTAATCTTTATTAATTTCTTTCAAGAAAAATTTTTACTTCTACAGTTAATGCAAAGAATGTGACAATTTTTCCTTTTGCATACTTTCCAGTGAAAGTTAAATGTCAACTGGATCATCTTCTTAAAGCTCTGCCTTGTTCAAGATTCTCCCAAACTCCCTATTTCCTATTACATCAACCAAAACTTTTAGCCAGGCAATCAGAATTCTCAGCAATTCTGATTTTTCAGTCCTCTCTTAATATTTCACATTTTGTCCAGACTGTGTTACAGTCCTTACTTTAAGAGTCTTGTTTACATCTTCAAGTTCATCCCTATGTTTTCTTTATGTTATTCTCTCTTGCCAGAATGCCCTCATTCCAAGCTGAGTCTGTTAACAGATCAACCTTCAATGCTCAGCCAAATCAGTGCCTGTAGCAGGAGGCTGGCAAAAAAGGATTTCATTCTCATGGGCAAATATTGGTGACTTACTTGCATATGTCATTGATTTTTCATTTACATAAGGGTCATGTAAGAAAGAAGAGTTATAAAGAATAGGATGATGTAATTGAATAATTAATCCAAATTATTTTATTTTACTTTTTGTTTGTTAATAATTCTGTCTATTCCTCCACCATGCCAAGAAAGAACAGAGTAGCTACTTTGTGGATATTCTTGGTGTGACTCTAGCTGAATTTTATCATGATGGTTTGGTTGAAACGATCTGCCACTGTATTCTCTCTGTATGAAAATTTAATTGCTCTTTTAGAGAACTTAGCTTCCCCACCCCGCCCCCATCTAAGAAAGGACAGGCAGATAAAATGCAGGACATATGCCTGCAGGCAAGAGTAAATCTTTCTAACTAGAGGTTAGTTGGAAATATGAAAGATGTAAAATGAAAGAAAATATAATCCTACCTTATACTTTCAGTAAAACAGTTTATAAACCAGGGGCATTAATCACAATGTCAACTTGAATTTCATGAGCAAATAGGAATTTGATTTTTTTGGACACTCTCTGCCTGCTGCTTTTTTAAAATAAAAATATTCACATGTCAGCTCAAGACAGCAAGATATGAAAAGTAACTAGGAATCCAAAAGTTTGGATTCTGTTCTTAGGAACATCACAATCTGGTGCCAGGCCCCTCAGGCATCCTCTAGCTATGAACCTCAATTACAACATCATTTCTTTCTTTCTCCATCCAAGGTTGTCTTAGAAAGAATTTTTTTTTTTTAGAAAGGTGGTGGACAGTGACACTCAATTTCAGTTTTATAGGGGATTAAGCTTTTCCTTTGGGTTTGCATCATTTCTCAGGAATGCTTATGAAGCCTTGCATTATCAAAACACTTTTCTTTCTCAAAAGTGTTTCCTATTCCATAACATTCGATTTTAATGAAAACCATCCAGCCTCTATAGAGTCCAGAGGCATCATACATTAAAACAGAAATATGATCACATCAGCTATTCCTGAAGATTAAATGTTCCCTGGAACTGATAATGTTCTTCAAAGATTCACCCATTAACAGCTCTGTGCTCTGGGCAAAATGCATACAGGTACACAAACCTTACAGTCCTTTCCAAATTTTAATGAACTCTACCTACACTGACCAATAACTTCTTTAAAACTAAGTGTATCAAATATAAACAATAAATATATTTCAAGCACATTTAAAGAGACATAATATTTTATGTCAAAACATAACAGTTCCACAGAACTCTAAAGGAAAAGGATAGGGTAGAGGACCCATGAAAGTATCAGCTCAATTCTCCTGTGTAGGCTGGGTCACAAAGCACAGAAAGTAGCACCACAGTGAGAAAACCCTAGGGTGAGTGGATAATGCTGAAACATTTGGAAAGAACTTTCTGGTGAAACAGATACTGAGTTTAGTCATTAGACCCACTGTTAAATATTTTAAGTGGTCTGTCAATGGACGCTGGAAGGAAAGTTACAGACACAACAGTTACTGTGATTCATGAAACTAACAGATAATGAGTTTTATCAAGTTCATAGCCATAATTTCTTGACATTGCATTTTTTTCTTTAGTTTCGTTTTTTAAGATATTTTAAGGAATACTGGACCAAAATGGTAAGAAAGTAACTTTTCAAGAGTCTGTTTAGTTGTTTGAAAACAGGTACCTGAGAGTCAAGGCTGTTCCCATGCCTTTACTTGGTTTGTAAAAGAATAATAAACAAAAAGACTCTACAGGTCTCAACTTTGTAAGCCTAAAGTAATAATTTTCCCATAGTTTTTAATAATTAGTATTTATGAAGTCGAGCTTGAGAACTTTGCATTACCTTACAAAAGAAACTCGAATTATAGTTATAAAAGTGCTATTACATAAAGACTGGGTCCCCGATCTCAAGGAGACTTCATTTTGAGATAATGATAACTTTAACAGCAAAAAATGCCTTGTCAATAGAAAGTAATGTATACTGGTGAAGTTTCTTTTTTTTTCATGCTGGGTTGACTGACAGTATTTTAAAGTTAACAGGGTATTTTATTATTTGTCTTATTTAGCACTTATTTCTAATCTGAAGGAGACAGAAAGAAATGACTTGAAAAGAATTTTAAATAAAGGCAAGACACTCAGGGAGGACAAGAAAAGAAAACAAACAAATACTTCTTTTCTGCCAAGACTGTGGAGACCATGTGTTACTGTCATCTATTTCCCTTTTGTCATAGAGTTCCCAGCAGAGTCTTAGCAGATGATGAAAGAATAAATATGCAAATGAGGAAAAACTAAATATGCTTTAATTGTTCTCTTTTTGTTTATAAAATTTATAACTTTATAAATTTGCCTATATGTTAAGAGCACTTGGTCAACCTTCACAGTGGTGACAATCATAATTTCATATGAGAAAAAAAAATCCTATTTTGCTATAATTTACTAGCTGTCTCCAGAATTAATTCTGTTATTTCTTGAATATAAAATTGAAAGTAACCATTCAAATGATCATGGAAAAGCCAAAAAGGTCTCAGGATAATGCCTAAAACTTTATAAGAAAATATAAAAAAGATTCCACCCCATAGTTCACTCATTTCATTCTTTCCTTCCTCTCTCCGTTGCTCTCTCTTCCCCAATTACACTCCTATTTCAGAAACACTATTTTTTCACTCAACTTCAGCTTGCCCTTGTGGCACAAATATTTATAGAATCTATTAGAGTAGCTACATGAATTTTTTTGATGAGCTGCAATGCAAAATACTGTCACATTCTAAGTAGAACCATGGATTTGAGAGCTTAAAGGTAACCCCATAGTCTATATAAATGAGGAGGTACTATGTACAAAAACAAGTATTATTTTGTTGCTTCTATTCTACAAATAAGAAAGCTAAGGACCAGAGAGGCCAGTATCTAAGGTCACACAGTAATTTAGTAGAAAACCTGTACCAAGAACTCAGCTCTTACAATTTGATCTAATACTCTTTTGGCCAAAATTCACTGTGGCCCAAACATGGGAAATTTCTTTGGGTAATAACTGTATTGGCATTAGGTATTCATACTCACTCAACAAGTCACTAGAAAGAATGCATCTCTCCATGCATATGGAATACGACCTTCATTCAACTTTCATTCAACAAATACACAGAATACCTACCATGTACTGGACCCTGAGGACAAGATGAAACTCATATGTACTGGATCCTGAGGACAAATAAAAACCACCCCTGATTTTACAGAGCTTACGGTCTAGTAGGTGAGACAAGACAGACATTAAAAAACCCAGCTATACAGTGGAATGTACAGTGTATTGAGAGGCACTGGCTACAGTATTGAGAGACATCAGATAGAGAAAAGAACAGATGCATGGAGACCAGTTAACAACTATCTCAGCCACATCTGCAAGAGATAATGTATCCTGTGCTATAGTGGTGCAGAGGAGACTAAGAGAAATGGGCAGATTTAAGAGCTGTTTGGGGCACAAAATTATTACCACTTAAAGATGGCCAGGATATGGGATAAGGGAAAGGGAGATTAAAAAAAGAAGCCTCTTAGATTTTTGATTTGGCAATATTAAAGTTCTATTATTTGAATAGGTATAATAATATTTAAAAATGATAATTGAATGTGAACTTTCTACTCTCAAACACCAATATGGCATTAATCACACTGATTTTAGAACCTGCCAGGCCTGCTTCCACCTCAGGGCAATTGTATGTGTGGTTTTCTCTGCCTGAAATATTTTTCCCCAGTTATCCATGTAGCTTACTCCTTCACTTCCTTAAAATCTTTATTCAAATATTACTTCTTCAGGCATTTCCTCATCACTACCAGAAATGCAATTTCTCCTGAACATATACAAAGTCTCTTCCTTGGCTTTGTTTCTCTCCTTCATACTTTCTTACATGTTTTTCTTATATAACTTTTTAGGGGGCTTACTTTTCCTTCCAGAAATGTAAATTCCATGAAGGTAAGAATTTCAGGAATTTTTGTCTGTTTTGTTCACTTTTATATTCTCAGTACCTAGAACATCTCATGGAATATAATAAGTACTCAATAAATACCTGTTGAATAAATGATTGAGTAAATAAATGTACAACTCTGAGTTTCTGGAATTATTGAGGAAATAGAAGACAGCTCACCACGTTACTTTAAAGATGACAAGTTGATTTTAGAATTAATATTTCATTAATATTTTAAAACCTTGATTTTTAGAATTATTTTAAAAATAATCTGTTGGAAAACACAAAAAATATGAAAAAATGCAACATAACTTTTCAAATTTAATGGTCTTAACTTCTCAATGGTATATTAATATGACATATTATTTACATCAAATTGTTTCATATAAATATTTAAAAGTTCAGAGACTTCAAATTTCAGTCCTGATATGATAAACCTGGCATGAAATGGAGTGTTAGATACAATTACCATTTTAGTGCTGTGCCACAAAAGTTGAAGCAAACAAAAAAAAAGACTAAGGTATATAAAGTTGTGTATTTGTAGACAAGTGATATTCATTAAATACAAAATTACAGAACCTAATTTTATAGCTCTGCCATTAAAGGATGATACTGGAAACCCTATGTCCAAGATGTGAGGACTTTTATTTCTTTTCTGTGAAAATGTGAAAGTTAGGTTATAAGGAGCTGAATATCTCTGAGTGCCAATTTTTCTTAATTCAGTGGACCCATACAGACCTGAGAAATAGAAATGAAGATTGCTTTTTCCCTAGAATGTAAGGATATGCTTCATAGGTTCTAGTCTAATGGATTTATCTAAATAAATTTTTAAGAAATGCTATGGCAACACCGACTGGGAAAGTAACAGGCTGATAAATTCTACAAGATTCTTTACATGAAAGCTAAGTACTATTCTTTCCTTGAACAGGAACGACTTGCTTGAAGATGCCACCATCTTTAGCCCTGCTGACCTAAAAATGACTGACAGCTCCATGAATAAAGCAGAAGTCCATAATTCACAAGGCAATCAATCAGATCCATAGACATGGCTTCAAAGAGATCATGACCTACCTAACCATGCTCTCCAACAAGCTAAGTGAAAAAACAGCCTCTGTGAAAGCACCTTATTAGTAACTTTCGACTATCACAAGAATACAAAAACTCTTGCTTTGTATCTTCCTAAAGCTGGTGGGGGAAAAACAAGAAACCTGTCAAAACATGTAGGAGTACTCCATATAAATCAAAGTGCCTATAAAAAAACCCTGACTCATAGATAGAAAAAGTACCATTCATTGAGTTGTTGCTGAAATCTTTTTATACCACACATTTAGATAAACACGTTTATTTTCGTACCTTTGTTTAAACCAAGCAGCTGAGTTCTTAAAAAGCTAACACCGTGTATTCTAAAATTTTGGATTTTGATTTACTATAGATTAGGGAGCTAAGTACACTGAGATTGTTTCAAACTAATGTACTTAATAAGATAGTCTTACCTATGCCTTGAGTTAAATTAACCAGGCTCACTATCTATAGTGAATCCAAGATTGCGTATGTTCTTTCCAATAGAATGAATTTACATTTTAGCTAAAAAGATTAACTTTGTTGCTTTCTGGAAAGCTCCTTATATCTTCAGCTAACTTATCTATTCCATTAGGCATTGATTTGCCTCGCTGAACTGAGTCCTGAGCCAAGCTTCTTTGACAATAGAAAATTGGACTTTAACAGAAGAGATAACGGCCATAAGCACAAAACGTGTACATATGCTAGAGCAGTAAATGTTCAAACTGAGGCAAATAATAAAGCTTCTCTACTTGGAAAGCTGCTGAATTCCCAAGACACATATATCTTTTATTATACATCTCCTCTGCCTATTCATAGTGATTGCACAAACTTTAAAACAACAATAATAAAGCATTTAAAATTAAATCATACACACGCAATCAAACCAGTATGAATATTATGACAATAGAGCCTGTACAGATGAACTGAATTAACTGCATTAAGGTTACATCTACCAATTTACTCCCATCTTCATTAACAAGAGTTATGTGACTGTTTTTCATTATAACTATAGATGACATGTCCATGACAAAACTTGGCTCCTATAGAAAGTATTGTTATTGTCCTGTCCTCTTCAATGATTCTGGGTTGGCCACTGTCCATTCAAATATCCTAGTATATACAATTTACAACTGGGGACAACATGCTACTGGCTTCAATTTCCCCAACAGGGTGTATTTATGAATTCTCAATCAGATAACAAGAGTCTTTAGCATATCATCTTGATAATTTCTAAGAAGCTTTAGCATAAACATTTTTCATAGTCATTTTATAAAGTTGAAACTTTATAGCCCAGTCAAAATCCCCAGTTTAACATATACAGAAAAAGACCCTTTCCTCATGCCCTGTATTTGAGAAGATCATACAGTATAAGGAGGCTTTTTGGGGAATGGTGTTAAAAATGTTGAATGAGATATTTTTCCTACCAAGGCAGTTCAGCTGTAGTGCATCTCAACTTCCCAATTCACTTCCTCTCTAATTTAAATGCATTGATACCATCCATCGCAAAATAGAAGGCAAGTACCTTCCTTCCATCTTTTTCTTATCTTGGTGAGGAATTACCTTCTGCTTCTCCAACAAAAGTCACTTTGTAACTAACTCCAATGTTCTAGATTTCTCCCAAGTCATCTGAAGCTGCGACAGGACACTTTTGCATCAGGTTAACACTTGCATTATGGAGCAAGAGATTTTCTTCAAAACAAATGACATAGTGATTTTGAGGCTATTTTTGTTCTTTCTATAATTTTTATGTCATATGTCTTCACTAGCCCTTAATTACCATAATCTCTAGGGCAGCATTAGTTCCGCTCAAAAGAACATCTTGATACCTCTTTTATGAATTACCAAATATAGTAGAAGTCAATTAAAATTAGACATAGAATTATTCACAGCCAGATATCATAAAGAAGCAGAAAGAGAAAACAAATAAGTCTACATTTTTGGTTGGTTTAACTTCATGATTCTAGCAAAGCTGAGGCTAAAATCACTTTTTTATCTTTCTACCTTAAAGAGTTTTTAAAAATAAACTCATATATTGTCAAATTATATCAATGATTATTCCCTTTCTATTAGATTTTCTTTTTAGTTTCAATAAAATATCTTTGAGATAATTAATATTCCCTTGTGATTCTAAGAAAAAACAGATTCTTTTAAGCATCAATATTTTCCAGAAGATAAGCAAGTAAATCTCACATTTAGTTAAAGAGAATACTAGAATATTGGGATATGTATAAAAAGAGAATCACTTTTAAACACATATGATAATTACTCTATTTTAAGGGGTAGCTCAAAAAAGCTAAAATGATAAACTTTCAAATTGGTACTAAATCAATTTTATTCAACTTACTCTTTTCAATGAATTATGTATAAATATAAAAATAACGTGATATTTGGATGTTTTCAAAAGCCTCAAAATACTTCCTTCTGGAAATGCAGAACTATGCGTAAATGCAAGAGTAGGAGATGTTTGGAATCATAGGCTTAAATGTGGTAGAATTTGTTTTTGTTTCTTTTTCTTTCTTTTTTTTAAATTTTGCTTAAAAAGTGTTTCTTGTAGCTCATATTTTTAATAACATTTTTCTATGAAAAATCATCTTTTTGTGACTATATGATTATAGAATGTTACAGTTGTTCTGAAAAGGGCATAGTGAGTCCTTCCTCCCTTCTTTGAGGAAAATTTTTCTTAACTCTTTGGACTTTCTTAAGCAGAATCATAAGGAGAAAGCAGAGAAGTTTGTTGCTAAAGGAAAAAGCAATATTAAATTTTGGTTTCAACAGTGAGTAGGAGTCCTTGATAGCTTCACGTTTTGGCAAGATATTTCTTCTAAACCTGCTGAAAATACATTTTTTTTTTTTTTTGGCATGAAAGAGGGAACCAGAAATCAGTGGCAGAAAATATAAGACACAAGAAAAAGGGCAGAAGAGAATACTGAGGCTAAAAAGAAAGCCTTTCTTGAGATATTGAAAAGGCATCACAAATTTGTTAATGTATAAAGGAAATTACTGCTTTCTCTCTTCTTTCACGCAAGGATGAGTGTTTTATCTCTTCATTGATGATAAAAGTCAGACGGTGGGTATATCAATATCACAAGGGAAATATTAAATGATACTTGTATTGTCTCCTTCCAGGCTAATTGCTTTGTCCAAACACATAAGAGTATAAGCAAGGTTCAGGTTAAAGTAGAACTCAAAGTCCCCTGGTTGGAAAAAAAATGGGAATGTTTGCTCTGAAGCCGAAGTTAAGAGTTAACAGGTAGAGTTTTACTAATAACTGTATTCAATACAATTAATCTTACATAGAAGTTCTAACAGAACCACACATAACTGTCTGTTAATTATCAACACAAATATCTGCTGTTTGCGATGCTTAGGCGATAGCAGCCAGAAAAGAAACTTGGTGAACCATGCTCTGATCTGGAGTGAACCTGGGGAAATGGTAGAAGATGTCCTAGGAAATCCTCGGAGAAAAGGAAGGAGATAAAAATCCAATCGCTAACAGTCAAATGAGCTCACAGTCAGGATCCAAAATAGATCACTCAAATTCATACCAGAGATGTAACTTTAATCTCTTAAGTTCAAATCCACAAAGCAATAGAGGGACACTCAGAAAAGATCTGTTAGATCAATTGAAAGAGGCTTCTACATGGTTAAATCAATTTTTGTCTAAAAATAACCAGAAGGGATGGATATATCATATGATTTCTACCATATGTTATAAGCTAGCTTTCTCAGATAAGCTCCAAACTCTTAGCAATAAATCATAACCAGTAACTCTTTAAAGCTTCCATCTCCCTTTTGTTTTAAGAACCGTTAGCCTATTATACGAAGATGGGCCCCATGATGATTAATGGGATTTTACTTCTACAGCAAATATGGATGTTCATGTGATTCTTACCTGTCCCCCTTTAGGCTGGTATTTGATGTTGTCAGTCGATCCAATTTTGGATTTGACATTCTTCAGGTCTGGCAGTGGTTGGTTAATAAGTCGAAGCTGCTTGGGAGTCGCGGGAGATTTTGGAGGCGTACGTATAATGGCGACTTTCTTCTCACTGGGCACCAAGATGGCAGACTTGGGGGTTCCTGGTGTGTGAGGGGTCCGGGGATAGCTAGGGGTTCCAGGAGTGCCTGGTGTGCGTGAAGAATAGCTTGGTGGGGTGCCAGGAGTGATGGCGGTGGATCCAGGCGTAGTGGGTGTTGAAGTACCACTTTTTCCAGCTCTGCGAATTGGCTCTGACCCTAAATTAACAAACAAAACCACAGTGTCAGAAAGTTCCCCCTCAAGACACTGGTCTTCCCGTCGATTGTTAGAATCCATATTCATTACATTTCTAAAGTGTTCAGAATATTTAAGAATTACAGCAATGCTCAAAAAGTGAGAACCTCCTATGTTTAGATTCATAAACTTGGTGACATTCGATTGAACATGCATTGCTATCAATGCGAAGATCATACCTGGAATTTAGTCTTAATTCTCATTAGGAGTGTGTCAAAAAGTATTTTCTATTTATGTGACCATTAAGTCAGCCTTTAGTTGGAAAAAGAGCCTGCACTGAATGTTCTTTGTGGGCTCAAATTTACTGAGGGTTCCTTGATTGATATGCAGACCATTTGTTCTTTTGTGTAGTAAGTTTATTCCAAGATCCAGGTTGATATACAATATAAAACTGTGTATTTAGATCATATACTTTTGGCCTGTGTAGAAAAGTATTCAGCTCTTAATAAAAAAAAAAAAATCAGTTCTCTCCTTAGAAAAGTGGGATGTTGTCACAATTTATTCACAGTGAATCTTGTCCCAGATTGTGTTTGCATGTATTTCCTTTATAAGGAAACTTGTCTTAGCTCTTATTTACCAAAAAAAAAAAAAAAAAAAAAAAAAAAGTAGGCTATTTTTGCACCTTATTCACAAAGAATCTTGCACCAGACTGTGTTTTCTTCTATACTTTTCATTACTGGTTTGCAGTTTGGAGTCAAATCAATAATCCCTCACTGTCAAGTATTCAAGATACTGCAAGATGCATTTCTTTGCCTCAACTTGGCATTAACCTCATTTTATCATTTAATTCCTTTCCCCGTTTTCCTATGCCATATTCCTCTCATATTATCTTACAAAGCACTTTTGTGAATACCAAATATTTGATAACCAAACATACACACATGCAATAGAGACAGCTCTTACTATTTCTAATTTAACAATGGGGACATTGAGGCTCATTTACCCAGATACTAAACTCTAAGCCAGATATGATATTTAGCTTAATATTTGTTGAACTTTCTCTTAACTCTAAAAATCTTTTCTCTTAAAATAATACCAATAATAGAATACCAATTTATGTTGTTTACACTTATTATACAAATTCTTTCACTTTTAAAAGTATTTTATATAGGGGCATGATTTTTTTTTTTTACTACAGATTTTTATTTTTTACTACAGATTATGTTTACTTTGTAAAATCAACGAGTCTTCAAGAAATTTTGTAGAGGATACAGATATAACTCATTAATTTTTAAAGTCAATGAGGTAAAAAGGATCTTAAGAGTCTTAAGATGATGTAATTCATCATCAGTATAGAAAGTTCTTCTTGAGATGGGGGACAATTAATCTTTGCTTAAATATTTCCAAGGAGTGAAACTCAAGAGCACTTCTTAGAAAACTGTAGTGTGCAGACAAGGTAAATCTATCCACTGGTCTAGGGTACATCTCCTGGAGAAACAGAACAATTTTATTTGCTCTCTCAGTCAACAGTTTTCACGTGAAAGTTGCCCTGTGTCCTTTTGATCTTTTGGCAGAGGCAAAGCATAGGTAGACTCTTCAACTGACACTATAAAATTGGATATGAGAAGAGTAAAGTGATAAACAAGTAATTTTTCTTGCTTTCCACAAATATGACATTTCAAGACCAGGATAATACAACCACATTCAACTTGGCTTTTTGTAGCTTCCTGGCCACAAAGTTTGTTCATGGACCAAAGTTTTGATGTTGGTTTGAGTCAGTCACTATGTCCTGAAAAATCTCTTCAGAAACCTTATTTCTTCCTCAAATGTATTCTTCATCACTTCATCACTTTTGGATAACTCAGGTCTTTTGGGGAGAGGGGTCATCTCTGTATTACTTGCTGCTATACTAGCGCTGGTGTCTTTCATGGGGTCTGAACAGTAGGAGTTCAACATATTTTCTTTATTAATGGTATGAGTTTGATTCAGAATTTCAGTGTGCTGAGGTGTTTTTTCACTTTATAGAGATTGAGTTGAGGGAATATTCTGGATGTGCATAACAAGTTTTACTAAAAGAAATATAATTTTCTAATAGTAAGAGTTTTTTCTTTATCCCTAGAAAATGGCTTTAAGCTTTGAAAAAGTAAAGGATGGAGGTTTTGTGTTGGATCTGGAGAATGAGGGGAAAAAATCACAAATATTAAGAAGGTCTTAACACTGCTGTTCCATAAATATGATCAATTTTTATTATAACAAATTAGTTCTAGTCATCAAATATGACAAATTTGAGTGTTTATTCTGAAATAGAAAAGGTTAGATCTAAGTTACTAAAACAATTAAAAATATTTATGGATTACTGTATTACACTATTTTTTTATTCATCTTGTCAACTCTTAAATGACAATATCTTTCCCTCTTCTTGGGCTAAATGAAGTTCCTGCATAGCATTTTCTTTAAACCTTCAACTGCTGTACAAAATGCTAGAACATTCTGGTGTGCAGTTAAGATGAGAGGCAAATGGGAGGAGGCAAATTGCTTGCTCTGCTAATTGTCCCTATGCCTTTTAGCTATAGAAATAAAACAGACCCATGTTCTTAGATTATCGGAGTATCAGTTATGTTTATTACCAAATAATACAATGCAGCATACTTATGACTGTAAGTAAAGTTAGAAGGTCAAAATAGAATTGGCTCAGAACATAAAAAGTAATTTGTATACAGATACATTTTAAAAGGCAGAGCATAGTGGCTCAAAGATGTGGATTTAAGGAGAAAGTGCCATTTTGCTTCCACAGCAACAAATACAAGCAAAATTCAAGGTGTGCCTTTGGGGAGCATTTGGTGCCTTTATGTTGTCTCAGCATCCCTGGTGTTATTGCTGATGCCTAATTCCAACTCCAGATATTTGGAGTTAAATTCTTTTCTCTGGAGATTACTAACCCTGAAATGTCTTCTTTGCTAGTTCATTTGAATACTTTATATGCGTTAAGGTGAAAAAGAGTTACAGTGATTTCAAAGTGTTCCTAGCCCGTATTTCAAAGGATGTTAATGCTTCACGAAACCAAACAGTGTAAGGTACAATTGCTCTCATTATAGTAAGCACTTTCATTGTAAGCAAACAAAACAAAACAAAACAAAACACTGTCTAAGTGTCATACAAAATAGTCACACTTGAAGTGGGGCAATTACTATTAAACATTTAAAAAATAAGTGGTGAAGTCAACGATGATGTGAGCAGCAGCGATTTCCACCACTTTGTAATGGATTTTGAACGACAGAGATGTGATTCTCCAAATGTTTCCACCATTTTGTAATAGTTTTTAAATGATAGGGATAGTATTCTCCAAGTGATTCTACAGAACAGTTCCCTAGCACTATTTCTTCCAAATAAATATTAAGAGGATAGGTTGTGAATTTATTAGTGGGCTAAAAACCAAATTCAACCACTTACTAGCTGTGTAGTATTGGATAAGTTACTATCTTTAAAAGATCAGTTCTCTCATCAGTAGATTTAATGAGTTTTTAAATGTCTAACCATAAGCATTGTTAATTAAATTGACTAAAAAAAGTGTGTTAAGATTTTAGCATCTATATGTGATCAGTAAATGGTATTTATTTTTGTGGTAATAGAAACACATTTGTGAAAATAATTTGAATTACTAGATGGTTTTGGTAGCAACGGACACATAAGTGGATAATGACTGGAACATTTTTATATTCTTTACATAAACTGTGATAATCGCCAACCAGTACATTATGAAATCAGAAGAGATCAAAGCTATTGCACAGAATGTGCTATGTTTACAGCCCCATTAGAATGCAAATTCTTAACAAATTGAGCAGGATCCTTGATTTTTGATTGTTGATTTTCTAGTTAGATTTTAGAATTGGGAATTCTAATAAAGGTTTAGCTTATATAATAGATCTATATTTAAAGAAATCCCTGAGTATTGGTTTTCTCTACTAATTAAATGGATAATAAGGCAGCATGTATTCATTTATTCCATCAGTTGTTTTGACTCAACAGTTGTTTTGGATCCATTGGTAGTCTGGATTTCTGATTCTTAGGACCAATACTTTTAATGCATGTTTTATTTGAAGATGTAAAATATAAATACATTATAATCTACTCCACTTAAAGGATTTTTTAAAAATGATTGAAAAGGAAGCCAAACCGAAATAAACCTACTAGTGGTTCGCCGTGCTGAGGAGGAGATAGAACTGTTGAGAGAGAAGGAGTTCTCATCTCTGTCTCCCGATACACCCCGGCGAGGAGGCAGAATGGAGGACGGTCTCGGCAGAGAAGAGCGCTTTTCTGGGCTCTTGGTTACTCCATCCTGATTGGGGAAAACGAAACAATGTTGGGTTCTTGTGAATCTTCGTTTTAATGATACAAAGTGATTACATTGCTCTGGCTAATTTTTCCTCCTGTGCTTATAGATGAATTTCTTTTAAAACATCCTACTGAATTTGATATACTTAGAAGCATTTCTGCTTCAAAACTTGGAGTTTCGATTTGCCTAGAGGTTTTATAAAAATATATTACTCTGGAGTTAGTGCCAAAAATTGATTGTGAAATTCAAATTCTAGATGATAACATGAGTAAAATGAATGTACTCAGTTAAGTTTTCTGTAATTAGTAATCTTACTGAAAAACCTTCATCAGCATGATAAAATATGAATAAGAAAGGGCTGGCAGTAGGGCACTGTATGCACAACATTTAATGGTGGCTACTCGCATGTACTGTGCACTTCTGTGACAGGAACGCTAAGCACTTTACATGCTTTTACAATTTAATCTTTACCAAGAAAATATTATATTTACTTTAGAGCTGAGGAAACAGGTTTCATCAGTTTACATAATTTTTTCACGATCACTGAGTTCGTGGATAGCAGAATTAGCATGACATCCTGATGTGTCTGATGCTGAGTCCAAATTATCTATTATATTATGTATAATATAATTTAGTGTTATTAGAGTATACAATATTGTATATATGTAATATTACATAATATATTTTATTTGTATGCTTATTAAATATCAAATAAATAGTAAATTAATTATGCATGGTATACTTTAGAAAAAGACATTTTCTATTTTTTAATGATTAAACTATTCATAACTATTGAAATATTCAATTTGTCTTTGTTTTTAATAAGGTTTGTTGTTTATATGTCAAACGCTTTAGAATTGAAAGTTTCTGCTTTCATACAAGTACTGAATTGCATCCTATACCCTTCTCCCAAATTATGTTCCTTTCTGCACCTTTGATTGACTTGCTGCCTTACCTTGTTCCCTGATTCTGAGTATGGCAAACGGTCTGTGGAGCCCGCTGAGCTGGGCTGTATTAATAAACTGTCAGAAAATGTAGCCCTTTTAGTCGTACTAGGGCTGGCTGAGCTGCATCGTGGGGACTTTGTGTTACCCTGTAAGGCAGGAATCTTTGACAAGGTAGAATTCTAGCCATGAAAGAAAACAAACAAAAGCACAAAATAAACCAAACTATGAAGCAAAAGGAAAATTAAAAAAAACACATAGACACATAAGAAATTAAATGACTACTTTAAATCAGAACACATGATAAGTGGTTATAACCAATGATAGAGATGTATATTTATGTGAGAACAAGAGATTTTCACTGAACTCTTTTTAACTAGAACTAACTTAAGAATACTCATATAATGAGACTATAGATTAAAATATTACTTGTAAATTCTATGCATAAGGTCTCTGATTAACCCATAGGTCTTATAATGATACCAATACCTTGAGAGTCTATTGGAATTATTCTTTTACTAAACACAGCCCTTAAATGGTATGTATAATTGATATTTTGATTACATTTCAAGAACTTTAGAACAAAGTATATTTAAGGCCTAATAATGGAAAATACTTTTCTAAGCTGAGAAATTGTGTTTTCAGATTATCTACACTGATTTCATTAGAAAATTGCAGATTTTATATATAATGAGTTCATTTTATGAGTAAGAGACATACCAGAGACCAAGTTATACCACAGAATAACATTTTTATGTATAGACTACAGTTTGTATAATGTGTTGTAAGTTCTAAAAATGAAAGTTAGCACTGAATAGATTGCCCATAAAAACCACAGGACTTATTTTACAGGTGTTGATAATGCCTGGGGAAACTGTTGACAAGTCCGAGTGTAAGTGGGTTGAATGTGTATATACGGCTTTTGGAGAAAGCGAGGCTGGCATGCCACACATCTCATGGGAGACTGTTAAAAATATAGACAACTATGGCAAAGCTGAGGAGATTTTACCTTCAAATAACTAATATGATTTAGTTGTTACAAAAAGAGAAATTGAATCTAAGATTTTTGTCTACTTTTAATCTCCAAAGCCACTTCAATACAGGCATCAGTATTCACAGATTGCACAAATCACTTCTGGTTTTACAGACCCAGCACCTTGAGTGGGAAATGTAACTGGGTCACCACAGGTCATTCTTTTTTGATTGACGCTACCCACAAAATCACGAATTTCAAGTGTGGTATAGGAAAGAAAAATAGAGTAATTGGATTGCTTCAAATTATGAAAGACAACTACTAATCTCTCGCTATAAAACAAACACAAGATAAAATGAACAAACAAACAAACCCAAATGAAACGAAGGATTATAGATCCGGTTTACAATAAAGATCAATTAAAAAATCAGAGAGAACTGTACTGATGGATGAACTGAGTATCAGAGATAAACAAGGTTTTAGGAAACATAGGAGGAGGATCAGGTTACAAGGAAAACTGAGGAAAAAAGCTGGAAAGAATGGTGGTCTAGTCTCTCCAGAAGGATGAGATGGGCATTTACAGGGGGAAAAAAACAGTTAGTTTCGTGTCAGATGCATATGGTTTCTGTCTGAGGTGTAAGCACTGAATGCTAATTCTTCTTTAGTTACTTGAAGACCAAGGGACTTGAAATTTCCCAAAGGTTTTTCAAACAAGGTACACTTAAAAATTCTTTTCCTAACCACTATTTTAATAATAATAATAATAACAATAACAACAACTATTCCGTTTATTGATAAATACTATGTTCTAAGCACTATAGAGTGTACTGTTTTATAAAATTACCATATTTAATGTTCATAACTCACTTATGATACAGGAATTTTTACTCCTCCCCTTATTTTCAAAAAATTAAGACACAGGAAGGAAAAGATCATATAGCTAATAAATATTCAAAATTTGGACCTAGTCTATTTCACAGCCATGCTCTTAACCAACACAAACTACTAGTTCCCCATCAGAAACAGAAGGTAAAGAGTGCAAACCTTGAAATAACAGTGTGGTCAAAATAAAGGTGACAATTACCAAAGCAATAAATGGATTCTATTGCTTGCCATATGTTCAGGAATATGTTTGAAAAAATATATATATATAGATCAAATATACATATATATATTTAACAATATAAAGTCCCTTGGGTTCAAGATGATATAAAAGGTTTGGCTGTCGTTGAAAATGGATTCCTATTTTTCACAATAAAAAGCAGAAGTCTAAAATTTTATCAGTTTTTAAAAAGCTAAACAAATAATAATGATGTACATAACATATATGATGGCTAAGACCCAGAACATTGTGATACATTACTAATTAACATCACTCAATTTATTTGTTGTAATTTTAGGATTTCATTAGTAGCCTTTTAATTTTTTTCTTTCAATGAGAAAGAAGTAACATATTTTGTGCTGACTTTGGTCTTTCAAAAGTTTTAAAAACATAATTAATAATATAAAAAATAAAATTTACAAGACAAGAGGTATAAAAGACTTATAAACAAAGAAGAAGCTAAACATTAAAACAATCAAATTAAAACAATAAAAAATTTCATCTCCATAAGTTGGCAAATATAGAAAAGGTATAGGAATATCTAGTAATAATGATGAACACAGGCATGTTCATTTACAGCTAGAGGACATATAAGTTCATATGCAGCTGGAGAACCTTTCTAGAGGACAATTTGATAATATGTAGCAAAAACTTTAAATATGGACTTTCTTCTTGAAACAATGATTTCACAACTAGAAAATTATTCCTAAGGAAATGCATATGGATACATTTATAGGTTTAGCCAAAAGATTTCTACAGTAATATTGCTAAAATAATAGAGAAACAGTTTGAATGTCAAATAAAGGAAATTGATTAAGTATATCATCATAAAACAGTAAAATGCAATATTATGTAGTCACTAAAATGATGTACAAGAATGTTTAATGACATGGAAATCTTTTTACTGTTTAGTTTAAAAACTGATACACAGTATTTTCATCTTTGTTATTAAACGTATAAATGTGTAGGAAAAAATTAAAAGATTTTACATCAAAATGGTAACTGCAGTTATATTTAGATAAGGATAATAAATAATACATAACTTATTTTTGCTCATATACACTGTTTTTCTCATATTCTTAAGTGTTGTAAAATATAGTTGTGTTGATCATAATGGTTTATCTTGATTCTATGAAAAGTAAATAAATTGGGCTCCCCAATTAGCCAGATCATTGTATTGTTTCATATGTTTTTGTCTTACTAACAAAGAGGCAGCCTACATCCCAGCTCTGCCCTCACCAACCACCATCACATTCCAAAAGATACTAGGACATGATTACACTGAGAATCCTTCTGGGTGAATGAATGATTTAAAATGATTTAAAAGAGTAAACCTCTAAAGTCTAAGTTATATCTAAAATTATTAAAACATTGCCACTAATACCAAAGAGAACTTCAAATGAAGAACAAGGAAAAGGTTATTTTACTCACAGAGACTTTGTCCTTTGCCTGTTTAAATACACTGGGAGCCTGAGCTGATTCACCACCTGCTGCTGTTGAAAGAGAAGATACAAACAAACAACCCCAAACTTAGTGGCTAAAGACCACGGAAGTACATTTATAACACCTTTTGGATATTTAGTTGTGTCAACAGACAAATGCAAAATGGATTTTGCTTATACTGAGACTCAAATTCAGTAACTAAAGAAATCTGAATAATAATATAATAGCATGTGGCTCCCACTATAGCATGTGCTAATTAACATAACCTGGTGTTTACCAGAGCACAGGTAAGCACACCAAGTCATTTTCCATCTGTTACCAATGTACCTTCTTATTACTATAGATACAGATAGATCCTTTGGAATGGAAATCACAGAACAGTAATCTGAATGCTGCAAAATTTAAGGAAAAGGAGAGTGATTGGTTGCTGGGGTTGGCATCATATAAAGAGTATTCACGGAGATTCCCAAACTCTTTTTATGTAGCCACTGGCATACCTACGGACATTTCTGCATTTTATACTCTAAACTGTCACATGTGCCAACCCCTTTCCCTCTGCACCCCTTCATTTCACAATATGAATGGCACATTTGCTTGATGGGAAACGCACCATGTGAGAAGGTAAAGGAAGAAAAATAGCTTGTCAAGAAAAGAAAACATGAGAGGAATTTTAAGTTCAGTAATATAGAATATGTTTTACACATGCACTTCCTGGAGGAAATTATGACCACATCTGTTACTGTTGTTTCTCTTCGTGCTGTTTTATACCTCTGGTTTCAATTTTCAACTCCACCACCTCTGTCAATAATTTCTGTTGACAACTTTCCTGACCTGACTTAAGTATCTTTCATGATTGAACATAACCGTTTGTGTTTTGGAAAACCATCCCTATTTAAAAATTGGGCTTAGAAAATAAAAGGCATAAGCTCCACCTTCGTTTTCTTTCACAAGAGAAAAACCCTTAGGAAAAAAAGTGTTTACCCTTATAAGCACTCCGAATGAGTTTCAAAAAGGTTTCTTAGGTCATATGCAGTTTAACACAAAATAATGGTCTACGATATGTTCTATGCAATTTAGGACTGGCTAGTAAGAGTATTCATGATTCTGAAACTAATTTTTTTAAAGAAGTATCACGAATGATGCCTCTTTACTGCTTTTATACTACATCTCACGTTTCTGTGACAAGGATACTTCGCTGTAAGCCAATGGCACTCTTGTTTGATACATGCTCTCTGTTTGAGTATCTTAATATTTGAATAGAAAAAAGCGAGGATCCTAATTAGTCCAAAGCTCTTAAATTTCCTTTAATGAATGAATTAAAAAGGCAGTATACTCTCAGTGTGGCAAACTGAATACCAATGACACACAGGCACTTCACCAAACCATTTGATATTTCTTCTGATATTGTACAATCTTAATATATTTTTCACCTTTTCAGGTGGTATATAGGATTTTTATGCCCAAACCAAGAGATTCTGCCTGTGCAATCATTTGTCTAACTAGAAGAAACATTCCAAGTTCAGGGAAAATGTACTAAGATGGGCTATAAGATTTAGAGATGTCATGTTAATCCTTAACTCTTAACTTAGATGAACTCCTCATTCTAAACTTTCATCATCAAAGTTTGTTTATAACTACAAGGCTTCCACTTTCAAATCCTGCCTTAACACACTAGATCTTGGGAAAAAAAGTACATGAAATGATTCCTATATGAAGAACACAAATAAAAATACTTGAAATATTTAGTGGCTACCATAAAACCATCGATTGCCTTGATTTTCTTTTTCTTCCAAGAGTTAATGCTGCTCTTAACCCTTTAAAGCCATCCAAAGATTTACATAAAGGCACATCTAATGTATAATGGGAAGGAAAATTTTCTTTTCTGATTTAGCAATCTGAATATCTTCTTTTGTAGACTCCAAGGGTGCCACATAATCAATGCTAAAATGAAATATATTCTAAATTAAGATTATCCTACTATAACTGTACATTAAAATAAATGCTTTGCCCTGAAATTTAGGAATAGAGTTTGCATTATAGATATTATGTATGGGCTTTCATTATAGTTTGTACCATGTTTCACTCCTTCATGCTACTACTTTTGTAAACAGTAAAAAACAGGTATATTTGAAGACGACAGAACAATAAGAAGGTAGCAAAATAGAAATAAACCACATTCTAAGATATTTAGAGGGAAGGAGTTTTATCCTAGAATTCTGAATACTAAATTATATAGGGAAATATAGCAGTTTGGATCCAACATATTTTAAAGAATCCCATGGATAAAATGTCAGTTAAGAGATACAGTACCATCGTTTGAAAGCCTGGCTAATTTGGGATATGAAAAATAAAATCTGATGGGATTACCAGACAATTTCATTTTCCTTTATTTTTTCCCCTTTCATCCAAAAGCAAAATAATTTTCCAACCACAATTTTACCCCAGATTTGCTTTGCATTTTCCATCTCAAAATCACTCTGCATTCTTGGTGGTTCTCAGGAAATTTATCAACATCAGTAACAGATTTGGCAGTAACAATATAGAAAATAGGACAAGTACGTATGGGTTGAAGCATGAGGGAGATAAATAAGCAAAATAATGAGAATGCATACCACGGTTATATTCATCGCCATCGTCTAACCAAACACACAGAATGAAAATAGGAATCCCCAGAACGTGACACTAGAGCACAATGCCAAGATACAATCACTGTTAAGTCTGAGCATGACAAAGAAACAGATGGTCATGACCTCTTCTGCAGGGAGGGAAGAAAAAAAAAAGAAGAATGATACAAGACACTTAATAGCGAAATTGTTCATGACTGCTGAGATTCTTGGAAGAAAAACAAAATGAAGCTGCCACAGTAATGAGGTAAAAAAAAACAACACGTGTCTATGTTTGCCAGCCACATTGCAGAATTGAACAGTCACCTGTCGTTTTCCGCTTAACACAGGAGAGATGAGTTGGTCTAGTATATTTGATAGCAGGTTTTAAAATGAATTTCCTGGAGGGAGAGTGGGCCTGAACTTCTGTTTTTTTAGCAAGTTCAGCCTTCTTATAAACTGCTATGAATAAGAAAACACAAAAAGCATACCATCAGGAAAAAAATGAACACTTGGAGCAAAACCAAACGAAATTTCATCAATAGTTAGTTACCACGATTACGCAGTTTCTTCTACAAAAGAGTAATAATGAACTATTTCAAAAACATTTTCTTAAAGAAGTGATTGTGAAATGAACCTTTTTTCCTTCTCACTTCATCTCTGGAGACTGTGCTAGGTTCCTTTTTAGCTATTTTTCTTTCAGGAGTGGAAATTCTGCCTCTCCCGGTTTTAAAGGGCTTTTCTTTTCTATGTTTCTCAAGAGATGGTCTCCGAGCTTCCTTTTCAGCTTTCTCCTCTTTAGGAATAGTTTCTAACTGTTCTGTCATGATGCTCCGATCATCATCTGCGGATCAAAGCAAACCATGACAACAACAACAGTGACATCATTAGTAACAAATGTACAACATCCTTCATCTAGTTAACAAAGTGCAAAATCAAGAAACAAAGGGACATTGTAAAATATTTAAAACAAAAAAAAATTCCTTTAGGTTACTGGGTTTTATCTGAAAGTAGAAAATTTAAAAAAAGATTGCACACCTTGAGTGTCCACCCAGAGGCTGTCCGCATCCATGATGGAGTCATCAATAGTGGTCTCGTCTTTGTAATCGTCATAGGTTTCTGTCTTGTATTCTGAGAGTGCAACCTCTTCTCTCTCCGGGGAAGCCGGAGCCTCTGGGGAGCCCTCCTTGGGTTCAGCCTGGGCTTCAGCTGCCTCTTCGACTTCCAGCTCTTCTTCGGCACGGGGGGATGGCCTCCTCTCCACCTCAGGCTGCTCCAGGGCTGCAAAACGCACGCTGTGGGAGCCCGACTCCCCTTCATCAGTTGTGGTTTGCACTACAGTGATGAAATCGTCCTCGATTGTTACAACGGACTCAATCACTCCTTTGTGCTCACCTGGGCAAGTCTCCACAAACTCCTCCCTGACACCTGGGACACCCAGATCGGTAATCTGAAGGGTGTCTGAGCGGAAGAGCAGCTTATCATATTCTCCCTGGGCTTCTATCTCTTCTTCCTCGCTCGGAGCCTCTGCTGGTTCCGCTCCGGCGGCTTCTGGCAATGGCTCTGCAGCATCGGAGGGTGTGACAGATATATCTGGGGTCTCTTTGGTTTCTTCTTTTGGCGGCTGAATAAATTCCATCTGGACATCGGCTTTCTCATCTGGGGCTAAATCAGCTTCTGAAACAGCAGGTGCACAGGGAATCTCCACAGACAATTTGATGGCAATCTCGTCTTGAATTAGAGAAGATTCTGGGGAAGTTTCCTTCTTGCCCTCATCAGCTTTCAAGGACTCCATGGTGAGACTTTCATGCTCACCGCTGGACTCGTAGGATTCTTCTTTGTCTACTGCCTCCTGGTGCACCAGGTCAGGCTTGGCCACCTTCTCCTTGACTTCTGTCTCACTAACTTTGGTGCCTTCTTTCACGTGGCCAGACTCAACTCCCATAAATGCATCTGCCTCCTGAGGTGCTGCAGATGAGGGTGTGAGGTCCTGGGTAGCCTCAAGTTTCAGCTCTGTTGCTTTTACCGCATCTACGTTTAGCCCTGAGGCCATTTGTCCAAAGTCACTGATTTTAACATCTAATTGACCCTGGTCAGCTTTCTTTGCAGCAAAATCTAGTTCCGGTTCAGCTTTTTTAGGTGGTTCAACCTCAGCTGCCTCTGGCACTGAACTAAGAACTTTCTCTGCTTTCTCAGCCACGAGAGGTGATGCATCTTTTGATACAGTCAGTTCTTTGGTTGACAATTCCTGGAGGGTTACTCCTAACTCAAAAGTTTCAACTTTATCCCCCGCCTCTTCCATTTCCTTGTCATGTTCTTTTGAATCAGTATGTTCTTCACTTTTTTCCAGCACAGTATCCAGCTTATCATTAGCTTTCCTCTCCTGATCAGGCTCCCTACCCAGTCCTGATTTGTCACCAGAGATATGTGGGGATGTGTCTTTCTCAGCACTGAACTCATCTTTGACTCTTCCAGCAGCTGCCAGTTTGACTTCAATCAATGAAAGATCTGTGGCCAAATCTCTCCGCACTTTATCATCAGTGCCTTCGTAAAAGGATCCACTCTCCCCAGATAAATTCTCACTGTCTTGGACAGGTGATGGGAGTGGGACTGTGTATTTATTGAACACACAGTAGCCCAGGTCCTCAAGCTGACTGTCAGTTTTAACAATGACATGGTTCTCATCAGTGACAGGGGGCAAGCCAGTGCTGCTCTCCTCCACTACAGTCTCTGATGGGACTGACTTCCTCCTGGCAACCTCAGCATCCGCACTCACAGAAGCTAATCTTGACCTTGTGCCTGCCAGATCCAGCATTTCAGGCAGGTCAGGGGCCATGACAGTGCCGTTTTTGTAATAATCTTTGGCTAGGAAAGGTGACTCACATGTTGTCTCCACTTGGGTACTTTCCTCTCCTGGAGCTTTCTCTCCCTCTATCTGCTCTTTTTCTTCTTTGCTTTCTGTTGGGAAGCAAGGGGCTTTGTCCACTGCAGGTGTTGTGGCTGGAAGGTAATCGTCCCCTTCGTCCATGCTTCCACTAGTGTTGGTTAGAATATCAGAGGCCAGTGGAGAAAGATCGTGCCCCCGACCAAAGTTAAATCCAAGGGCGATGGAATCCAGGCAAGACATGGGCAAATTGATTGACATGCTTCTTTGTTCAATTGCAGACCTACCACCAAGTCCTAAACTCCTGCTTAGTGTCAAATCGTCCTTATTCTTACTGTGGAGATCCCTTTTCTCCCCATACACTTTTGGATCAATAGTGAACATTCTTTCTTGAGGAGAACTGGGTTCTTCAGGTAACTCAGATGGATAACTTTGTGCAAGAGTGCTATACCCTGCCTCTTGTGCTGGAACGCTGGGCTGGGATTCTCTATCTGCCGGAAGACCCTTGTCGCCATTTTTATACGTGGGAGACACGGTATCAAAAGACTCTTGGGCACTTTCTCTTGTGTCACTCAGTTCATAGTAATCACTGCCTGGCTGGATGCTTTTTGTCACTTCTTCTTTCAAAGCAGATGTTTCAAAGTACTTGGACATTCCTGACTTATCTTCATAAAATGGCATGTCAAGCTCAGCTGATGTTACAGCTCCAACGGCTTCAACTTTACTGTCTTTGTCAGCAACTTTTTCTTCAAAAGGCTCCTGGGCTGCACTCTTTTCACTCAGTGCAGCTGGTTCGGTCATGACTGTCTCCAGTGTCTTATAGGTCATGGTTGAATCAGTAACTGCTTGCTCTAAACTTACAGGGAATGAGTCCTGTTTTGATATATCTGTGGTAGGTTCCTGGCCTTTCTGGTCTACTTTTGAGTAAGTGTGCTCTGTGGAGGGCTGAATTACACCTGTTTCTTCATCTGTCAGTTTTGGGGGTTCGCTCTCTTTAGGTGTGGCTTCTTTGTCAGATACGGTTGGTTTTTCTTCGAGTTTTAGGTGAGGTTCCTTTTCAGTAAGTGTAGGTTCCTGTCCAATGAGGGTGGGAGTCTCTTTTATCTGCATACTCTCTTGCTTTATTGCCCCTTTCTCTTCTAAAACTCTCTCTGGGACACATTCTTCCACAATTGAAATGTGAGCATCTTTGGGTGAGGTAATTGCCTCTGAGGCTGGTGCTTCTGTCATTTTGTCAGGTTGATCCTTCTGGAGCTCTTCAACTTTAGAACTATCTTTGGTTGTCCCTAGGATACCAGTTTCTTCCAGAGATTTTTTGTCATCCAGCTGTAATAGGGCAGGGGCAAAGGGTGATGCTTCTGCAATGACTTCATTTTTCACAACACCTAAAGGAAGAGTGAAGCTTCCACCCTGAAAGGGACTTGGCATGGGAGAATCAAATTGTTTCCCTTCCCATTTTGGGATATCCTCCAGTACGTCTTTTTCCTTCATGGGTGTGAGGGGGCCAGGAGATACTGGAGCAACTAAACCCCACTCATCCTTTTTGGCTTCCACTGGCATTTGGATGAACCAGTCCTTTTGCTCTTTTGCAGCTGGGGGCTCTGCAGGAAGGCCAATATCAGGTACCCCTAGGCTTGGTTCTGTCTTCTGTTTCATATCTTCTAGGCTGGCTTCGAGACTGTGCCCAAACAGAGTGGGTGGTGCTTGCTCTTCTCCTGTGCCTTGCACGTCCTTTTTTTCGGGGGAAGTTTCAGTTGTCTCAGGCTGAGAAACTAAGGCAGCATGTTTAAGGTCTTCACCAGGCTTACTTTCTTTCTCTGACTCCTCTTCCTTCTTGTCTAATGGCTCGGCTGGAGAGGGAGTCAATTCCTGTTGATCTGGGAACTCCATCTTCGAGGCTGTAAGTAAACCTGAAGTAATTGGGTTGATTTTTAAACAAATAATAGGCAAGTGCTTTCAGGCAGTAAGCTTAAAATCATATTTTGAAATGACAAATGAATGGTAGGGTACAAAGAAAAACTATGAAACATGCACGCATGCTACTTATCTAAAAATCAATATGAAAATGTCAGGACTGAGATTTATTTGTATGATTGCTAAAATGAATTGCCATCATGAATTAATGTGTACAGGAATTGTAATAAGAGTACATTTTGAGTAATCTTTTTTTCTTTGTTTGGTCTCTCTAAACAGTATGTGATGTGTACCATAGTAGAAAAAAATTTCATGTGCCTTCTAAAAATTACAAATTAAAGAATACTGAATATATAACCAATGTTAGGGTACAAAAAATCTATATACTGATCTAAATATGGAAAAGAATTGATTTCTACTGCAATCAATGAAGCATTTGTTTTCTCATTTAAAAGTGAATCAGCAGGCCATGGGCAGAAGCCAATTAATTTATAATAATATGTGTTAAATAGTTTCAGTTAACTTAATCAACAAATGCCAGGACCAATTTTCTGGGCACTGAAAGGTTACTAGAATAAAGTTTTAGAAGTCATCAGAGATTAAACGTCGTTAATACAAATAAATGTTATTGACTTTATATGATATGACCTAAATATTGACAAGTCAATTTCTACCACATCTCAAAAAATTCTTAAGTCCTAATCATTACTTAGTGTGTATGGTAGATGTGAGAAAATCTGAATATACTGTTAATACTGGGAAGTCATGTGAGTAACATGATTTTAAAAAGACATTAAAATATCTTTCTCTCCTTGAAATGACCTCATTCCTTGGAACATGACCAACTAGTTAGTGAAGCACTGACCAGTCCTGGCTTTGGAGATGCTTCACAGAAATTAAATGACTCTTTTAAATTTTAATCTGATCATCAATCCAAAAGGCTTCAGAGTCACACTTGTCTCTTAACATCAAAGTTATTCATTGTCGTCACTAAGGCTAAATGTAGTTATCTGAAAAAGATTTGGGGAAAAATAATAAAATTCAATCATCTCTCGAAGAGCAAGTGAATGGGTCATAATTATCTTAGATACTTGTGTGTCCTGTTGTCACAACAGAAAGGAAATACATTATGAACTTTGTAGCAAAGGTTAGATGAATGAAAACTCAAGAGATATGGTGATGATCAAAGGTGTTGGCTGCCATGGAAAGGAAATGATATGAGAAGCATCAGCAGGAGCTTTTAAGGAAACCAAACCAGTATTCATTGAAGCATAAAAAAATACAGCACATTGCGGTTGCAAACAAAAACAATTCGACCACTGAAGCCTGTATGTGCCAAAATTCAACTCTACGATTTGAAAGAAAGCATATGAATTGCTGTCCCCCCTCAAATAAAAAGAAAAATATACATGTATTAGCAATGTGACTGGCAAACATTTGAGATGGGGGCGGGGGGCGGGGGAGGCGGGAAAAAAAGCTCACACAGCGTCATCAGCCTGGCTGCAAAGCGTATTGTATCATGGCAAAGTCAAACCAGGAATCGGCTGCAGCAGTGGAAAACCAAGCTGCCACACAGCACCTGCATAAGCCACACTGTCTGCTCATTAAGTCTAAAAACAGTGGTCTTGGCATCATGAGAAGACCCAGCGATGGAACAGCATTGGAAAGGCATCAGGTTGGTAAGCTGCTGGAGAGATCATTTGCAACAAAACACATGCAGATCCTAAGAAAGACACACCTTCCCCGGCAGAGGAAGGGGTTTTTACTTCTGCAGACACCTCCGTGACCTCTTTTACACTTTCCTCCTGGGGGGCCCCTGCTGGGGCACTCTCTTCAGGAACTATTTGGGCCTCCGTACTAGACTCCACTTGGCCCTCACTGAGGCCCTTGTGTTGGTCTGAGGCCTTGGCAGCCCCACACTCTTTCCCAGGAAGAGTGGCAGGTTTCTCTTCCTCAGCCATTGGACTCTCTAGCGCTTCTTCTTCTTAGGGATGAAAAAGATGTTGACATCATGACCACAGAACAACACACGAAACAACAGAAATATTATTTAATGAACACTTTCAGCTCCATTATATTGACCTCACGAGAACCTCTTTTACCATTTGGATGAGCAAATTAATATCCTAATACAATGGACATTATGTATTGTTCGCAAAATTAGTACGTATAATCTGCTAATAACGATGCCTTTTAACGTCTCATTAAAAGGCTATTTATTTTAAAACGTGAGAGCTGAAAGGGTTTTATTGCTCTGTTACCCTCAGTGCAAATGGCAGTAAGTTATACACATGTGGAAAGCTTGCTGGAAATAAGAAATGGGGCTGCCGGATAACAGATGGTTGTGAAAAGATAGATGCACTGATGATGTACTGAAAAAAACCTTCAAATTTGTTAGACATGTGCTGTTTTCTCCAATGCAGGAAGCCCCTACATACGAATTTCTGATTACTGTATTTAAAACATACAAACTTCACTAAAAAAAAATCTTTGGGAATACAAATTCTGGCCTCAAAATAATATCCAATCAACTACCTTATTATCAGCTTTATTATGAAATCCATCAGAACTATTTAAACTGTAATTTATTTAGTATTTTTAAGGCAAAGACTAGCTAGCTCAATCTGTTTTAACTTCATTGCATTTTATGATTGGAAAATATAAAAATTTTTGAGGAGTAAGTAAAATATTTTGAAAAAACAAGGTCCAGGTAAAATTTAATTTCACTTACTACTTAGAAAAATCTACCTCTGGAACGCAACTGTTATCATATTGTTTAAACCACAGAAATATCAGTAACGTAGTTCTTGTAGAGTTCCCTTTGACAATGAATAAGAAAATGTGCATATTATCATAAAGTCTCATTTCTGCAATTGAAAACAAAACCAATAAGGGAAGATAATTGAGTGTCAACAAAACTGCCAAAATATCCTCCCAGTTGATGTATATCACACAGAAAAGTGTTAACAGTTACAATGTAAAAAAATAAGTTTCTAAAGACCATGAATTATTGTGTTCATTTGTTTCTCATTTACCCTTCAAATGCCAGTAAAATAAATCCCATTTTATTGCTCGAGAAATTTCAGGGAAACAGTTAAGCTGTTTTATAGTTCCGCAAATGGAAGACTTTTATGAAATTCCTATGAAACAATTATACGTTGTTTAAATGGTCCTATGAGAAAGACTACAGATGGAAAGGAAAGGATTTTTTTGAGAAATATTAAAACTCTTAGAGGGGGAAAAGAGAACTACTTCTATTTCCTCACATTTAGCACTCAGACATTTTCATTTTTGTAATTTAATTATGTCAGTAACATCTTAAACATTCAGATTCTAATTTATTATTAAGGCCATTTTTATTATGTCATAGAATTAGAGATTTTGATTACAGCTAAGAGACTTTTAATGTAGCTGCTTTACTAATGTCACCTTATTGGATGGAATCTAATCAACTTAATTTACATGTTTTCCAAATCCATGTAACTTTTTAGCTTTCCATTTTCTCACTTTGTATAAATCATGTTTATTTTCAACAAGTGTTCTTTATTCACAAATTCACATATTTTTCTGAATTGTTTTATGTTTACTTAGTTTTATTCAATATTGATTATATTTCTCTATCAGAGTGTCTGAGCCATTGAGCTCTTGTCTTCCAAAGGACTCCTGAAGGAGTTTATTATCATGAATGTAGTTGGTGAACTACGAGTTCATTTCCCATTGCCTTGGAACCATCTACCCTTACATTAAATATTGTTCCATCTGAAAATAAACTCTTTCCTTAAGCAAGTTATTTTTCCCTATTTGAAAATAACCTCTTCACTTAAGTAAACAAGAACAAAATTAGCTCTAATTTTTTCCTTATAAAAACTACCTTGTTAGAATGAGGCAAATTGCAGCCCACTGCCCACTTATTTTATCCTCACAAGAGCCAATTATACCCTAGCGTCTCCAACTTCATGAGGCTGGAATGACCAAAGTGTTGGAGCATTTCCTTCCTTTTATCCCATTTATACCAATTTGGACCAAGATTTAGTCACTCAGGGAAGTCTCTATTGTTTCTGTAGATGACCAAGCGATTTGGAGAAATAAATTCATTCCATAACATTTACTCTACCTTAAACAGATTCTTCAATCTTTCCCCTTTAAAAAGCTATCATATTAACATAGCACTAAAAAGAAGCCTAATTCTATTTAAGTCTGGTCCTAGTAATATTATACATCCAAGGGAAAAATTGTATTCAAGGTCATCTTCTTTGGTTTGGGTAAAAGAATATATTTTTCCCCTAGTGATTTATTTGCAAGGGGCAGAAAGAAGTCATACCTCATTTGAACTTTTTTTGTTTTCCTCTCAGAAGCAGTGATACAGAAAAAAGGAAGTACTCCCATGTCTCAAATAAGGCTTCCTACCTATAAATTGTTGAGGTATGGGGACGGACATAAGCTATGTAGGGACTTCACCTCCATATGGAAAAACAGGCTCCTGTCACTCCCACCCCACATGTGATGGCACACTTAGTATGATGCATGTGGTCAAAGCTGCAGGCTGGGGAGGAGGAGCAAAAGGGGACCATGCTGGGTTCACCTTTCTCCTGGCCTAAGTGGGCCTCTGCACTCTGCGCTGGGACACTGGGGAGCGCACTAGAGGCAGTCCATTGTGAGCTGAACAAAGGATGCTCATAGTACTCCTCATCGGAATTGCAAGGGTCATCATCAGGCACAGACACCGAGATGGAGGGAGCTAGGAGTCTACGCCTCTCCCCGCTGGTGGCAGGTTCGTGGCTGGGGAACCTGTGTAGAGGACCCACTTGATCCTCAGCCCCTTCATCTACAAACAGACATACAGGAAGAAACTGCAGGGAGAACTGGACAAGACAGACAAGATCAGACAGACAAGACAAACACCTGCACAAGGACACAGGACCACAGAAGCAGCACAGCAGGATGGAGGGGAACTGGCAAGACCAAGCTGATGGAGGATGGGAGACAGTGAATGTTCCATGCTTCAGTAGCCACTGAATTTCAACTATCCCTTAAGCAATTTTCCCCTTGATTTAAATGAATTGTATGCTCTGACACACCTACTGCATAATAGACATTATCTTTATATTCCCCTCAGACAAGTCAAAATAACCACAGAAACACTGGAATAGAAACAAAGCAGTATGCAAATGCATTTTTTAGAAGAAATTCAATTACATTCATTTTTCTCATGCTTCCATCAATATATTTGTAAGTTAAAATAGAGGAAAGTCGTTAGGATCTGATGCCTGTACAATTACAAGGGAAAATAGTCCTGTTGAAGTACAACCTTAATTATCTCACATGGTTAGCATTTTGGTTAATTTAATTCTTAGTTAATGACTTTAAGCAGAAAGTAATCTTTAACTTCAATCCTGTTAAGAAAAATCTACAAGGCATTATTTTTCCTTCCTGCCTTACTAAGGGGAGCACAGTCAGGACAGCCTTTTCTTTGGATGCAAGATCCTAGGCGTCCTTTACAGCCCTGGCTCTTATTTGCATGGCTGTGAAAGTATATGGTTTTCAGAAAGTACCTAGTAATACACACTTGTTTTCTTGTGTTCTGTTTCTCTTCTGAAAACTTAATAGAGATACACTTAGTGGAGAATGTCTACAGAGTTGGCTTCAGATTCATTAAGATTTTCTTTGATGTGGTTTAATTTACACCACTGGCTTTTGGCTGTTTTTATATCTCAAACCCCTCATTGCATATTGCTCATTGAAATGCTAAAGGAACTGCTCTCATTTCTGTCCTTTCCTGTGTCTTAGCTTAGAAATCTGCATTATTTAAATCTATTTCCTTAGATACATGAGTGTATATCCAACAGTTTGCTTAACATTTGGAGTCTTGCAAACATCAATGAGCCGTGAGGATGATGACAATGAACAATATTTGGCTGCTGATGTGGTGCAGAGACTGCATCTCAGGCCTACATGGCAGGTTACTAAATTTGCTAATCACTATTTATTTACTTACATAGAGAAATAATTTTAAAATTTTATAATTTTCAATAAGAACAAAATTTGTAGTATCTCTCTGTATAATTTTTATTTCAAGCAAAATTTAAGTGGACAGAATTGCAGCATTAATTTGAAAATGCACTGTATTTTTCGGGCACTAATTTATTTTCAGCCAACTGAGTGCTGACAACTGGAAACGAGCCTGAAATCAGAGGGATACGAAAATAACATTTTCAGGAGAGAATACTTTAATCTTTTGAGCACATTATTTACTGATGGTTCCATGGAACTTGTTTCTGGATGGATGTTCAGAACTTTCTCAGCCACGATGCTTATTATATCAAGGGATAGAAGAAACCTAAAATTACATTTGATATTCTTAGTTCAACTCGGCACGATTTCTCAGCTGAGCTGACAACTGTCTGAGATGTGGCCTACAACACTGGCTGAATCAGAAGCCCTGGGCTTGTCACATGCTCCCAGCCATTCATATTTCCTCTAGTGACTCCCGAGGCTGTAGACTACCCCAGGTACGCAACTTCCTTCTAAAACTTCTAATACGTTCAACAGATTGCACAATCAATAAGTGAAAATGGCATATGTGCCTCTCTGCTTTTCAACATTTTCTGGGGAACAGAGCAGACTACTGTACAAAACTAAAGAATGTAAAGCTGAGAGCTGATAGTTTAAAGGTAATACTCCTTGGATGTTTTAACCTTTTGAAGACTTTGGCTTCCTCTTTCTTGTTGCTCTTTTTGAAAGTACCAAAACGTGGAAGCAGCCCAGAGTCTTGCTTCACATCTGTAACACTTCTAAGAAACAGTACTTTCTATTCTGAAGACTTTGCCTAATCAGAGAACAACAAAAACAACGAAAACTTCAAGTGCTTCGGTGGAAAAGTAGCTTCTCTGTAGAATTTTTCTGGCCCTTAACCAAGCAACTTGAAAAAGAATATCTGGCAAAGCCCAGTCTTCTCTGGGTACTATGAGCTGTATGCACTAAGTCTCTGTTTAGGACCTACAAGTCAGCAGCCCATCTACATAAGTCCCAGAGACGTGCCAGGGAAGTGATGCTTAGAGGATCATGACTGGCTAAGTCCAAACAGTGCACCAGGTTCCAGTGATAATGATCGAAGACAAGAGATCCTCATTTGCTACAGAATTGTGTGTGGTGGGTGGTCTTGGTTCATATTCAAATGGAGGTGCAATACATAATTATAAATAAATACATTATAGATGAATGAATGATTTACTTGGAAGTGGTTTGGGGGGAAAAAAAAAAAAAAAAGGAAATCAGTCCCGTGTGGCTTATAACAAAAAAAACTCTCCCTGGACGATCACGTTCCTTTCATAGTCCCACAGTAAGAGCCTAGATAAGAGACAGCTTTAGGGATGCAGTGAGGCTGTGTTTGCAGGGACTTAGATTTGTATTTGAATGCTGGGTAAGCCACTTACTAGCTATGACATCTTGGGCAAGAGTGGAAGTGAGTATTATCTATCCGTGTGGGTTGCTCAGAGGATTAAATGGGAATAGATCTGAGAAAGTGCCAAGTATCTCAGTTCCATACACGCTAGTCTCTGCCTTCAGTACATCAGACAAGTTGCCATGTACCTCTGCTTTTTCCTTTCATTTGACACATCAAAGCTAGACTTGAGATTTATGAAAAAAATGAATTCATAACAGTTTTGCTCTTTAAGGTCAGGACTGAATGCTTCCTTTTACTGCAAGTACACAAATTTTGAAGGACTCTGCTTTTGCCACAAAATAGAATGTTTCGTTTAATAATGTGACATTTTAAAGGACAGGGTGGCCTTATGAACCTTGGACTTTTACATAGTTCTTTTGCATAATGATAAATCTTCAAAAATGAAGCTTACCTGACTTCAGTGGAGAAACACATTCCCCTAATTTGTTTTCATACAAACTTTTTTAAAAAAGTATTTGAAAATTTATATTGGGTTAAAGTAAGGTTCCCCACACAAAATTCAGCCTTGGAATGTCAGCCCCCTTTGGTACAAGGGAGTCGTCACTTTTATGAGAGAATTGAGTCTCTCGGGGTATCAGTGACTTGGCGATTTTGCCTGTCCTGGTATCACAGCTCCTGTCCCCTGGCCTGGGACAGCTGGCTCCACTGACATTGTTTATCACCATCTCTAAGCCCTTTCCATTCTACACGTTTTTGACTGATGACTCCCCAGTTT
Organism: Camelus bactrianus; assembly: GCF_048773025.1. Classification (NCBI taxonomy): domain Eukaryota; kingdom Metazoa; phylum Chordata; class Mammalia; order Artiodactyla; family Camelidae; genus Camelus; species Camelus bactrianus. Next base: position 72,122,081 of record NC_133543.1, read on the forward strand.
ACTGACTACGTGTGCTGCCCCAATGATATGGAGAGAAATTGCTTCAGACTAGCAGTTATAATGTGGCCATGTCACTGACACAGGGAATCATCACCCTAGGATTCTGGAGCAAACCTAAGAGGGCAGAAGGATTCCTGGTTCTGTTTTCAGATGATTCCATTATTCTTTCACGGGCTTCCAAATTCTAACAGTTGAGTCCAAATGACAACTATTATAGTCAGACCAAAAAGAAAGAGGAGATTAATTTGAAAAACATAACTAGCACAGTTTTGGTTCATTGTACCTGGGTTTCCTTTCTAAGTGTGCTACTTGCTTAATTTCTTCATCAATTTGGATTTTTTTGTTTGTTTTTTGGGGTGGAGATAATTTGGTTTATGTATTTTATTATTTTTTAATGGAGGTACTGGGGATTGAACCCAGGACCTCGTGCATGCTAAGCACATGCTTTATCACTGAACTATATCCTCCCCCCTTAATTTCTCCATCAAAATCCCTTTGTTTCCCAGGATAAGCACATATTCTGGGAATTATTAGTATTATTTCAATTATAATAAATGAATATTTATACATGATAGTAGTTATCATATTAATTATTTTTAGTGGAAGTTGTCATGCTTCCTCTTGGGAAAGAACAGCTTTTAAAATGTTTGATAATTAATAAAAAGTAAGCATATCCTCAAAAATCACTGAATTACTCAATTTAATCTAAGAGCTCTCTTACACTTGTATAAAGGACTGGATGGTGGCATTCACTCTGCCTATAGATTAAAGTTGCTCTGAAGGTGTGTCGATGAGGATAAAAATTCTCCTAGATGAAAAACTCCACCTGCTTGCTTTCTACCAAATGTGCTACGATTAACGGAATTTAGGCTTAGTCTTTACAAACCGATTGGTTTTAAAAACTGAAAAATTGAATTCTGTCTTGTGACTTTTCATTCATCTTTTCCTCATAAAACAAAACAAAATAACTTGTTATACATACTTTAAGAGTGGTTTCAAATAAAAGGGAAGGGCTAATTTGACTGTCTCGATTACATCTCTCTCACATGTTTAAGGTGTGAACATTACCTGGTCTTTTAAATAAATGAAGTAGAGTTTGTAAAATACATACCTTTTTCTATATAACTCAAAAATATGGTTATTCTTTTAAAAGTAAATCATTAGGCCTTCATACAGGATAATCCTTTCTTTTGAAAAAATAAAAATAATAATTCAATAAAAATACATGTTTAGCTTGAAAAATGTTAAAAGTAAAATATACTCCGAATTGTTTTCAGTAGGAAGTAGGCTGATATTTTCCCTGAATATACTGAAATAGTTTGGGGAAAGCAATCCCGAAACGTAAGGGAATAGTTACTCTGGAAAGTGACACCTACGTTACCTAAATCATATTTTATTTATATTTTCCTTATATCCATTGTATCATCCTCCAGAAACAGACCGGGTGAATCCCCAGGTGGATGGAAGCGCCCCACTATCTTTTTGGCTCCAGCTCCCACATAAGAGTAAGAAGAGTAAGTTATGTGACATCTGGCTAACTTTGGAGTCAACAACATATCCCTCTCCGTGTTAAGAGGATTCTCTGACACTCGAATGGCCTTAAGTTCAGGTTCCGAAGCATTTTCAATGACCTGAGGGAAGTGCAGCTGTCATGGAAGGCTTTCCACTGCGTTCAGAGTGAAATCTAGGTCCCTGAACCAAGCAGCCACTGCTTGTTCTCAAACTCCTTCACTGCTCTACCCCTTTCTCACACACTGGCCGTGGGACTCCTTCAGATCCCACAGTACTTCATGCTCCTGCCACCTGAGTGCCCTTGCACATCCTGGTCCCTCTGCCCCAAATGTCCCTTCCCTCCATCTTTGCTTGGCCAACACTCCTTCAGGCTTCTGAGATCAGCTCCCAAACTGTCCCCTCACCACCCAGTAAAATAAGATTTCCCTTCTTCTATCTTGAAGCTCCTTGTTCTTTCCCTTCCTAGTGCTAACCCAATTTGAGATTATTTGTAAGTTTATGTATTGGATTTCTGCTCTCTACCAGACTAAGTGCTTCTTACAAGCAGGGACTGTGTTTGTTTTGTCCACTAGTGTATAACTAGAAGTTGAAGAGAGCAGGAAATACTGCAGGTGCTCCATAAATATGCACCAAATGAATGGATGAACATAGGCCAAAAAAGATCTTTCAAACCTATGAATTAAAAGATCAAATCACATTTTCAGGAAATTAACTAAATAATAATCAGTGTCTGTAATGACACTAATGATATGCACTGATCATAGCCCCTAAATTTTCTTTTATTCCTTACAATAATTTAGTTTGTTTAACATTATTTCAAGCAGTAAAATTAGAAAAATGGCCTCAATTTAAGAAAGACTTTGCTAAAAAATGTTTAAGTTTATAAGTGTGTGACAGAAATAAATTGTATTTATTGATAGTTTATAGTTAATAATTTAGAAAAATCTGTATTTAGGAATTCAAAGAAGATTTTAAACAGATCTAATTACAGATTGTAAAAAAGACAGTGAGTCTTTTGTGATGTTATTTATTTTTTAACACAGTAAAGTGATCTCTAAAAGGGACAACAGAAGGAAAAATAAGTGAAGAAATAAATGAATAAAATGGAGAAGTATCAAAATTTTGATTTTAATAATATGAAAACTAAATTATATTGAAACAGCAAGTGAGCTGAAGCTTTCCTCTGCCTTCTCCTGTAGCTCTCAAACAACAGACAAAAGTTAACTGATCTAAGTCAGAGAACCAATAATAGTTCGCTTTTAAACAGTGCCTTTCATCTCAGATTCTAAATGAATATTCTTCAAAGGCATCCCTCTGCTTTATCATTGAGAACTGAAAGGCTGACATGGCATTCTACGTTGAGTAAATACATAAATAGATTCATGGACAATAACAGGTCTCAGCAGGAAAGAAGTCATGATCTCAGCTTCTGGCTCACTGCTCTCAATATCAGATTCATTCACTGACTTCTTCATTTATTCATTAATATTTATTCAGAGTTTGCTATGGGCCAGGCCCTGGGGAAGCCCTTGGCAATATAATAGTGAGCAAAACAGAGACAGTTCCTGCCAACCTTTCTGTAAAAAAAGTGTCGATCTCATCAATAAATTTATTTTTGTGCAGTCACTCTTAAGATTAAACTGTATCTTCTCCGTCAAAACATTCTACATTAAGTAAACTGACTCTCTGTAATTATTCCAGCCATTTAAACACAAAGTTATCCTTTCCTCTATCAAGCAGATTTTTCCTTTTTTATTGACCATACTTATCTTTTGATTTTGTATAGGGAAATGATTATACATTTATTTAAACTGTTTCTTCTTGATTATTTGAAAGAGACAGCTCCCAAGCTGGGTCACATACTAATCCACACTGAAGTCCAGTGCTTACAGACTGAGGTTTATTCACCCTTTATTAGAAGACAAACCTCAAGAAGTCCAACGGGCCTTACCTTCCTCCACTGCGACGGTCTGTTCTGAGGCTGGTGACGGGGGTGGAGAAGGAGGCAGATTAGCTGTCTCTTCAGCTGCTAAAGATCAAACAATGGAAAAAATGAGATACGACAATGAATCCTATTAGGCCAGTAGATGTGTAGGCTGTCCTGCCATCTGTGAAAAGGACTCTATGAGATTCGGGGAAAGAATCAATAGTAAGCTGCATTTGACTTATTTTAAGCCCCATTATCTCATTCACATATTTTTGAAAACCTAAAAAAAAAGAAGAGCATTTAGTATTAAAAAGAAGATCATTTTGTCTTCTCCATAAAAATGGATTAGACATGGCTGCTAAAATCTGATCATTAATCCCATTAATTTGTGTCTGCTTGTTCAGTTAATACAATATTTCATTCTGGTCGTAAACTACTATATTCAAACACACACACTCAAGCAGTTTAGTTTGAGTTTGGCTTGACTGACTAGAAAAATATTAGGGCTCTCTATTGTCCACATTCTTGATCTGGAAACGAATGCTATCTAGATTATATAGTGATTTCAGGCACTATATTTTTTTAAACAACATTTTGTCCACTGAGTATAAAGTCAAAGCCCATCTTCAGTACGTATTCTCAGAAAAGAAGAATGAAACTGTCACAGCCTCAGGCAACCTTCAGATAGAAACCAGTACCAGCGGGAGATGAGAAATACTCTGGCCTCGGCATTTCACATGAAGAAGGACCAAAGAGAACGTTCTAAAAGACGGAATTCATTTGCACTTAAATCCAAGTTTTCCTCTTCAAGACACTTACCCTCTTTATGACCACTCATATGAAGTTAAGGGATTTCAAAAGGAAATATTAATCAGTCAAAGCCAGTGGTAAAATCTATTTTAAAGATGATGTGGATTTTAGTTTCATAAAACACTTAGTAGAGGCAGCTTTTGGATGATAGGCAGTGTTTTAGTTCCTTGACCCTGTGGGCTTCCAAAGCATATTTCAAACTTTCAAATTAAAAACTGGGGGCAGTTTCCTTTACTTCAAATAACAGAAGTAAACCACAGAAAGAAGGTTGATGTTTTAGATAATTTTTCCTCTGTTTTATGAGAAAAATAATCCAAGAATATTTTATTGAAAATAATGAGAGTACTGTTAAGAGTAGAATTTATTATTTCTGGAAGAGGAGAAATTTTTATTGCTTGACTTTTAATAGACAATGGAGTGCTAATCAGAAAATCAAACATTAAGGATATATTAGAGTTTAGGAGAGAAAAATAGATATGTACTATTTTTAGGCTTTAAAAACCATACCTTTTTTGAAAATTGCACCTCTTGGGGAGTGATGGAAATGTTAGCTATCTTGATTGTGGTGGTGGTTTCATTGGTGCATACATCTATCAAAATTCATCAAATTGTACATTTGAAATATGTATAGTTTACTGTACAGGAACCATACCACAATAAAGGTGTTAAAAATAAACAAATAAATAAAACCCATACCTTTCTATGGATTAGTTATATGTACCTATGAAATAAACATATATATGCTGACCTAAGAGAGTTTCCTTTTTTATGTCTTTGCAGGTATATACATCTGTATCTAGCATCTGTCTCTGTCTGTCCATTTATCTATTTATCTATCTATCTATCCATCTATGTGAGAGTATGGGCAGCAGGATTTTAGCTGAGAGGGCTTTCCTAGGCAAGCACCATTACATTACCTGTTTGGCCCTGTAGGGCATTTGACTTGTGATGGAGGGAAAGGGCAAATGCTACTTCATTGCTCTTAATGAATCAAGTGAAGAGCAGTACCTCATATGGGGTACAACGTCACTGATGATTCTAACAACGTCTGGCTATAGGTTTCATGTAGCCTGTTTAGGAAGACCCAAAAGAGACTGTGGAATAGACAATCATTAACCAAACTCTGTAAAGGTAAATAATCACCTCTAACTAAAGCATTAGAATATTTCCTTTATGAGTAGAGGCCATGCCATCAAAATGCATTGGCTTTATTTTTATAACTCTCTAGTGGCCTGAAAATAAAAAATTAAGGGCAATTTAGGGGCAATATCTAATTATAAATTTATTGTCCTAAAGGTTACCCAAACGCCACAATGAGCCTGTCGTGAAATCAGGTCCCAGGGCATTGTAACAGGTGTTTGATGAGTGTCACCATCTGGGGTGAAATATGATATATGGAGTATCTTTGAACATGGAGACCTGATCCTGTGATTAGGGTACAGCAGACACAGGCCCTGACCTGAGGCTCTTTCTCATTTACCTAAAGGCAGAGCTGCAGGCTGATCTTTATGCTGGGCTTCTTTTTCTTGTTCACCTTTCAGGACCGCTACGGCCTCCGCCGTGACTACTTGAACTATCCTTGCAGACACCTCCTCTGTAATAAACAGTGACAAAATAAAATACAATGATGAGACATCCAAAACAGATAGCAAAGAAGAAAAATAATCAAACAATATAATCAGTTAGAATTTCATTTTTACTGTCTTCCCCCCTCCAAAAGTACAATAGAATTTAAGCGGCAGATAAAACACATACATACACTCCACCACAAAAAAGAGAGAGAAAAGGAGCTGGCATTCTGAGAGTTAAGCAAAATAAACACAGAATTTAAAAAACAAATGCTTTAGATACTGAAACTAAACTAAATGTGATTTAATATTTCTTTCACGTTTGAAGTACAATTTTAAGAAGCTGGAGCCCTAATTCAAACTTCAAGTATCCAGAGAGCAAGTACTGATAGGCTAATTAAAATTTCTGAAAAAGCTTTAATTTCTAAGCAAGGCTCCAGCAAATTCTCTTCATATACTTATATACCAAGTATTTTTCATAAAGCAATTTTTAAGACAATACACTTTGCATTCTTAATTTAGTTTAAACTAGGAAGGATTTTGTTTTCAACTCCTGCAAAAATGTATGGGATAATTACAATATCAAATAGTAATGATTCAGTTCACCCTTAAAAGGATGTCTTATCCTATACAATTTAATTTATAGCATCACACAATTTTAGAGCTAAAATAGCTTTCAGAGAAGATTTTGTCTAAATCCTCTCATTTTGTAGATGAGGAAATAAAGGCTGGGTATAGTTTTGAGATTTGCTGCAGTTCACACAGCTGATGGAGGCAACTGACATTATTTATTAGCACACAGGTTTCCTAACTATTATGCTATTCTTTCTCCTAAGCAGAAGAACAGAAGGAATAATGGGAAAATAAGCAGAAAATTCTCTAACAGTCACGTGTGAATGATCAATGGAAATATACGAACTCTTTTAAAGGTAAGAACCAAGGAAACATACTCTCAGACATGCTTGTCTATTTGTCTATCTAACCTGCACTATTGCTCTTCCTGATTATATTTTGAGACTACGTAACAAGTGATTGACCACGACTGAGCAATATCTATCTATCTATCTACCTATCTACCTACCTAGCTACCTACCTACTTACCTTCCTACCTACCTATATATCTTGTAGACCAAGTTAGATACTGTAATAGATAATTTACCTCAAGAAGATGTTTTATTTCTAAGGGACAGTACTGATTTATTAGCATTTTTGTTCCATTTTTGTGTTTGAGCAGAAGTTTTCACAGTTATTCCAGGTACATAAGTAACAGTAATGATCCCCAAAGCACTGTAAGGAATACTAACTACCACGCTAGTGAGGGGGGCGCAGAGCGGGAGACAGGGCAGAGCGGGAGACAGGGCTGGGTGTTTTCATGAAGCCAGGCTGCTGGGTAGGGCTTCTCTGAACAGTCTCTGAAAGGCTCGTCTCCCACAGTGACATTTTCAATGGGAAAGAATATTGCAAAAAGGGCTACAGAAAATTAAGTCCACTTTGAGACAGCTCTTAGATGTCTACATCACTGAACGATATTATTATAAAAAGAATTAGGTTCTGAGAATTGCCACGTGCATATATTCATTTTCAATGAAACTCAGATATTTAAAAATCAGTAGAGTGATTTTTAGAACTTTTAGAAGCTAGGTGTTTTATGGAAAACTGGGTGTAACGGAGAGGTGGAGCAAGCACTGCAGAAACTGGGGCACACCTAGAACCGCTGTACCTTCTGGGTCACTCCTGCACATCTCTGTCAGCATGCGTGTATGTGAAATCTGGCACCTCTCCATAGCACCTCACAGGTACATCTTGTGCGCAACTGTGCTGGCACACAAGCCTTATCTCCTCTACTATGTAAAGTTTCTCAAGTCTAGGACTCTCTCTCTGTCATTGTTATAATTCTCAAAGATTCTCTCATTGCTCTTTACCCAGGCTGGATGCTTAACAGAACATTTTGAAAGGATGAATAATGAACATGAAAGGCTTGTTCATGATATTTACACAAATTCAGAAATAATCCCTGTTTGTTACTGTATTTACTAACTTAAGCACCCCCCCATTTATGTCATTTACTATATTCTTGTTTAAGTTTTTGATGCATTTTAGAACAGTCTTTCTTAAATGTGGGTCCCAGATTCTTCTGTACCTATTGATTAATTTTCCAGGGTCTGAGAGTAGTTAACATAAATTAAATTTGATTAAATTGAGAAAATAATCCCCAAAATATTACAAGTATCTCCTGGTTTATGTGAGCAAATTACAACTCTACTACGTTATTTCAGTCTTTGTTTGAGAATGTATTTAGAATAATTTTGACATCATGGAGAATCAGTTTACATGTTGTTGGCTAAATAGAACAGAGGTGAACTTAACACAGTAAAAGATGTATTCACACAGGATGTAGGTCAAAGGACATTATGCACTGTACAAACTTTCAAAATATTCTAAAACAGAGATAAGTGAAGAGAAAATTGAATCATTACTTGTCTCCAGGCAGTAAAGACATGTTTAACCTAAATAAAATAGACTGTATCCGCTGGTACCACAGACTTGTAAGTGATAACTTAGTTGTACCAATTTTAGATAGGAAGTACCAGGATATTTGAATTTTATTGCTTTTGTTGTTTCAGAGAACATTAACTTATAAATGTGTTTGAGTTTCATAGTTGACTAAGTTGATTTTATATTTGTATGCATCTAATCAAAACTAGTTAAGAAAATAATTTAGCCTAATCTTGGGAGAATTGACCAATTTTTTTTTCTTTAAAAGATTTTAACAGATCATAAGAAATGCTCCTTTAGGATAATCGAACAGGCTGTGTGGGTTCCAAGTTCATGACACATTATCTTCCATTTCTGGGGAAAAATAATATTGTTAAAACTTTAAAAACAGGAAGTAACATATTTTTAAATATTAATTTTACAGTGAATTTAGGAAAACATGAGTATAGGATTGTTCTGGGGGTTTCAATTGGTCTAGTCAATTAAAAATCTTCCTCTAAGTAAGGGCTGTCATCAACGCAGAGAGGACAGCTTCCCCTGCGAAGGATGGCCTTTTCCCAATGAAGGCCTAATCAGCAGAGCTCCAGAGTAAGCTTCACTCTTGTAGCCTGGTTCCTGGAAAGGGAGCAAATTCACTCAGAGTTCAGGTAAAGTTCAGGGAAGATTAATGGTAAATGTGTCAAACACATACAAAAGGCAAAGGAAGACAGTCACAAAATCAGACCTATAAAAATGATAACATAAAAGGTACACTGTGTATGTGTTATACATATAATTATACTATATATAATTAGCTATATAATATTATATATATAATCTATTCATTCCACAAGTATTTATTAAATGCCTCCATCCATCCATCCATTATATCTTTCTACCTATCTAGGGGATTACTGTCTTTTATAGTGGACATTAGAGGAAGTCGCATGAACTTTAATTCAGAGAAATGGGGCTAAAAACTCCAGCATTTCTAGTTCCTAGTTACTTCATACTAAGAAAATTACTCAAACTCATTGAGTTCCAATTCCTTGACCATAAGATGAAAATAACAATGGTAACCATCTCACAAGTTGTTGTGGGGACTCAAGTATAAAAATACGTAACAGGCCTGGCACATCAAGCAACTAAAATAAAAAGACATCCAAAAGGTTCTTCACCAAGATGTGTTTATTTTCTCCTAGCCACACATCCCTACTTTAAAGAAAGAGCAACACAAATATGCAGGAAGGGTCCCATCCAACTAGGCTAGCCCTATGATGAATATCGGATAATATGGTTAATCTGTGAGCATCGATGTTGATGGCCGAGGGCAGTGGTCTTTTTTTGTTTTGTTTTGTTTTTTTCTAGACAAAGCTAGAGGGATGTTGTTATTTATTCTCTGGCTTCATACCCGCTCCCCTGGCTCTGGAGGCCCTGGGCTACCATCTGCTCTAGATTCCTGCCAGTAAGTCCCAATTTAGGGCTGTCTCCTAGACAATACTCCTAAAGGCACAATGGCCCCCATCTACTGCTGAGAACAATTAGCAACGTGAAACATTCTTTTTGAGACAAGAAGTTAGACTGCATTTTAATTTTTCATTGCTTACTTTTTCTATCTCCTTACCCCTTTCCTACTTTCTAATCTAGTTTATTTTTTATTCCAAACATAACATGAATAAAATTCTGAATAAGACTTAGCTGTTCAGAAGAATAAAGATGAATATAAATTACATAGAAATTGAAAAAGTATGATTCATTATACTTACTGAAAGGTAACACTGATCTTCACAGCTGAAAATATGACACTTCTTACTATAATCTGAAATTTTGAAAGGCCCAATTATCTGTCTTTTGAACACTTAAAATTTCTGGAAGTGGACGTTTTTAGTCTATGTTAGAAATTGTCTTAGTTAAGGAGTGTGTGAAATATGTATTTTATTCTACTTTGTTAATGTAAGGATTTCACATTTCAGTGAGAATACTTATGATCAGTGTTTGAATATTAACTTGGTATTATTTTATCAGCCGTGTTGTTATGGTAATGAGACAGTTTCTATAAGAAATACAAAAATATCTCATGGTGTGGCTGTAAGTCATGTCATGCCTAAATGAAATGAATGGCAACTTGGAATTAATCTGATAAATGATCTGCCTGTAAATCAGAGTGAAAACATTAAAAGCAACTTCTTTAAAACAAATTAATCTTATAATCTCTAAATAATGTTATTGATTAGAGGCTGATAAAAAATAAGAGATTTAAAGATCCAACCCAGGGAACAGAGCAGAATAAGTATAATGAATAATACTTTTTAAATTTCTGTAGTGACATCATGTCATCACTATACAGAGAAACATCTAAAGGTAAGAAGTGAAGTCTGTCTGATAAATGTATTCTGGGTGACAGAGATAGGATCAGTATTCATAAGAAGATCAAAGTAATCTTCACTAGATTGAATTGAATTCTGGAAAGAAACAAGGTCTTTTTCTTGTTATTGGGGAAATGTTGGTGGAAACATATACCACCAATCGGAGTAAACAGGTATAAGAAACTAATTGAGATACTCTCTCATCCACAGAAACCTACTTGATAATACCCCAAAGATATCATGCTAAGCTACATACACTCTCCCAAATAATGAATAAACCTGTGATCCAAGGTTACTGAACAAGCTGTTACACTAGGCACCTGTATTTCCTGTCAATATCATCTATTTCACATAGTAACACATTTTTCAGGTTGGAAAATTGGCAAAATAATAGATAAAGGCAACGTCCTGTCCCATTTGGATATCACTTTGATTTGTATCAGTGTAGCACAAATATTTTATATCATAGTAAGTTCTGGTGTCAGAAAACCTGGAATCAAATTCCCTTTATCTCTTAGCTACAAGTAAATGACAATCTCTCTAACCTTCAGATGCCCACCCTATGTGTAAAGGGGAACAGCAGTACCATTCATCTTTCAGTGTGTTGTGACAATTAACTGAAATATATATATATATATATAATCTCAAGTGCTTATTTAAATTATATATCACTTTTAATCACTCTTACTGTCTTGTTATCATCAAGTCTACTATCATCATTTGTAAAGAGCTGAGAGTTTTTGTCATACATTGGGACTATTCTGTCACTTTTCCCAGCGAGTACCTCCTTGCCTCAATTTTGGGTCACTGCCTAAGAGACAGTGTATCAGTCTCCTGCCACTTCTTATTCGGACTACTATGCTACAGTGCATTTCACTCTATCCGTGTACCATACTATTCAGCATTTACAGTTGGGTTGCAGCTCTCTGGTTTTTTCCGTGATGTGATTCATGCCGCACCACCACTACGCTCCTCTGTTCACAGTATTTTACCACTTAAAATTTTGTTGACAGTCTCAGGCCTTGTTTTAGCGTATATTTTTAGTTGTGTTATTTTGCTGTATTAATCAATCAATATTGTTTGGTTAATTTATAACAAAAAACAATGGAGTTGAAACTTTCTCAGTGGCCCTGACAATACCATCTTGGTTCTGAGCAACATACGACATCGTTGGTGTACACAGAAGTCTGATTTTGAATGTGTACCTTTTGGGTTTTCATCAGGACCAGCTGTGATTACTTGAACCTGCACAGGCTCACCAATCAGACTGTGAACAAAAGAATCCCAGCAAGTAGGCATATGCCTGAGAACATATTTTTGTTGATTTCTTTCAGGTTGTTTAAGAGAGAAGTAAGAGCCGCAGACAATGAATTCAACCACATGGGATCCAAAAGCCAGTAAGTGTTTTTGCTTTTAAGAATAATGGGCGTAATAGTGCCGTGTTAAAAGAAATGACAAGTAAGCCTACCGTATGCTTGTGAAAAAAGGAAAACAAAACAGTTTTAGACAGAGTGCTCCTGTCAAGAAAGCGTTTTTCTCAGTAGGGTACAGAATGGTTGCCTAGGAAACCGGTGCTAATTGCTACTGCTGATGGAAGCTAGTCAACAAGGAAAGCACTGTGTTAGAAGCACTCTGCTAAACAAACACCCTGGATACATTCACAGAAACAGGGAAAGAAGGAAAGCTCTTTGCTCCTACTCCGTGCTTAATCTGGAGAGTAAATGGTCTCTCTGAAGCTATTTCCTATAATCAAGTGGTGATGAAGGAAACTAAAAGAGCAGATTGTATTTTGTTGTTGTTGTTGCGTTTATTTCCCTGGCACCTCAGCACTAATTAGAGACCAGCACTGGCATATCCCTCCTTCGTCAGACTCCGATTGATCCCAAAGGGTCACCTTGGCCAACACTGCAGCTGTAGATCTCTGCCTACCAGCTTCGTCTTCCAAAGATTTCTTTTAAAGATTTACTGATTAAAATTAGGATCTATTTAATTTATGGGGAGAAATGCCTTTGCAGTAAAGGTAGTCTATGGAGATAAATGCATTTTAAGATGCAGAATCATGATTGCACAAGGTTTGGTTCTGACTGGTACTTAAATTTAAGAGAATTTATACTGCACCCACTACAGAGGATGGAATTTTGCTTAGTCACTATGGGAGATACAATGATGAAGAAGATATGGTATTCCTACATTTAAATTGTGCTTGAAAGTGCGGCAATCTCCTTGCCGGACATGTTATTTGTTTTTTGTAAGATTTTTTTTAGTAATGGCCATAGATTTTAGCTGATTTATCCACAGTCACTTATATGGTCCTCTTCTGAAGTGCATCTGCGACCTGGTTGGGCTAGTACTGGGAGTACAGCCTGTGATTATAGGAGAATGTTCCCTCTCTCTCCATTTTTTCCTGTTTCAGCCCATGTGTTTAAATCCACAATCTTGTTTAGACTGACAATTTAACTTACTCAGATGAAGTTTTCAGAACTTGAACAGAATCGGCCTAACGTTTAAATTTAGTCAAGGGGGAAGGCGTAGTAAATTAAGACGGTTTTAGTGAAAGGATGGTTTACTGCAGGTTAAGGGTATTATAGTATGGAATCAAAAGTAATTAGAAAAGCAAAGTACAGATCAGAAATAGTACTTACTGGATAATTTTGCTTCTAATTTTAAGGGTCCAGCAGGAAATAGGAAGAAAGAAAATTTGAAGAACATTTAAGCAGAAGAAATATAGTGAGCAAATAAATACAGTCTAGCTTTATACTTACATATTCTAGTTAAAAGTCTATGCTGTTGGTGGTGCTGGGGGATCTCAGTGTAATCATGTGTGCATATTTATATTGTTGCTTGTAGCCCATATAATAAACATTTACTAATTAAATCATGTAATATTTTATTGATCTCAATTTGAGAAAAATTTCTTGGGGAATTTGTCCCTCTGAAATTTTCAAATTGCTTTAATATGAATGAATTGAATACGATAATTAATGCACTGAGGGAATTGATAATGCTTTTAGAGCTTTGAAATGCTCAGTTTTGCATTTTGTCAAAACCATTACCACTGAACTATTCCTTGTAGACTTGTGAGAAATTGGATTATTTTCTGCATTAAGTCTTGAACACACAGTCAAAGGAATGTAGCATGAGCATTATTAATAACATTAATGAAAAGATGAAATATCAATAAAACTAAGAAAGCCTGAATAAATTCATCCTTAGAGTAACTGTGAGATAAATAATACAAAACGTAGTGTGTGTGTAGAACACCACTAGTGCACACAAGTGTGCATGGGTGTGTGTGTGAATGTGTGCACGTGTCAGCATTCAAGCACGTAAAGGTCTCTCAATGTCGTCAAAAGTTTCATCAGTATTTGGGTACCTCAAAGGACTTGGGTACCGGGTGCGAGTCTAAGATTTCACATGGGCAAATCACTGCTTCTATAGTTGTAAAACCTAGGAAAACCTACGAAAACCTAGAGGATATGATGGAAAGATGAGAAAAAGCTCTGGATTATAAAAAAAAAAAAATTATTGGAGTGAATTTTTAAAGTATAAGTGCTCTAGACACCAGGGAAAGTCTTTACTATTTACCTCTATAAACTTACATAGTTAATCCAGGAAAAACTGTTACAATAAAATAGTAAAAATCACCAGCTTAGCTGCCTTTGGTTTGGTAGTTCTAACTCATCCCCAGCATGATGACTTAAGTCAATCTCTGGAGGCCTCCTGACCTGGAAGCATATGGAATTTAGGAACCAGGTGATGGGAAAATCACTTTGTTCACAATACATCACAGGGTACACTCAATCAACAAACAGACAGACCAACATGACTTTTGTGTAAGTACAGTTTGCTTAAACCTCCAGGCCTGATGTGGTTCTAAGAATGAATGTGCAAATAGCAACATACATACAACAGCCGCCTGTGTGCTTTCTTCTTAGCAAGTCTCTCAGGAACTGTAAATGTTTTAAATAAGTGATTCTCCATCTTCTACAACTGCCTGTTTTATTTATTTATTTTTTTTGCCTTTGGAGCTATATAAAATACTGTCTGCAAATATTCTCTTTATATCAGTCCTGAAAGACTTGACAGACTATGTCGCTAAGTGCACATGGTAATTCTTTATACTTTTCAAATTATAACTAAATATACATAACCTGAGAACCATGTTTCAATTATCCTGTGGGTAAAGTACAATGGAATTAATTACATCATGAAATTCTGACAACTAAAATGCTATGGTGAAAAAGAAAACAAAACAAAAAATAAAGAAGAAAGATAATTTTGAGCCATCCTCCTTTTGTCCTTTAATAATGTTTGTTAAATAAAAAGTCTAAAGAAGTAAAATTACCAATAGTTAAAGACTTTTTTTCCCAGGGTCTCTAAGTAGCAAAATCAAGAGATTTTGAAAGTAAGAAAATAATTTTTTTAAGTAAGAAAATAAGTGTTAAGTCCAATGTTATATTTGTCTTTGGTGCTATTATGATTAGCAAAAAGCAAAGACTTTAATAGAATTTTAAAATTTCTTTATGCCAAAAATTATGCTAAAATAAAAATTTCTTTTATTTTCTGGATTGATTAATCCATCCCATGGAAAATACTATTAAATGAATTTCTCTCTAATCATGGGATACAATAGGTGTTCATTATGTTAAGACAAAAAAGGGCAAGTAATTTCTTATCTTCAGAAATTTGCAAATAACACACAAATCCTATTTTAGAAAATACCCCTTAGGGATTTGCTGAAATAAAATTTTACATTAATGATTTTACTTCAGTGCTATTTACTTATTTCAGTCTATGTCTCTTCTCTGTGTACTGGGTTTCGTTGTTACCAAGCACACCTCAAGACATAACTGCAAATTGTGAGTGCCATCTATATCATACTTAAATCTGTCAAAGTACCCATTCTTTATTTGAAGACACTGAAGCTTTATAGCAGAAAGCAAATGATATTTAGGAAGTTTAAAACTGTAACTCATTATGGCAATAGCTCTGATTGTTCTATTGCAGGAGCTCAGCAGAAAGAGAAAGGTAGATCAATTTTGATGGAGCAGCAAAGCTGGAAAAAAAATGCAGGAATGGATGCTATCTGGGTAGGCAGGCTGACATGGGGAAAGGCAATTAGGCTTTGCAGTGGGGTTGCAGATCCTGAACATATGAGGTATCTGCTGGTGACTGCTGACAACCTGAAGAAAACAAAGAACCAGGATTCAGGAAGCAAATGGAAAGGTGCTCAAGGCAAGTTCTATTTACTTCATTATTTAGCCTCCCCAATAGGCAGACGTTACCATAATCATATGCTATACTATGCTCAAAAACACAGTTTCATTTGGCATGAAAAACACAATCCTATGGAAGAGATATATGGGGTTTCCTGATGGTATGGAAAATCAAGTTTCATAAAAAGGTCCTGTATTTTTCTTAGTAAAATATGGCAATGAAAAATCAATTTACTATGAAAATAGATATTATTTTCTTCCTGACACTTAAAGAACATTTCTAAGTCAGGACTTTTATCTTTTTTTCTTCAAAATGAACTTACAATTTCAATATTTCATACATAGTAGCCTTGATCATGAAGAGGTGACCAATTTTTGGTTCTAAGAATATGAATGAAAATAGCTTGGTTTTCGTGATTCATTATCATCCCCCTACTAGTTTATCAATCACTCCTTCCCAACTTTTACAGAGATCCTCCACCTTTCAAAAATGTTTTATTTAAGCTTGTATTTGGGTCTGTTTTCCTAAAGAGAAGTTTGCTGTAAAGGAAAAACTCTTATAAAACCAGGGAACTTTGTGGTTTCTGCTCCCCCCGACTTTTTTTTGGATAATTCTGAAATGCAACATGAAACAGAAAGGTGAGAATGATTTGGTTTGACAGTAACAAGGTGATCAAAAGCCATAGGAAGAAAAGTACAGTTTTAAAGTTTTAATATAATCATTCTATTAGTTGAAGCACTGTACTCAAAATTTTATAGAATAAAATAAAAGAAACATCTCAACATTTTAATCAGATAGATTTTTCAAAATATTTTCTAGCAAGCATATTTGGTAATTTTTATTTTTCTACAGACCTAGTGAAGAAAAAGCATTTTGTATTTATAAGTTTTTTCAAATCCAGTTGCATCAGAGAACGTAGGGAAAATTGAAACACCATTACTTAAGCACAGGAGATTCAAGCATTTCTAGTTAGAATTAAAGTAATGCTCTTTCTTTTAAAATTTACTTTAAAAAATTGAACGTAATTTGGGAGGTTTTTATTCCTTCACTTAAAAAAAAATTAAATTAACCTTCTCTGGTGATTCCAGGCCTAAGATGCTGAATTATCAGCTAGAGTAGCTTCAATTCACCTGTAAACAATGAAATCCAGCTAAAAAGGAAACCTGTGTCACCAAAACAGCCAAGTTCCTGGGCAGTGTTTTCAATGTTGCATTCAGATCGTATGTGCAAGTTCAAGATGGCCCACAATGCATTTCAAGTACTAAATTTTTCTTAGGCTGATGGCAGATATTTCCGTGAGGACAAAGATCACTATTATCCCAACTGAACTTCACTTCCTGGAATGTGACTCTGGAAAGTGACATGTGTACTTGCTTCGAACTCAATTCTGTTTCTTTTTTTATTACAATCAAGACATAAGAATTAGGTAAGAACTGGCCTAGAGGAACTATCTTAGATGCTTTGTGACTTAGGCTAAGTAAGTGTAATTTTTTTGAGAAAAGGTAGGTTTCCCTATATAGCTTTTGTGTTCTGGTAAAAGCTCGCAAGAGAGCTGGTTTATTCCAATCTTTTCAACGCTTTAGTCACAAATCTCGGTTTTTCGACCTAATCAGAAAAACAACTGATACCTAATTTTTAAAGGAAGAGAAAAATAAACTTGGGCTTTGAGATAAAGGATAGTAACATGTAAAATGCAACAGGAAGAAAAAGTATCCAATGAATTGATTCGTTTTAAAAATTGCTTATAAAAGTAATTGGAGTTGTTTTTATTGTTTTCCTTGTTATTTTATTTTATTATTTTCTCCTTGGAGATGAATAAAGTCTTTTAAATAATGAAATAATTAATGATTAGAATTAGAAAATGTAAATGGGAGAATCTTTCGTTTTAATATGTCAAAAAGAAAAGCTCTTATCTTTTTTTTAAATAACAAACCTAGATAAATATATCTAATTGAAATTGAAACTTTTTTTCCTAAAGTTAATGAATAAATATTCCCGTTATTCAACCAGGAAATGCTGTTTACTACCTAAGAACTCATCATTTTCAAGTCATTTTATAGACTTAAAGATGACGTAGAGAATAAAAGGACATTGGTGATATTTTATTCAGGTTGACCTTCAAAAACAGGGTAACATCTCTCCAAGACAATACTGGCATTTTCCTTAAGAAAGAGGTAATAATTAAGTCTATGACTTAGAACATCCATTTGCTTTAAGATTCAGTTTTTCCATTTGTCAGAAAGGAAATTTATGTGTGCTCCTGACCTACAGAAGTGAGGCAATCCTTACATTATAGCCAGAGGATCAACAAGAATGTGCATTGTACATTTCTCTTTGCAGGATATTTCAGTTCATTTTCTATCGAGGCCAACAAATATTACACTGGGCTCAATTTTGCAAGAACGAGCATGAAAAGTTGTTCAATATCCGTGTATGTATGTCTTAGCTGTTAGACTATAGACGTCCTTAGAAAGGTCATTTATCCTGATTTTTCATATTCTTCCCAGTTCAGTTATTTCCATCATCAAGAAAATACTTCTAATCAGATGTCTTACTGCTATCTTAAGTCAAAGATATATTTTCTTCACACTGAAACTTCACATTCATTTTCAGAATACATGAAGCCATCTGCTGTATCCTTCCACGACACTGCTTTCAACTATAGCATTTCAGAGTTCCTACTTAATTCCTTTCTGTCCTAGTCAACAGTTTTATAGTTTTCCTTTGAATCTAGCCTCTGTTCATTGTTTTTCTGTTTGCCTTTTTGGTTTCAATGTTCCTTTCTAACATAGTCTTTCCCACAAATGTACTGCTTACACTGTGGCATAATTTTTGTAGCCACATTTTGTTTATGTAATTTTCATTCTCAAAACCGAACATGGATACTAACTCTTTCTCTTCTTTATCTCAATTCAAAAACGTTTATTAGCACCTACTATAGAACATAAACACTGCTTCATATACCAGAAGGAACAAGAAGAGGAATGAAGTACAACTTCTACCTCAAAACACTTACCACCTAGTGATGGGGATTAAAACAAGGAACAGGTAACCTCAGTAAAATGTTCGATATAATCGAACATTATTAGCAAGATATAAACATGGGACATGGGAATGTTTGAAAGAGGAAGATTCATTTGAGAAAATAAAATGAATCAGCTCTGGACCTTTGATCATGGATTTCTGATCATCTCTTCTGCTATATATATCCTTTCAAAATACTTTTCCATCGCTTGTTTCACAAAGCTGCATGCGAATGAAAACATAGCAGATTGCTTGGGCAAATTAACTTGTTTTGCAAAAGAGAAGACTGTCAGTTCAATCAGAGGACTGACCATTCACACTGGTCACTTATGCAAGAATCAGTGGTGCTCACATCCTGGCACTGCCTTGACCTGTGTTTCCAAATAGAAAATTTGGACTGAAAAAATTATTGAGTCTAATTTTCAGGCTGCTGAGACTGAATCATCTCTATTATACACGATTTTTCTGAATCTTGATTGCCCCCTTATTGTGCAGTTTTGCCTAATGTCTTCTAAAGTTTGAGCATTGCTGAAATCAACTGTAAAAGCAGACAGACGCTGCACTCTCATTTCCGTGTTCTAATAATCACCTAGCATTTGCGTATTTGTTAAAAGTTGCCACAAGAGCTTAGGACATATGCTTTCCTCATTCTCTGCTCATCAGCATGGCTGGGTTTAGAGCTGTACTTTCTGTGAGGGTTGCTGGGTGGTGACTCATTCTGCAAGGGGAGCCACACAGTGAGCGGGCAGCCAGTGGTTCAGTGTCCTTTCCCCCTCGGGACTCATGATGCCAAGTCGGATCATGCTTAAACGACCAGGTTTGCAATGCAGCACCAGTTGTTCTGTTCATCTGCTCCGGGTATGAATTTCCAGACTCCCCTGACAGTCAAAGCAGCGCTTGATGTAATGTGCTAAGGAGCAGTGAAGTGTGAGGGAGCGAGAGGGCTTGACACACTGAAGCGGAAAGTCGGTTCATCTCAAGCAGCTTGGGGAGGAAATAGGGAGGAGGGATGACTCCTAGGTACTTCCTGGTCTACTAATCTCCCACAAGCAATGAAACCAGACCTAAAGCCAACCCTCAAGGTGGTATGTGGTACACAGTGACAGATATTTTTCTCTGGCATATACAAGCAATATAATCAATTCATATATACATCACACTTGACCCCAAAATATATTATTGATTGATGATAAATATATTCTCTAGATATTTGGGTGATTAATTTGTTCCAAATTACTATTAAAAATTTTTTTTGGTCTTTTCTCTTTTGGGAGGAGAGAATTCTTAGAAATTGAACAAGGGACAGATAAAGGCCGTGCGTAATCCTAACCAAAAGACAGGCTTAGATGGTCCAAAAACGAATCCAGGAAGACTTGCTTCCATGACTGATTATTGTCATCTACCCACTACAAATAAAAAGATGTTATGAACTGTCTAGAATTCTTTTCTAAGTGGAGATTTTAAAACCCTCAAATAATTGTGATACATTAGAAGGAAAATATGATAACACAACATGACAGCAAATTAAACATTTGATAACGTCTTAGAAAATACAGAATTAGGGGAAAGGATCAAGTAAAAAATACAATAGTATTAAATTATACTTACATCTAGACACCAGTGAGACACAATTTTTACAAGTAGGTCTGAATTGCTCTTAGCTGAAATCTGTTGTGCTGATTAAGATTCAAATTCAACCCAGTAATTCTTCAAAAAGTGTCAGTGGACCAAAGAGAATGATAAAATACTTTCTTTTCTTTAGCATTTGTGATGTGATTCTGGCATTTAACGCAAAACAAGACAATAAAGAAACAAGAATATTTTTACAAGTGTACGGGAGGAATTTTCTGGAGGAACATACATGGAAGTACATGCGTATGCAAATTAATCTTAATTTTTAAACATCAAATTATATTGTGTTAGATAAGAACCTTGCTCTTCACAACTTGAAGTGTTTGTAGGTAGTTAAAATTCAGAGGAATAAAATCATATTTTATTTGTTGAGTCACTGGGTTTAATTAAAAGGAGTTGAGAGAACTCCTTATAATTTTCCTTAAATTTTGATTCAAAATTACCGGCTTAAGACAATCTCATCTCAACTCTAGGACTCTGGCTGAAGAGCAAAGATAGATACGAGGTAGATTTTTATAGGAAGAATTATCCTATAACTGCACATTTAAACAAACAATTGTGTCTGGTGCCTGTCTTTTCCTCCAATTTGTATAAGATTATAAGCTCTAGTTAGCAATGCCTGCTATAAACAAGCTCACATCTCACCGAGAGTAAGAGAGGCAGTTCTGTATTATGATGT
Source organism: Camelus bactrianus (assembly GCF_048773025.1). Taxonomy (NCBI): domain Eukaryota; kingdom Metazoa; phylum Chordata; class Mammalia; order Artiodactyla; family Camelidae; genus Camelus; species Camelus bactrianus. The sequence continues at coordinate 72,143,291 of NC_133543.1, forward strand.
CCACGTAGGCCAGCCCCCAGTTAGATTCAGGTCCTTCTATTTACCGGTAAGACAAGCCACACATGATTGAAGCTAATACCCCAAAACTGTTTCAAATGGTAGAGAAACCACAGAGGACAAAGCAAACGTGACACATACGAACCTCACGGAATGGCCTTTTCTGTCAATCCTGGTCTTCTTCACTCTTTCTAGCCCCAGATGCCTAACCTTTCGAAGGAAAACACTGAAAAGATCCCCATTTTCTCTCCTCATCCATCGGCGCCGCCAGACCCAGACACTTCACAGTGAGGCCGTGTGCTTTTCTGCAGATCCACCCTGAATGCTAAATAACTCTCCTCTCTCTGTGGAGCTCAGGGAAATGGCAGCTCGAGCAATGAGTGGTTGGCATGGCAACAAGGAAAGGAAAATCTGCAACCTCTTGCATTGTTAGGCCAGCTTGTTTATTTGCCTTGGGGGGTGGTGTGGATGGCTCAGTCGTTTCCCAGGAGAAATAGTTCTGTCCTATTTGGCTCTGCGTACATTCCTGTATATTATATACAACATGCCATAGCTTAAATGGAATGATGACTCCTACCAGTAAATCTCAAATCTGGGAATGGAGGCAGGAGGCAGAGGGGAACAAGGAGGTAAGGAAAGGCAGGTTTGAATTTTCTAAGATTGAAAAGGGAAAGCATAGAAGCTTTCAAAGGTATATTCAGATTTTTGCTTGTGAGCGATGACAACCTTTTCCTCCATTGTCTGTTTTCAAGCTTAAGTTTACAATTCCGGCAACAATAAACTTAGCTATATGAGTATATTTATCACTTGGCTGCTTGAGTCAAGGGGATGAGGAAGGGCAGGCAAGGCTCTAAAAGGGACCATGGATAACGCAGAAGACCTTTTATAGATCTTACCGCTTGGACCTGCCAGGAAAGAATCCCCGGAAATGCTGGGGAAACAGAGCAGCCCAGGGAAGTCAAGGGGCGGTTACTGAGGAAGTGCCCTTTAACCTTTACATTCACTCAAAGAGATAGCTGTGCTGGCTTTTGACGATCATGACGGCACTTTCTACCGTGACTGGTGTGTCCTACTGGTACTTAAAGCACTGTACCTTAGAATAGTCAAAATCACGAAAGCATGAGTTTAAATACTTCAAAGTTTTGACATCTATTAACTTCTCAGAATTGCCTCCTTTCTATCTGGATTTATTCTGAAAACTGGGAAGAAAGGCCTGATTTTCTGCCATGCTTAGAGGTGTGTGGATGTGATGGTTCTGCAGTGGAAGAACTGTCTTTGGTGGCTGTGACTGAGAACCGCTGCAGCTGGCTGTGCGGCTCTGAATCGGACAGTGCACAGCAGTGGAAAGGGCACTGGGCTACAGAGAGGGGCTGAGTAGCCACGTGGTCTTGGACAGGTCACTAGACTTGGAAAGAGGAGGACTTTCCTACAAGTCGTCCTACAAGATAACGTCCTTCCAGTTTTCTTGATGTTACCTTGATATAAATTGTAGTGTGACTCTGGGCCCCACCCACGAATAAGAAACTAAAGAGATGAGGCTTCTAATTTTTGCTCAGAGTTGAAACTCTGTGTGGACCAACATACATTCCTCTTGCTTGAGCAAATAAAGATAAGTGGATGGGAAAGAGAGAAAGGGTTTATTGCGAGCCTTTATAATTATTTATTCATGTTTGCAAACCAATTTTAAAATGGCTACTTTAGTCTTATGTTTTATTCACTTATCAGTAATAATAACTTTCCAAAGTGGCCTGATTTCTCAATGGTTCCTCATTTCTTTTTTTAGGCTTCTGTGTCATGGCTTCTAAAAAGGGCCCTTTAATAAGTAAATGAAAGGAAAATCCTTAAAGTAAAACAGTTATGCTATAATAGGTGAGCATATAATTCTATCTGCTTTTCTATGGATTAGCTTTAAATTACAAGGAAAGAGACAAAATCTAGAAGGGTAAGCTATAAAGAAATGTAATTCAAAGTGTTATTTCCTTCCAGAATGTCCTGCCCAACACCTACCCTCTCCCCTGTCTCCCCGCCACTGTCCCAGTGCATAAGATCAAAGTTAAGCTGACTGTAGGCTTGCATTTTTAAAAACAAAAAATTATTATGGCCCAGAAATGAAGGTGAAAAGCCTAAATGAGAGAGAATGAAGTAGACCTTTGGTTGAAGAAAGCCCACTCGGATGAAGAGATGAAGTTGGAGGGAGATGTGATGATTGCGATTCATTAATTATGTGATATTGTTTATAGAGATTAATAAAAATAGGTAACTTTAAGGAAAAGACATTTCTAAAAATGAAGAGAAGACTACAGAAAAGAAGGAAAATAGAAGAAAGATCTTTGGATTCAGCTGGCAATGGCCTGGACACTATAACATAGCCGAGGACCTGATGTCACTGAGAAATGTTTCATGTTAACAATGTCCTGAGAAATATCTGTTACAGGGGAAATTGCAATATCCCAATAGATCATATGGAATGATATGAGTGGGCTAGTACATGGCCTGGTCCTCTTTAAAACAATCACCTCAAAATACAATGCCAGCTTGTATCAGTGACTTCTATCAACAAAGGATAGCATTTTTAAAGACCATACCTGAGATTTGAGAACATTTCTTTTTCCTGGGGATGATTTTTGTTTGTAATTTGCGGAACAGTTACATATACACCATCAGTGATACGATTTATTATTTTATTAAGCTAAACTTTGGAGAGAAGTTTAATTGCACATTAACTTATCACTGAAACATCCTCTGTAGGTATGAGGAGATAATATTTTACATTCTTCCTCTCCTACCACTTTCCACATGTGGATAATTGATGGATTCAATACTTGGCCTATTATTTCTGGAGGGAGACTGGTTTAAAATCACATCAGAGTTTGGACTGAAAAACATCATTCTGGTAACCCACAGCTCGCTGTTTACAACTTTTGTCACTCTTAACAAACATATAAAACTTATGTAATTCGTCTTCCAAAGGTAATGTAAAATTCATTTGATATATGTTAAGCTGAATCAGAAATTATGTCTGGATGGTCCCGAACCCATAATTTAAAAGAAACATCTGTTAGTCTCTTTTTAATTTATGTTACTTTCTCAAGCTGGCGAGGACACACTGACCTGGCAAACAGATTTTTCTGATGCTCTTAAATACTTAATTAAGACCATTGAAAAAATGAAATAGTGAGTGATGTTGGTTCTCTATTGCTTGACCAAGTACGTTGCAGTGATTTTTCCCTCGAGTATATCACAAGCCTCCGTAATAGTCAGTGAGAGGCAACTGGTGAGAGTTCAAGAGACAAAATGAGACCTTTCAATTGCTTTCACCATTAATTTGAAAAGAACTGTTTTTTCTTTTTGCATGCATTCATTCAACCACTCATTCAACACACATTTATTGAGTCCTTGAGGCATAATGTCAAGTGCTGCTGGATATAATGATGAGAAAAATCCTGGTCTGTCACATTATCTCCTTCCTTCCCACAACCATTTTGTTTCAACACGTCCTCAACTCTTTATGCCTCAGTCCCGTCAACACTTTCCTAGTTAGTCCTCCTGACACCCAAGTCCCACCCTCTTCAAACTATATCACACTCGGCTGAAGAAAAATATTCCTTGATCAAGAGTGCCCTTGTGGTCCATGTTGACACCACCACCACCATGGATAATAATTAATAATATTGTTATTATTAAAGACATGATTTCTTGAGTCATTCACTTTATGTACTCTATCCTAATGGGATATATGTGTCTGTTGGGCACTGCACAGCATTTCAGATTCTTGAATAAGATTGGACTCTGTCACCCTCTTTTTCCTATTCCACATAAATTTCTTTCTGCAGGGTATTTGCTTTTTATCACTGCAACTGCCAAAAACCAGCTTCACAAAGATAGGACATCCTGAAAAGAAATGTGGTGCGATCTAATGTTGAAACTAAACTATCCTGAAGTAAAGTTCACACAGTATTTGACAGCCAATGAGTATCACTGTTTCCTCTGAGTATTTGAAACCCTCCTGCCACACTCCTGTGCGTGTGCTGTGGCACCTCAAGACGCTACTCTGCACAATATGGAAACTTTTTTTGGAAACAATCCCTCTTCAATTCTGCCTTTCTGTTTGGCACTTAACACACTGTATTTTGTGTTTGAATTACTTCTATGCACAGGTCTCACGTCTGCTACTAGATCAGTTGCTCCATGAAGTTCAGAGACTATGTCTTGCACATGCCCCAGCACAGAAACTAACACAGCATGCATGCAGAAAATGTGCAACAGTAGTTTGCTGAATGAATAGATTAAAAAAAAAATCACATTATGTACTTATGTAATTTTTCCTCCTTTGAAATACCTTTCCTATTTCCCCATTAAAATTTAAATATATTTTTTGAACTGAGTGTAGAGTAGATAAGCGTTGGTAACTAATTGAGTGTAAAAACACAGATCTTTGAATAAGTAAAGGATGATAAGGGGGCATCGCCTTTCTTCTCCTTTTTGAGTAGCATGTCTGCAAGTTCCTGTGTTCAAATGCATTAAATTCTGAATCACAGAAAAAAGGAAAAGAATGGAGAAGAATATTATAGGGCAGGCTAGTGTTTCCCTATGCCATTAATGACAATATTATCAACAGTAAAGAGGACTATTGGTAGAGATTACACTTTGAAAGGAAGTACTTAAGATTAAATTATATTTTGTTCTTCAAGCATCTGTATATTAGTTCTTAAAAAGCTATCTGAGGAAGTATGAAATGGTTCCTGTGTCTCTATGTGTGTTTGTTTTCTTTTCTTTTTTTCTCTTCTTAAAGTTGGGGAGATGGATCCTATATTCCTTTCCGCCCTAGAAAATAAACACGTTTCTGAGGAATCAATCAGATTTAAGTCCAATACCACTCAAGGGAATCAATAAGAAACTGTGAAGTTTTCTTTCAGTGAGTTAAAATGCTGATGGCTACTAGCAAAACACACATACACTGAGCCATTTGTCTACTAAAATTTAAGTGGTAAAAACTAGGGAGATGAGATTGAGAATACAACTAATTTGGCGGAGTGTCAGGCTAATTCCCACAATTCTTCTCTTCTTTTGGTGTCTATTTCCCCTGACCGACTAGAATTTCAGTTCTACCAGTAGGGAAAGAAGATCAGGGCTGTAAATTAATTCACTTTCACTTAAACAGACTTCAAAAGCACAAAACAAGCACTGGCAACAGAACCTGTAGTTACCTGCTGTTTCTCTGTCAGCTGAGGTCAGCTCTCCGTTGATCCCATTTTCTTTGGTATCTGAGTAGGTGCCCTGTGACTCATGTTCTCCAAAGGCGCCCTCTTCATCCTCCCTGTACGGGAATCCATTGGCGCTTCTGACAAGTCCTTCCCCTGCCCCACCTTGATCCTTGATCTCAGGTGGGTGTGGGTGTGCAGATGCCTCTGTTAGTTGAGCTGAGGTCCAGTGAGGCGCCTTTGCTTCATCTTTCCGATCATCTGCCATTCTTCAATGCCCTGTGACCTCTCCTGGGGTTGGAAGAGGAAAAATGGCAGCCATCACTCTGGGGAGAACTTATCTGGTATTAGCAGCACTAAGATAGAGAAAAGTTACAAACTCAGTGGTTAGCTATGGTCCAAAAAATATGTTCAATACTTTTACTATCAAGAGGTAGCCATTGTGAACACCTTGGTTTTTATAGATCTTTTCTGAAATATCTATTCTTTTAGTATAAGCTCACTATCAGTTCACATGTATTCTTTTTGTTTTAAACTCGTGTTTGGCCTTTAAAAACATATCTGAGCTAACTTTCACTGACATATAACGTTGACTCTACAGCAACAGAATTCTCTAGTATAGAGAAAATCTGTAGTATGAGAACACTGGATAGAAAATGGTGGGGGAAAGACTGACTGAGGGGAAATGCTGGATTACAGAGAATTACTCCAAGTACTCTTAACTTACAACTCTCTGAAACCTAGAAAAGACAACAGCCAATATATTATCCCTTCCAGTTTCTAAGATGTTCAATTCAAACCAGAGGTAGATATGTTATCTGGATACTGTGTATTAAAAGAAAGATAGTTTTGGCTTAATTGTTCAGCAAACTTTCCCAAACTTTATCTATAGATTTAAAGGGAATGGCATTTTCTCTTAGTGTAAATCTTCTGTGGAAAACAAAAATTATAACTTTAGGCTTATGTCATAACTTACAGTATTATTTCACAATTAAGTCAATTAAGTTAGATCACTAACATATATTCAGTGGCTTTAAATTATAGTAAAGTTTGAATAAATCATGGAGTAGGTGTTCTGTACACGTTAAGCAAGCGATACTGCCCGGCCTTCACTTATATGCCGATGCCACTAAAGTTAGAGATGTAGCTGACAGGAGGTGATACGTCACTCAGTTTTGAAAAGCTGTTGCCAGAAATGTATCTTCACTGATGGTCTATTGTCTCCACACTGATGATGACATAGTCAATGACGGTCTATGATGGAAACTAAGAATATTTTCCTTTTTTCAGAAACAGTAACTCAAGCAAAAACTTCAAACAAGCAAACCAAAATTGTATTAAAACAAATCTACTTCTAGCTACCAAGCTCTGCTTAGTAACACTACAAATAAATTAAGCTTTAAAGAAAGTAAGTTTTCTTACCAGATTCCTAACAAGCATCTCTCTGGTTTTTTTCTTTTTTACTGAATTTTGATGCTATCCTCAGGTCCCTATTCTAATTTTCTGTTCATACCAGGAAGAACTAGATGATTCAATGTATTTAAAATAATTTGACGACAACACCAAACCTCCCCCGGGCAAATTACTTTCCATAAGGTTCTATTTATCGCCCTTATGAGCATATTTAGACAGGATATAAGAAGTTTAACTTTTAAAACACTGATTGAAGGGCTCGTGAATAAACCAAAGAGCATCCCTACACCACTGACGGTGTGCAAAGAACTGCATGCACAGAAGAGTTTCTGTGCCTGCAAAATGAGGACAACGATGCTTAGTTTATTGATTTGTTGCAAAGTTTACACAGAATAAAATGAAGGGCTCAGCACAGCCCCTGGCAGGCACGCTCAGTAAACAGTAGTTACTACCTTTGTTACTGTTGTTATAATTAGACTAACAGTCATCACACTCAATCATTAGCTATACAATATTTTAAGTTGTTTTTCTGGAATTGTTGGCCTAGGAAGGGGAGCCTGAAAACTTGCGAAGTCCAATAATAAGACTTACTTGCAAATCTGTCCCCAGATATCATAGAGAACTGAATGAATGTTCCAAGCCCAATATGACAAATGTCTGAGACATGAGAGCCTGCTGGGAGGAGTGCATCCTCAGAACTAACCCCTCCACGTGTACATCTGGAAACTTCGCTCCGTCTTTTATAAAGATGGTCCTGCAAGGTTCTAGACTCCTTTCTGCCATTGTCTTCTAGTCAAATATCAAAGGACCTAATTTGAGAGCCTAATGATTGCGTTTCTTCTGAGTTGCTGTAACATCTACATATGTCTAATGAACTGAATAAGTTATCTACATTCAAATTCTGACCTTGATCACAATAATTTACTGATAGTAAGACTGTTGGCTCAGCATTCTCATCTTTACAGGCCTTTTTTTTTTTTTTTTCCTTTACCAGAGCAGCTTAATTAAAATTTCCATATTCTTATATGGTTCAAATTATTTTTTGTGCAGAGTGAACACTTGTAAATAGAAAAAGTTTCCCATAAACAAGTACATGCCATGTTAATACTGTTTTTTCAAAAGTTACTAGGTTTTATATTTTTAGGACAGTTTTAGATTTACAGAAAAATTGAACAGATAGTAAGAGATTTTGCATGTCCCCCCCCAATTTCCCCTGTTATTAATATATTAGTATGATACATTTGTTATAATTAATGAAGCAACACCGATATGTTATTATTAACTAAAGTCTATAGTTTATTTAGATTACCTTAGTTTTTACCTAGTGTATTTTTTTTTTGTTCCAGAATCCCATCCAGGATCCTACATGACATTTAATTTCCATGTCTCTTTAGGTTCTTCTCAGCTGTGAGAGTTTCTCAGCCTTTCCTTCTTTTTGATGACCTTGAGAAGTACTGGTCAGGTAAATTATAGATGCCTCTCTATTGAAATTTGTCTGTTTTTTCATGATTAGTCTTTAATTCTGTGTTTTTGGAAGGAAGACCACCAGCAGTGAAGTGCTCAAATAAACTTGAGAATTGCTAAGTTACATGAGCAGGTATAATACAAGCTTCCTGAGAGCTTCTGCTCTCCTACTGCACATGGGAATCTCAGGGAAGGGCAGTGGTGTGCAAAGCATCCCAACCAACTGTCTACAGGAACTTTTATCTGATGCCATGTTATTAACATCTCCAAAAGGACCTGGAAAGTACGTAGATTTACACTTTAGCCCACATTTAACTCTGGGAGTTCTAGTCACAGATATTCAAAGGAAATAAAATAATACGAGCACCCACAACTTGCAGCTAAAATTGGCCATTCTTCCCCCAGGGCTATCTGGAAAAGACTTGTCAGTGACTAAAATTCTTCGTCTTGAACCTGAAAAACCAACGCTAAATGAGGAGTGTGTTACTTGGCAACCATCCACTTAAAATGTGAAGATAATTTGTTTTCAAGAGACTAGGCATTCAAAAAATGAATTCCCTAGTATTTAATACTTCAGAGTTTTGGATTCTTTCTTTCTAATTAATCAGTAAAAACTAATGGTGGAAGAAGAAGGGGCGGGCTGGCTATGTTGATTTCAATTAATATCAGAGGCACAAATAAAGTGAATTTATTTTCTAAACGGCATCATCTGGCTTACTGATAAGACTATTCAGATAATACTCCCTAAAATGTATGCAGATTAATCAGATATCACTTTCTAATTTGTTGAGCTTTTGAAATGTACATAGTCTAACTATCTACTAAGTGACAATCATTTTAGGAGATTTCAAGCTAGAAATGGCATTGCTCTGCCAAAACTACTTTGACAGAAAATGATTTGGAATGACTTCTTCAGTTTTACTGAAAAGCAGCTGGAATTGGAGGAGACACCGTTTGCCCTCCACCCTTACAATCACAACATAATATTATTAAAATACCACTCATTCATGGTAATTTCACTTAAATTCCTAATCAATCTTTTGGGGTCACAAATGATCTCTACTCTTCAAAATGGTGTTACAACATCCTTAAAAGTGGTCGTAGCTTCCTTTAATTTCTTCATCCTGATGTATAATGTAACTTTTACCTGAATCTCTCTGAAAACTGTGCTTGCGGAATTAAAGAAGACAAGATAGCTGAGAGAAAGGCAAATCCCATCCAAATCTATAAAAGGAAACTTATGAGGTACCAGGAATTGTAATATTCCATTCCTAATGTGGAATGGGAAAGACTCTCCTCTCTCCATATTGCAAAAGACCACAAATCCTAGCTGCTCTTAACCACTGACCTACTGGGCACACAGTCCTCGGGACTGGCTGAGCGAGCTGGGAAGCTGCCTGAACTCTTCTCCTTTACCTCCTGCCAAAAGCCGAGCTTGATAACGTGAGTGAGGAAATTCCTGAGTGAGTTAAAAAAAAAAAGTACTAAGTTCAAGACACTGACCTACAGTTTATAATAAATTGCAATGAAATCTTAGCTGTTCTAAGGCTAAACACAAATGCCAATGCAAATCAGGATACAGTCACCTGCAATATGTATTTAAAAAAAATCCAAGAAGTTCAAATTTCTATTTACATGAGAATGAGGTTTTCACTCGACTCTAATATGTCATGGCTATCATGCTACATATAACAGGACCCAAGTCTTCTTTCCAAATAAGATAGACAGTTGGGAACAAAAAACCTAAGGGAAGAGCTTGTGCCATCAGCAATGTTAGTTATAGACTTGAGCGGTGAGCTTCAATCCTTGCTACCCTTTCTTGTTAAACAACTTCCTCTTGATACATGAAAATTCTGTAAGGACAGACTTGTTTCCTCCTTCATCAAAATCCCAGCTTTTAAAATTCCTAGTTCGTCTAGTTTTTCCCCTTAATAAGCCTTAGACCTGGTTCTCTCAATCTAATGCTTCTTGGTAAGAGCATACATGTTTTTTGCATCCCAGCTGTTGAACCCACTGATTATGGCTACACTCTGATTCATTTCACAGATGGATAATTATGAAAAAAAAGAATGTAAGATTCTTCAGCGTTTGGCAACCTGTCCTTAACCTTTGGTTACAATGACAGACATTGTGACATGGCATTGATCAGATTTCTAACTTGCTGATGATTCAACCTGTAACATTTTATATCATCATAATAAAACTGCTGTAACCAGAATGAAAAGTCTTTCTACAGATTAAATTCCAAGTTGGGATGGTATATGGATCAATTTCTTATCTATTTAACATATGTCAATTTCTTCAGTTTTGTTTTTAGGTAGATTTAATGCACACATGTTTAATGCTGCAGAATAAAGTAAGTACTTTCCCTCATACTGATTAGAAGGCTTGGAACCATGGAGCAGGAGCCTTACAATCAGCCAAACCTCTTAGGTAATTCTAATTAAGAAATACCAAGAAAGAGAAAAGAGAGAGAGAATGCAAGTAAAAGAGTGGAAGGAATAACACCACAAAGAGCAGATAAAGAATAGAAATAGCACAATAAAGAACAGAAAAAAAGGAAATAACCAACTCCACATAAAACATGGCTATCACAGCAAAACTCAGTTCATGGTTTGGGACAGATACATTACAATTTTCAATTACTTAATAGAAAAAATTTTATCTTATATGATAATTAATGTTGGATCCTGGAGATCCATTTATGTGTAGGTCTGTTAGTCAGCACTGCTTTCACTTAGATTTCTTGAATATTGATTACAACATGAATAATTTCTACTACAGATTTCTACTATATTGAGATTCACTTACATTTAAGTGCATCTGCCTTAAAAATCTTCCAGGCCTAAGACTATAAAGCTCTGTGTTTCAAAACTCTGAGACTTTACTTATCTGTCCAGATATTTATATGAATTCATATTTGCATGTGTGCATGAGAAAAAATTTGGATTTGCTCACAGGCAACCTGAAAGTCTACCTCCAAATCTGTAAAACCACTCTTAAAAACATTATCTTTTGTGGTATGGTTGCCCCTTGTGTAAGGATATAGACAATAAGTTAATTTATATTGGAATTTAGAAATAAGATAATATTATTTTGCTGATTTCTAGTATTTCTTAGACAATCAGGCATTATATGTGTTCCCACATTTCCCCTTCATCACCAGGAACTTCTTTAATGCTTAACAGAAGTATTTACCTCATTCTAAGGTTTTGGTACTGTGTTCTGTTTCTTATTTTATATACAATTTCATTATAAAACTTATCAAATGGTTCCTCAAGTCAGGAAGGATATATATTCTAAATAAACCATAACTGTATCTGTCACTTTCTGACATTTCACTTTAGGGCATCATTCTTTTGAGCAAATTATATAATAACTTTCAGCACACAACAGCTCTCATGCTATCCTTCATGTACATAAAGGGAATAAAATACAAAAAAGACATCAATCTTTTCCACACAAAATGTTTTCTAAAACCTTACTTAATGTTCTAGATAATGAAAGTACAATTTCTTAGAAAAAAATAACATTACTTAAATATTTCCCCTTTATCCATTTTGCCTAGAATATTCTTTTAATTACCATCCAAGCAAAAATGTTGGCAATAAGTGAAAGGTAACTTTAGAATGACAAATGACTTATCATTCTTAAGGTGGCCAAATAGCACACTTTTGTTGGTACTAAAGGTTATAAAACCATATACATACATTAGAACTGAATCTATTTAAAGGCTAGTTTAAAAAGAGAAGCATTTTCACTTGGACCTTGATCTATCATTGGACTTGCTTGCATATTGTACATAAAACAATTTGATATGCTGCTAGTATTTGCTGATCCTGTATTTTCTGTTCTTTAAAGCGAGTGGCAAATAGATATATTTACTTAAGGGTACCAAACAGTAGTTCCTGGGTACATCTGTCCTGAGGGCTTGCAGATATAAGAAAACAAGGTACAGCTGTCACATTTTCTCCACCATAAATGGAAAAAAGAAGAAGTAAACAGAAACACTCAGAAAAAAAAGGCCCTGACAGCTCTGCTGTCTTCCTGAGCTACTAATGCATTTCATTTCTCAGGGCAAATGCAGGGCTAAGAATGCAAATAGAAGATATCTATCTATATATATAGAGATATATATGTATCTATATCTATATCTCTATCTATCTATCTATCTAAACTGAAAAAAATTTTCTAATTTTCTACCTTCTTGGTTGAAAGTTTTCATAATTTTCCTTAAAAGTACACAAAGGGTTATGTAAAAGTAAGATGCACACAAGCAAACCATGATGGTAAATGTCATTTGGTCATAAGTTGGGTTTCAAATATCTGTCAAATGTTGAATGAATGAATTGTCAACCTCCTACCTCCAGAGAAAGATGGGGGAAAAAGATTCTGTTAGTCATGCATATTTGGCCAACAGCAGCTCTATCAGTGAGAGAAGAATGGCTTTGACACCTAATTTTCAGGCATGGTAGGAGAACTGGGACTCAAGTTCTAACTCCACGGAGAGCATATGAAAAATAACACCAAGTAGAACAAACTACTAGACCTGAATAAGACCTGGTACACACAGTACAGACCATGGGCATACAGGTTTAGAGGTATCTTTCAGATAAATCATTTCATCCCTTCTCAGAAAAGGCTTTAAAATCATGAAACTGAAATGCTCTTTGATGATCATCCCTTCCAATGTAACTTGAAGTGTTTTCAGGCAATAAATTAGAATTTCTGGGTATAGGGCTTGGAAATTGGCATTTTAACAGGTTCAACTCGGAGACACTGAAGTTTGAAGACTGGTGCTTTCAGGCAGGCCTGCTGCACAGGACTTCAGAAAAGAACAGGGAGTGATAGAAATGCACACACGAAACACCCCTGTAGAGTAACTGGAGCTAAGGGTTAAGGCATTAATTATATTGACAGGTCATGTGATCATTCTCACAACTAGAAGCTGAATCTCTCACTGCCTTAGTCCAGGACATTTATAATGATGTGATGGAGTCTAATCACTGCTTTTAGTCAGCTTCCTGGGAATACGCCAGTTCTCTGTTGTGTCTAATCCTACTTGAGGGAAGCAGAAATATCTCAGACAAATGTTTGAAATACCCACTGGAAAACCCTACTGCATATTGTGAAAATAGTGACTGGTCCTTGATCAGTTTATTAATATCTTCAAGATGTCTTTAGAATATTTATTTTAGATACTTCTCGGCACTTATTAATGGTTTAGGACAAAAGTACACCTGCCTAAAATATCTCAAATCCAGTTATAATCTTTACCTGGTAGATCCCGTGGAAGATGGATGTAGGGTAACAGGCATGGTGTGACCATGTGACATTCTGAACTAGCACAGCCTTCAAAGAAGTAACTGAATGATTTATATTGACATAGTAGAAATGTGTGCTGAAAATGCCACTTAGTAGGGTAGAACTTTTTCTCTTGGGATTCCCATAAAACCACAAACCTCACTGTTTTTCTTTGGATTATAACATTAGAAAGATCACAAAGCACAGAAATAGTCACTGATTATAGTTATTACCAGGCAACATTAAATACTCTCAAAAATTGGCAAAAGGAGAAAGCTTGGAAAATCTAAAGGAAAAATACACTGTGTGCCAGATAGGCATGTCTCCATTTTCATAATGCACTTGGCATGAACAGTTCTAGATGTTTTCTGTGATATGTTCTGCCCTGTCATCATGTAATGTGCCAGTTCAATAAAAACACTGGGAATATAATTTTGTACTGATATATATCCAAGGATGAACAAAAGAATAAAACAACCAGTTGTATAATACAATTAAGCATATGAATATTGTTTCCCTTTTCCATGTAGGCTCAATTATGCCTTTTCCTATTAACTACCATCTCAGTATTACAAAACAGAAACTTTTGTTTTGGTCCCTAACAATAATAGAAGTTTCTGCAGACTCCATGGCTTTAGTTACAAATGCTGAGAAGTTTTAAGCTTAAATAGATGTTGACTAACTCACTGTCACCCTGAATTTTTCCTCTTTGTCTTCTCTGCAAAAATTGAGGGAAAAGTTCTCAACGACATGAAAAGGCTGAAGATCCAGATATTTCTTTCACATCTTCTCTGCTCTTTACAGGCTGATTATAAAATACCAATAAAGATGATTCATTCTTCATCATGCACCATGAGTAACAAGCAATTCACACGAAGAGAGTGGGTGGGTGCATCATTCTTTCTGATGATGATGGACACAGAGTACACAGCAAGCCAGTGTTAAATTATTGGTAGAACTAGGTAAGGCTGTACAAATAAAGTGTACTTCCAGGCAAGTTGGAAGTGCTCAACAAATGTTACTTATTATTTGTTATTATCTTGTGGCTTTTATTTGAATATTTTTAGCAATAGGATTTGGTACATGGTTTGCCTCATATTGAAAAACTAGTTGAGGCCAGAGAGGGTAAATTATTTGGCCAAGTTAGACACTTCTAGGGAGATCTGGAATGAGAAGCCAGATCTACTAATACCCATTCCATTGCTCACACTCTCACCAAGCAGTGAGACTGGTGGAATGGGGCAGGAACTAGGAAGAGAATCCAGTCCAGATAAGGACACTAACTTCATCAACCCATTTCATTGGAACTACAGATTTCAAAGAAAAAATTAGGTCCTAAGTATATACAGGGCACCACCACCACTGAAGATCCTTTAGTTCCAGACACCTGAGAACCACCCTGTAGGGAAGGCACTGGTTGTGTGTGAAAGAGGCTACAATCTAAAAACAACAATCAGTACTTGAGGACAAGATGTTTCAGAGATTTCTTTACAGGAGGTGGGAGCAGGGTCATAACCCAGGTGAACCTAGAGGCTGTGCTAAATATCAAGAAATAAGACGCTAGAACTAAAAACAAAAAACAAACAAACCCTGAAAAGTTGGAGAAGAAAACTGAATCACGAAAAGAAAAAAAAAAAGGATGGAGAATTGGAAGTAAAGGATTTATTTAAAAACTAAATACATTATAGTTTTCCATGAATGGGATCTGCTTTTAGCCATTTAAGGCAGAAAGAAAGATGAGGTCCTGGGGAGTTATGAGCAAGATCCCACTTGTAGCGTTCCTGCCACGATACCCGATCTGCTCAGTCCCTTTAACTTTCCATGAACAATTCTCCTTCCACATACACAAGCCATGTGACTGAAGCTCTGCCTTTTAACATGTTCAGAGTAAAATCTCCTTCCAAATATAGGAAGTATATATAGACTTACAGGATAATTAGTCA
Organism: Camelus bactrianus; assembly: GCF_048773025.1. Lineage (NCBI taxonomy): Eukaryota > Metazoa > Chordata > Mammalia > Artiodactyla > Camelidae > Camelus > Camelus bactrianus. The sequence continues at coordinate 72,158,613 of NC_133543.1, forward strand.
TAGCATTTGTTTTCTGCATTTCTTTGAACTGAATGCACTCCTTTTCAGTGGATGTGTTAGGCACACGTTGAATGCTCATCCTGTCATGAATGTTATAGAATCAAGGGGATGTTGGCCTCTATGGCTGCTAAAATGCCTTGCAACTGAGATTACAAATGTTAATTCATTAAACAATTGATTGTTTGAAAAATGTCTCCTAAAGATTAATGGAAAGGCCCTATGTGTCATAGGGAATGCACTGGGGATACAAGAAAAAACATACAGCACTTAGCTGATGGAGCTTATAGACAAATCAACGACAAAAGCACAGTGTGGGTCCATGCTGTTATGCAGATTAGGATAGGAAGTTGTGGAGGCACAAGGACAGCTCCTGCCACACTGGGAGGTCAATCAATACTTCCCAGAGGAGGTAACATCTGCGTTGAGTTTAAAGGACAAGTAGGAATTAGCCAAGGAAAGCAAGGGAAAGTTTCTAGGAAGAAAGAGTCTGGATAACCACGTCCTATGTTATTTTTGACTTGGGCTAGGCAACACCTTCCAAAAAATACCACAATGAGTACTCTTTTGGCATCCCAAACTCCAGTTTTCACTCTGTTAGCTGTCCCTCCCTATTCTGCCTTCCTGAACAGACTGTGAGCTCTAGGAGGGACAGCGTTTCATCTCTGCACCACGGGCACCTGGTACTGTGTGTGGCACGGAGTATGCACAACAACAAATATTTACTACAGAAATGAATGAGGAACACGTGTAGAGCACAAGATTGTTCACCACGGTCCAGAAGTGAAGAGGGAGACAGGGAAATGAGGCTGACAGGCAGGCAATGGTGGAATCGTAACGGGGTGCAAGTAAGCCATACTTAGGCTCTGCCCCAAAGGCCAGGGGGCACCCACGAAAGATGTGGCATAACCACGTTTATTTTTTAGAATGATTGATCCAGCAATGGTATTAAAGTGAATTGGAAGAATGCATGATTGAATATAGAAGGAACTCTCAGAGATAGTCGCTTTAGAACAGGAGCGTATAGTCCTGGACTGTGGTAGTGAGATTGGGATTAAAATGGAAGGCTAGAGTCTATGTTCAAAACTTAATTAATTAAAACAAAACCTAACTTTCTTCTTTTAACAGACTGCTTATAAATTAAAGTTTCTCTATTTTATCTATCTACCTACCTACCTAACATTTGCTTTCTTATAAATTTTACTATCCATCTGCTGTGAGGAGGGGGCGGATAAAGTATCACATTTTATAATACTTTGACAGGTATTTACCTTATTATTTTCTTGAGTTCAGTTTGTAACTCGAGTTCAGATTTCTTGAGGTCAGTCACACCCCATGTTCTGAAGCGCACTCTTTCATTAAGCTGTACTGTGTTTAGGAATATTTTACTTGATTTTTGCTAAACACCGTAAGACAGAATTCTTCGTGTTTTTTTTTTTTTTGGTTCAGTATGAGCCTTATGAGGTTCTTTTAAGCACCACTTCTTAAATTTTACTTATTTATTTGTTATTTGAAATGTGACAGCAGGTTACAGATACATGAACTTGGTCAGGCCTGCATTCATCTGATGAGACACGGGAACAAGAAAATGGAGAATGTTGAGATAAAGGCAGAGAGCTCGCATGGACTTGAAGAGGCACTATTTATAAATTGCTTTAACAAAGCATGTACTGAGCCTTCATTTAACTTTCAGATTCTTACTGATTATCAACTTATTTATTATGCTTTCTAGAATCTTATTCAATAAATGTCTCTTAAATATTAGCTTTACATGAGAATTCTGTTAGGTACTAGGAATACAGCAATGATTAAATTGGATTCGGGCCACAAACAGCTCACACTATACTGAGGAGGGCGGAAGTGTTTGAAATGTATACATTACAAGATAACATGGTTAATGCAGTGATAGAGGACACGACAGGTGCTACATGAATATAAACCTTCTGAGTCACATATATTTAAAAAAGTACATGGTTATAAAATATTGGTATTACATGTATTTTTAAATATACTAAACCACTACATCCAGGGATAGTCCAAAATCTAGTTAATTATATTAAATATTAATTTTCTTCTAGGGAAAGGTAAAATCTGAGTCATATAAAAGTAAAGTATGAGTCACAGAAAGCAGATCAAATTCCTTTTTCTTTCTCTTTTCTTCCTTTTTGGATTTAGGGCAGGCCATGTGCCATATTGTGCTGCGCATCTGCTGACTGTAATTGTGACTCAGGACAATTCTGGGTTAAGTTGAAAGTAGCCTTGTTCACTCCATCAGTTGAGTTGGGCTCCAAAAAAAAAAAGAAAAAAAAACCCTTGCAGAATCCTTATCATTTGGAATTCCCTCACAACTCATGTCTGATTGAATTGGGTCAGTCAGTCCTCATATACTGTCTGACTTATCTCTTTGAATTGACATATCTTTGCATAACCCGAAGTGAATTCTAGAAAACAGTTGAACTTTCATGACTTGTGACTTGTGTTCTAAGCTTCTGGAGTGGTATGATGTGACATAAATTTGCTAAATCCTCCAGGCCTGAAATATATGTAATTAGTCTATGTTTGAGATGATTGAAAACTGAGCTGGAAAGAAATATTCAAGTAAACAAATATCCAGAATGACTAATTTTTCTCCAAAGACAAATATTCCAATTATACACGTAAAAGTCTTAGTGTACATATAGCACAGATGTGGCAATATCATACAGTGAGCTCATAGGTAAAAACGTTTTGTTATAAAAATAGACCCAGCATAGGCAAGTAAGCAAATAGGACCTGTCCAAAAGCACATAAAAACATGATTTGGAATGTAAAAAACGCTAGGATAATTTTTAAATGAAACACACTTCTGTGAAAATCATAAAAAAAGTTGAGGCACATTAATTTTTAAAATATATTCATGGTGCAGTGCTTAATTTTTATTAAACACAATACATTTTTAACACTTCATTATAACCACTGTATTGATAAATGAGAGCAACTTTATGCTTTTGTAATGGCAGTAGGAGAAGGGGAGAGAAGGTGACAGCTGATGATAAAGCTCTGGGTAGGTTAGAGGTGTGCTGGTGATAACATCCCTGAAGAGAAAAGAGAGAGAGGGCCACCGTGGACTCTGCCTCACCTGCCTGGGATTCCCGATGAACTAAGGCAAGAGGAACATGGCAGCACTAACCCTGTTTCATTCAGATAAGTTATCTCTGAGATTTTGGTTGGCACTCTTTGATTTTTAGATTTCTAATCTATAAACCCAAGAATTCACCTTAACGTTTTTTTATAGAAGCAATAAGTAAGCAAATTTGGAGAATCTTCCTGTCTCTGCCACTGTTCACCTCTAAAACATGTTTCGAAATTCTTTTTAATTCCATGCTGAAGAATTTGGGTACCAAAAGTAAATCCATAGATTAAGAAATGGCTTCTCAGCAACAGGCAAATATATGGACTGTTACTACATGGTCTTCTTTTTAAAGGCTGTTATTAAAATCTATTGTTTCAATACAATAGACTTTTGTTTCAAAACAGAGTTCACAAAATCTACTTAATAAGGTTTCTCAAAACCCTTAGACATTGATAATTACAATGAGAAACGTTTTCATTATTTCTAGAAGCCTATAAAGAAAGTGATACACTATCATAAAAGAGAAATACCAGACTATGGCATCAGGGCGTGGGTGATGGTACTTTCAGAGCATGGCTCACAGATCTCCATTTTGCCAAGTCAAGTGCTCGTAGACTAGTCATTTCCACTTGGCGGTTCTCTTGATACTGATGAGACTACTGAAAAGTATCTGACAGAAATAGATGGGAAAAGCAACAACTTCGCCCAAGAATTTGCCTCTCTTATTTTTTCAAAATCTTTCACTTCAGCTAAACTAGTAGGTAAGTCAAGGTGAGGAAATACTCCAAATTTAGGTTAGGAAGTCAGCCTTAAGCTATGTAAAAAATATAAACTCAAGATGGGATCAAGCAACTTAGTGATATAAGATAATTGCATTACTCCAAGAAAATGGCTATGAACAACTTCACATGAGATCTATATTTCCAGTGGGCATTTTGGTTGAGAATTTCTAGGCAGCAAGATTTAATTTCATCATTCTTACTTTTTCCCTCTCTTTGTTTTATCTTTAAAAAAAATAAACTAGAATGAAATGTTAACACTAACACTATATTCCATGTCTGGCATTTTAATTGTAGAGGCAAATGGGAAAAGACATTTCATTTAAACACGAATATTTTCTCAGTAAATTCAGGATAATGCAAATTATAATGCATAGCTTTATCTCCTTCAGGGCACCACAGACCTTAAATGTAAAGGAAACCAAAATCTCTTAGGAAAAAATAAAAGTCTTTTAGGAATAATTCATAAGTAAGAAAAGAGACTGCCTCACTCATGCTTAATTAAAAAGAAAAAAAAAAGTGACACAAGTGCCTTAATCATGAGCAGTAGGAGAGAGACATACGAGGTTAGAAAATGTTCTCTTCTGATGGTGAAATTTAACAATATTCATTGAACACCTATTATATCACAGACATGGTTCCTAGATGTTGAGGATATGCAAATACTAGCAAGACTCAGCTTTTGGTCTTAAGAAGCTATTGAGAGAAACCAACATGTCAACACACAGTTAGGTGACAGTATGATAAATGCTTTAGTAGAGGGATAAAGGATTCTGTGGAAGTTCTTATGAAATAAAAAAATTTACGGGAGACTTCATAGTGGCAAAGCATGCTTTTGATCTTGAAAGGTGTTCATGGTGGACAAGGGCATAATTCTATGCACATAAAGCAACACTGAGACAGAAGGGTAGACGAGAACTGGAAGTATGCTGGGAAACATCAGGGATGTTTCAGAATGCCAGAAACAGGAGTAGTGGACATGCTGCAGAAAAGCATGTGTTCAGATGATGAAACATCCTGTTTGTCAGGCTGTGTAGTATAAACTTTAACATTATTAATGGCACATCACTGAGAAACTTCAAGCAAATGAATGATAAGATAAGTCAGAGAAAGGGTTGTAGAAAGTTATGAGTCAGACACAGGAAAAGTATACAGAAGGTCAATAATGTGATAATCAATGAGAGGGCATATATGAGTTTGAATTAAAGTCGCAGCAGTGGGACTGCAGATGGGGGTACAATAGAAGGTATTTATTTTGAGACACAGGTAGGCCAATCAGTGCCCCACAGGACATGCAAAATTCCCATCCTATGAAAGTTGCATTTTAATGAGGTAATCATACAGTGATCAAATACCTAAATAAAATATTAAATTTAATATTTAATCTGATTAAATATTAACTTATATTTAAATATTAAATTTAGCATTTAATAATTTAATACAAAATTTAAGATGAGAAGAGAGGAAGGCAATATTTTTCAGAGGGTGGTCAAGGAAGCATCTCTGAGGAGGTGAGGTTGGGGGAGAAACCCAAAAGATGTGAAGGGTGCTAGCTACACAAAGAACCAGGTAAGGATGCTCCAGGAAGGAGGTGGCACTGAAGTACAGAGGCTCTGAGGTGGCAATGGGACTCTTGTGTTTGAGGCTGACTTGGAGTAAGACGCAGGAAGAGTGCTATGAGAGCTAAGCAGAGCAAGGTCGTGTAGGATCCTGTAGAACTTGGCCCAGAGTTTGAATTTATTTCTAAGTATGACGGAAAGGGAGGAAATGGGGAGATGTTGGTCAAAGGGTGCAAACTTCCAGGTATAAGACCAATAAGGCTTGGGGATCCAAAGTACAGCATGGTGACTATGTTAATAATACTGTATATTATATACTTCAAAGTTTGCTAACAGAGTAGATCTTTTTTTTCTTTTTTTCTTGAAGTTTAGTTGGTTACAATGTGTCAATTTCTGGTGTACAGCATAATGTCCCAGTCATGCATGTATGTACATATATTCATTTTCATATTATTTTCATTAAAGATTATTACAAGATACTGAATATAGTTCCCTGTGCTATACAGGGGAAATTTGTTTTTTTAATCTATTTTTATATATAGTGGTTAACATTTGCAAATCTCAAATTCCCAAATTTATCCCTTCCCACCCTCTTTCCCCGGTTACTATAAGATTATTTATTGTGTCTGCAAGTCTGCTCCTGTTTTGTAGATGAGCTCATTAGTGTCCTCTTTTTTTCTTTTTTTTTTGATTCCACATATGAGTGATAGCATATGGTATTTTTCTTTCTAACAGAGTGGCTCCTAAATGCTCTCACCACAGGAAAGAAATGATAATTATGTGGGGTGATGGAGGTATTAGTTAATGTTATGGTGGTAATTATTTTGCAGTATGTAAATGTATCCAATCACTTTGTACACCTTAAATTTACATGTTATATGTCAATTATATCTCAATAAAGCTGGGGGAAGAAGTATGATGAAAAGTCTTTGCAGAATCTTGAGAAGGGTGGTAATAACAGTTTCAAGTACCTTATGGCTGCTATGTGGAAAGCAAAACACAGCAGGACAAGAGCGGAGACAGAGAGGCAAATCTGCAGACAGAGAGCTGCAGTCATCAGCTGAGAGATGATGACAGCTCTGGGCACAAGGGTGCTAAGAGGATAAGAAGTCAGTAGATTCTGGATGCCAGGGACAATAGTTGCAAGCTAGACTTGTCATAATTTAAACTCTTGAAAAATAAAAGGAGGGTTTTCAGTGTATTATCTATGTACAAATATTTTAAATGGAAAGATGTACAGTGTTCTTGGATTGGAAGACTCAATATTGTTAAAATGACCATATTACCCAAGGCATTTTTCACAGAACTAGAACAAATAATTTTAAAATTTGTATGGAAACACAAATTTCCCCAAGAGCCAGAACAATCTTGAGAAAGAAGAACAGAGCTGGAGGAATCATGTTTCCTAACTTCAGACTAAACTAGAAAGCTACAGTAATCAAAACAGTATGGTACTGGCACAAACACAGACCCATACATCAGTGGAACAGGATAGAGAGCCTAGAAATAAACCCATGCATTTATGGTCGATTGACTATACCACCCAAAGCAATCTACAGATAAAATGCTATCCCTATCAAATTGCCCAGGATATTTTTCACAGAAATAGAACAAATAATCCTAAAATTTATATGGAATCACAAAAGACCCAGAACTGCCAAAGTAATACTGAAGAAAAAGAATGAAGCTGGAGGAATAACCCTCCCAGATTTCAGTCAATATCACACAGCTACAGTAATCAAAACAGCGTGGTACTGGCACAAAAACAGACATATGGATCAATGGAACAGAACAGAGAGCCCAGAAATAAATCCACAGGCTTACAGTCAATTAATTTTTAACAAAGGAGGCAGGAATGTACAGTGGAGAAAAGACAGTCTCTTCAGTAAGTGGTTCTGGGAAAACTGGACAGCTACATAAAAGAATGAAATTAGAACATTCTCTAACACTGTATACAAAAATAAACTCAAAATGGATTAAAGACCTAACTGTAAGACCACATGCTACAAAACTCCGAGAGGGAAAAAAAGGCAGAACGCTCCTTGACATAAATTGCAACAATATTCTTTTGGATCTGTCTCCAAAAGCAAAGGAAATAAAAGCAAAAATAAACAAATGAGACCCAATTAAACTATGTAATATAGTTACTCAGCTCTGCAATGAGAAATGTTTATGAAAATTATACATCAATACGTTACTTCCCTACAGAGCTTCACTGAAGAATTTCCCTGCCCTTGTGTTCCATTCAAGTAACACTTTTGCAGTGTATATTTAAATAATCCATAGATATACGTGTGTGTATAGGTATGTTCTATTTTAGTGTGCATGTATATTATATTATCTTAAGTTACTATATCTTTCAATACCTCTTGCTTTTAAAACAAATTTTCCTTTAGAATTCTAAGGTTTCAAAAGCAACCACTCCAGTTGTAAACATATGCCAAAAAGGAACACAAAAGCCAAAAACAAAAAAGCTTATACACTGCTTCCCAGCAGCAAGAACTGTCTAGTACCACAGCAGTCTGTCTTAGAGAAAGGTCTTTCTGATTGTTTTGGCCCTTTGCTCTTTATTCAAGATTGATTACTACCGGATCTTTCCTAGAGCTCTTTTCACAATGCTTTTAAATGACTCAAGCTTTGGCACCTCCTCACTGAAGTATTTGCTTTAGTGAATTCTAAATTTCTCTTACACAGACCACAACTGTCTCAGAATCGAACTGCTTCCTACAGTAGTTACTGAACACACGGTATGACTGGTGTCTTTGACGTTCATTAAAAAAAGTGCAGGGGTTGGGCAAGAAAGGAAAAAGAGTTAAAAAAAATTAATCAGAAGAAATGAGCAGCTTTAAGTAAATCATTATACTTCTCAGAAAGAAGGATTGGACAAGACACTCAGAAGGAATCAGCCTCCAGGCTCAGCCATCCTGGACCGTTGCTTCTTACGTCTCCTCCTTCTCACACAGGCTGACGCATCACACTGTTTTTCCTTCTATACTTGTAGGAAGGACCGTTTTTATTAGGGCTTCCTCATTTTAAAATGCTCTCTGATGCCATGAGAACTTGATTAGATTGCCTCCCATTCTCAAAGGAAAAAGGAGTTTTAACCTTCCAGGAAAAAACAGTGATCATACACTTACTGCAATGCAGTATGTTCATGAAAATCCAGGTTCCACAGTCACAGGAAACTGAAGCTTTGTGACAGAGTTATTAGTAGGTAAGTTGATTTTGTAGAATGTTTAGCCGATAGAATGGCTTTTATGTGACACTGTGACACAATATTCCATTCATATAAAATAATCAGATGCACTGCTACCCTCCATGTAAACAGCAATATTTACTATTGTCCAAATAAACAGCACTGATAGAACAAATAAAAAATGTAATACAAGCCTATATATGATTATTTGTGAGTTCATCCAAAAATCAAAATTCCTGAAAATGTTTTTGCAAAAGTACTATCTATGGGTTTTTCCCTCAATATTTTACCTTTACTTATTTTTCTTTAAAAGGGCATATCTTTCTTTCAGTTCAAATTAGTTTTTATTTGACCATCCCAATTCATGTCTTTTTATAATGAATTTTAGAAACTCATCACAGTAAAATATTTACTTTGTTCTACAATGATGCTTTCTACATCTAGGAATTAATCATTTGATTCTTTTGCCAAGCAGTTATTGAAGAAAACCAACAGCAATACCAGGCACCATGCTTTTTGAGCCATTATCCTTTTGGGCACAACATTTATTTCTATAAGGAAGGTTTTTAAAAATATATTATTTGTGTAGCATTGTAAGAATTAACTTTGATAAACTGATGTACCTAATACATTTACTACTTTAACATGATATTGAAATTATGATTTATAGTTTTATCTCTATGGTAAGAATGGCATCTACTCTTGCCAGGGCTTGAGCTATTTGATCCCAAAGTGCAAATATATTAATTCTATAGACAGATTTTCCTTTGGTATAATAGAGACTGCTAATAGTGTATCAAAACCCCTTTCTTCTTTTTTCTCAGCCCCTCACAGGATGACATTTCCTAACCTCCCTTGCAGTTAGATGTGGTCACATGACTCAGCTCTAACCAATGGAATGTGAGCAGACATATGTTCACTTCTGGGTTTTGCTCCTATACAACTTCTATTTGTTCTTCCTTGGTCTCTGCCCTTCTACCAGCTGGATGGAGACAACAACAAAGTAAAGCCACAAATAAAAGGAGTCTGGATGCCTGGTTGACTATGAAGAGGAAAGACAGCCTCCCAACCCAAATGCTCACCCAGAACTGCTACATGAGCAAGAAATAAAGTTATAAAACATTTCTGAGTCTACTTGTTTTAACCATTAGCCAATCCTAGCTAATATACTTGGAGAAAAGTTTGAAGAAATGTATAATGAGATTAGGGAAAGAAAGGGTAGGACGAATAGAAGTAATAGGGTTAAACGAAACAAATTTCAGAAACGATCCCCTTTTACTGCCTGCACAGCAAATTCTGACAGCAGCTAGAACAGCCCCTGGGTGTTGGAGGAGGAAAGCGAGAGAGCCAGCATGAGGACAGAGTGTTTCCTGCTGCTCCTCCTAAATTACTTTCTTCAAGCCCCTCTTTTCTGGTATGGATGGAGCAAAGTTGGCCCAGCCTTCATGTGGTCCTATTCTAATGCTGTCTTGTGGCCAAGGTGGAGACAGAATTTGCAATCATTTTCAGAGAATCTTAGGACAGTCTGATGTCTGCCAAGGACAAAGTGAAAGCACTACCTTTTCTGAGACGGTAGAAGACAGAAGCCTTTACACCTGGTCTACTTCCTGTCTCCGCAGTCCTCTTCGTCCTCCCTCACTGTCTCCACCTTGCCTTAAAGGAGTAGGTGGCCCTTGCTTTCGTTAATGTTAATATCTCTACCTGTTCTTTGATGTATCTTTTCCTGCCTCCTCCAAAGCTTTGTTTCCATAAATCTTCCCTTGTGAAATCACAGTGTCCACATCCTCTTTCCCCTACGTTCTGACTATAAACATACTCTTTTCTTTTATCCACAATAAACAATCAGACACACAAAAGAAATGACAATTCAAAAACCACCACCACCATAAACCTGTTTTGTAAATCTGCTACCTTAGGCTACAGCTCATTTCTTTTCCACCCCTTTAATCCCTCATTCACATACCATCTACTCACTCTTTCAATCATTGTTTCCTCATTATTTATTGTTGTTATTAACTAGTAACAATAACTTACTAAATATCATTTTGTTTTGAATATAATAACATGGCTCTGGAAGCACAACTATGAAGAGGACAAAACTTTTGCCTCTGAGGACTGGGGGAGAAAGACATAGATGAAAATAATTACACAGCAAGATGATTTTCCTGTAGTTTCGATACACATAAAGGTCTATGGAAGTGCCTCCTCCCTCAAAAGGTGCAATTCACTTTTTGGGCTGGAGAAGAAAGTTTCACAGAAGGAGTGACACTTGAAGAGGCATAGGCTTCTGTAAGTCAGACAAGGGGAAAATGGGTATTCAGGCAGGAGTTGCAGAAATCACAAAGGCAATAAATAACAGAGAAAAATGTGATGTACAAAGAGAAATAATTCAGTTGAAGAAGCAGCAGGTGGTCTGCTGTGGTTAGAATGAAGGAAAGGCAACTGAGTAAGAGAGAGGGATTGGAGATTGCCCAGAAGTGGCTCCTTGAAGTCTGATTTGACGGGTCTTTAGTGAGTTTGGGCCTTTATATTATACAAAACTTTTAAGTATGTAAAAGAAATGATTGATCCATATGAAAAAGTCAAATGGTGCCAGACTGCCTGAGAGTCCGGTTATACGAGAGTCAGGAAAAGGGGGACTCATCAAAGGCCACTGAAAGATGCGGGTATGTGTACTGAAGGCCTGCGATGAGGGAGTAAGTGTCTGGCACCTGCATCATCAGGTACCTTAGTAACCACATAATCACTTTCCCTCTTCTGCTTAAGCAGAAAGTAGCCTTGTATGGGCTCTGACCCCTTCCCCAAATTGACTGAGACAAGGCTACTGCAGCCAGTCTACAGAATTTTCTGAAAGCCAACATCCAACAACATTTGGCTTTTAAGAACTCCCACAATAACCCTCCCTTATTAAGCTACTGGCAGTCATGGCCAGTGAAAGAACTCAATGCATAATAATCATTCTTTCAGTCTAAGCATTAGAAAAAGTGCTCATCAGCACCAAATTTTGGTCTTTCCCTGTCTCCATCTGGCCAAGCTGCTAAAAGGCAAGACTTAATAACAGCTCCCTCCTAACAAGAACTAGAGCCTTTTGTGGCAGGTGGTGCCCACCTCTGCCCACAGAATTGCAGCCCAAACAATCTGCTTGGAATCGCAGAGAACTCAGTAGGATGTGCTTATGACTCAGCCTGTTAAGTAGGAGGACTGTTATTGTTATTTTAACTCCTGCCAGAGTATGTGGGCAATGCTCCCTCTTTCTGTCTCCAGTTAACCATGAGACATCCCTCTTCAAAACCTCACCCCTGGAATAGGTTCTTGCTCAGTAGGAGCCTGAACAGTCTGGGGCCTGGGTATGGCTGCCAGCTGATAGTACAGATTAGAAAAGGCTTTCATAAAGGGAACATCTGATATCCTAATTTACCAGTAGACTTTATTTTTAGAATGTTTAATCTGCCTTTAAAATGATTCACATAGAGTGCCACGGACCAGAGCTGAATGCTGATGAGATAGTAATCAGAACAAGTCGAGGTACTTATTTTCGGAGAAGACGGTGAAAGTACCAGGTTTTTTTCCTCTTTTCCCTCACTGTCAGGGTACTGTGGTCCTACTGCTTGTCTTTCTCTTGCCAAATGTTCTCAACAATGTAAACACTCATCAAGTGCTGCTCCTAAGGACTAACGTAAAAATAAAACAAAAAAAAAATCAGCCTATTTTACAGAATGTTGTCTTAAAGGATAAACTTCACCCATTTATGGATGATGAAAAGATGTAAATCTATTCCGAAGATAAAGCAAAATCTAAGCAATGTCACGTTGTGGCAAGTCTTAATATTATTTAGATAAAAGACGTCATGGAATAATAAAGTAAACATTTTCTGCTCTTAAAATGGTTTTCTCATGTCCACTCAGCTACTTTGTCTCTGTGTTCTTGGTACTGTAATTAAGATTTAAGATTATATAGCAGAATCAAGCTCTGTCATAATGCTATAAAATTACATGTCACAAAGATGTATGAAAACTCCTCAGCATTTCAGAAATGACAGACTCTAATAAGACAAACTGAAAGAATCTTTAAAAGGACAACAGCCATCACTGATGTCCATTACAGATCCTGTGTGTGGCATGTACAATATATACAATATATACAATAACCCTTGAATACCTCTCTAGTCCCTCAACAAGTAAGATAGAGACACCATTCCAAACACAGCTCAGAATATCACATCTCTGACCCCAGTGGGAAGAGAAGATGTTGAAATGATATCAGGGAGGTAGAAGATGTCAACTTACATAGCACCTTGCTGGCCACAGTAGGATATGGGCTTTATTCTGACTATCATGGGCAGCCATTGGTGGATTCTGAATAGAAGATTTATATCAATTGATTTATAAAGGATCAGACTATGTGAACAATCAATTATAGGAGAGCAAGACTGAGCACAGGCAGCTGTTGCAGTGGTCAAGGTGAGAGAGAGTGGATTTCAATGATCCAGGTAAAGACAATGAGAAATGATCAGATTCTGGGCAGTGATGAGCGTGTTACTGTCATTATTTGCTATGAGGATTAAGAAGGTTAAATAATATGCCTCTCATATGTAGCAGAGGCCAAAAATAAGCAATTGTCAGGCTTGTTTAACTACTACACTTTCATGTTTACATGGGGCTTACAAAAGTCGCTATGATATAAAGTAGTAAGGCTTAAATGTCAGAGACATATACCAAACTTTACATTTAGAAATACACGTATTAGGTTTGAAATGTTCAATTCTAAATTTTACAGAATAATTAGTAATATTAGGATGTAATTGCAAAGATTTTGTCATTTACAAAGCATTTTCACCCCTATTATCCCATTCAATGTTAAGAGGACATAGCAACATGGAGATACCTAACTAAGCAGTCACATGCATAGTATCATGGAAGGAATCTCTGCTACTCCCAATAGCCTGTTTTCTTGCTCTGGGTAGATATCATGTCTTCCTTTTTTTCTAACATTAGTCCCCTCAACTCTCATAAAAGAATCCTAATAAATGTTGGTGGAATAAATGAAACTGCTATTTATGTATCAAACAGGTTAGGTTTTCCCAAATCTTTTTCTGGTAAGTGGTATAGTTTTGAAGTCTGAAGAGAGATGAGTTTGAATCCAGATTCTGTAATCACTGTATGATCTTCTAAGTTTCCTGATATATATGGGCCTTGATTTCCCATATGCAAAATTGTATTGCACTTGTGACCTGCGAGGCTTACATAAAGTCTTATCTGTACTCATATTTGTCCAGCAAAAGTTAGTTTATCTGTTTTCTCTCCTGACTCTGTCAGAGTAGAAATTTACTCCCTTCAGAAAATAAAAAATAGTTATGAGAAGAGTCTATGTCTATGAATCTTACTACTATATACTGATATTTCATTTACCTTAGATTAAATTGTAAAATAAATGTAGTGTTAGAGAAAATTAGAAAAAAAAATCCTTTTTTTATATTTCTCTCATGAGTTTTAAAGGGAATATGAACAATTAACATGCGCCAAACATGACTGTTTTTCTTTTAAGTATCTTTTAAATTTCAAGGGTAGTATTTACATTGTATTTGGGAATAGTCAGTATTTCATCCATGGGGAAATAAAACAGATTTCAATTATTGTGTTATGGCAAAAGCAGTAAGAAATGAGTACCACTAGTTAGCAAAATCCTTACAGCCAAAAAAAGCTTTTCTAATAGGAAAAAGTGAAACATAAACAGAATTGGTACGATAACACATATTAAGGTCTTCATATTTCTTATACACAAATCTGAAAGATGCTTTGAAAGCCATGCTTTAACCATTGTAGCATTAAATCTTCAAAATGCTATAAGTTATTTAGAAATAATAATCAATAATACTAAGCACCAGGTGATTGAAACATTAAAATGAGTCAATTTTATGACTGTTAGAATGAGTTAACCAACTCTTTATGTATCAATATGGATGAATCTCTAAATATAATGTTGAGTAGAGGCAAGTTGCAAAAGAATATCTACAGAATGATGTCACATATGTAAACTTTTAAAACATAAATGACTGCATGGTATATTGTTTATACACATGTCATTAAGGTTAGGAAATCGTTAAACATAGGAAGGTTATATCATCTTAAGGACTGTGCAACTTTAGGAAGAAAGGAAAGGTTTATTTCTGTAGAAAAGATTTCAAAAAAACTGAATATTAACATTTAAAAAATTTATGTGGCTGATACTTAGGTATTTATTATCTTAATATATAAATACTTTCTATATTTCACTTTGAAAATTTTGTAAATTTTCTTGATTAAAAATAAAATAATAAAGAAATAATAAAACAGTAAAGTGTACAGTGCTATGGCCAATTTGAGATTGGATATTCAGAACTTCTCATAACAAGAAAGTCAATGAAAATGCATTCTTCATTTCCTAGAATAAGAAATCACTCATGGGTATTCTTTCTGTAACATTATTCTGCTTTTATCATAGAAATTTTTTTTTAGGATGTGCATTTTATTTCAGTCATTATGGTGTAAGGAAGACAGGGGTGGCTACTAATATTATTACTGCTCATTATAGTCCCCCAGTAGTAGGTGTGCAGATGTATCCTTTAATGTGTATAGTGAGGACTGCTTTTAGCAGGGTAGTGATGGAAAAGCTTTGAATATTCAGTACTGAATGTCCTTGTGGTTGGTGAAGTAAATTTGTGGTGCTGGGGCTGAATAGTGATGACATTTGATTACCATAGGAATTTTGAGTTTAAAGAAAGATGTAAAATAAAGGATAATATTCTTTCTATTTGTAAACTGAGCTAAAGTGCATACATTCCTTTATTTACTCATGCAACCACTGTAAAGGGGCAAGTACAAACATAAAATAAATGTTGCCTATGACTCTTTCAGTAAATGCATTATGTATTTTTTCTTCCTTAAATTAGCTGTAGAATGCATGCATATTTCTCCACTATCAAAGTGAATTGATATTTATTTAATTAAGATTAAAAAAAATACGGTCAACGAAGAGTTGTTTTTCACAACAGCGTGTAACTCTTACTGCAGAGAGGATAGGGGTCTTACCTAGTCAAAGAAGTAGTAAAATGGTCAAGTTCGTTATGTTGTGTTCTCAAAGGGTTGCTAATAGGTTCTGGCTTCTCTCTGTTAAAAAAAAAAAAAAAAGAACTTAGGAAAATCATTAATTTAATCTATGATCCATGTACATCACTTATATCCTGTAGATCAATACCAACTTCAACTTGTGGCTTTCTTTTTTTATTAGGAAACTGAGACTATGAGAGGTATTCCAGGATGGTCTTTATAGTCAAACACTGAGCAGCCAGCTAGGTACTCTTCCTAGTGTTTGGAATAGAAGTAAAAATGCTAACTGTTGCAGATTTTTCCTCAGTTTTTAGCTTCACTCCAGTGAAGCTTCATAAGTATTATATCCAAGGAAAACTAATATTTTAAATTGTTAAGATTGTTTTCAGTTAATAAATAGCAGGCAATTGTATTCTCTCCCAAGAGAATACATTAGTCTTAGTAAATCATTAATTATATCCAGTGTGCTTTAAAGGACTGGGCCTCTAGCCCAGTTTGCATTGATTTTCTCCAGCACAGGATGCAGAGGAATTTTTTATCCACTAATTATATTTTCTCTAGAGAGTGTTAAACTTATTTTGACATTCAGAATCCTAAAAGTCATTCTGGATTAGTATTTCTGCTAATCCACTAGATCAATACAGAATAGTTCTTGCTGAAATGGTACCTAGAAATAAATACAGCTAGTAGGCATGTTTTGACCTCACACATAAGTGAGTGTCCTTAAGGGGGAGAGCTGGGGCCCATTTTTAAGGCCTGCTCTCTTACAACAGGTGTTTAAATCTATGCATCTCTGTGTGTTTTCATCAAGGTCTGTGTGATTTCACTCCTGGTAGAATGGACCCTGTCATATTCTCAAGGAAGATGCTGCTTTGTGTTTTTTGTTTATTATAAAATGAAAATGAATGTCTTTTTTTCTAGGCTTTATTTTATGAGAAAAAGACAAATGTCATCTGGGAATTATTTTTAAGAAGTGACTCATGGCCTATTCCATAAGGCACATAAAATTGAATAGTCATTTTAAATGAACATAGCACAGTTAGAAGTCAACATTTTATTCCACATCAAAATGATTAATTTACTTTAACACAGTTTTTGTTAAGAATATTATTTGGCACAGTTTTAGCATTGGATACATTCTATAGAATGGCTGCAACATCCCTAAAATAGTATTAACAAATATTTATACAGCATTTATTTATATCCCAATGTTTTAAGCACTTCATAGGTATCAATTCACTCATTCCCCCCTATCACCCTCTAAGACAGGTAACTCTTATTATCTCTGTTTTACAGATGAGAAAACTGAGGCCAAGAGACTTGAACTGCCATTCCCAGCACGACACAGCCAGAAAGTGGCCAAGCCTTCTAGCCCAATACCAGCTCTTTATAGACCTTGAGAGTTTTGGTTTTAGGTCTTCAACTCTGACTAAAGACAACTTCAAATATAAGGGCTTTGTGGTTTCTCTGAGAAGTAGTAGTTCACCAACAGCAACTTGCAATTTACTGGAAATACTTAGCACTTATTCAGCATATTCTGCTTCTTGAACAAATTGAAATTTACTCAGCTACAGTTCCGCCTCTGTTCTCTACACCATTATTTCTATCAGGTTTGCTTACGCCGCTTGCCAGAACCTCTTAGAGCTGGGTTAGAGCATTGTTGACAGTCATGACTGACACCTGACAAAGTCAACTGGTTAACAATGCTATTCACGATACAGAATAGGCTGAATGTTGGCATCACCAAGTAAGGTGAGTAAACCATTTAAGGAGGAACCCAAGATAAACACTCGTTCAGCCATAAACAAAATCAGCTTTATCAGCTGGTTACTCAGATAAACAGGATGTGCACGCACTTAGCTGCATATAATACATGTTTGACTGTGGTATACTTATGTGCAAGTTATGTGACACCGATGGGGTTGACATTAGAATGATAAATTCATGCAGACTTTCAGACTCTCATAAAGATATTATCAAGGTGTGTTTTTCCTAACTGATACTAAGAATTTATGTTTCATTAAGCAACAAAATACTGATGAAATCTTCCCTACATTGTTAAACCATGATATTCTTTTCATTAATCTTTGAAACACATTCTAGCAAAACTATCATTTGGTTATTTTTCATGTTTTGACAGAAACATGTCAGAAAACCTAAACACTGAGATGCCTGAAGTTGCTGGAATCCTGAATAGCACTTCTGAAGGCTAAACTTAACCTCACTGGCTAGAGTTGACTACTCAGTTAGCTCTCAAAGAAACAATAATAACACTGTTCCTTACCTCTTCTATCAGTCTGCTTTATGAGGTTTTGAACAGTTCACGTAATTCAGTTCACTTGTCCAGGATAACAAGATTTCAACTAAATTGCCAATACTGCTGGGAAAATACCCACAATCCAAGCAGTTTAAATAGGAGAGTGGCTACCAATGTAAACCATTTAGTCTAACATGCTCCTAAACTATTTCAATTCTCTAAAGGTTTAGAAGCAGTTCATTATCACTAGTTACTTGTGGGTAGCTGAAAGTCAGTGAACCGAACTCACAGATAGTTGAACAGATCAGAGAAGGATCTTCTTTCCTTGGTGCTTTTTGCCAAAGTTCCTTTTAGGAGAACATTATGTTTCTTGCAAAGGAAACATACTTCAACATATGCACGTGAAATAACTAAGGACAATTAACAAAAGCCCTCTTCAGGGTATAGTGTCTCCAGTTGACCAGAGAATCTAGGTAAGGTAGATGGTAAGAATTTTCCCTTCTAATCCCCAAACCTGCTACTCCAGGCTATTGCCAAGGACTAGCAGACTGGATTAAGATGATCTAGTAGAAATTATCTAGTCTTGTCCAAAAAATCTCAACATAATTCAGGGCAGTAAAAATAGGATACAAATAGGTGAAGGATAAAGGGCTGGATTAGTCAGAAAAGTCAGGCTTAAGTCTCAGAGTCTTTACAGAATAAAAGCTTATATCCTTTATTCTTACAAATCCTACTGTGAGTAGGGTGACTCTCCAGGCCACCTCTCCCCCAGGCAGTGACAGAGCAATCTGGGTACATTGTTCTTGTGGCTTAACTCATGGCCTCCGAGACTACTGCAGCAGGGAGCAAGGCATCTGGACGGCTGCGCTTTGGCTTCTTTAATGCTTTGACATGGCAGTGACACACATCACTTGCTCCCACAGCCTACGGCTCTGCCTCAGGACAAGGGGCAGAGAAACATGGAGGGTAAGTGGAGATGTGGTGAGTAGTAAAAATTTCCATCACAAGAGCGGAAGAGGTGTGGTGAGATGTCCAGTGGCTATTTTAGGGCTGTATTTAGATTCCCCCCTCCTTGAAAATAAGTAATGCTAAATAGTATCAGCCAAAAACGTTTGTTTCTAAATTGTTAACACACGCTGACTCTGATTGAATATATATAAATAAATATTTTATTTAATAAATATAATATAAATCGGCACTGCAATATAGAGAACCTTGGACAGCAAGAGGGCACATGTGTCAGTGTTCTCACGTTTTGATATATGGCACTGCTCCTTTTTGCTCAGAATATCTCTGAAGAAATAACACTTCTTTGCTTGACAGAAAGCCATCTGTTCATTTGCTTCTAATTTTTATGGCAACACTAACCGTTTTTAAAATGGTGCAATAAGTTAATGCAGATGTGCCGGTTCACGTGGTGTGAGGAGAAGGGACTGGGGGTGGGGGGCGCAAAGGAAACAGGGTTGCTACAAAATTGATCACGCCAGATGTCACTTAATGACTTCACTCTCTTACTCAAAACTCTTCTGTCAAAATGATAAAAACTACGTTTCCAGGCCTGGCCTCAAGGGCTCCTATGCTGAGACTATACTTCTTCAAGTTCACCCCCAACTTTCTACCATCACAAGCCTTCATATCTTCTTAGACTACTTGTTTTACAAAACCTATTAATTCCCCTTTTCATTCTAGCTTCCTATTTTTCCTCCTTCCTGCTGCAAAGCCCTCTTCTCTTTTCTCTCCCCCTACTCCCTTCTTCCTTACTTCCCCCAGGTTCAGTCACTCCTTATTGAACTGAAGCTCCCTTCTCTATGAAACCTCCCCAGTCACCTACACCTGTCTGCTGGTTCATGGTTCTTGGTTTTGATCACTTATTTGGCATTGATATGAACTATCTTGTATTATTAATTAAGGCTTGTTGAAATGGAAACAAATTCATATCCCCACCCTTTTTTTTCCTGCTTGATTTCAATCCTAGAGGTCATTAATTTCTACCAAATATATGAATTCTTTTCTTCATAGTATTTTGAATTCAAAACACATACAGACGAAGGACAAAAAACATTAAGCCATATAAAAATGTAAAATGCACTTCCAGTAAGGCCGCCATATTATCAAATTGTCTCAGGAGGTGCTGGCAATTTGTACTCCTCCCGCTGTCTATTTCCTCACACCCTCAGGAGCCCCGGGCATTATTTACTTGGTTAATGTCTACCCATCACACCCCAACTAATGTGCAAGCTCAAGAGGGCAGAGGCAATTTTCTTTTGTGCACACTCTCTTTGTACTACTATCCTCCCTGTCTGGGACCAAGCACTTATGCAATAACTATTCATCCAATGAATGAAAAATTGAGGTCTGTACCCCCCAAAATGGAAAAGTATGCTGATACTTTAATTTTTTGTACATAAACTCCTCTGTTCCAGCAATGAAATCTCCTTATCTACCTGGCTTACTGTTTTCCTGATTTGAAATTAAGTGATTAGTAAAGGCTGAATGAGTAGATAAACGAAAGAGTGCTAGCAATTTATTTTCCCAACCATTCTGACTAGAATGTGATTAAATTAGGTCTTAGAAACGAAAATAACACACATTTTGGATATGGAAGCTGTATTGGAACCCCGGCCTGGAATTCACCAACCGGTTGTGGAATACTGGGCAGACCTTCTGACTTTTTGGATCTTTAGTTTTATTAACAGTAAAATGGAGATTGTCAGTGAGACTTCCCTTACTGAGTTGCTGCAAGAACTAAATAAAATCATCTGTTGAAAGTGCTCTGGCAATTATGGGAAATCGTGATGGGTCAATATCAGTCTTCAAATAGTGTTTCTTTACCACTTTGCATGACTCCACACACTTGTGAGGAGATTATGAATTAACATGAACAAAGTTCATGCCAATACAAGATTTCTTAGCTTCAACTCTTCAGTTCTGCTTAGCTGCCAAACGCCTTCTGTAAGTTTTGAGGACACAGAGTGTCTTTGGGAAGGACTGTGCCAGATAGAAAAAGCATCTCATTCACTAATAGCCCCAAGTTCACCTGCTGCGAGCCATCTGTCAACCTGCAGCAGCAAACAGAGATTTCACCAGGAAGGCATTTGGCTGAACCCGGGCGACAGCACCAGGCTGTTTTTGAGGTCAATGTGAACACTGAAACTCCAGCTGTGGCCCAAAGAAGTAAGAATTCAACTGACTGATGTTGTTTTTCGCCTGAGTTCTGCACTCCCTGAGGTTGACATTCCTGACTGCTGGATCATTTGAAAAGGCGTGCATTTAGAAAAGAGGACTCCACCAGAGAAAGGAAAATACACGCTGTGCTACAGCCATCTGACTGGAAAAATGAAATTCTGGCAAATCTAATTTTTGCCCAAAGAGCTAAAAGCTCTGGAAGCAGAGGGATTTCATCAACTCACTGGAGTCTTAGGGAGGAGCTTACAGTGAAGCTGATTCAGGCCCCTCATTTTTTGTTGCATGTTGTTCAAGAGGCAACGCGTGATAACTTACTTAGCACAGTGGGGCCCGAGTTGGCACCCACCCTTCCCCCTTCTGTAATGCTAACTTGAAATACCTTCTTTTCCTCCCCAAGTTATTCTCTTAACAGTGGCAGCCAACAGTTTATTCCTAAAAAATTGCCAGTAATGACCCATTTTAAAAAGTGAAGATTTCTTAATGGAGTGAGAATATTACTTCCTGGCTGAGAAAATATATCAAAATAAGTGCTAGTCTTGAAATATATCTGAATCTACTATATTAAAACTCATAGGTGTTCTGGAAATTCTATAGCAATATTTATGCATGCATGATACAATAATTCCCCCATTGATATTCTTAGAAATATTAAAACACACAAGGATAGATCATTAGGGTTTCACTGAACAAAAGGGGAGGACTTGGCACGAAGACGCTGGGTAACAACAAAAAAATTGCCTCCCTATAAATAGGAGGCAAAGGAGGAGGCAGATTGTCTGCTAGGGAGCTCTTTAAAACGTTTTTTCCCTCCCTGTTTTATTATTCTGTTGGTGGCCATGCAGTTCCCTTCCTTTCTGCTCTTTTCAGAAGGGTGTTCTATTATTATGCTTTATTTATTTTGTTTAGGCTTAAGTAAATATATAGACACCACTGAGATGAAGGGCAGTTGGATTGGAGAGAGGGCAGATATCAACACAGGAGGAGAGGCACAGAGAGATAGGGACTGCGGGGCTGGAGGCAGATACCAGAGGACCCAAGCATTGCATGTACATGCAAGGCTTTTATCTGAAGCTCCTAGTGGCCACTCAACATCTATAATCAAGCTACTTGTGTCTGATTTATACAAAAACACATAAAAATAAGAGTCAATTCTAAGCTTTAAAAAAAAACAGCAAGTGAGCCAATGAGATTGCAAATATTTCAGCTGCTCTAATTACTGTTTTTTCCCAACGGAAATGTGAGGGTTGCCGATGCCCTGGTTTGGGGGGGCGGTCTCCTGGGCTCCCCTGGGATTGTATCAGCCATCTTTGGTATCTGCAGGCACAAAAGTTTGCTTCAGAGGTAGGGCTTCACCCTCACACTCTGAGAATGGTTTCTAGAGGAACTCTAGGTCAATGAAGAGGCAATAGTCTTTAAATAAAATTACTGCAACTTAAAAAATGTAGTCTTTTTAAAATTGTGGCTTCTCATAATTACACTACAAAAGACTTGGAGTCTTAGGGTGGTCTAACGCCATGTGCTGGGCTGCTCTCCCCGACTCCCACTGACCACCTCCATCTCTCCAGGATCTTCCAACAGCCTGTCCTGAGTGTGCCCTGCGCCGAGAGACTGGCATTATGTCACCTTTAGCAGAGGCTTCACGTTAAGGACTTCAGAAGTATCTTCTTTGTGAAGGAGAACAGATCCTACAGTACAGCGGTTTTGTTTTGTTTTGTTTAATTTATTTATGATTTTACATTTCCTATCTCATATCCACCTTATTTTTAATGCAATGCAAAGCTGAAAGTCATTCAGCTAAAGAAAAATGAAAAAACAAACAAACCAACCCAAAAACAGTTTATAAAAAGACAGGAAGCCATTTGTAACCTCCTCTTTGCCTTGTGTTTTGGATGCTCTATCTGGTTAGCATGGACTCAATATGCTTTTCCCACACACAGGAAGTCTGCTCCAAGCTCTCCAACTACTCTCACTGGTTCTTTGCAGATCTCTTGGTGGCCACAGAGGGGAATGTGGCCCTGATCTAATAAAAGGTAATCTTAACAATAGCCTCCAGAAATTCACTGACAGCCATCACAGTAGAGCACAGATATGAAGGGGTGAGGACACGTTAATCCCGATATAAATATAAATAATACCAAAATCTGGAATATAGATTCCTATTAAATCGTTTGTAAGAAAACAACACATATACCTCCACGGCAAGAACAAAAGATAAATAACTTTAAGTGTCAGAAGGAAGTTATAAGCTTCACTGTCCTGAAGATTCCCTTCGGAACTTATTCTAATGTTTTTATGACTTAAAAGAGCCCACACACTCTCACAAAAGACCTTTCATTTCTCACCATGTTCTTGAATATGGTATTGACTGAGTGCAGCACCACCTAACAGTTTCTAAAGTTTCAGTGTAAATATAACTGTGTATTTAATAGTCCTCTCATTCATTTAACAAATTACTTGCTACAGATGGCTATAGAACAGCCGTTTCCAGTGGGGACCATGCCATTACATGGCCGGTAACAAACGCAGTCATAACAGACCCAGGGGAAATCTCTGGTTTCCAGTTTTCCCAGAGAATTGGTTTTGAACATTATACAAACCAACAGTCATTTCTCTTAAATAATTAATTAAATAATTAAAATTCTTTTCCCCCAAATGAAATAATCTGTGGAGATATCTTAAAATAAATCATTGCCATCATAATAAAGCCTCCTTTATTTAATTTTTTAATCTGATGATTTCATAACTTGAAGTGCAAACATGTTTTTAAAATAATGACCAGAATAATAACTAGAAAATTTGTTTTTGTGACTCAAAATTGCAAGAATTGATTAAATTATATTTACTATATTAACAAAGAGATTTGAACTCTTCTCAAGTAAAAGCCTATAAATAAAGAGAAGATTGTCAGGATTTTAAAATTTGGATAAATTTCATTATTAGTGCCCAATAAAGGTATTAAATGAAATAAAACACAATTTAGGCAAGAGGGTACACACATAATATCACAGACTAATCAACCTTAGGCAAACATCTTGTAAAAGTTCATGTTTTAAAGAAACCCCACAGACCTGTCTTCCAGCACCTTTACGGGGCTACACAGAGCTTTCTTATTTTTCTGTTCTTTTTTTTTGTTTTGGTTGGTTTGTTTATTTTTGTTCAGTAGTGATACACGCTGGCAGATTTTAGGGTCACTTTATATAATGTAATGCTTGGTCTTCCTTTATATTCTCTGCTTGTTAAATTATAACAACTGGAAGCAATTTTCTTATATTTACACTGTTTCTGCCTATAAAGTATTACCTCTAGAAGCTTCTTTTAGAAACATGTCAGACAGCTGTACTTAGCAAAAAAGGCTCACGTGTTATGCTATGTTCATTATAAATCTGTAATTTTGTTGATGACTGTGGATTTCAGTGGGTGTTAACAGGGGCTGTAAGACTCATACATAACTCCTTTCATTTTATTTTTTTCTGGATACTTCTTGCAGTGGGTCACTAGTATAGCTGTTATAGCAAAAGGCTGCTTGATAGAGTGGAAAAAAAGGCTTGGGGGACAGCCAGACCTCTATGGAGCAAGTTGTTCAATTTTGTCATCTATACATTGTGGATGATAATATCTACTTGCCGACAGAATGGTTTTAAGAACTAGGGGTAGGTTAGGGAGGGTTTCTTGCACAGGGTCTGATGTCCATTCAGTGTTTGTTACATGGCACTGGTATTATCATACCACTCAGCGAACTGGGGAAGGCTGGTTTTATCAAAACATCCAATAGAGAAAAGGTGTTGCTATTTATTATGTTGCTATTTATTATAGCACTTTGTGAACATAGGTGAACATCAAAATCGCCTGGGATTCTAGTTAAAAGTTCAGACTCCTTTCTCCCATTCCAGGGATTCTGATTCCAGAGGTCTGGAGTGGGTCCAGGAATCTATACCCCTCACAAGTACTCAATATGATCCCTAAGAGGGTGATCTGGGGATCACAGTTTGAGACTAACTGACTAATTGCTATTTCATAGATAATCCTATTGCTATAATCATGATTATTTTAACTGTCACTATATCAGTTTTTAAAAAAAGAAGGATATTGTTCTCCAGATATATCTACATAGAGCTGTTAGTTTAAATGTTATTGCTATTATTGTTTTTAACTTCTATAACTGATACAAAATAAGCCCCAGTATTTTTTTCCTAATAATTTATGGATTGTTTCTCTTCTCAAAAACCCTGGCTTTTAGCTTTGTGTGTGACAGACCCTATAAAATTTAATGAAAGTTTTGGATTCACACCCTTGTAGGCATGAACTTTATTTGTACAAAAGCTTCCTGGGTCCCATTCATGTACTGCCTGGGAGACAGTGGACTTCAAGTTAAAAGCGTTTAGGTTTAGTGTGTTAACCATTTACTGTTTAGAGAACTATTTCTGTACTCTTTAGATTTTACAGGTCTACATGGTTATCATGCAATGGAAAAATACATGTGACCTTTATATACCTATTTATTGCTTCTCAAGTAGCTTTGATTGCTTATTCTGTAGGAGGCTAGGAAAGAATAGTTCTTTACAAAATTGAATTGGAAAATTCTAATGAGGAGGCTGTTTATCCTATGAAAAGAACAAAAATTTCTACTTCAGATAACAATGAATTCGGTAGAAACAAACTTTATATGCTTCCACATTAAATTCTACCACAAGTCTTGGCAAAATAGATATATACTATGCAGCAAGTCTGACCTTTTGTAATGTGTCTAAGCCCTACAAGAAAAATGTTTAGGCAATGCCCAGTTTCATTTTGCTTGCATTACACCTGGGATCAAAATACTTTAACAGTCCAGTGCTCTTAGGAAAAAGACCAAAACTATCTCCTTGTCCTGGAGTACTCTGCCTTACCTGGTCTTATTTATCTCTCCAGCCTCATTCTACACCATGCTCTCCTTACCCTCAGGTCTCCTGTTACACTGGCTTCCTGGCATTCCCCTGCACAGGCCATGCTCTCATAGCCATGAGGCCTTTGCATGTGCTCTTGCTCCATTTGGAATGCTGTTTTCTGCCCTCTTTGCCTAGTTAGTTATCAGTTATTCAAAGATCACAGCTAAATTATTATCCCCGATAAAGTCAATCCTGAATCTCTCCTTCATAGCCCTTGTCATAGTTCTAATTTTGCATTTATTTATGTGATTATTTGATTATAAGCTTATTCCCCATGAGGCTATAAGCTTCATGGGCAAGACATGGTCCTTACTTGTTTTTGCTATCCAGACTATAAGGACTTGGTGCTCTATGACTATTTATTAACCATATGAAAGAATGAATAAAAGAATGAATGAATACTTGCATCATATGGCATTGACCTAGCATCTAAAATAAGAAGAAACTCAGTAACTACCTAGACAGAGGTCTAGGAGGACCTCTTTGGGCTTCAGCTTCACATGCATAAAAGGAGAACATTTGAGTAAATAATCACTGGGACCCTTTTCAGTTTTAAAAATCAGTGATTCAACAACCAAAGGTTCATCAACCAATGAACAAATTAACAAAATGTGGTATATCCATTTAGTGGAATATTGTCTGGTCATGAAAAGCAATAAGTACTGATACTTGCTACAATGTGGATGAGCCCCAGAAATACTACGCTGAGTGAAACAAGCCTCTCACAAAAGACCCTACTGTATTATTTCATTTATATATGTCCAGAAGAAGAGGTAAAGCCCTAGAGACAGAAACTAGATTAGCAATTGCCTAGAGCACATGTGAGGTAGAAATGGGGAATGACTGCTAATAGGTATGGGGCTCCTTTGGGGGTGATGAAAATATTCTAAAATTAGATAGTGGGGATGGTTGCATGATTCTGAATACACTAAAATCACTAAACTGTGTCACTTAAAAGGCTGAATTTTATATGTGATTATATCTCAATACAGCTATTAAAAAGAAAACCAATGACCTAGTGGTTATTATATGAATTCCTAGTTTTAATATTAAAATCTAAATAATTAGGTGAATATTATTTTTTTAAAAAGTAAGTTTTCAAAGAGTTAAGCCTAAGCAGTGGGAAAATCTTCCTATAATGGAGCAAAGCATTCAGATTATTCATTCTGAATATTTCTTCATTTGTTACTGTATATTAGACACTGAATTATACCCTGTCTACTTAGATCCTGTCAAAAAATGCATGAAACACCCTCCCTGATTTCAAGGAGCTTATATAATCATATCTGGAGACAGTAATTAACTATAACACAAAACACTGGGTGACAGTATAGAAAGAAAAGTACAAACCAGGAACTCTGCTGAGTCAAAGGAAAGATTTTGTTGAATTTCCATTACTCAGGAGAGCACGGTATTTAAGATGAGCTTTATAAAGTCACATATGATTTGGGCAAGCAGAGGATGGGGGATTGAAGAAGAAACTGAGAAGAGGGCAGAAGCAAAAGAGAGAAAGAGGAGAGAATGAGGAGAGAAAGAAGTTCTCATTAGAACTACAAATGGTTGATACACAAGGAATTGGGGGAGACAGAATTGGAAATGGAGGTTGAGGCCATATAACAGGGAACTTGGAACCCTGGTTGGAAGACTGTGTATTTAATTCTGTAGTAAGAGGGATTTATTGGACATTTTAGGTACGATGTTATAAATCAGTTGTTCTTTGGGAAGATTAATCTTAAACTGAAATCAACTATCTCTGGAACAAGTGTCCTGGGATGGCCCAACAGTCTTGGGATGGACCAATGGTAGGGTGGCAGGGTGAGGAAAGCTAGTAAAGACAATAATGAAGGAACAAGTCAGCACTGCAGACTCTAATGAAAAAGAGATTTCAAGGAGAAATGGGTGGCCATGAATAATGTCTTTCATGTACATGTACAGTATTTAATCTTTGACAGTCTTCAGATGTTTTATTACTTGTCTGAGCTCTCACAGTCAGAGAGACTGTGGGTGGTAGAGTCAAGACTGAAATCAAGTCTTCATTCTTTCTACTGCATCACTGCTGTGACAAAGAGAAGTCATTCAGCATAAAGGCTAAGGCAATCATTCAATATTTTAACAAGAGCAGCACAGAAGATCGCTCAAAAAACATTTTTACCAAGTAGTAGAGTGAAAAAAGAAACACCTAGCAAAACGCTTAGAAGACAATGGGACAGAAAAATAAGGCAGTAAGTGGAGAGGACATGTTACAGGAGTTTGGATAGCAAAGGGAGTAAGAAGACAGTATCCAGAAATATGAGCAGGTTTAAGCAGTAAGCTTTTAGCCTGGGACTTTCAGAAAGAGGATTCTGGAGAATGCTGGAGTAAAAAGGTATGACTGGTCAGGATCCAGCAGTGCAGCATACTCACAGGGGTAAGGCAGCCCTATGGTATTACATCAAACACCATTGAAATGAAAGGAATAGTGGCTCACAGCGAAAGAGAATGTGACAATGAATGTATGTATGTTCATGTATAACTGAAAAATTGTGCTGTACTCTGGAATTTGACACAACATTGTAAAACGACTATAACTCAAAAAAAAAGTTTGAAGAAAAAAAAAGAAGATATCAAAAAAAAAAAAAGAAATGAAAGGAATAACTTATATATCAAAAATTTATTTGATATGGACTGACCCTAAGATCAAATTTTACAGTATCTTTTCATTAATTCATCTTTGTCAATGGAATAGTTGTTTCTCCTTGTTTTTAAGTATATATCTCTTAAGAGAGTGGAAGGGAAAAATAAATATTCAGAACATCTCTCAACTTTTGAAAATGTTTTAAATGTTAAATTATATCCAATGTTTATATAGTTTCCAACTCAATTTGAATGCAGAATGCCACCTCCTGGAAACGCACTTTGAATACGTACAGTGTAACATAAAAAAAATGTTGGCGATTAGATGAGTTTTGTTATCATTTCATTATACTAACTGGCAGATGCTATCAGTTTATCTGATCATTAAAAACAGAACAACTTCAAAATACATTTAAGGTTAATAAATGTCTCTGCTGGAGTTTAATAGGAACACAACAATAACTGATATATTTCATATCATTAATGCTGTAAGTTTACTGTGGAGTCCTCTTAAAATACAAATAACAGATCTGCATTACATTGTGTCATTCTGAGTCACTTGAGCATTTGACTTTCTGCTGTGGTTATTGTTTCTTTAAGTGACAATTTAATTACACAATTACTTAACTTCAAAAAGGAAAGGCAGTCTCACAGATGCAAAAATAAATGACTCACAGACATGATCTCAACTATTAAATGTCAATTATGTATTAGGTTCAAAATGATGTCATCAAAATAAGAGCGATTTGTCCAGAATTTTCTAAAGCTTCTCTATATGCCCAATTTAATAAAGACAGATGCTAATTAAATAGTTTCTGATTAGAGTGGGTCTGCAAAGTGAATCTACTATATTTTTTTAACACTTTTTCAATTCCCTTGTTCCTTCTTCACATGTTAATACAAAGGGGAAACCTGCCCTTTAAATGTACCCCAAAACTAAATATGTGTAGTCATACCTGGCAACTCTGCATTTCTTTTATATTTTTACCCATGGATATATATTTAGAAACAGTCTTCAAGTAATCCTTCTGAAAGAGCCAGAAATCAGAAAGACTGAACTTTCTACTAAAACTCACTGTTGCACTGTCAAGCAAAAGGATACTTTCTTAATGAAAAGGCTTGATATATGATTTTAAGTGAGGAAGACCATTTTACAAATCTGGAAAAAATTTCTTTTCAATTGGATCCTCTCATCATAACACGAACATAGGTCACTGATCAATGAACTGAGCATTTATAAGATGAGTATGCACTTGAACACCCATCTATTCTCTGGTTAACACTAGCTTCTATCCCTTCTCAGAAGGTCAAGGTCTCTGCTCTTTAGTTGATTCCCAGACGACTGTCTGAAGACTTTAATAGCTGACAATACAATCTGAATTTGATACTATTCAGCTGCAAATTCAAATTGCAGATCTTGCAAAAGATGCAGGATTTCTTGAAGAGCATGAAGACAATGTTGGAGAAATGCTCAAGTAACAGACAAATCATGGAAAAATGAAGATCTGGTATGGTTAGACCAGTTTCCCAGTAGGGGTAGGGGAGAAAATCCACAAAAATGAGGACATAATATTCACTTCAGCAGATAATTGTTTGTATGTTCCAGCTACTATAAAGAAACTAGGGAAAACTGGTTAAGCTCTTGATATTTTTACAAAAACAGTTTTTTTAAAGAGACACTGAAAAAATCAAATGGGACACGAAGGATGTTGAACTGTACTCTTCTAAAATCTGTGGGGAAATTATTCTCAACAAAACCAAACATTTGATTTATTCCTTTTTCTTAGAATCACCATATTGTTGTAATTATAATATAAATATTTCTATGAAGAATTATAATAAACCTATTTCATAATACCTAACTTTACTTTTTCGAACTAAAGATTGTCTCACTTTTTTCACTATGTGAGTTTGACCTGTGCTTGAGGAAGAGTTTCATTAAATGTCCTCTTATCTGATACCAATTATTATCAGTTACTGAGGTCCTCTTTAAACACGTACCTTTGAGATAGGGGTTTAATGCTAAAGACCTAATTTCGAGTAAATCTACTTCCATAAGTGCTGTCTAAAAGTCATATAAAACTGTCTAAGATATTGAATTGATATAAAAATATTTTAGTGGAGAAGAGTGCTTACCAATAGCAGCTAGAAGAAACTGTATTTTAAAAACTGTTTTCTAAAACAGTCCAGGTATTTCTATGTACATTTTTCTTCTTTCAGAGCTTATTTATTACTCACTTTCTCTCTCTCTTTCTCCCCCTCTCAGTATATTTCTACTGGACTCATACAGTGAGAAATTCTTTACTATGTTTAAAATCCCCATCTCTTTGATTACGCATAATATACCATAACCAAATAGCCTTATTCAACAGCCCCTGAAGTTCTCAGCATTTCTCTGGGGAGGCCATTACATGTGGGAGTTTATTTCAATAGCAGAAGTATTCTGTTTTGGGATTTGCCGACAGCAACACTTTGTCTTTCCTGTCCCCTTCTACAACATGCCTGGCAAACTATAATTATCAGTATTTTTTTTTTAAAGCAGGATAATTATTTGTTATTTTTGCTGAAGCAATAAAAGAATTTAACAATGTTCTCCCCACAAATAAGACTCATGCACAAAGGGTTATAGGCTTGCCTGCCTGCACAATATGGAAGATCCCAGCTGCTCTCCACCAAACGGACTGCCATTGTTAAGTTAGTCCAGTGAAATATCAAAGACAATTTTATGGGAATCCTTTACAAAAAGCTTCCGAGACAAAGCAAGATAGTCACATTTTAGAAGATCTCCCTTTCCTTAGTCCAATTATATTTTAACTGCTCATGTTCATACCAGAGAATAAATTTATCACCAAAATGAATGTTGGAAAGATTCTTAAGACCAAGAGCAAAATTCTTTTTGCTACAATTTGTGATTATGTGGATAAGGCACTGAATGCCCCGTGTGACAGTCATTTTAGTTAACTCAAGGGCCAAACTACCAAATTAGCTCATCTGGATTAGGGCAGATTAAGACAAGGATTTGTTCAGCATTCCTGTTTCAAGGGCACTGGGCACAGACTTAATGAAGCTCAGTATCTTCTGGGAATACTAAATTGAAGCTATGATTAAACAAAAGCTATCATTCTAAGAGTCTAAGTCTGTTCATCTTTCTTGGCCCAGACCCTGATCTCCAGGTTCCTCTCCTGAATGCTAGAGAGATCCAGTGAATCCCACAGGAAAATTAATGCAAACTCGTGAATGCATGCAGTATATAAAACAAAATCCTCCAGCAGACCACGGGACCTGCCAAGTCTCAGCAAGGCAGAATTCCGAGTTCACTGGAATGTGTAACATATCCCCCCAGGCAACTGCACATTCCTCTGTCCAGCAAAAGGACATCTGTGGCTTTACCTTGACATTATACAAATGGTTCCAAATTTTTTTTTTTTTTTTTTTTGCCACCTGAGTACACAGAGCCCTTCGATTGTTAGATCAGTTTTGAAACCAGCAGCAGCAGTTGTGGGTTGTTCCACAGATGAAAAGACTGGGATGGTTACTAACAAGAAGGGTTCTTTCACAGTATTAAATTTATCCCCAAAATTGAGAGAGAGAGATTCTGTCAAAAATACGTAAAACTGTGGCTTTTCTGTTATGTAGTCAAAAAAGGATGATGCACAGAGATGAGAAATGGTTACAGAGGAACCAGACGGGGGGGGTGGGGTGACTCCTCTCCCCACTTAGTTCCTAACACTGAGCAAAAGGAGCTGCCCATTACCAAGCAGAGAAGCTTTGAAATTGTGCCCTTAAATGCTTCCTCTGTGTCTATTTCCCTCTTTTACATTACAGGGTCAATGGAACATCATTAGTGAGGATTTAAATGTTCGTGTACATTCCATTGATTGTGCTAAGCCCCACTTTCCTTAAATGAGACAATGAGACAATAACTATGAAGGCACATTGGAGGTGATCAAGTTCTCTCTGGTGATTATCCATTAGTGTCATGGTCTTCCTGGGCAGCTGTCATGGGCAACATGTGAGGCTGAAAAAACAATAATAGCTACGAGCTATGCCATATTGTACTTTTTATAGCCTTGATTAAAAGAAGGGGTTTATTTTTTCCAGAAACTTCTTAACTTCAGGTCTGAAGCCAAGGTCTGAATAGGCAATCCTATCCAGCTATTACTGGCCCCATGCTTGAAGCCAGTTTGAGTCCCGGTGAGTTAATAAAAGACTGACTGTGCACAGCCAGCTGTCCTCTTTGTTAAGGATGTCTTCTCTTTCTTTGATATTTAAGGCTGAGCAGTTTCTGCTGTAAATGGTCTCGGTTCAGACTACTAATTTTTGAACTTGAGATGTCGGCCTGAGTCATCAGTCTCCCTCCTAGGGCTGCTGGGGCGATGTTGTCACCAAAGTATCTCTTGCCAGTCTGCATCCTATTTCCAGAAATGGGGCAAGTTGTGAAGCCATTTTAGGCTTTGGTAGTAAATTTCCCATCTGCAATAGTTACTTTAGAGAAGTGGCACCAAGCCCTGTAGGTCGCTCTTCACGCTGACGAAAACCCCAGTGGAGAGCTAGCCCAGGTTTGGCAAGCCCAGAATCCACCAAGGTTGCTACAAGAACCTGAGACTTCTCGGTCTCTCGCGCTTGTCAGGAGAGTTGGTTCCTGTTCTGTGAGCTCATTAAAAGAGACTGTCAGTGTGACTATGCACTTTCATCATTGGTAGGTATTAATTATCAATACTAGTAAAAGAAGTTTAGGATTTATTTCTGTGTTCATTGACCTATTTACACTAGCTCTTCAAAGTGCTAAGATCCAATATTTTTAACATCAACAGTGAATGTAAGCTGCCAACTTTTTCTTTTTAACTGAGAGGTAATTTGTTTCATTTTAGGGGAGTATACAAAAAGCAAACAGCTGAGCCTTATTTGAGCTGAAAACTGAAGGCTAGGCATATTGGGCAATTTCTTAACAGATTAAAGTTCAAAAGATGAACAAGTAGTCTAGAAAAACAACAACAAAATTATACGGCTGAATCAGGTGTATAAATTAGTTTGGGAGATTTTTCACCACAAAATGTCTGTGAAAAGAGGAATTTATGAAGCTCAACCTTAGCTTGGAAGAATTAATGCACGTCACATAAGCAAACAACCCCTCTCATCCTTAAACGTCATTAAGTAGAGAGAGTGTTTTGCAATTTAATTTTAGTTTGTGGGTACAAAGTGTAAGTCTTTGAAAATTAAGACTTATTTTAAAAAATATTAGTACTCCTTCAAAGAAGACTAAGATGTTGAATTCCCCTTATCTTTTATCTGCAAGTCCTAGCAAAATACATACATTGCCAACCAAATGTTATCTGACCTTGCAGAACTGATTCGTAGTAAACTCAAGAACATTATTGATGGAACCCAGAATCTATCAGCATTTTTCTCATTTACACACTTGGTAAATCATTAGCAACACAAGGGGGAATGAACATAAACAAAAACCAAAAACCAAAAAAACTCTCAGGAGCATACCTTTAGAGCATATTGATTTCCAAGCTCTTTGCATTGTGGACATAATTCATAAAAGTTCTCTTTATAAATAATGAACAGCTATTTATCTTCTTTTAAAAGCAATGTTTTACATGTCAAAGGTTATTAAATATCTTATGAAAACAAACAGCACTTTTCCCTCTAGATTCAAAAATTTATTTTCCTGAAGTATGAAACCTAAAGTTAAGCCTAAAAAGAATAAGGAATAAGATGAAAATGTTCCAAAAATAAAATCCTACCTTATTTTGATTAAAAAATAAAAGAGAGGAAAAAAAGAGGGAAAACTGGAAAAGATTAATTAACTATAACTAGTGTTTGACACTAAATATAAATTAATATAAATACAAATAATTGGAGTACCAGTCACCATTTATCGACTGTATCTAAGTACTGATACTGATTTGTAGTTGAAATGTCATTAGGTAGAGAGTCTGAATTACAACTCAGTTTTAATTTGCAGATACAAAATCTAAGTCTTTAAAAATTAAAATTTGTTAAGTACTTCACAATCTTACGAGGTACTTCGCAATCAGAGTGACTTGTACTTCTCACAACTCTGAGGCAAGTGTGATTGAAACTGGTGAGAAACCTATCCCCTCAGAGTAACTGGCCAAGAGCACACATCTGTCTAGGGGGGGAGCAGAAACCTGAACGGACCTGAGCTATTAGCCCCTCAGCACTAGGTTTACTAGTCATAAAAAACTGAGCATGAATCTGTGCATGCAAATTCATCATAACCTTAACCTGCAGGAGAAGCTGCACAGTCACAATCCTAGCTCAACTGATGGAGTTGGGCAGAGAAGTAACAGCAGAGCATTTGAAATCAGGTAGCACAGAGCAGCATGAGCACCTGGGGGAGCCTGCAAATTCCAGGCAGCTGCCTCCAAGCTCACTCACAGTGTCTTGGCTCCACCAGCCCCACAGGTTGTTGTGCCACTCTTTACTCTGCAACAGGGACAGTCAGAGCTCCTGCAAAAGATCACATCTGTGAGGCAAGAGGCAGAGAGTGAAAACAATTGCTCAATAATTTACCTTTCTTTGACTCAGGTACCCATGGACCCTTGCAGCTTTGGGGATTGGTAGGGATTTTGATACAAGTATGGAGGGAAAAAACATCTATTGAGAATAGCGTCTGGTGGTGGATGACCCTGGAAGCAGGCTGTAGAGAAGACAAATCCTGTTAAGCCAGCCGAGAGGAGTGAGAGCAGCTGGCGGGTCCGGAGGCTGCAATGGCTAGGAAAGGCTCAGAAAGATCTGCATTGCAGATAAGCCCCATGGGAGACAGCTGAACTCTTAACATCTCCTCAAGCCAGCTTCTCCCCTGAGAGCAGAGTGGCCTCAGGTGGTGTAATTTAGAAACCGTATAATTTCCAGGCTTTTCTGGTGACCTTGGGTGATCTAGCACAATTTCACCTTTTGTCTTGCTGCTTTTCACCTGTCAATGTCTTTCCTGTTTTGGTGGGGTAGGGTGGGCAGAAAGGAGGAGAGGGGCACAGTAAGCAGAACTGTGCAGTACCTTCCACACTTGTTTTATAGGTCTTATCTTTTATTTAGTGTTAGGTTATGTCTTTATCAAATTTACATCACTCAACATCAAAACAACATAAAGAAAGAACTGAGCGTCTACCTTGCCTGTGAAGAAGAAGGTGGAGAAATACAAACTTGGAAAGTCATAATATCCACTACCAGTTACAGAGCTTCTGCTATGTAAATTATCTTCATTAATTCCTGCACTATACTAATGACATTGTTATTATCATTCCTGTTTTATACAACAGAGGCTTGATAAATTTCCGGTTTCTCATAGTTGATGAGGGCCAGATCCTGGATTTGAACTCAAGGGTATCTAACTTCAAAGTCTTACTTATTCGACTACATTATAACCTAGCATTTGTTAAATGCCTTTTATGTGCCAGACATTCTGCTTGCAAAAGACAATAATAGCTATAGCCTCCAGAAATTTCTGCTCTGTTGGGATGAAGGCAATTATAATAAATAGTTTTTTAAACAGAAGCTGTTATTATTTAAAAAAAAACTTTTTTTAAGACTTCATATTTTCTAGAATGTGTTCCCAAATAGTAATTTAGAATTCTGTAAACAAATAACTGTAATTAAAGTCTAGGAAATGATCACAAGAAAAGTAATTACTGGTAGGAAGCAGAGATGAATAGGTGGGGCACAGAGGATTTTTTAGGGCAGTGATGATACTCTGTATTATATTATACTGATACAGATACACCATTATATATTTGTCAAACCCACTGAATGTACAACACAGTGAGGGAGACAAGGTAAAAACTATGGACTTGGGGTGATTATGATGTGTCGATGTTTATCCTTGGTGAAAAATGAACCATTTTTTCATAAGTGACACTGATACTGGGGGAGCTGTGCATGTGTGGGGGCAAGAGTTAGATGGGGAATCTCTGTACCTCCCTCTCAATTTTGTTGTAAACCTAAAACTGCTCTAAAAAATAGTCTTTTGAAAAAGAGGAGAGAGAGAAAAATAAAGTAAATATCTACTTAAAAGGAGAGCACATGCACGGTTTGGGAGACCCAGAGGGTGGATGACATTTTGATAAGTGGAACTTGACTGAGATGTCAGTTAGCTATGCTTTTTAAGGAAAAAGAAAAAAATAATGGATCAGTCTGTCAGTCAGCATTGTTCTTTGACCACCGACTCTGTCCTAGTTCTTTCAGTAGATTCTGGGGATCAGGAATGGGACAGACACTCATGGTCGTTTTAGTTTTGTTGGGGAGAGAGGCATTAAACTGATAAATGTAAGTGAGAGACACAGAGGGCTACGGGAGCACGTGCTACGCACACCTATATTAGACCACAGGCTGGGACACGGCATGTGGCTTAACCGTGAAATCTGAGACCTAACCAATGAGCAGGACTTAAGTGAGTGGAGGGGCAGGGGAAATGGGAGTGGAGTGGGAGGTGAGGAGCTTAGAGAGGATGCTTTAGGCAAAGAGCAAAAAAAAAAAAAAAAAAAACCACGAACAGGCAATAGCCCCGAGGCAATAAACTCAGGACAGGCCTGCAAAGTCAGGAAGAAGCCAGATCAAGGATGGCCTCGTAGCAGTTTGTAGAGTCATTATGAATACTATGGCTTTAAAGACAGGCATATCATGGTTATACTGTATTTTTAAAAGATAGGTCCAGCTACTATGCGTATAATGGCTTGAATGGAGCAAGAGTTGATCAGGAAGCGGTCACAGTTGTCAAGATCAGAGGTGATGGGAGACCAACTAACATAGATACAGATGGGGATAGAGAAATGGATGGGTTTCAAAAATGTTTCGGAAATAGAATGGATAGGACTTGGCAACAGACTGAATTGGTAAATTTTAAATAACAATTTTAATAAAAAACATTGTTCATATAAACAATATTTGCTAAAATGACATTTCAGAGCCTTTGAAAATAAATACAAGGTTGCAGAGTTGTTGTACCAATGATGACTAAGGTAGGCTGTAAGTACTGGGAAAACTCCAAGTAACTGTGGCTTCAACAAAATGGAAATTCCTTACAAGATTATCTCATATTCAAACTGGCTGCTGAGGCTCTGGCCATAACATCTGAATTTCCACCAGTAGAAAGGAGGACGGAGTGATGAGAAGCACACTCCTTCCTTTTGAGCCGTTGGCTTAAGTTTCACAAACAACTTCTGTTCATTTCTTACTGTCCAGAAATTAGTCATATGGTTACACCTACACGCAAGGAAGGCTGGAATTCTGGATCTCACTCTGAATGGCCGTGTGATCATGAACCTCTGAAAAGCTGGAGTCATTATTACTGAGGAAGAGAGAGATCATCGATACTGCGGGTAATCTGTGCCACATTAATTATGAGCCAAGGCCACAGGCATGGATTAGAAAAAAACAAAACTTATAAATTGTACCAGCCTTTTAAAACAGCAGAAAATTAAACCACATCAAAATGAGCTCACTTTGAATTAGCACTCTGCATTTTGCCTGAGTTGCCAAGTACATTTTTTAACCTCAATTACAACCTAGATGGGCTGGCTAAGTTAAACAGAGCCTCCCCGTCAATAAATATGGTTTTGTACTGCTACAAAGCGGCCTCAGCTATGCCAATATTTGAGCATAGTTGTTTATGGTTTCATTTCCTTTACTTTTAACAGTGGCCATAAAAAGCCAAACAAATGCATTTTATTCACATTCCTTTGAATAAAGCCTTGAATTTAAATTATGTCACTGGATCCATTAACATTTAACTGTGGCTGGTGACTTACCCTCTACAGACATTCGATTTTAGAATAATAACCGCATGCATAAAATGAGAATTAATAGCACTCAGATAGCACATCGTCTGTGCATCACTCAGCATGCATTCACATTGATTTAGTTTATGTTCTGTCTGTTTGATGTGTTCTCCGTTTGTTTCCAAGAATAAAGGCTATCAATAGGAGGCTAGCTGTTAATAATTTAGGGAAAATACTCCTTTTATCAATTATCCACAAATGGTCCGCAGGACGTTGAAGTCAAAGACTGCAGTGACTCTTAACTTTCTTTCTACATTTAATTTTTTTCTTAACATTTTTTCAACTTTTACAATTAAGCTACTCTACTGTTCTCATATTCTTTATTTTCCTTTTACTGGGTCCTTCAGGTCCCGACCTCACTGAGAGAGCAGAAGCCATATGGAATAGTGACAGCTAATTAGCAGGACTAAATTACACTCACTATTACATAAATATTCACATTCTTAATTTTGCCCAGCAAAAGGGTCACACAACATTAGAACATATATTCTATGCTAAACCGGAAAATTCACATTTATTTTAACTACAGTGTATCAACTACATTCTTAGTCTGCTTTTATCTTTGCCTTTCTATCGGGTGAAAAATACATCCATGAGTGACAATGAATATACGTATGATCATGTATAACTGAAAAATTGTGCTCTACACTGGAATTTGACACAACATTGTAAAATGACTAGAACTCAATAAAAAATGTTAAAAAAATACATCCATGAACAACTGCTTATTTTAGTATTGCTACTAATGCATAATTTTTTGTTCTTTTGCATTTCACACAGTGTTTTGGTTCTAGTCTCAACTTGGCAACACCTTGTAATTTCTGTTGGGTAGGGAAGGAGTTTTCTTGTAACTGGCTAATCTCCAGGTTTGAATTTACTTGTTACTCTGGATCCATGATAAAGTCTTACAGGTGAAGATAACTTAGCGGGGAGGGTTTAAGCTCAGCAGTAGAGTACATGCTTAGCATGCATGAGGTCAATCCCCAGTACCTCCATTAAAAAAAAAAGAAAAAGATAGCTTATATTTATTTTCTACTTTACAGCTTTCAACATACATTTATGTTCCATCTCAACCCTTAAAATCAGATACCATATCTATTATACAGAAAAAAAAGGCTCTGAAAAGGGAAATGATTTTTCCACTAGCTAGTGAACAGTAAAGGTAGAACAGTGTAACTAGTACAAAAAAGTGCTGCTTAAACATATATTGATGCTATATAAATTCAGAGTAAGGAAAATTAAATATGAACTGAACCATGAAGGAAGAGTCACCACACTTCTCCATTCTCCTAATTATCATTAAAACGATAAAAATGTTGAAAAATAATGTAACTCTCACAAAAATTTTGAAGATATTCCAGAAGTCAGAATGCAGATGGGCTGAGATAGACTCTAGAGAAGAAACACTAGGGCAGCTACTGCTGGGAGCACCTGAGTTGACAGCAGGTCTATCCCAAGGAAACCTGGAGAAACTCCAAACTTAAAGTCTTCTAATACAGAGTCCAGGGGGGCTGTGAGACTAGTATCGTGGTAATGCACTAAGAAACGTGATCAGAGTCATTGAGACCCTTTCTCTTCTCCTCCTTTGCACGACATTGTTAGCTGACAGAAGAAGCTTTTGCCCCCAGCAGTGCAGATAAGGACAAGTCTTTAAGAAAAGCAAGTGGTCAGTTTTGGAAACAGGTCTGATGTGGATAAATCCATGCAGAACTGAAACACATCGTGGAACGGTGGGGATCCTAACCTGCTCACTGGCCAGTTTCACCTCCATGCTCCTCCAGCAACGTCTGCTCCCTGACAGACTCTGCTCATGTACCCAGAACTAACAGTCAGCCCTCACGGGGAGTGAGAATACAGATCTGTGCAACTGCTGAGGAAACTTACAACAGCTACCTATGGTCCTCAGCCCAGTTCTTCCTTCACTAAAACAAACAAGAAGACTCTTCAAATCAAGACATTTCAGAAAAACCAGGAGCATAAATAGGAAGAATACTTTAAAAAATGACTCCTGGAGAAATAGAGATGATTCAGGGGAACAAAAGAGAACTTAACAATTACAGGTATCTTTGTCAGAGAGATGTGAAAGAATATTCCATACTTTAAAAATGAACTTCCTTCCAGAAATGAGTTATAGAAAAGTATCAATCAGAGAATAAGAAAAAATTCCTGGGAATTAACATACGATTACTCAAATAAGTAACTCACCAAACTAATTTAAAAACAGAATCGGCAGGGTTAAAGGCAAATAATAATTCAGCTGATAAGAAGAAAGAAAACTCCTTGAATGTAGAAAAGGTGAAAAAGGGATTTTAAAACTATGTGGAAAAGGAGATGAAACAGATCAATACAGTAAATCTAACATTTGTCAGTAGGAATCCCCTAAATGTGAAACAGAGGCAGAGATAACCAGAAAAAGAAAAAGAGAAATAATCTCATTGCCAAATTAGATAAATGATAAAAGACCTTCATCTAGACACATCCTTCTGAAATTGCACAAAACCTCTAAAACCTACTATAAAGAAAAAAAATCAAGGTTATTCACAGAAGAATGAGAACCTGACTGACATAAGAATTCTTATCAATAATGCTGGATGCTAAAATAAAATAGAGCAAAACTGCATATCTAGCCAAATTATCAATCAAATGTGAGTACTATATGAAGACATGATTTGAAACATGTAAGGACTCAAATTTATCAGTAACCTGCCATATATGAATAAATGCCTTTAGGAGAAACTCCAATAAAACAGAAATGGAATACAAAAAAAGATAACATGAGATAGAAACTACAGGGAGAGAAGAATATGGCCTAGAAGAAAGGCTGGCAAATTATGGCCCATGGGTCAAATACAGATACCACCTGTTTTTGTAAATAAAGTTTCATTGGAACTCAGCCATGCCTATTCATTTACTTACTATTTTTCTTTTTTAAACTTTTTATTGAAGTATAGTTAATTCACAATATTTCAGCTGTACAGCAAAGAGATTCAGTTATACATATTTATATATATATGTTCTTTTACATAATAGGTTTTTACAAGATAGTAAATATAGTTCCCTGTGCTATACAGTAGGTCCTTATTGTTTATTTATTTTATAAACAGTAGTGTGTATATATTAATCCCAAACTCCTAATTTATCCCTCCTCAAACCCCCCTGCTCCATGCCCACTGCTTCCCCCTTTGGTAATCATAAGTTTGTTTTCTATGCTGGTGAGTCTATTTCTGTTTTATAAGTAAGTTTATTTATATCTTTTTTTTTTAGATTCCACATATAATTGATATCATGTAATACTTGTCTTTCTCTGTCTGACTTACTTCACTTAGTATGATAATCTCTAGGTCCAAGCATGTTGCTGTAAATGGCATTATTTCACTCTTTTTTATGGCTGAGTAATATTCCATCACACACACACACACACACACACACACACACACACACACACACACACACACACACACACACAACTTCTTTATCTGTTCATCTGTTGATGGATTTCTGGGTTGCTCCCATGTCTTGGTTATTGTAAATAGTGCTGCTATGACTATCTGTTTCTTCTGTGTTACATAACAGAGCACATTGTAGTTGTGACAGAGATTGTATGATTAGCTGTAATGGAGATTGTATGGCCTTTAAAAACTGAGAGTATTTACTATCTGCCCCTTTATGGAAAGAGTATGGTGACCTCAGTCTAGAAGAAAGAAATTAGGTTGCAAGAGATTAGAGTCACTGAATCTGAATCAGAAGAAATCTTAAGAGAACAGCAGTCATTAAAATGCCTTTCATTGGGATATGAGGTTGGGGATGGGTTTAGGGAGGAAGACTCTGATTTTATTTTGGTCCCTTTGTTTGGCTTGATTGTTTTTTACCAGGTGTAGGTATTTGGTTAATTAAAAAATAATAAACTCATCACTCATTCAAAAACATGCATTGCATGCCTACTCTATGGTAAGCAGTTTTCAATGCTCTGGGGAAAGAGCGGTGGACAAAGCAAAGTCCCCATACTTTTAGACTTTAAACTCTGGTGAAAGGAGATAGAAAATAAACAATCTTAGCACTCCTGACATTTTGAGCCAGACAGTTCTTTGTTGTAGGGAGTTTGTCCACTGTAGGATATTTAGCAGCATCCCCTGCCCTTACACATTAGTTATCAGTAGCTCCTGTCCAGTTATGACAATCAAAAATGCCTCTAGATATTTTCAAATGACCTCTGGCTGGGGGTTGGGGGGAGGGATTGTATTTGGTTAAGAACCACTGGTACAGGGTAAAAAGGTTTAGCTTTGGGGCCAGCAGATCAAGGTTTTACTTCAACCTCCACTAATTGTTAGCTATTAATCTTTGTGAAATAAATATACTTAACATCACTAAATCTCATTTTCCTCTTCTGTGGAATGAGGATTAAAAAAAATACTCTGCAGGTGGTTTCTGCTGCTGATGCTACTTCTCCTGTCTGTTCTCCTCCTCCTCTTCCTCTTCTTTTTCTTCTGAAAATGTATGTACGTGGCACATAGTATACATTAAATAAATACAAGCTATTATTATTTTAACTATAATTGTAGTAATGATGACGAGGAAGAGGAGAAGAGGAGCGTGAGGAGTGGAGTGTGAGCGAGCTAAGGGTGGTGAGAGATGACGAGAAGTCCGTGTAGGCCTGGGATGCTTGGGCTGGTCATGCTGTCTCCAATGAAACATTGTGATGATGGAATTGTGCTATGAGATGCCATGTTCTAGAAAAATAACATGGCTCTGGAGCACTCGAAACACAGACAGCATGACTGAGGAAGTAAACTTTTAATTACTTTTTGTTTTAACTAATTTAGATTTAAATAGTTGCCTGTGGCTAGTGGCTACCATATATATTGACCAGCACAGCTCAAGAGAGCGAACAAGAACCAGTGGAGAGGAAAAAATGGGAACACAAAGAGCTTATATTACAGTTTATACTTAAAGTGAGATTAATTGGGTGATGGTGTTTGCGGCAGGGAAAGCAGATAAAAGCATTTCAGTATCCCGGGCATGCTGTAATGAGAGCCTGGATGAGGGTGGGGGAAAGAAGAATTTGGGGAAGAGGTGGGCCACCACAACGAGAATGTCCTCAGTGCTTTCATTCCTGTTGCTGTCTGCCTCGAGACGCTGACTTCAATTGCGACCCAACTCAGTGACCTCTGATATTATTGTTTTTCCTTACATATGATACACTTCCATGTCTACCTCTGAGATCATAACCGAGATCCATGGCTTCCAGCTCAAAATTCTTCATAAGCTCTTATAATTATCCTAATAATAGGCAAATCATAATGCCTGCTTTTAAAAATGTTTCTCCATAGATCTGATTTTCTGAAGTTTTAATCACATTTTTTGTGAGCCTGGGTTCTGGCTGAGTTATCTACCACTTCCTTAAAATTCTGTAAAACTTAGAACTAACTGACAAATTCTTATTAAACTATCCCTCCATCAAGTGCTCTTTAAATCAATAAAACTACTTTTTCTGTGATTTATTTAGACTTATCTCCTTTTCATATTGAAAAGTTTAAAACCATTTCAGTGAGAACTGTTATTTTTACTAGTATTTACTGAGCTCCATGCCATGCTCATCCAGGACTCCAAAGAGCAGAGGCCTTTTGGGAGAGTAGAATAATCCATTTAGTGGAGGTCACAGCTACCTTGAAGCGGGTTCTTTATTTCAGCAGTCAAGTCAGTGCATTATTAAAA
Source organism: Camelus bactrianus (assembly GCF_048773025.1). Taxonomy (NCBI): domain Eukaryota; kingdom Metazoa; phylum Chordata; class Mammalia; order Artiodactyla; family Camelidae; genus Camelus; species Camelus bactrianus. Next base: position 72,202,840 of record NC_133543.1, read on the forward strand.
TAGTCTAGATTTAGGACAATACATTCATTTATCGGTTCTGGCTGCACAGCACTAAAAAGTAAAGACTTCAGGGCCAGAACAAGGATATGCACCCAGGTTTACCATTTTCTAGTGGAGTGACTTGGGCAGGTCATTGCATTCTTCAAACATCAGTCTTCTCATTTGTAATAAATATAACAAGATCTGACACTCCTATTCCAGAGATTATTGTGAGCTTTGGGATGTGACATATTACAAAATGCTTTGTATCCCTTAAAAAATTGGTACAGATTTTTTTTTTTAAATCTAGTATGTATATACATGACCGGGATATTGTGCTGTACACCAGAAATTGACACACTAACTGACTGTACTTTCATAGAAAGAAAGGGAGAAAGAAAGAAAGAAAAGCAAATAAAAAAAATCTAAATGCAACTTCTTAGCTGGTCACATTATTTTAACAATTTTATAACCCAAAGTCTACATCCTGGTTCTTTCTGTGAGCATAATGTTACGGAGTAGAACTAAAAATGCATGCACACATTAAGCTACACATTACATTTATTATAGCCCTTTGATTTATTGGGCCTTCCACCATCTTGCAGAGGAAAAGTAGAGTGGTGTGATCAGAGTTATATAAATTACTCAGGACCATGAGTGCTTGTATGATTTAAATATTTTTTTCACTGTTACGTCTCGTATTCCTCAAACACCAATATAATCTTGGAAAATCAGTTATTTTAAGGATCCCTCTCCCCAACCATTTAAAGTATTGGCTGTGTAGTTATTTGTTTTTAAAGAGTCTATAATATCAGAAATTCACCTGCATCTTTGCTCAAAATTGAGCTAACTAGCTGCTCTTAGGCACTATGTGAGAAGAATCCCAAATGCCTACGTGTTGCATCTTATTCTACATATATAACATGAACTCTTAGCATGAGAAAATCCTACAGTGAGCAAGAAAATATTTTTAAAGAAAACTAAGTACAAACACTGATTATTTTGGAAATAAAACATAAGATCTTCCTAAAGAGAAGCATTTCCTAAGTTCCTATACAATGCAAGAAAATATATTTTGGTTGTAATTTGTTAAATGGAGTAGCTTTGTTTTAACAATTGCCAGATGTGGATCAGTGTACTTCCGCTGCTTTAAATGGTCATAATCCAGAGTCATTAACACCAGAGAGAATCTGAAGAAAGGTTAATTCAAACCATCTGAGGCAGACCCAAATGGAATCCACAAAAATTGAGGATTGATTCACCACTTTTTTTTCTTTTTTTTGAGAGTGGGAGAGTTTGCATCAGAAACACCAAAGATTTCCCTGTCTAGTCTGAGACTCTGAACAATTGAATGAATGGCAAAAGAGCACAGGCATGGTATTCAAATTCCGGAAATTTTATCAAGCCCAGTTTGACTATGCAAAGAAGACCAGTACTGCCCATTATAGAAAGACTAGAGTTTCACACACACACTCATGCACGACCCTCATTTTCTTAGCTCTGACTTGGCATATGCATCAAGGGCACTTTCTGTGTAGTCAGCAAGCAAGTACTAAGATGCCTAAGACACGGTCTCTTTCCACAGGGGTTTTTCCTAAGTGTTCTCCTTGAAGAAATGTCGTTTCCAATTTAAGTTGACTTCTGTTCATATGAAAACTAATTTGAAACTTCACTGGAAGTTTCAATTTAAAGTTTCTAATGACACTGCTCATGCCTCCTTGGCTGCTGAACACCAAATCACAAAACGACTGTGACACGGTGTAAAGATCTGGTCATGACATGGTCTACAGATAGAACAAGCCTTTCAACAAAGGATAAATGTTAATAACTAGGAGGACATTAGAGATGTTTAATATGCACTTAAGTCGTTTTTTCTGGATGATGAGTATGTCGTATTTACTCGATCTGTTATTTTCTTAGACATTTCATAGCTGAAAAGTGTGGTGTGGAAGGAAGTAAACAAAGACTCCCATGCTCCTGTAGCAATAAGAGAGGATTGAGAGTTACAGCCTAGCAATGGAGGCAGAAAGATAACACCTCTACAGACGGAGTCTATCAGGGCTTCCAGGGAACACTTAGCCCCTCTGAATACTCTAATCATCTATAAACACTTACATCCTTTATTCAGAGGAATGCAGGTTGCGGTCACCAGCCAATACAGTCCTTTAAAGGGAAATGATTTTGTTGGGAAAAAAAAAAAAATGCATTCATTAAATCAGAATCTATCCTCAACAGCCTCCTGTGACTTTAAGAAGTGTCTCCCACGGCTTGTATTCAGATGTGGGTGGCAAGAAGATGGGATGTGGAAACCTCACGTTAAGCACAGAGGAACACAAGGGGTGTTGAGAGCTCGGGGGCCAGAGAATTTAGCAGGGCGGTGGTGTGCGGAACATCGAGGCAAAGAAGAGGTTAAAAGTCCAAAAAAAAATTATGAAGCAGGGAACAGAACTGGAGTTAAGAAACTGGCCCAAGGGTTATATGCAATCACATCCCCAAACCTGAGCCAGAAGAATTCATTACCCAGTATAATAAGCATTGAGCTTCGGCAGAAAGAATGAAATGTTAGTAGCTCATTAGAGCTGGTTTAATGGATCTTTCCCAAAACAACTGGCTGGAACTGCAAAAGCTCAGAAGTAAAGAGGGACGATTCTCTCCCACACCATCAAAGAGGTTTAAAAGCACATAGTGCTGCTACACTAAGAGAAGAGCTCACATTTGACTTGCTCCTAACAAGGGCTCCAATCATTTCTGATGTTTTTGGTCTAGTCATCTGGCTTCTAACCTCTTGCTAGTCAAAGCCTGGTCCGTGGTCCAGCAGCATCAACATCACCTGGGAGCTTGTTAAAATACAGAGCCTCAGGCTCCTCCTCAGACCCACTGATTTCGAATCTGCATTTTAATAAGATCCCCAGCTGATCCATCTTTGCTGTGAAGTTTGAGAAGCTTACCTCCCAGTATCTACTCTAATATCTTATCATCCGTTCTCTGCATAGCTGACTCAGTAATCTATCAATTTTGTTGATGCACTGGTTATTTACCCCCTTGTCTAGAAAGAAAGTTTCATTAAGGCAGGAAAAGGGCATGGAATTGGTGTTCAATAAATATTCACTAAATGACTAGGTGAATTTTTCTCCAGTCTAAGATAAAGTCTGGATGATAAGTAAGGTCCCAATATCTTTTCTTTACCACTAGAAAATCTCATTCTTTTTTCTCTCGCTTTTATCTGTAGGGAAGGTGAATTTTGCTTGCTAAGCCCAAATCCTTGTCTAGATCTCCTTTCCATTAGGATCTTGCTCTGTAAGTTTGTCCTTCTGCTTCCATACAATGCACGCCCCCCACCCCGCCCCCTCCAGTCTCTATCTGCTCCCCACCCTTCAGTTTAGGACTTCCCACGTTAATGAGAGCAGAGCCCCACTGTAGTCACTGCTTTCCTTACCTTACGTATTCTGTCTCTCTTTCCTTTGAATCCCGGCCTTCTTAAGCTTGTTTTCCTACTGGTTTCATACCCTTATTGACTTACTCACTTCCCGAGATCTTGCTTCTGTCCCCACAATCTAACTGGTTTGAGTCAGACCCAGATTCAAATCTGGTCCTGAAACTTGTGCAATTCTCTCAGTCTCTGGTCCTTCATTTTTTAAATGGCAATAACAGACTCCACATCAGAGTCATTGTGATTATTAAAGTGCCTGTCACAGAGGCTGGCACACGCAGGTGCTAATGTGATCTCAGATTCCCTATCTTGGAGGAAAGCTGAGGCTAATTTCAAAACTAGCAAATTATATCTTACTAGGAATTTGACAATATCAAATTTAGTGACTCTGCTGTTAGGAAATATCCATTGGAAATAATTTGAAATATCGTGTAAGAGTAATGCACACAGTATTCCATTGCAGCATTATGACGATAGTGAAAAATTAGGACCAACAGGGAATAAACATGTCCGATGTCTACACAACAGAACATTATGCAGGTGACAAAATGTTGTAAGAGATGCGGAAGACACTCTGGTGGAAAAAAGGCAGAATTCAAATTGTATTGTTCTGATCCTGATTATGTAAATTTAAATGCAACAGATGAAAAGAAGCCAAAAAGTTTAGAAAGTGTTAACCACAGTCTCTGGATTGTGTAATTATGGATGGCTAATATTTCCTCCCTAACACTCTTCTGAATTTTACAAAATGTGAATTTATTATTTTTATAACAGAAAACATTACCAAAATAGACAATAAATCCAGCAGTCTTTTATTTAATCTCATTCTTCAGTTTTTCTGGAGAATTTGAATTTTAGCCTTGTTTTCTATTACTTCAACTGTCTTCTCTTTTCTTTGCCTTTTTTTTTTTTTTTTTAAATCTTCCTTTAACTTTGTCAACCTGTCCCTGATTCTGCATTCTAAATGAGAGTGCTGTCAAGAGTTTTCTCTCTGGTCCTCTTCTCATCTTTCTTGATAATATCGTCCACACTTTATCTCCCTAATTTCTCTTCTCTGCAATCTACCAGACCAGTCCACCTACACCCAGCCAACACGGTCTACACCTGCCTCTTCATTTTCTATTCACTCTCTCACTCATTCAGTCAGCATGTACTGGCTGTCTACTATGTACCACACAGTCTTCTAGAGGCTAGGGGTATAATAAAAATGAAAAAAGGCCTCTTTCCTCAAGCAGATTTTACCTACCTTCCTCCGCTTAATTTTCTAGCTATCAAATTCAAATGTTAGAGTTACCACGAGTCCTTTTGCTCTTCCTCCCTCCTACCTACCAATCAAGCAGTTGCGATTATCAGTGTATGAATTTGAGCTCAGAAACATCTTTTGTTTTCATGACCTCTTTTTTAATGTCCCACCATCAACACCCTCTTTGAGCCTTTATTTTTTCCTGGATTATCCTGTGACTGCTTCCAAGTATTCTTTCTTCAGTATACTCTCATACACAACCCTGTCTCATACAGAGCTATAAAATAAGTAATCTGAAAACACAGTTCAGGTCATTGTGGTCTCCTAATCAAAACACAGTCAAAAACTTTTCATTCAATAAGAAAATATTTCCCCAACTTGGCATTAAGGTCCTCTTCTAGTGTATTAGGTTGAACTGAATGAAATTTTAATTTTGTAGTTCTGAAAGGATAAAATATGAGGCATTTCATTTGGTCCAACCTAACAGGATTCACGTACTTTTCCATCCTTATCTTCTAAAAACACCCTTCTTCCACCCTGCATTCTAAGGTATAAATGAGAGCAGTCTACACTTTCCAACCATGTTCACTTCCTTTGGTTCATTTGCTAATGTTGTTTATTCCTCCTGGAGCTCCTCCATGCATTATCTCGCCTTTGAATACTTCTATTCATCCCTAGGTTCCACCTCAAAAGAGTCATCCTCCACAGCTGAGTCTCTTCTCAATTGTTAGTAATTCTGTTCTGCAATAAAATTCCTTAAAAAATCATTCATGTGTCTCTCATGGTACCAATGAGCCTTGGTGTGGTACTTCCCAGTTTTATTCTGCTGCACCCAGCTGAGCTGGGAAAATGTTTTGCCATATATATTCCTTTCCAAGTAGAGCATCCTAACACGTATTTGTAATTGTCAGTGCCCTCAGTTATTTTTCTGGGTTAGTTAGTTGTACTTTAAGGTTGAATGTGGTATTTTCATGTTGTATAGACACTGTTCCCTGCTTGTTTATCTATTTTGGCCATTTGAAACTTCTGCCATTATCCCAATTAAAAAAAAATCAAACCTTTGCAAGTTATACTATTCAGCACTTGAATTCTCTGGCTAATTTTCTCGTATAGATGATGCAATTCAGTAACACGATTTCTTTGTAATGACATAGGAGATGCTTTATGAAAAACTTTCTATTTTATCTCTAACATTCCTCCGTAAAGAATAAAAATTCTCATGTTAAATATAAAATATGTATTAAAAATATAAAACATACCAGAGCTTGAATATTACAGTTAAGTATTTGAAGATGTATTTACTCCTACCTTATACACACAAAAACAAGAATCTACGAACATAGTTTTAACCTTATTTCCATAACATATATATCATGTGCATAATAAAACATTAAAATAATGATTATGAGCCAAAAAATCTACTAGAAAAAAAATGTAGTTATCTGTGGTTAATATGAAGGACTTCAGGCCAGACTTATGTTGACTGCCCAGTTAGAATCTCAGTTCATTCATAAAATGGAGGCCATACCCAGAATTATAGGGAGAGTTAGAAATGCATTAACATACGTTGAGGGCTTAGGATATTATCTAGCACATAGTTAATAATAAAAAAATACATAGTTTTATTGATGAAAATAAATGACAAGAAAGAACAGCATTCCATTAAGCTATTATAATTCTAGAAGTTTCCTTACAGATTATACATACATATGTATGCATGTATATATATATAATGATGTCATACTCGGTAGTCTATAATAAGCAACCAAGCGTTTAAGAAGATTATGACATCATTCCTAGTATTACATTGAGAGAGAGAGGGCGGGCGTCCCCCCCCCACCCCCATCTGCTGCAGCAAAATTTTGGCTGAAGGCACGAAGAGCAATAAACAATGCCAAGCCTAGGAGTAGTATTTAGGAAGCGTCCATAAAGCAAAACTCATGCTGCAGTTTGGCGTCTTTCCCCTAGCTGGTGACAGTGAAAGGGGACATTTCAAAAATTCTTTCCATCTTAACCTAAAACCAGAAAAATCTTTTTCCATATAGACTGAAAAAACTTCACACGGTTCCTCTGATTTTCTACTCAGTATTAATTATCTAATCAATTTTGATTAATTAGAGACATCTAATGAATATTTTGGGTAGCTAAAAAATGTACCAAATGTCTGTTTAACAGTGTGCAATCTCATGAAAAACAAGAACAAAATGGAAACGTAACGGAAAATACTGGCAAATTCGTTTATCCATCAAATAATTAAACAAATATTTACTGAACTGCTGTGGTCCAGGCACTATTCTATGTGCTGAAGATATGAGTAAAAAAAAATCAGTAAAGGAATTACCTAAAGTCAAGACGATGTTGATTAGAAAAACCGTGATATAGATCACTGACTCTCTTAGAGTCTAATAGTCAAATTCTTTTCTGATTTGACAATGTAACGGACTATTTGAATTCTGTAGTTTATGACACTAAATCTGTCAACATACCCTAAGATGAATTTTAAAATGGTCCCAGAAAATTTAGAAAACAAGATGCTTTTGGTGAGATAATATGTCATTTTTCCAATACCCAGACAAATTGCAACAGTGTTGATTAATTCCTATTGACGATAGACAGAATACATTTTTTAGTGGTTAAATAATCACTTCATCCTTTTCCAATTCATGTAAATACCCCACAGTTCAAAGTTAATACAATGAGTTGCTAAATGAGTCAGAAGATTAGCTAACAGTCTCACCTGAAATATATACTGTACAAATTTAGTTTGGTGGGAAAATACCAAATAGACTTTTTCACCAAATATGAAATGTTTTCATTTATTCTGAGTGAAATCTAAAAAGAAAGAATAGTCCCTAGGGTTTTAAAATATCCTGGAGGAATAGTAAGTCCTATTTGGGGATTTCATACATGATTCCACTGAGTAATTTCTGAGGGAAAAAATGCAATATATTTCCTATATCTCTGAGACAAGCCTATTAGATTTTGTTCAGTATCTGAAATAATGCAATTTCCCCTTTTAGGACACACTGAATTATTTTAATGAATTCATTCTCCTATGCAAAAACATTATGTGATGCTGCCTCCACTCTGGAAGTGGGGTGACAATGGCACCTGCCCCTTCCCTCTCTCCCACAATAACTACCCACAGCAGCCAAGCCCTTGATAAGTGCTTGTGAAATGAATAAATTAAGCTTCTCATAATTACACATTGCAGAGAAAATTAAACAAGGACAATGTATTTGTCTCCTTCAACTGCTACAAATATTCACCCTTACAGGTGTACACTTGCATACTTCTAGTATTTCCAGATCAGGAGTTAAACGTTAACCATTTTTTGAGTACATTAAAAACCTAACCTTTCTGCATAAAGTATTTTGGACTGATAATCTTCAGGGGAAATACTATGTGAATGCCAAGGAAAGATTTAAAAGATGCATTGATCTTCTTCTCAGCAAGGCAGAAAAATGTCTTCCATTTTTCAAAAGGCTAATTACAAATACTGGTTTTTATTGACATGAGTATATGTTAAAGTCAAAGACAATCTTCAAGAATTAAAGAAAAGGTAATACTCATAATCAGCGCCTCCAATCAATACACATCCCGATGCTGAATTTGAGGATTAATATTTTTCATGTAAGGCATAAGGCCCAGAATCAATGATTCAACTCCTTTCACGGTGAGATGACAGATTACTTTCTTACGCTGTCAATGCCGAATGAAGCATATGTAAAATCGGGTCCTTTAGTAACTAATAACCTTGGCCTTTAAATATATACAGTACCGAAGACTGAAGCATCGGTGAAGAAGTTACCATGTTTTATTCGCAAAACCCAACAATACTGAGTCATCCCTGGGCTTTCCTCTCCAGGGCTCATTCTACCTGGGAAGGGCAAGCCATTTCAATTTAGCCATTTAAAAAATATCACTTACTAGCAGGATTCTCTCAGATAAAATCATGACTCAGTGTATTTCTCTTAAATTAAAATGATTAAATTTTTCATTAAGATAGAGAATTTTGGACATTAAAAAAAAAAACTGTTGCAATAATAAAAATCCCCCAATAAGCCAGACTGTTGATATTTGCGAACAACTTTCAATACAGACAAAAAAAAAAAAACAAAAAAAACACAATTCTTTAGACAGTTTAGGAACAAAACAGCCTTGGATAATGGCATTCTCTGCGTAGCAAGTTATACATGCTATAGACAATGACCAACGTAGGCTTAAGGATAAAAGACCAACCATTGGGAGATTAATTTAAATAGAACATTCCAAATCTTCTCTGATTTTCCCTCATTTAAACATCCAAACAAAACATGTGGTACCTTTTAATTTTCTGAATGAGTAGTCCCCAATCAATGTTTCTTCGGTTAGAGACAAGCTGAAGAGTCTACCGAAACAAAAGAAAAAAAATTCACACATAAATTTAGTAGCTAAATATTGAAAACTGTAACTCACCAGTAAGCAAATTCATTCTTTATATCCAGATAATAAATCTAAGTCTTGAAATCTGTAGCACAAAAAAACGCAGTACTTGAATTTTTAGGAAGCCCAAGAAGGAATTTTAAAGCATTTTACTTTGAAAGAATATAAAGCAGATCCTTTGAAAAACGGATGAAGCATAAAACAAAATAAAAATTTAAAAAACCCAAACCATTACCAGCGCATATGCAGCGATACCACCCAAGTCTAGCCTTTGAGAACTGCTGCAGAAGCCCTCTCCCTGAGTATTATCTCCGCGGGCTGGCTGTGACTCTCTAGCTCCAGACAGACGCAGTCTGCAAGCCACCAGCTCCTGTCTGTGTGTGTCGGGGAAAGGGAAGCTGCAAATTAGAAAAAGTCCCCGCAGTGGCGAAAAGGAAAATAAGGCGAGTGGGAGAGGGAGAGAGAGCTCACTAGCCTCAGAATTTTCCAGAATGATGACAAGCCACCCAGTTCCGCCATCATTCACTGACAATAAGATGTAGCCCTGGCGTATGATTTAGCAGTTTGCACAGGGGCTTCTGGTATCAAATGCCTGACAGGCATCTTAATTGCCTCCATCCAAGTGTGTCCCCAGGAGTCGAGTCTATAAGCCTATGAATGTCATCATCTGTTCTCCTTTGTGTTAAAGCCAGACACACACACACACACACACACACACACACACACACACACACACACACACACACACCATGTTTAAACAGAGAAACTCTTTTCTGGCATATAGGATTACAAATAAGTTGGGCTACCCAAACTGGACATGACTAAACTAAACGACAGTTTATGGGAATTTTTATTATCTGCATTCGTGACATCAGAGATTCTTTGATGTTTTGTCATCGACAGATAATGACATATTTTTAAAGCTGAGTATCATATATTGCTTATTTAGATTCCAAAATAAATAACTGTGTTCACGAGAGAAATGTGTATATTTATATATATTTTCTTGTGGAAAATTCGATACCCTTGTAACTGTGATAATTACGCACTTGGCAATGGATTCCTTATGAGGGAGAATGCAGCAAAAAAACAAAGAGGATTTGGAAACCAGGGTTGATTGTGATTTCTGGGGGCCATCTATTTTATTACATTTACATACAAAAGCAAATGGAGGTGACAACCAGCTTGAGTATTGGGACTTTGCAGTCCCTGAGGACCAAGGCAGGGAATTGAATCTCTGGCGTAATCAGTAGCCCCTTTATGTTAGCAACTGAAATTAACAGTTGAGTATCCTTGTTTTACAGCGCCCTTTATGTAGGGAAGTTACGTGTGGAATAATTCCCTACATTTATTTCCTGGACAGAAAGGATGGGGAAAATGTTAATAAATAAATAAATTCTGGCAGTATTGTCAGCTCCCTGCATCAGTGAATGGAGCAAGATTCCATGTGTACCAAAAGGGCCAGCTGTGAAGAAGGTTGCTGGGAGGGAGTATCACCATAGTTACCGGAAACAGAAAGTAGGAAAAAAAACAAGGTGATGACAGAGATGGAAGGAGACTACAGTGGAGGAAATTTAGAGGCAATGATATGCTTCATTATTCTCCTTCTGGAAAGAATCATCTCTTTTAAGCTTTATATTAGATTTTGAATGTATCTGGATGAATTTGCATTCTCTGTCAGTCACCTTTCTTCTCCATTTTTTTTATCACCAGCTAATTTCACTTTCATAATTTTGGTTCTTTTGTGTAAGATGGATCCTGCTACACCTTGCCTCTGATCATTTCCTAGATTCATGAACACCATCCATCCTAGTCCACACCCTTTGTTTCACAGAGGAGAAAGCGGAGTCCCAGGGAATCTGACCAAGGTCACAGAGCTGACTGGAGGTCCAACAGAGAGACACCATCCCAGTTTCCTGGTTCAGGTCCCCTGTTTCTCTTCTTTCACCAACTGACTTTCTTTCTGTGCTCTCTTCCATTCTGTTTGCAAGCAAAACAGATTCCAGAAACATCTTTTGTCTTTGATTTTGTAAGCCTTCTTTTACTTGCTAAAGCAGCGACCTTCCTCTTTAAAATTATGCACTGCAATCATTCTGAGGACTAGCGTTGCTTAATATCCGTGCTGTGCTGTACTGGAGGTCTGCAGAATCTGGGGTAATTATGTCACTGCTTTTCTTTCATTTCTAGTCTGTCAAGCAGAGGAATCAAGCATGATTGCCCTTTTGTGAACCTATCTTGTCGAGCCTGAACTTAATCTTCATATACTAGGCACTCTAGCATCCCTGGCATCATTCTTTCTGTGAGCATGAAATTGGGCAATCGAATTGAATCAGCCTCCCAAGTTTCCTCCTAGTTATGAGAACCTTCCTGGGGTTACCCAAAATAATGAAGCTGCAAAATTAGGAGCGCATGTAAAATTAAAACTAAAAACCAAAAAAAACAAAAACAAAAACAAAACACACACACACACATACACACACACACACACACACACAAAACAACCAAACAGAAAAAACCCACTCAGAATAACCACTGGGGGGCGCAAGATTTGTTAAAAATCTTTGTGAGTTACTTAGTAAAAAATGAGTAGGATTTTGACCTTGATGTTTTACCAGTTATTTCCTTTCTAAAATGTTCTTTCAATATTCAGTTCTTATGATTCATTGCTTTTAGGTTAACTCATCGATAAGGAGAGTCATATTGCCTTTTTTGATGTCTAACATACCACCACTACTGCCCTGTGCCCAGTGTGCCGGCTATAAATTAATCACAGTAAAAAAAAAAAAAAAAATCACCACCCTCGGTAATAATTACAAGAAATTTCAGGTTTCTTCAGGTTTCAGTGAATCCTATGTAGTGGTTAAGCTTCTTTTCCAAAAAGTGTCCCTTTAAATGTGATCTTTCTATTAAATGTCTATTTTGTCTTCAGTGATTTTTGGACATTAAGGTTATTTTTCAAAGCAAATATTTTGTTTTAATATGCTGTCCTCTATTGTTCACTTCTGAGCATAAAAATGATGCACAAGACTGTCATTTCTTGAAACATGAGTCACAATTTTATCAAGATCTCACAAAGCACATATAATGGTCTTGGTCAGTTTAAAAAAACAGCTCAGCTTCCAAAGATATGTAATAGTCTTTGGGAGTCATTTAATATTTGAGGATACCTGGTGCAGTCAATGAGAAGGGGTAGGTATATTCTTTTTCTTTTCTTTTTTTCCATTTGTTTAGTGGGAGGAGCTTTTACTTTTAACATGTCAGTTGTAGAATAAGCACTGTATGTAAAGTATAATTCTTGCCTTTAAGTATGTTATAATCTGAGAATTCAAGATGATTGGGACTTTCATGATTTTTTATGTTTATGCTTATGAACCACAACTGTAGTCTAGCACGATTTGTCAGTTAACCAATTTTAATCACACACACACACATATTTCAGACACTTGATAGGTTCTAGGTATGGGAAACAAGGGAACAACATTTCCTCCTCAAGGAACTTCAATCATAGTGAGGGGAACACAGAAGTAAACAGAAGTCCAAGTTCACACTCCTTTTTCTCACTCTGATGAGACATCATGTCTCTGTCCCTCTGTTACATCTGCTTTACTTCAGATCCTGATCCTTATGAATCTGATTTAATTATATCTCCAAATTCAGTTAGCTTACCCCTGTGGGTCTTCTGGAAAACTCTTGGTTTCATTTCTTAAGTATATTGGTCTATGTATTTCTGTTTCACTCTTTAAGTTTTTAAATTTTTTAATATTACATTTATTTATTATTATATTACTTAATTATTTGACTTTGGTGGGGGTGGGGGAGGTAGTCAGGTTTATTTATTTTTAAACAAGGTATTAGGGATTGAACCCAGGACCTTGTGAATGCTAAGCATGCACTCTACCACTAGAGCTATACCCTCCCCCTTCTTAAAGCTTTTTAGGATTATGAATAATGGAGGTATTTCTTCCTTACTTCCTTGAAGCCTTTGGTCATATATCATTTTCCCAACCAGGGCTTTCTTAACCACCATTATGAAAATTGCAGCCATGTCCTTCTCACAGCCCTTCATCCCCTGCTCCATTTTCCCCTTTTTCCATAGCACTTATCACTTTCTGCCATACCATAAACTTTTACTTATTATGTTTACTATGTATTACCTCCCTCACTCTCCTGTTCCACGAAGGAAGTCATTTCTATATGTTTGGAGCACAGATCTACCCAAAGCACCTCTAAGACAGTGCCTGAAACACAGTTGCACTCAAAAATATTTTTTGAGCAAGTAAATGTGAAAATCACATTAGTGGATGAGTAGGAGTATCTAAGCATAAGAAAAATCTTTGGAGTCTATATTGATTTCCTTGTTCTATATATTCAGTCTTCCTTATGAATATTGTCTTTCATTTGTACTATAAATCATCCTTTCCCATGGAATCAATATTTTTTGTAATTTTCATGAAAGGATATACATTTATTTAAAACAGGGACTTGTCTGGTATTGGGAAAGCTGGACAGTTGCATGTAAATAAATGACGTTAGAACACTCCATCACAGCACATACAAAAATAAACTCAAAATGGCTTAAAGACTCAAACATAAGACAGGACACCATAAATCTCCTAGAAGAGACCATAGTCAAAACATCCTCTGACATAAAGTGTAGCAATATTTTCCTAGGTCAGTCTCCTAAGGCAATAGAAATAAAAGCAAAAATAAACATATGGGACCTAATCAAACTTATTAGCTCTTGCACAGCAAAGAAAACCATAAACAAAACAAGAAGACCAAACTATGGACTGGGAGAAAATATTTGCAAATGATATGGCTGACAAGGGCTTAATTTCCAGAAAATACAAACAGTTAACACAACTCAATAGCAAAAAAACCCAAAAAGCCAATCAAAAAATGGGCAGAAGATCTAAAAAGACATTTCTGCAAAGAAGATATGCAGATGCCCAATAGGCACATGACAAAATGCTCAATATTACTAATTAGTAGAGAAATGCAAACAAAAACTACAATGAGGTATTACCTTACACCAGTCAGAATGGTCATCATTAAAAAGTCCACAAACAATAAATGCTAGATAAGGTGTGGGAGAAAGGGAACCCTCCTACACTTTTGGTGGGAATGTAATTTGGTGCAGCGACTATGGAAAACAGTATGGAGATTCCTTAAAAAACTAAAAATAGACTTACCATATGATCCAGCAATCCCACTCCTGAGCATATGTCCAGAGAAAAATCTAATTCAAAAAGATACATGCACCCCAATGTTCATAGCAACACTAATTACAATAGTCAAGATATGGAAGCAATCCAAATGTCTACTGACGGATGAGTGGATAAAGAAGATGTGGTGTATATATATATAACTTAGTCATAAAAAATGAAACAATGCCATTTGCAGCAACATAGATGGACCTAGAGATTATCATACTAAATGAAGTAAGTCAGACAGAGACAGATACCATACGGTATCACTTACATCTAAAAAAAATGACACAAATGAACTTATTTACAAAACAGAAACAGACTCACAGACATAGAAAACAAACTTACCAAAGGGGAAAGGGCGGGGAAGGATAAATTAGGAGTTTGGGATTAGCAGATATAAACTACTATATATAAAACAGATAAACAACAAAGTCCTACTGTATAGCACAGGGAACTATATTCAATATCTTGTAATAACTTATAATGAAAAAGAATATATATGTATAACTGAATCACTATGCTGTATACCAGAAAGTAACATAATATTTTAAATCAAGTATACTTTAGTAAAAAACTAAATAAATAAAATTAAAACAGGCACTTGCCTTCTACTTTCTTTGAATTCAGCAAAGTATCTAGCATGGGGCTATCAGCTCTTAAATTCTGAGAAAGAGCTTGTTTGATAAATCATACACCTATTGGTGTTAAATACGCTAAATTTTATTTTTTGATTATTAATTAATTTAATTATTAATTAATTTAATTATTAATTAATAACTTTAAATTAAGTTAGAATAATTAATAAATACTGTCTCATGGCCAAAATGCTTTGAAATGGCTTTTTTAAAATTGACTATAATTACTATAATTCGTACTTTAAAACATTAATAATAGAAATAATAACTATACCATTATCTAGTACTCTTAAATTTCTTATTCTAAATGTATTTCTTTCTCTCAGGTGTACACCTAGAAATGGAATTAGTGGGTCACAAAGTAGACATATATTTAGCTTTACTAGATGCTGCCAAACACTTTTCAAAGGTGCTCATACTAATTTACACTCCCACCAGCAATGTATCACAGTTTCAATTGTCCTATCATTATAATTTTCAACATCTGAAGATGTTTATAAACTACATTTATTCCCAATGTAGTTCTTCAAGAGTAATAAGATTATGACTTGATGAACTGAACTAGCAATTCTTTTTAATAATAATAATAATAATAATAATAATAATAATAATAATAATAATAATAATAATAGAATATTACGGTGCCATTGGCTTAGAAACTTTGTTTGCAACAAATTTTAATCTATAGTGAACATTATGCAAAAGGGTTCTGGTATGAACATATTTTACAAATGTGACATGTAACCATGGCTGCATAATGAAGGCCCTAAGATGGTTATGTGTAAGGTTAATTAGTTGTAAGGGGATATTTTCCTTAAAGGGAGAAGATATTTTACATGGACTTTAAATTAATAGGCGACTGTGAAGTGAAAAACAGTGAAGTGAAAAGCTGTGCAGTAAAACGTGTATCTTAGGAATACATCAACCAGTCAAGCAACTGCATGTCTGTAGCAATACACACTGAACTGCACTGCTGTGACAACAACACAGGCAGTGAAGGTGCTTCCTACGCTGTTCCTTTCACACAAACCCGTTGCCCACTGACGCCTACCATAATCACCAGTTTATTTCAAGAACAGTCTACTTCTTTTCTTTCAATCCAAATCTTACATTTCCTTTTTGGTCCATTTGAAGTTCTGTCCTCTTTTGGCTTCCATGAACTCTCCCAGCACACAGCGCCACAAAGCTCTTTCCTTTCTTAAAAATCATCATAATATCAAAAAAAAAAATCACTGTGATAATATAATGCTTAATATTACACATGGCCTCTGTCTGGTCTTCAGCTTTTTATGCTCGGTTATTCTAATATTGACCAAATAAAAAAGCACGAGATATGATTCTAACATAAATGATTAAGTTCCTATAATGTGTCAACCTCTTTGACCACATTATTTTATTCAACAACTCTGAGAGTTAGGAACCTCCATTTTACAGTTGAGGAAATAGGCCCAGTTAGGTTTAGTAATATGCCAAGGACACACAGCTGGTTAGCAGTAGAACGGCAATTCAGTCCTGGACGTCTGAGCTTACTAGTTTGTAATTCAGCTTAACACTTCTAAGGTATCAGAAGAGGAGAGAGAAAATAAACAGACAATTAAGAATTTTCCATTTTTCTAGGACAAGTTCTTAAGGTAGACTATGGATTACTCTAGCTGTGCATAAAAGAGATAGTATGAGAAACAAGAATTTTTACATTCAGAATTATTTCAGATTCCATCAGTTCATATTTAAATGATGTACATCTGTGAACACAAGCATTCCTATAGTTGAGGAAGACACTGTAATTTTTTATTTACTCTCTGGTCTCTTCTTGGTAGCGTATATAGAGTCACATGCATGAGATATATGCTTATGTTGCTTTTTAAAAACTTCATTGTTTGACAATTTGAGTTTATTGTGTATGTTTTTAAACACCTTGTTACAATTAACCTATGTCTTAGGAGTATAGGTGATAAGAATAAAATACGTCTCACATAGTCAGTCACTAGCTCATTTTATTATATCAAATTAGAAATAATCAAATACCATGGTGAATCTTAAAGGTTACATCAGGGATCATCATATCACTATCATATTATGTAATGCATGTCTTATCTAAATTTATTTATAGTCAAATTTTGGTTGTGGGTAATGTTCTTCCAAATAACTCCATTCCATCCACCAAGTCTTTCCTTAAATATTACCTTCTCAAGGAGGCTGAACCTGACCACCCTATTTAATACTGCAATCTGCAATTCCCTGTCTTAATTTCCTTTATCCTACGTTGCATAATACTTGTCATTTTCTAATATACTATATAATTTATTTATGTATATTCTTTATTGTCTATCTCTCCTTATTCATTTGTAAGTTCCATGAAGGCAAAACTCTTTGCCTATTTTATTCACTGATGTATCCCAGGTGCCTGGAACTGGGCCTGGTATGTAACTGGCACACAGTAAGTATTCTTTGAGCTCACACCTGCAGGAATAAATAACTGAAATTGTAGGACTAAAACTCATACAAAAAGCATGAATTATCTCCTAAAAAACCTGAATTCTGAGCCCATCAATTGACTACACTTAAGTTTCAGAAATCACTAGATTAAACACATGGTATAAGTGTTTCATTTAGTTTATGCCTTGGTTAATATACAAGGTTTAGGTTTTTCATCTTTGGCGTATTCATAGCTATTTTGAGTACATCATTCCTTTTCAGATTTTTAAAAATAGTTATCTATGTGAAATTCTAGTATTTTTTTTTCACTTGCTTGCTAATCCCTAGTTATAATTTGCATATTTAGCTTCATCTTTCCAGTCACCTAGCAGTTGACACAGACTGCTTCCTTTCACCACCAGAGACACAACCAGCCCATGGGGAAGCCGTATTTACAGGAGAAATGGGCAAGCCATAAAAGAAAATTACGAGAATCAGTGCTGCGGAATTCTCACTTAATACAATTTTCGTTTAACAGTCAGTCAAGCGGAATCATCTTCAGGAGTTATGAATTTCTTGACTGACCTTCCTGGAAGTAGGAAGTGAACCTGCATTTTACCTAATGTCTCCACAAGTGGGAACACTACAGTTTAATGGAAGACTGGATAACACAAATCAAATGCCGCAAAATCAAGTGCTGTGTTGCGTGACATTACAGCTTAAGTCCTGATTTCTTTCTGAAAGCTGCTAAAAGGAGTTATTTTGTTTACTGTTCTCCAAGCTCTGAAGATTGAGTTACTTAATATTCTAAATCTTTGTCACTCCTTCAATACTCGGCAACTTTGCAGAACTGGAAAGCTCGCAGTAATTGAGAGGTCAGCTAGTGCCAATCCATTTGAATTCGGCAATCTTTAACATTGACATGACTAGATTATTCTGAAAAGGCTTAAATTCTGCAAGCTCCTGCAGCATTTCCTCTCAGTGTTTAATATTCACAGTTCAAATCATAAAACATCTGCTGTGATGGTTTAATAAATGCAATGTTATAATTGAAATGATTTCTGAAAATGTATATATTACAAAAATTTATTTTGTGAGTAGCTAAAACCCACATTCTGAAAATTCATGAAATCCATGTTTATTTGATCTGCTGTTTAAGGGAGAGAAGACTCCAGGGTGACAGCCACCAAGAAAAACATAGGAAATTTCTTAGTCCCTATCATTCCTCTTCCTTCAGTCCTTGTGGCAGGGGTCATTACAGACGGCAGGAGAGAAATAATGGACCATAGTACTAAGAACTGTGATACAGGTCTTTACACAGTTTAAATAAAACAGTGTGTCAGAACTACACACACTTTAAATTTTGTTTTTAGAATACATTCAATGGTATATCTAAATGTGCACTCAGGTCCTAAACCCTCTTATTGATTGGGGCCAAAGAATATAATGATGGAGAGCAAATCCCTTATGTGCAAAGAAAGGGGAACTATAATGATGAAAGAGTAGGGGCATTTTTATGTTTCATCCTATCTTTAGATTTCTAAGCTGCAAAAGACACTAGATAAAAGGTATACTGACTTTTAAATTACAAGGAAATATTACACATGATCAATGCTTATAAATGAATATTCTTTCTCAACAGTACCATCCAGTTGGTTAGAAAGAGTTCATGTGGGAAGGATTCTATATGGCAATGTTTGAAATTATAGTGTATTTATAATATCATTTTCCATAGTTTTGTGGTTTTTCCCCCTTTCGCTTCTAATAGCTAACATATATTTGAAGAAATAAGAGTGTTTTATTTAATACTCTGGAAAAAAAATTACTCAAGATTTTTATTCTAGACATTGTGCATCTATTGTGACATTTTTCAAATGGATTGTGAAAATATGCTCTTTGCAAAGGTAGTCATTGTAACATCAGGACAAATGAATCTGTCTGGAAAGAAATTTCCACATCCCTGAGACCACTAACTTTTCTCTTAAACCACCACATTCTTGTTGTGATTTTTTCCCTTCCTCTCCCATTCTTTATGCCTTGCCTACCATTTTTGAACTCTTCCTTCTCCTTTTACCCCACAGTCAGGGGGAGCATGGTCAAGGAAACAGGAAAATATCTAAGGAATTATTTAGACAAACTTTCCTCTACCAAGGTCCTACGGTTTCATGTTAATTGAGGGCCGACTCTGTGCGTTTTACACCAGTTTCTTTCTGTGATCTCTAGTAGACTCTTTTTGCATTGGTGCACAAAAAATAACGTTAATTTGTTTTGTGAATGTTGGCTTAGAAAAAAATGGAATTGGAGATGGGGGGAAAAGTGTATGGTTATTATGGTTACTGGGCGTTGTACCACAGCATGGTACCTATTTATTTTGAACCCAACAGAATCAAAGATGTAAAGAAAAGGGAACAGAATGCCCAATTCATAGATACCTTCCTCTGGAGCACCTATGGGCACACAGATGCCATATGAGAAAAAAGAAGAAGGTACCTCACATGACAGGTTTCTTGACAGCAAAGGCTGATTATAACTTTCTTATAATTTCCTCTTTTAATTCGGAGCTGCTTACTAAAATGTACGATTGATCAATTAGCTGATGAGAGAAGGAGAAGTGGAACCTGTGTTAAATGCACCAAAAATGCACAAAAGGAAAGCTTAAGAAATTGGCAGTCAAGACATTCCATTAAAAGTCAAGTGCAACGGGTAGGAGGGTATAGCTCGGTGGTAGAGTGTGTGCTTAGCATGCACGAGGTTCTGGCTTCAATCCCCAGTACCTTCATTAAAAAATAATAATAAATAAATAAATCTAATTACCCTCTCCTCCCTCCTCCCCCCAAAATGTCAAGTGCAATGAAAGAGAAACTTGTTTCACAATAGAGGAAAACTAAAAAAAAAAAAGAGAGAGTGAAGTGAAGATGATAAAAAAAAAAAAGCATAGAAATGCTAAGACTGATGCAGTGCTATGTGCATCACCTGAAGAAAAGAAGGAAATGAAAACTGATGATGTGTGTTAGGAGGCTTAAGACACTCAAATCAAAAAGGGGAAAAGAAAGAATGTGGGAGAAGGGCAGAGAAGAGTTAGAGGAACAAGCGCTTTGGAGGCAAACAGGGTTTCATTTGTAAACCAGTGAGCCAGTCTGACAGGTGAGGCAGCCTGAGGCACTTGAAAGACCTTATTCAATGGCTGGCATTACTGAATGCCCAGCTGGGTCTGAACAAGAGTAGTTTTAAACAGGGACACTGTTCTAAAGAAATCTTAAGTTTCATGTGCCCTCCAAAGCAGCCTTATAAATCTTGAACAGCATCAATCTTCACCAACCACCTGCAATCAGCATTACTCCAGAATTTGCCGGACACAGCAGGTCCTTGACAGGGAATATTTTAATTTGGATGGCTGGCCCTCTACTCAGGATTTACATGTAGTGATGATATGCAGATGAGCTCACTTCAGTCTCATCAACAGCATAAATTAAGTGCACCCTATCGTGAGGATTATCTCGGAAAGAGAGAATGTCACCTTCAATAAATGTCACCTGGAGGTGAATGGTGCGTCTCCAGTGAGGGACAGTGAACAATACAGAGCATTTCCTCACTGCTGACTGGCTGCCTGCATTCCTTTATGTTAAATGCTTGACTACTTACATAAAATATCTTTGCTCGGAATAATTTTCTTTTTAACATCTGTGCAGCGAGACAAGAGATTCAATGGTAGCATTTTGATCTAGAGTCCCTGATACTACACACAGGCAAATGACAGGAGAACACAATCTTCAGTTCTGACCTCTGTATGAAGAGTGTCTATTTCATTAAGAAATGGTGCCCTCAAAAAAAAAAAAAAAAAAATGGTGCCCTTAGTATAGGACACATGTTTTGTACCAGCAAGGATGGATTTACAACTTCTGTTACACATTCTAAGTAACTCAGAGTTAGCAAACAAAGAGCTAAAGGCCTTAAAGAGAAAGGTCACAAACTTGTATGACAAATATAAGAAAAAAACCCCTTCGGGTTAGGAAGCACCAACTATGACTGATATTTTTAAGAGTTTATAAATCATGCCTGGAAATAGCTGATAGAAGGAGAACCACATCCAACTCATTTTACAGTGAAATTTAAAGACATTTGCCGTTGATTTTGCAACTCTTCTCAATCCCTATTATCCAGCCAGATTACTAGGACACCATCAATGGAAAATAATTTTAAAGTCTGAATTTAATAACAGATGAAAGCAAACAGTGAGAGTGCTCTTGAGGCCTGATTACAAGCGGACTGAACCTGTGTGAGGTGGCTGAACCCAGTGTTTATGATGCTGGGAGTTGAAGGCACCTGAGGTGGTTACATGAGGGGCAAGGACAAGTCAAAGGTGGCAGAAGGAGTCTCAGGGTCCTGCACAGCTGTTAGAAGCTCTGAACTAGGTGAATGTACGACAGTATTGAATGGAAAAGGCATAAACAGAATAGCATCTCCACCAAGGACAGATGTCCATCAAGCATATTGCAATGACGGCACATGGTGAGGGGGAATGGAAGTGGGGGTCAGAGATAAGAGGGAGAAATTAAAATAATATGAAGCAAGAACAGGGACTTTCATGTTCTGATGATCAGGTGCCCCCCAAAATGAAGACTCTGAAGAACTCTATTCTTAGAACCAGTGGGTCACAGCACCACCACCACCAATACCAGCCACAGCTACAACAGGTTACGCAACGAGGCCCTGCAAGGTTATGACATGAAATCCACCATCACTCCCTGCAGGTCCATTGATGGGGGAAAGACTGTGAAGCGGAGAGCACGGCTGTGGCTCACACTGTTTTTTCTGGACTCCACAGGGCTGTGGTAAAATGCTGGGCTCCACCCAGCATCCTGGATGTCACCTCTGTGAGACTGGACTTGGCAGTTCAGAGGTGGCCTGTGAGTCTAGTGTGTATTTATTAAGCACCACAGGTGATTCTGGTGCCACTGGTTCATGGAATACACTTTGAAAAAACATTGTAACAGAGGATTGGGGAAAAAATTAGATAATTTTCACCAAATGCAAAGTTATTTTGTTTCTTATGCCAATGAAAACAACAGGGATTCTATAAAAAGAGGGGTGAGGGGCCAAACTATGTGTGAATTTGAATTTGTGTCAAGAATGAGCATAATGAATTACCACAACGTCTTCTATAATTAAAGATTATATTAAGATTAGAAATTCATTTTTTTAAGAATGACTTACTTTATTGTTTTCCCCTTTTTCTTTTCTTTTTTTTGCTGATGTTTTCTTTCCTGTCACCCCTTCTTTACTAGCTACAGCCAGTAATGACAGGTCACATCCAGAAAAAAATTGCTCTAATCAAGGATATTTTAAGGAAAAATTAACTTTCACTTCACACTGCTAAGAGTCAAATGAAGATACAAAAAAGATCCCAAGATTGGATTTATGATATTTACTTTAAATATAATCTACAAATATTGCTGATAAAATTATAATGTTGTCTTCATCATTCTTGCTATATTTCTATCATCTCCTGCGAGTTTTGTACTTGATGTTTATGAACTGGCAGCCACAGAAAAAAGCTGGCTCTTTCAAGTGCAAAGCAACTATAAGATGAATAAAAAACCTATTTATGTCAGATGAAAGTACAACATTACTTTAGCTCTCACAGTTTTATCTTAAGGATCAGACCTCCATCAGGGATTTGGAGACAGCACAGCCAGCACCCACAGACAAATATGCTTATACATATATGTTAACATGAACTTGGTCTACAGAGCTTGGGACTGATTTCCGAGCTTCGGAGTTCCATACTTACTGTTGAGTTAGTTTAAGAGAGGCCAAGAAATTCCACTGTGAGCTAGAGAACTATTCTGGGTTGGGATGGGGAGGTTGGCATGGGGGTAGACAGAGGGTAGGGGTGTCCTTAATCCTAAACTGGATTCAGATGGCCTCTGAAGGAGGATTGTTTGAGGACTGAGTATTTTATTCACGTGTTGACTGGATTGTTTAGAAATGATCCCATATTGATGAGAAATGATTTTTTAAAAATATTTCTACTTAGGAAAATATAAATAATAAAAGTAAGAGCTAATATTTGTTGGGTACTTAGCATTTGCCTTCACTGTAGCATTTGCCTTCACTTTACACATATTAATGGGACCTTATCATGAAACTCTTTTTATTATTTCCATTTTGTAAGGGTCAAGCTGAGACACAGAAAGACTAGATAACTTCCCCAAGGACAAACTGCTAGTAAACTGAAGCGGTTTCATGAACCGACCTAGGATGAGTTTTACCATGAGCCCCAATTTTTCTGCATATGTTTTGAATTCTTTTTAAGAGTAGCTCATTCTGCTCAGTATTGGAAAATGAGGAATTCTTGAAACAGGTCAAACAGAGCACTCTCAAACCCAATCACTTTCCTCACTTAGCTCAGCGTGCCCAACAAACACACAGGCATTCAACATCCCTCCATCTGAATTTTATGCAAAACCAAAAATATAGAAGTAAAGGACATTCCAACATAGAGCATACAATCACATCTCCTTTGTTCTTTTCCATTTTCAGCCTGGCTTCCTCTGAAGAGAGGACTTGTAAAACCATTGGGTCTCTATGTATGTCTTCCTTACTCCATCCTCATCCCTCCCTTTACCATCATGGTCAAAAGAAATAGTCCTGGCAAAGTTAAAAACAAAAGAATTGCTATTTCCTGGATATCCTGGCTATTTTGCATTCCTTCCCTAGAAATAATGAGCCGCTAAGCATCCCCCTGTTCACTGATCTCTGTCCTCTGACAATTTCCCATAATCTATGCTCTCATAGGAGATTGTCATTAAAAAAAGGTTTAATTTGAGAGTATAAAGAGATGCAGAACAAGCAGGAAAGCCTGGAAATTAAATCAAATGATATTTCTAGCATGAATCTTAAAAATTAAATTATAGACAACTATGTTTTTTTTATTTGTAATAAAGTTACAGGAAGCAAAACCCACAATAATCTATTTGCCCACAATGAAACTCAAAGATGCCACCACACTAACTCCTCAAATGTGACACAGGTACTATTTCCACCAGGAAAAGTTTTTAAAAGTTACATATTTGCAAATTTTTTAAAAATTTCAGAATTCTTTAAATTACACTGTTCTTTTGTACCTATTAAACAAATGCAAAGGTAAAAATAGAAGAAATCACACGTTTATGTCTCATAACTTTTCAGGTGACCATTTCAGGTTTTTTAAAAAAAAAAATTACAGCTGATTCATAAAATACTTTATAAAATACTTTATACTTTTCTATCTGAAGAATTGAATAACAAAGCAACTTCAGGAAAAGGTGAGAATACAGTCAACGGTTTTTTCTTCTGCTCTATTTACTCTCTTCAAGCCCTCAGATAAGAATCCACACTGTATCTGACAAAGCTGGCTTATGTTTCCCTCCCTGCTTCACACGTGTCCTGTGTCTCCTAATTATCTTCTAAACACAGGGAGACTCATTTTGGTGCTGCTATTTAGCACTGCTCCAAAAAAGTGAGTGCTTGATTGATGACCCTGGTAACAATCGCGACAGGGTGGCGCCTTATATTTTTTTTTACTAAGTAGTCTCCCATCAATTACTTCATTTTACCCCCAAAGCAATGACATCTCAGTCTTGGTTTCTAAATACCATTTACCACTAAAATGAACTAGAACTTCCTGGAAAACGTTAGGGGACTCCAGGTCTGGGGCAGGGAAAGTACAAAGAGTCCCTGGACATCTTCTGTACCACAAAACAGGGAAGTGCTGAAGGACTAATGGGGCTTGTCAGGACACCTCTGCTGCCTTGGTAGGGCTCCCACTGGCCGAACTGGAGATAATTTAGGCATCAAGTACAATAATGATGGCAGTGGATTATAAGACACTGTTACGAGAAAACCCATGAATCTACAGAGATATTCTATCAGAGGTGGCGGAGGTGGGGTTGGCAGAACAGATGTAGGGAGGCAGGGCAGACAGAGAGAGAAAGAGGAAGAGAGAGGAACCTAAAGAAGGAGAGCAGTGGCAAAATCTCCTCTAAAGAAGAGTGCTAATTAACAGGGGTAGAAAGAATGAGATATATATATATAGATAGATATATATATATTTTTCAAATCACCATTGCACTCCCAATATAATAATGAACACAGGCAAGACTCATGAATTACGCTAAAACTACTTGGTGAAAGGTTGTTAGGAAAAAACAGTCCCATGGCCTCAAAGCATCTCATACAGATTCTTTCTTCATTATAGAGGGAAGAAAGTACTGACCTAACTGCCAAAAAGTTCCAAGATCACCGATTTTCCCCTCAACGTATATACTCTGAAACTAATCATAAGGAAGCTAACAAAAAATTCCATTATGTGGAATATTCTACAAGACACCTGGCCTGAAATTTCCAGAAACATTAATGTCATGGAAGAAAAAATAAAAAGTAGGAGCTCTCCAGTAGATTAAATGAGACTAAAAAAACATGGCAACCTGTACTGATTCTTAGATTAAAAAAAAAAGCAATAAGGTACATTTTTGGGACAATTGAGGAAATCTAAATAGGGGTTGTATATCAGATGACATTGTTGAATATATGTTAATTTCTTGTTTCTGATAATGGTATTATGGATCTGAGAATGTCTGGGTCTTTAGAGAAAACAGAATGAATATTTAATGGTGAAGTACCATGATGTCTGCGGCTTACTTTCAAATGCTTGAGAAGAAAATTGAGTGTATAGAGAATATACAGTATGAGAGGGATAACATTAACATGGTACTATGTTAATTTGTAAATTTAATGAAGAATACACAGACATTTATTGTACTATTCTTTCAACTTTTCTGTAGCTGTAAAATTATTCAAAATTAAAAGTTGGATGGATAAAGATATTGTTTAAGTTGCAAAAGGCTCACAATAAAATGGTGGAGAAAGGTAGGTAAAATTGTTTAGAGTTCAATGTTACAAGCTGTTCAGTAGGGTTTCTCATAGCCAGGAGATCACAGAGCAGGATGAGCTGGATTCTAACTCTGGGCTCCTGAAACCATATTCTGGGCTTCTTCCACCCTCCTGCATTGCTTCTCCCACCTCTACTCTCACCTCCACATCACTTCAACCTCTTACCTTTACATGCCTAATAAAAGGGGCCCTAATCTAAGCTGAAGAATACCTGACTCATTCTCAGTCTCCAGGCCCCTTTTGATCCAGGCTTTCTGAAGATTCTAGGACAAGGAACTCATTTTACAGACTAATTTTGATGTTTGTAGACCCACTTTGAGGAAGACTAGGTGGGGCTTCCAACGATGCTTGAGACTGAAGTTGGATAGTAGCTGTACCGGACAAGAGTCCTCACTCCAGATACACTCTTGAGCGTGATTATACTCCATGACTGAGTTAGAACATGGCAGCTTAAACATCCATATGCAAGTTTTTATGTGGACAAAAGTTTTCAGATTCTTAGGGTAAACAGCAAGGAGTATGATTACTGGATTACTTAGTAAGAGTATGTTTAGCTACATAAGAAACCTCCAAACTGCCTTCCTAAGTGGCTATGCCATTTTGGATTCACATCAGCAATGAAAGGGAGTTTCTACTGCTCCATAGCCTGACCAGTATTTGGTGTTGTCAATGTTCCAGATTTTGACCGTGCTAATAGGTATGTAGTGAAATCTTGTTTGAATTTGCATTTATCTAATGACATATGATATGGAGCATCTTTTCAAAGGCTTATTTACCACCTGTATATCTTTTTTGGTGAGGTGGCTGTTCAGGTCTGTGGACCATTTTTTAATCAGGTTGTTTGTTTTCTTATTGCTGAATTTTAAGAGTTCTTTGAGTATTTTGTATCACAGTCCTTTATTAGATGTGTCTTTTGCAAATATTTTCTCCAAGTTTATAACTTGTCTTCTCATTCTCTTGACATTGTCCCTTTTAGAACAGAAGTTTCTAATTTTAATGAACTCCAGCATACCCATTATTTCTTTTACAATTCAAGCCTTTGGCGTTGTATCTACAAAGGATCACCATAACCAAGATCATCCAGGTTCTCTCCTCTGTTATCTAATAGGAGTTTTATAGTTTTGCATTTTACATTTAGGTTTGTGATCTATTTTAAGTTAATTTTTAAAAAGAGTGTAAAGTCTGTGTCTGGATTCTTTTTTTTTTTTTCAGTGAAGGTTTATAAACCTTCTTTTAACCACAATCTTTATTTAGAAAGGCTAAAAGATTGCACGCTAACTTGAACAGCTAGGTTCTAAGAACTGGCTTGAAAATTCCATTTTTGACATTCTCTAAGAGTTGGATTCCATTATGTGTGCTTTGTTCTTTTTTCAGACCTCTTAACTTCAGACGAGTTGAGCAGAAATATGGCTTACACCTTTCCCTTCAAATCATTATCAGGCTCCAAACAAGGTGCTGGACCTTTGAGCAAAAAAGCAGGTTGCTGGCAATGGTACCTTTCAACTCTGGAGGCTTTCCAGGAGTATATAGGAACAAGCTGCTCCACTCACTCAACTCTTTCCAGGAATTTGACCCTGAGCAGATTAACAGGCACTGTTAAGGTAAGATGAATATATCACCATCAGGTCAACCTCACAGAGGATCAACATTATCAATTCAAGTCATCTAACAGTGACACATGAGTGAGGGAGGAGCACCCCCTCACCAAGAACCAACTGTGATGCTTGCTGGGCTGCTGCCTCCCTCCCCAGGAAAACCACTGCAAAACGAAAGAGCTGTATTCGGCCTGGGAGGCAGCTGAATTCCTGATGATTGTTGATGAGACACTGGGGCATCACTGTGATGCTTGATCTACACAGGGATAAAGCCTTGTCCTATCCTCCAACCTGTACAGTCTCCTGAGCTAAGCCAGATTCTAACAAGAGCCCTGTCCGACTATCCAGCATTTGGCACGTGTCTGAACCCTGCAGACAAGAGGACATTAGGTCAGCGCTAGAGTGTCTTGCCAATGCTTTGTTTCCAAAGCGAAGACTGCATTGGACTTGGGCTGTGCAGGTTTGTCTCCCAGATTCTTTTTTTGGCATGTGGATGTTCAGTTGCTCCGGCACCATTTTTGAAAAGATTATCTTTGCCCATAGTATTGCCTTGGCTTCTCTGTCAAAGATCATTGACTATCTTTATGTAAGTCTATTTCTAGGCTTTCAATTCTGTTCTCATTGATCTGCTTGTGTATTCTTCTGCCACTACCACACTGTCTTAATTACTATAACTTTATCATAATTCTTAAAATTGAGAAGTGTCCATTCTCTAACTTTGTTATTCTTCTTCAATATTGTATTGGCTATTTTTTTATTTTTTGCTTCTCCATATAAACTTTGGAGTCAGTTCATCAATATCCATAAAAATAACTTGCTGGAATTTTTATTGGGCTTGCACTGAATCTATAGATCAAGTTGGAAAGAACTGACAACTTGACAATATTAAGTCCTCCTATTCAAAAACATGGAATTCATTTATTTAGTTAGTTTTTTGATATCTTTGATTAGAGCTTTGTAGTTTTCCTCATGTAGACCTTATGCATATTTTGTGGGGTGTATACCTAATTATTTTTTTCATGATGATAATATAAACAGTATTGTGTTTTTAATTTCAAATCCGACTTATTCAACTGACTTTTGTATATTAATCTTGTATCTTGCAATCTTGCTATAATCACTTATTTTTTAATTTTATTTTTTAATTGAGTTATAGTCACGTTACAATGTTATGCCAATTTCTGGCTCACAGCACAATTCTTCAGTCATACATAAATATACATATATTCATTTTCATATTTTTTTCACTGTGAGCTACTACAAGATATTGCACATATTTCCCTGTGCTATACAGTATAAACTTGTTTATCTATTTTATATATACCTGTCAGTATCTACAAATCTCAAACCCCCAGTTTATCCCTTCCCACCTGCCTACAGCCTGGCAACCACAAGTCTGTATTCCATGTTTGTGAGTCTGTTTCTGTTTTATATATAGGTTCATTTGTCTTCTTTTTCTTTTTTTTTTTTAGATTCTAGATATGAGTGATATCATATGGTATTTTTCTTTCTCTTTCTGGCTTACTTCACTTAGAATGACATTCTCCAGGGACATCCATGTTGCTGCAAACGGTATTATGTTGTCATTTTTACGGCTGAGTAGTATTCCATTGTATAATATACCACAACTTGTTTATCCAGTCATCTGTCGATGAACATTAAGGTTGTTTCCATGTCTTGGCTATTATAAACAGTGCCGCTATGAACATATAATCACTTACTAGTCAAGAGTTTTCTGTCAATTCTTTTGGCTTCTCTACGTAGATGACAATATCATCTGCAAGCAAAGGCAGTTTTATTTTTCCCTTCTTAATCTGTTTACCTTTTATTTTATGTTTTTGTCTCACTGCATTAGCTAGAACTTTCAGTGCTATGTTTAAAAGGAGTAGTGAGGGGAAACATCTTTGTCCTGTACCTGATCTTAGTGACAAGGCTTCATGTTTCTCACCATTAACTAAGTCAGCTGTATGTCTTTTTAGATATTCTTTATCAAGTTGAGGATGTTAAATTATTATATATATTTTTTGTAGCTTCAGTTTCTTTCTTCCTTCCTTTCTTTCTTTTTCTTCCTTTCTTTCTTTCTTTCTTTCTTTCTTTCTTTCTTTCTTTCTTTCTTTCTTTCTTTCTTTCTTTCTTTCTTTCTTTCTTTCTGTATAGTCAGTTTACAATGTGTCAATTATTTCTGGTGTACAGGAAAGTTCAAAAGAAAAGAAAATGCCTTCTACCAAACTAGAATATTTAAAAGACATTGATTTCCTCATCTGGAAGACCTCAACAATGCCCAACAGCTCCTTTACTGATCTGAATAATCTGTAATTCTAATCTAATGACTAATACAATGACTAACTTTGTATTTCTCTTAGAAGAATAATAAGCATTACACTTATATTGCTACTTTATTTCTTTTTCATTTCTTAATAATTGAAAAAATCAGCACTAGAGGCATAATTTTTTCCATGTGGTTTATAATGCATTTACATTTAAGAGCTTTTAGAAAGCAGGTTAGAAAACTTGTAGGTTTAATATGTCAACATAGGCTGCAGTGGTTATATGCTGGGTTATCTCCAGCTGAAATATTTCTTTCCATTTTGATTATTTCTTCCATTATATGTTTCTCTTTTTTTAATAATAAACTAATAAACCAGATTATGTTGCCGTGTGTGTGTGGTGTGTGTGTGTGTGTGTGTGTAAGATGTATCAGGCTGAGATCTGGCATTACTTTTTTGGTCCCCATGTTTTTCTCTAAGCAGTAGAGGGCAGAATTGCTGTACTTACTATGTGCCAGACACTGTGCTCAGCACTTTACAAGGCTCACGTAATACGTACAAATTTAGGAGGCAGGTACTATTATGATCTCCATTTTATAAATATTGAAACCGAAGCAGAGGAAGTAAGTAGCTTGCCCCAAGAAACAATAAATAGTAAAACCACAAATCATCACAAGGAAGAATGCTTTGAAACAATTTTCTCTTATCATTTTCTTCTCAAACAGAAAATCTAGCTTTCCCAGAACTAGTACTGTTAACAGGGTAGTTAGAACACAACTGCTAACCCTGTCTGCTTACGACTGACATACTTAACAAACTGCGGAAGTTGAGAATGTGACTAGAGTTTTTAATTCATTCTTGAGTGAAGGATGGGGGTGGAATATCAGCATTCCCCAGTTTATGAAGAATATTAGATATTACTCGGGCTTCCTGGCTAGCCCACAGAAATCCATTTAACTCATAATGTGGTTGAATCATAGTACAAATCTAAGATGAAAGTGTCTTTGGGGAACACTATGCCTGGAACACTCTAATGGCTTCACAAATGCTGAATGGATGAATGAAAGGAACTTGAGTTGTAAAGTGATGAAATAAAGTTGAGTTTCTGTTTTGACTCCTTCATGTTGAATATTTATAGATAAGCATCTTCTTTATCAGAAGA
Organism: Camelus bactrianus; assembly: GCF_048773025.1. Classification (NCBI taxonomy): domain Eukaryota; kingdom Metazoa; phylum Chordata; class Mammalia; order Artiodactyla; family Camelidae; genus Camelus; species Camelus bactrianus. Next base: position 72,234,135 of record NC_133543.1, read on the forward strand.
TTAGAACCTTTCCTGTAGTTCTCTCTGTTCTCAGTGCTAATTCATCTTACCTCCAGCCCAACCATAAGCCCTGACATCAATAAAGAACCGTATTCATGTCTTTCCACTCTCCCAGAATTTTCCGTAATACAAAGTTGTTTAGCTTTCAAACTCCATTAAAACTCACCCCACAGCAGATTCTACCTGGAATGCTGAAAAATTAAATCAGTAACTGAACTGAATAGACATTTGCTAGTATATTAGCTTTCTCAGAATATATGCATTTTAAAGGGAAATAAATCCTTGTTTATCAAATGTTTTCTATCAAATGACTCCCCCATCCCTAGGGTTCTAGGCAGTAACATAGAATCAAAAAAAAAACAGACATAAGATCATAATTATGACGGGCATGAACACCCTGTTGCTGTCTTTCTATACAAATCACCTGTGATTTTCTATTTAGTTATGAACCCTGTGAACCAAGACTATATAATTATATTTTCCTATTCAATGGCTAACCTTAAATTCTTTCTGACACTTTAAGTCCTTTCTGAAACTAGGCAAAGAATAAGTAACTAAGTAAATAAACAAGTGTGCTTGTGTGTGTGTGTGTGTGTGTGTGTGTGTGTACACAGACTGGCACCCCTTTGTAGTTCAGTGTCTCCAAAGGATTTACAAGGGCATACAAAGCAAACAGTCCTGATCTTCTATATAAAATGTGTTGAGAAAATATTAAGTACATTTCTGGATTGCGTGTGTGTGTGTGTGTGTGTGTGTGTGTGTGTGTGTGTTTCAACCAGTAATTGCTTGTTTAAATTCTGATGACTCAGTTTACCTGTTATTGAAATGATTCTAAAATTTTAGCCCCAGGATAACCTATTAGACCTTCATTCTTCTCCACGCTGCTCCTCAGCAGCCTAGTGTAACAGCACTTATATTAACTCACAATGAACCATGATTATACTTGTCTGAACTTGTATCCTTGGGGAGAGGGGAGTGTAGGGGAGCACGGCCCACATGGCTAGAATGTGAGACATTTGCAGCCAGAGGGGTGAGTTTCATTGGGGCAGGGCAGAATAAAAGCAGAGGATTCTTCTTGGAGACAACTGGCTGCCATGGGCTCCAAGTCTGAGAAAAGCCAGGATCGGGTGGGGAGAGTTTAGAATTAACACCCAGAAGACTGAATTTAAATGCTGTATTAGAGATCTAAATAGATATCGTGGTGAGAGTCAAAGAGCCAAAAGATCATTAACTGAAGTAGAACTGTACATTTCTGTCCATGCCTTTGACCTCAGCAGATTCCTCTGTGAACAGGTACCTTGATGCTGTCACCTTGAACACACCCATCTGACCCAGGACCGTGGTGTGTGTGCACTCCTACCTGCTCCAGAGAGTCAGTTACGTGAGTCTCTTCCCAACTCTGTGGTCAGTAGTATCACGATGGCAGCTTGAAATTGGCTCCAGAGGTAGTCTTTACACACAGAAACTGGCTAACTCTACAGTCAGAGCTTGTTTTTGTCCTGCTCAGTCTCCCTCCCTTTGAGAGCCAGGTTACCAGCAAACTACTATCCTTCGAAAGTTTCAGATTCTTCCATAAAAAAATAAATGTGTTATGTTTTATTAATACTTTAACTCTGTTTTGTGACATTCAGTTCTCTCAAATACTGTTTGTTGGATTCTCAAAAAATTCCTCCAAGTGAAATTAATCTTAATTTTAGTTAATTTTAAAAGTAGGTATGAACTTTTAAAAGAAGACATTATCTAGGGAAAGGAAATGATGGCAGTGACACAACTGCAGAAATGGTTAGAGCCACTGGACTGATGTTATTAAGAGCATAAATTCAGCATTATTTAAATATATTGTGCTCCTGGCACTGTGCTAAGTCTGTCTCTAAACCCCAGTTAAAAATAGAAGTAGATGGAATGGATGCAGGAAGTCGTTATAAGCCAAGGTTCCAAATGGCTGGAAAGACGTTTTTGCTCATAACAGGCAAGGGCTTAACAACTTTACAGTAACTTAGAAACAGTGAAAAGAGCTAAGGCTGTCTATAGTTAAGTCTTACTTTATTGTAGGTATTTTTATTTACAAAAGTTCCTATTCACCACTTTCACAGTAGAGAAAGAAATTAGAATATATGCTCTCAGTAAACACTTATGCAACCTTCCTGCTTGGCAAAAACTTCCTGTGCCATGATTCCATAACAGAAATAATTCATTGTATCGTAAAGTGTATTTGTTCAGTTCGAGCCGTTTAATCTTACTGGCATTATGGTGTACTGAGTGGTGCGTGGTTTTGGGAGAAGGCTTAAATCTAAAACTGAGTTTTGTTATTTGCTAGCTCTTAAAGCCTTGGGGAAATTAAGCAGCCTAGATTCAGTAAACCGCTACTTCACAAGATCATTATGTGAAATAAATAATTTGATGCGTACAAAGTAACAGCACATCATACCCTCCCAATAATGTTAGTTTTCTTTCTTTTGTAATAGTCCACATCACACTCTGGCTTCCCTAAAAAGGAAATCATTTACGACTTTCACAGAGAGAGCCTTTCAGTGCATGTAACTTGCTCAAAACATAGGTACTTTCTCCACCAGAACACTAGTCTTTCAAATGGAAATTCTTACTTAAATCAGAAAACAAAATCTTGAAAATAAATAGCATTATGCATTTCACTTACATTAACTCTACATATAATGGAATTATCGAAACGTTTTCTAAAACAGCACAGGTACTTTAGAGCTCTTTGGGCTCCATGCAAGGACGCGATAAGCACATTCAAAACTAAAACACTTGGATGATTATGAAGTTTACCTTAGCAAGTAAATACAGTCATCTTTCCAGAGTGAATAATGCAATATAAGAGAATGTTTTTTAAAAGACAATATTTCATGTATGCTAATTTTAAAAGGAATGAAATGAAAATTGATAGATGAAACTGGTAAAAGCAACCGATCCAAAATAAAGACTCAGGAAGAGACTGATGGACCATCAGAACACTTTTTCTTACTCGAATGATGTTGTCTAACAGATACTCATTCACAGTCCATTTCTATCTAATCCTAGGAAAGGCCCTCTTTTTGCAGGCCTCAATTTTCCATTAATAAAAAAAGACGGGTTGTATTTTTTCCTGCATAGCCCTTTAACTTTGTACCTAAATTTTATTCTCTTTGCCGAGAGAGTTAGTGGCATAATAACATGAAATCTTTATAGGATGTCCGTTATGGTGTTTGAAACTAGAAAGCATCAGCATTGTGTATCTTCTGATTATGTTTTGCTTAGAACAAAACTGAAATGAATATGCTACAAGAAGAAATATGAGAAGGGATCAGGGTGACCTCATTGTGACTAGGAGATCCTACCTACATGAAAATCCTTGATGCAAGTTATGTACACAATTTAGCATTCATTTTGAGGGAACTGAGTTGACTAAACTTAACAAGTTTCATTAATTATATTAAATCAAGCAAAAGTACATTATGAGAACTGTGACAAGTAGGAAGTGTTTCCAGAAATATTTTATCCATGACAAAACCAGTTCTATTCTTGGGTCTCCTGAATGTTGAAACTGTTACAGCCTTTAGTTAACTGCAATAACTAATCTTGATTATTTATTAATCATCTAAAAAGTGTATCTTGCAACATTTCCTAAAGGTTCTAGGTATATCTGGTTAGCTCTGGCTTGGAAATTAAGAAATACTATCCAGGAGTCTGTTTCATATTCATCATCAGTATTTCAGAAGTATTGCTTCAGATTCAGAGAAAATGTCAAGTGCAGGAATTAGTATCAGAAAGATCAAATATTTTTGTGACAGAATATGTAACAGCTTCTGATTTCTTTGAATCTTTCAATTAACTTTTCTAACTTGACCTAGTAATGTTTTTAATAAGGCACTCATGACAGTCTACTGCTGAAATTTAGAATAAACATTATAAAGCAGGATGTATTTTATTGCTATAATCACAAACACATGGACTCCCTGAACATTCCTTTTTCCATCAAATAGATACTGTGAACAGTTTCAATGTTCTGAGTACGGTTTGATAATCTCAGAGGAGGAGCAGGAGACAGGGGCTGTTATTTTTAAATTTGGCATTTTATTAAGTATCTTATTCCAACAGCAATCATACTTTATTTCTGATGTAAAATGCAAAGATGACTAATTAACAGCTACAGCTTCCACCAGCACTGACAGCAATGAAATTAACTAAATGTTTGCTTCTTTTCTCTAAACCATCGAAAGTCCCTTTTAACATATTCTGGGAAGATCTATCAACAGATTATGTTGGAACTTTGTGTTATAAAGAATCAGCATATTTCCCAGCATTTGAAGCAGCATAAAATCGAAAGTTATTAAAAGGTGTCCAGGTAGCCTTCTCTACATAATGTCAATGGACAAAATATGCAATTAAGATTAGCTCGGCTTTCTTCACTACCAGTTGCAAAGATGCATAAAACCTTTAGTTCCCAGAGGGTCAGAAGGAGAAGCTGAGTAAACTGAAGCTGCTTTTAAAGTGTTTAACAAGGCAGAAACTGGAACGGATGTGCCACAAACCAATATCCATTACCACAAAGTGATTGCTAAATTTTCTTGTAAAATAGCTCTCAGCTGGTCTATTCAGCATCGTCCTGTTACAGCTAAAAAGAGCATCCAACTTGTGATTGTTACTATGAAGATAAGCAGGCAGCAGAATATACAGTAGCTGCAGACAAGAAAACAATATGCTTCAAGAAGTTTTCTGACAGATTTAAATCTACATCAGTTTCTCTAAAGGTCTAAGAAATAGAAATATTTCTTGACAAAGAGTGTTTTTTTCCAGACATTCAGTATGGTGATTTATTTGTCAATATACTAAATATTTTTAATTATCCCTTAAAGGTAATTGAAATTGACTTTCAAGAATAATAACACAGTTCTAGAGAGAATTTCAATGAACAAGTGACTGACTAATGGAAGGGTGCAGCTTGGTAAGGTGGAAGCCACTAGGGGCCAGTTAACATTTCTCTGCAGCTAATTGTGAGGCTTGTGCAAGTCTGTTCTAGGCAACAGATTGGTTTTCTCATTGACTGAATAGAGGTGCAGCAGAGACTGTCCACTGTCTACTCAACAGCCATTTCTCTCAGCCAGTGATTGGTTGGGTTGAGGAAATGGTTCAGTTCTGGCTAATAAAACATAAGGGAAAATCTCTTAGAGAAAGCCTTTTCTCCCAAATTAAAACACAAATCTTTGGAAAGAGAATGCCTTTACCATTCTTTTTTCCCTTCCTGGAATACAAATATGATGCCTGAAGGTGTAGCAGCCATCTTGTGACCATGAGGCTAAGAGTTGGATGGGAAAAAAGTCAACATTCTAAAAATATAGAAAGATGTAAAAAGATACAAGGACTCTAGATAGCTAATGTTATCACTGAACAATGGATTTCATTTTTGACTAATATATTTCTGACATTTTGTACTTGTGTCATAGTTTCTATGACATCTGAAAAAGCTTCTCCATTCAGATTTGCCAAAATGCGTCATAAATTCTTATGTAGATCCAGCCAAGGGCATACGTTCTGCTATTCGTTTAGCAAAGGAAAAAATACAGAAAGAGGCTAGAAGGTCTAGTAAGTAGCAGGAAGAGAACAAATTTAAAATGCAATTTATTTGTGGCAGGTCATCATCTTAATTGCCCCTCTGAGCACAAGTTAATTGTACCTAGATAAAAATGCAAGGTTTGTGGAACTCCTTATTGTCCCCACCAAAGTTCCTTGTAGGACTGCCTTAGAAGTTTTTGTTACAATAATGCAAATTTGGTTAAGTCACTCAGGAAATATTTTCCTACTGATGCTTGAATCCTAAAGCCTAATTTAGTGTGGAATAATTTACATGCCTAGATGAACTGAAGCAATCAGGACACTTTGTGTCCAGATAATGAACAGCAGTCAATTTATTTCTGGTGCTTTATTGAGAAAAGCACTATATAAAGCTCCACTGTTTGAGTGGAAAAAATGGGAAAAGGAGAAGCCTTGTGTTCTTATTTCTTTCCTTTCTTCCTTTCTTCTATTTAAAGGTTGTTGCACAATGAATATCATTTTTGGTAGAGACTGACCATATTCTAGTATTAAAAATGTAAAAGAATTCTAGCCTTCAAGCACAATCACAAATTTGTTTCTATGCAATATGACAAACATTTAATAATAGTAATAATGTAAATTACAGCAACAACTAATCCTTATTTTAACATCACTGTGCTAAATAACATGGATTTCTTTTTTTGTTGCTGTTATTGAGATATAATAGAATTTCTCATGTAATCCTTACAACATTTTTACAATCACTATGAGCTCAGTGGTTTTATTTTTCCTACTTGAGAGAGGGAACTCAGGCACATGGAGGTTAGGTAATATGTTCAAAGACACACAGCAAGACAGTGATACAGCAGGAATTTGAACCCAAGTGATGTGATTCCAGAACCCTCAATGTTAATGTGAAATACAGCTATTTTTATTACCAGCATAATTTTTTCTTCTTTGGGTCTTTTAAGATCTAAAATCTGCTGGTATTTTAACCATTGCTATCACTTGAATGCCTGATTATTTGGAGCTCACTTACCTTGAAATTGGTGATGACTATAAAATTATAAAGTGTGAGGAACTTAAGGACTGAGTAGAAGGAGATGGTCTGGGGACATTACAACAGCAGAGCAAACATATCGTTTTAATTTAAGTGAGTTTTTTTTTTTTTTTTTTTTGGTTTTCTTTTTGAGGGGAGTGGCTTTGTGAGAAGATCGGATGAAGAGCAGGAAAATGCCAACACCTTCCAAGCAGTCACTCCAAAGCCACCTCTGCTCAAGGGTCATGATTCTGGGAGCATCTCTCTCCACACAAGCCCTGCACCAGCCAGCATGAGTATCTTAGAAAGTGAGGATATGTTTACACCAGTTTATAGTAAACTAAAATAAAAATACAACTTAGGATACATATAATTGGAGTAATTTTTTTCCCTAGTTGAACATAATGTGAGCATTTTATTTAATTTCTTTTTAAAAATGTATCTTGTTAAAAATTTTTTTCTATTTATTTACTCACTGGAAGGACATAACGCACGCTCCATGCTTGATGCATTTTCCTGGCCAGTGGACTGTTTAAACCCACAATTTCATATTTTTGACAATCTTCCTGTCTTACTCAAAGACAAAAACCAGTAAAGAATGAAAAGAGAGTTTTGGTTACTTCATTTTTCTACAACCCGGATTATCTGGAGAATTGTTACATAACAAAACTACATGGTTTTGGAAGCCATAGCATATCATATTCTTTATCTCATTTTTAACTAGAATGGCTTTCTGAGATTCTAACAAATTCTGTATTTCTTCATTCTTAGGGGAAGGTCAGCTAACATGCAGAGGCTAGTTTTGTGCCTGACACATTTCATACTGTCTTGTTCACTACACACAAATATTTTTTTTTGATATGTATTAACTTACAGGTGAGGCAACTGGGGCTCAAATAGATGAAAAAATTATATAAGCAGTAAGGGGCAGATTCAATTGAAATTCAGCTTTTTCTGACTCCACAGACCAAGCGTTTTTCTCCATATATTGATAATACGTAATATTATCATTACGTATTACATAATCATTTGCCTTTTTTTTAGATGTAGCATTAAAGATCCTCTCCCACACACATAGATACATATGCATATATAGATATAGATATATTTAGTTGTATAATTGAGTATATATGTATATATGTAATGTGTACCTACATGCATATACATCCAAATATATATGTATATATACTAACATACTTACACATGTGAAATGAACATGACTATTAATTATAAAAAGCTCCATTTCTTAAATTAAGCTTGTTAAATATCATCTAGTGTTATATGTGGATTTAATTCTCACATTCAACCCACAATTAACATAATTATGCAGTTCTGATGTCATCAAAAATCCTGAACTTCACCTTTTTTTTAAATTAGCAGTTAAAATTGTAACAAAAATAAAACACAAATGCAGCAAGTTGCGTACTATAAACAAGTAATAAGATCAATTTTAATTTCATTTTTTTTATCATCTTTTACTCCTGTAGGACAAAACCCATGATTAATTTATATAGAAAACAAACTCTCAGGTTAATAGCCTGTTAGCCATGTGACTTGACTAATAATGTTACAATACTCTCAGGTGCATTGTTACCATAATACTGTTCTCACTAGGTCAACTATTAATATTTATTCAAAGCTCTATACTCTGAAAATAAGAAAAAAATAAAGCAGCATTAAAAATAATAATTACTTGCCTCTTGTATTTTACTAGGACTTCTGTCTCTGATTTAGAGACCCAGTAGAGAAGGGTAGGTAAATTTACAAAAGTGGATGCCTTTCCAAAGGTCCATTTCATCTACAAGAGGATCCTATGGGGTAGAATCTATTAAATCCATAAGACATAGACAGATGGTAAAGTGTAAATTAAGGTTCAGCACTTTGCAGGAAACTCACAACTACCTTCAGTAACTGGTAGAGTATAAATAACCTAATTTAAATGTGTAAAATAATGCAATCCCTGCTAGATTTCCCCCACCCACCTGAAAAAGGAAATCTTACATCATCCCATAGATGAAATCCCCTAAAAAATTAACAGCAGTGTTTTTCTTTAAAAGGTGGCAAAAATAGTTTGGATTTTATTTTATTTGCTTCCCTTCCCACTGCTCCTGTTCTAATTGACAGTTTAATGAGCAGTGAAATGGCAGAAGAACATTTCAGTTTAACAAAGGCTGATGCAGTCTAGATGCTGCATATTCAAGCTCTGAAAAATCAAGTACTTGCTGCAATTGTATTTTAAGGTACATATAATACCTGCTTTGATCGCCATACAAATATTGGTGGTTTGCAATGCTGACCACACACAGAATTAAATCACATAATTGGGTTAGTGCATTTTTGGAAAATGTATGAGGAATCTAGGGTGAGCAGTCCATGATCATGATTTCACACTTCTGCCTTTACCCAATAAGTCAATGGTTTCCAAGCAAATAATAGCTATTATATATTAGTGTTTACTGAATGTCAGTACTTTATATAGATTATCTCTAAATTCTCAGACAGGAAAAAAAATCTATGATGAGGCAGCTCCATTTTATAGAAGAGGTGCTGTTGGCTTCAGAGGTATATCACTTGCTCAAGGTTCCATCCTCCTATGCTGGCTTAAGTAGTGACACAGGAAGACAGAAAACATCAACAGAAGATGGAAGAAGGAACCAGCTTCAAGAGCTATACATAAAACAGTAACTATTTTAAAGCTCTTGGGCTCTATAAGTAAAATCATCCCTCCCCTCCACAGTAAAAGTGAAAAAGCATTCCTTTTCCTTCTCCACTGCCATAAAGACACCTCTCATTGTCATTTTGTTTTTCTTGTAATTTTCAAGATTGTTGGGTAGAGGAGAAGAAAGGAAGGTAGGAAGGCAGGAAGACAAGAGGAAGAAAAGAAAGAGAAAGAAAGAGAAAGAAAAGGAAGGAAGAGAAAAAGAAAAGAAAAGAAAAGAAAAGAAAAGAAAAGAAAAGAAAAGAAAAGAAAAGAATAGAAAAGAAAAGAAAAGGAAAGGAAGGAAAAGAAAGAAAAAAGAAAAGGAAGGTTTAAAAAAGAGATATAAACAGAATGAAATCTCTTAGAGAGGGAGGCCTTATATATTTATGACACAATTATTATTTTTAAACAATTACAAAATAAAACCTGACACCAAATTTGTATGCAGTTTTAAAGCCAAGATTTCAATCATCTGTTTTGGACACAGAGATGTAATGAGAGAAGAAAAAAAAGTATCATTCTAAACCACCCTTAAAATCTTTAAAACGTGTGGCATCTAAAGAAACCTGAAACAATCCTAAAATAGAGAAATAGATGCAAAATAGTTTTAAATGTTTTCCAAATGTGATTTTACCCACCATGTTAGTTCAGGTAGCCTTGATTATGTAGAGCAGAGTTGGGATCAAAGGATATTTGTGAATACTACATCCCATTACATACTTAATATGTACGTATGTTATATCTACCACCAAATAGGACTTGTTATAGTTTTATTTCATTAGATGATGATAAATATATTACATTGCATCTTTATTTTCTATTGAACATATTTTGTTATATCTATGATTTATAGACATTGAGATTTTCCTCCAAAAAATATGGCAAAAACCTCAAATTATTCTATTGCAAAACAATCCATTTGAACCAATCTACCATATGTTGTGAGTTCCAGGTCCACATTTAAGTGAAAGATAGAGTAAATAAAGTGAATTATATTAAAGAAGGGTGAAGGGAAAATATCTCAGACATTGGAATCGTACAAACCTGGACAGGTATCCAGGCCTCATGATATAAACTGTATATTCTTGGACAAGTTGTTTAATCTCTCTGACCTTCAAGTGTCTCATCGGGAAACTATTAACACCTACTTTGCAGAACTACAGAGAAGAGAGTCTACTTGTAAAAGCACAAACAGAATCTCCACCCAATAAGTGGTAGTTAAGATGAATAATTAAGACTTCATAACTTCAGTAAAGCACAGATTTCTGCTTATTGTACCCCTTATCCTAATTAAGTTTCTTAAATTATAGGAAAATCTTTATTCAAAAATTCCCTAATACATTCTGAATTAAAATGATGATCAAGTGAAATGATTTTCCCCAAGATAAATTCATATCCTCCATGCTAAATTTTAAAGCTGAAAACTAATGCATAACCAAGTTTAACTAAAAAATGAGTCACTAAAAGGAACAACACAATAAAATTTTCAACATAATTTGAATTAATTTATACCTGGGAAGGCTCATGTGTAAATTAATAAGGCAATGAGAAGCATAATGAAGAAAAACAAATTCTGGTTGTTTCTGTACTAAGACTACATTTAGATAAAATAGTTAAATGAAACAAAATCTCTCATCCAATTTGACAAAAGACAAATTGCATGACTTTCTAGATGATGCACTTTAGAAACTAACTACAGGTATGTGTCTATTGTGTATGATTTCTGCACGCTTATTAGTCTTGTCTCCTTGTAGTTCAAGGGCTTTGAGGGCAATGACACTGTTATGTGCCTGGACTACAGCCCGATTACTATCTATCACACTGTCATATCACAGTATGAAGTTAGTAGTCATTCCATTAGTATTGACTGATCTGTAATTAAGCCTAGTCCTTTTAAAGGCCTGAAATAACCCTCGACTCACAATGAAGGCTAGTTAATATTCTTAAATATATTACTTATTTCCTTCACCTGCCTCTGATTCAGCCTTCAATGCATTTTATCAGGAAGCTGTTTAACTGACCAATATGAGCATAATTTCCTTTCCCTTCTGCTGCTCAAGAAGCACTGAAATGATAATACTGATCATATTTAATGTTTGGCACCTGGGCCAAACACGCCGCATATGATTTTTCTCTCTAATCCTCAGGTGGAAAACAGTATCGGGCTCACCAAGATTAAGTAACTCGCTCAAGGTCACAGTCAGGTGGACTCAACCAATCCACCTCACTTGAGCATCAGTGTAGAATATTTTGATCGTGAGCACAGGTCATCTCTGGCAGAGTGTCACATTACAAACCTGTTGGTTAATTTTTGCTGAAGGGACTTGGACTTTTTGGATATGTGCCTGTGAATACTGTCTCTGTGGGATACTTTACAGGTGGTTAAGACAGTTTATGACATGATGAGATAAGTAAACTGCATGTTGAAAGTAATGTTTAGAGGAGGAAGGGAAGAAGGCAGGGGGAGTAGGTTGATATTTTGGATTCATGACCTTTGTGGTGATAGACGTTAAGACTGAAAGAGCTGTTAGTGAGTTTCCCATCATTACTTTGACATTTTTGCTATTTTATATCATTGGCTCACATGCCAACAAGTTCGTCAAATCTTTTTCAGCAAAATAGTAATAATAATGAAGTGTGCTTTATTTAATCTTTGCTATTTTCTTATTCAAAAAGAAGATAAATCAGTGAGTCAGAGCTAAAGGGCAGAAGATATCTGTCTTTGTCTCTGCATGTGACTTTGGGGACGGACGGAACTGGTTATAGATTGGTTGTGGAGAAATGCCACACACATTGGAAAGGTGAATGCAAATGCCTGATATACTTTGGACTAAAATTTATATTAAATTTCCGTATTATCCCCCCTGCCTCTGCCATTAATAAAAACACACTATGAACCCGAGATGCTGACAAAAACAAGCAGGTACTTCTTTCCCAGCATGGATCACATTGATTCCATCAAATTATTGCTGAATAACCTAATGTTTGCTCATTGAGAAGGAAGTTAACTAACTCCTAAATAGATACATCTTAGAACACCCAACAAAGAACATCATTGTTGTTACTAAGTTAGTTATGGAAAAATAATCAGTGGTTCCTTCTGTAAGAATCAAGCACATTTTACTAACAACTTTTAATTCCAGACTATACCTGTACAACTGGTTTTCAACAAAATATTAAAACATCTTTTCTGTGTGATCCATCATGATGTTTAAGACAGAAAGCAGTATCAACAAATCCAGATTAACTTAAAAACTTAAATTTTTATTTAAACTTTTTGTTCATTCGACCTGCTCACCCTATAATTGTCAAGGTTTGTTATCACTTTGAGAGTTTCCTTAAAATGTATGGATTTTTTCTGTTCCTACAGAATGCCAAATATAAAGACTACATAACATTAATTGAACAATGTTTCTATAATCTATGTGAATGTACCTTGTATGTAATAACCTGTTGGGTCTAATTCATTCTGTATTCATCTCCACTCTTTCATGATTCAGCCACTCACAGAGACCTATTCATGACACAAATCAGAATATTCAGACAAGACATTTAAAGCAGCTAATATTTTCTGCAGAAAAAAATATTTTCAAGAGTATCTAAGGAAAACAATTAATTGGCCTTTATGCTGAGATGCTCATTTGAATATTAAATATAAAAGCGATTTCGTGATCTTACTGTTTCTAAAGGATTTCTTTTCCTAAAGAATACCCCAAAACTGGGACTTAATTTTACGACTGAAGATTTCATTGGTCATCTTTTTCTAAGATTTTGTGATCCTCATCATTGCTGTTGACTTGTTCTGAAAAGAACTCATTAATATCATTTAAATGAATATTGCAATCTAATTATACTCACATTTAATAATCAACATCAAAATTTAACTATAATTTCTGAAATGTAATGTGCTTTTTTATGTCTGCAATGAGAGAATAGTGCAAATTTGTTATTGACAAACCCAAGAAAGACATATTTTTTTACTTGTCCAAACTACACAAAAGCCATGTTGGTTTTTGAATAGTAGATTTAGCCCCAAATCTGTCACTAACAGTGAGCTTAGAGGACACCAGAAATATGCAGTAACCACCTTCTGTGATTACTGGCTTGAACAAAGTTAGAGAAAATTTTAAGGAAAGAGAAAAAGCTAAATTTTGAAGTTTAGCATTTATATAATACAGTCCTGGGTATTTTCTCCATTAAAAATTTAATAAAAAGCTATGGTACTTTATAAGGTCAAGACCTCAACATTAAGCCTTTTTAATTCTCATAACATCCCAGCAAAGTATATCTTTATGTACATGTCGTTGTTGGAATTGATGCCTAGGGCTGTATGAGAGTCCTAAATAAAGTGAAAAACCTAATATGTTCATTTCAGGGATATACCAAGGATTTTCAAAATATGTTTAACCTTAATATCATCAGTTTACTGCACTCACTATTTACTCTTGGGTCAGCGTGGTTTGATCACTTAGGAAAAAAAAAAAAAATCCTACAAAACGTATGTCCCCACGGTTGCGAGCTGCCTCAGAGTATCGGCACACAAAACTGATAAACAAATCCAATGCAGGTTGGGTGCACCTCAGTAGAGTAGAAATGGAAACAAAGGGTGAATGCAGAAACTTCCATCCTGGATAGACACAAATACGTGTTCCTTCTGCCCAGTTAACTGCTTAGACTTTTCATGAGTTTATAAAACACAGTTATAATCACATTTTAAAATTTCTTTAGATTAACAAAGAACTAAGTTCATGCTGCAAAGTGACACTCTGAAATAGCTTCCTATTCTAATAGTTAAATATTTTCCAGGTGGGAAGGGACAGACTGGGAGTTTGAAATTTTGTAGATACTGATAGGCATTATGTAGAACAGATAAACAAGATTATACTGTACAGCACAGGGAAATATATACAAGACCTTGTGGTAGCTCACAGTGAAAAAGAATGCGACAATGAATATATATATGTTCATGTATAACTGAAAATTGTGCTCTACACTGGAAATTGACACAACATTGTAAACTGACTACAACTCAATTAAAAAAAAATTTTTTCCTTATAAAAAGCGCCTGAGAGGAATGCAATTATTTTTAAATTAACATATCAATAATATTGAGTCTTAATGAGGCTTCATATTCTTTGAACAGATATCAAAACACGATTCCAGAGCTATCAGAAAAGAGGAGGTCAATAATTTTGAAGGTCTAGAAAACATGAAATAATCTCCAGAGTTACTACTGTGAACCCAAGTATATTGGAATTAAAACCACCTGTGACTCAGCCAAAGCTTTCAAGTGTGTGGTCTTTATTATTTTAGAAGCTCTGACTCCCTTCTAAATAATCAGTTTCTAAGAGATCATTTATAGTTAGTGCAGACGCATTTAATGAGCTGGTGTTTACTGATAGGTCTAATACTTTCCCAGTACAAGCTCATATCACCTATATTTATTTATTTATTTACAGGTACCTATTTTGATTTGCAGTGTAGCTGAATCCATGATTGACCCTGTAACTCTGTATCAGATCCCGACTTTGCCTGGAAGATCAGCATTTTTAATTGCCTGATTTTCCTGATTGCCAACTCAAACTCAAAATGAAGCATAATGATAAATCCATTAAAGTTTTTGGCAGGGACTACTCAGACAGCTGGAACAATAAAACTATGAAAATGTGACATCATTTTGCCTGTGTATTTTGTTGTTTGCATATGTCATAAAGAATTCAGACATACGTGAAAACACCTAGTCCAACTTATGGTATCCACTCGGTGATTAACAAATAATTGAATAATTTCAAAATTCAGCTATCTCAATCTGAGACAGTGCTGAAATAAAAAAGCATAAAATTAAAATGCCAATTTATTATAATTTACTTTTATCAATAATTTCTCTTATTCTAAGAAAGTTTTGAAAAAGCTAGTTTCTTTTTTTTTAAATAAACTTCATTCTAGGTTTACCAATGTATTACTAAATATTTGTATAAATACTTGCTAAGGTACAATGAATGGAGCAAAGACCTAAACATTTAATCTCAGTTCAGTTTTTGCTGTGTAACAGGTCAGTTTACAAGAAAGACACAGGAAGAGAGAGTAAGTAAAATTTGAAATTGAAAGCACTAAATATCACATATTAATATACACAACATGGTAAATACATAGCAGCACACAAACAGCATCGTATAACTAAGAAAACCTAAGAAGTAATACAAAAGTAATACATTATTTATCACCAATTTTACTCTGGCTGTGCAATTTTATTAATGGAGGTTAAAACTATAAACATCCCCAAAATGTACTGACCATTTTGCATTTTCATTATTTGCTTCACAGCTTTCTTTTACTCCAATTCAAAGCCTTTGATTAGTCTTACTATAGATGAAGATTGCACTGAACCAAGCATGCTGAAAAACATGTTTATGATGGATGAAAACGTGCTGAGGAGGACGTGACCATCTCTAAAGTAATACAGTGTTCTTGAGGCTCTGAAAGAACCAGACCTGCCTGTAACACTGCAAAATTTAGGATTCTGAGTGCTCCTGAGACCGAGTCCCCATAAAACAGTTCCTCGGCTGAGTTTATAATTAACTTCTCTACCCAAATCATTATTCGCTTTGTTGCCTAACACCTGTTCCCCCCAAGACTGAGGAGTATCAAAGAAAAAGGGGGGACTGAAACCGAGCAGAACTCTGTAGGGGTCCTCCCAGGTACAAAAGCCTTTCTGTGTCCCACATTTCTCATTGTAGGAAAAAGGCTTCAGCCTTCCAGACCCTCCCTGAGTTCCCAAGGGCAGTTTCAAACAGTTACTAATTAGGGAAGATGGGGAACACAGAAACAAAGGAGAAGCAGTCAAGAAACAATAGTGCAGCAATAAAGCAGGGTCCTGTTTCCTCCTCAAGGGATTTACATAATGATACATCACTGAGTTCTTCTACAGACACTAAGGGCCCACCCAGATGGAGGTCAGTAACTTCAGGCTGAGCACAAGCACGAGGAAACCAGACTGGTTGGAACCATAAGGCTGATGACTGAGATTCCGGGAACACCACCCAATTACCTCACCACCAACCAATCAGAGGAGGGTTACATGCCCTGCAGAACTTCCCCTACCCCTACCAATTTTGCCTATAAAATCTCTTCCCTGAAAACCACTGGGGAGTTCAGGGTTTCTGAGCTTAACCCACCCTTGCTTGGCTCTGCAATAAACCTTTCTCTGCTCCAAACTCCAACATTTTGGTTTGTTTGGCCTCACTGTACATTGGACACACAAACCTCATTCAGATATAAAGGATAAATAAATTTTAGTGCCATCAAGGGTGAGAACACTTATATAAAAAATATACAAAGAACAATTGAGTAGCTGTTAAAATCTGGATGAATTTAGGAAATAGTACTTTAAGCAGAAGTCAGTCACAAAAATCCACAAATTACTTGATTCTATTCATATGAAAATCCAGAACAGGGAAATCTTTATTGAGACAGAAAGTTGATTAATAGTTGGTTAGGACTAGGGTTGAGGGCACGGGGTGTAGTTTGGGAAGGTGACAGCTAAAGGGCTCAAGACTTCTTTTTTGACAGGATAAGAAGGTTCTAAAGCTGACTGTGGTGATGGTTGCACATATCTCTGAATAAACTAAAAACAACTGAATTGTATACTTTAAATGAGAGAAATGAATGGTATGTAAATTATATCTCAAAAAAAGCTTTTTTAAAAAAAGTTAAATGCAAATACTCCATTTAATAGAATATGCAAGTATTCTATTCAATAACATGCAAGTCAGGGTACGAGAAGTTGTAATCTCCTATTTCTTCATGTCACTACAGGTTACCTTGAAAACTACTGCTATTGCAGAGCAGTGATTCACTTAAATACTGAATTATAACTCTTGTGGCATTTGTGGCAATTGAGAAAAATATTCCTGTTAAATAATTCTATGTTCTCTCTGAACAAAATTGAGGTTCATCTCAAAAAAAAAAAAAAAAAAAAAAAAAAGTTCCTGACAGACCCAAACGCCCAGAATACTTCAAAGTCAGGAGACAGTTTGGGTATCTGATGTACTTATAAATCATTTTATAAAGTAATTTAGAAGGGCTAAGCAATGTTACTTTTGCACACTAATTTGAGGACATTCAGAAAGTCCCCCCCAACCCCGTCAACACACACACACACCAATTTCTTCTAGTAGATTAGCATCTCACCATAAGCCCCAGACAAAGTGTAAATCATAGCCCATGTGATGGGACAATCCCCAGGTTGGAATTCCTATTCTTCTATTTATCCAAGTGGCCTTGGGCAAAGCCATCAATTCTCAAGGCCTCTGACACCTTATCTGTAAAAGGGAGATCCTAACAGTAACCGGCCTGTTTTAAGGGCTAAAGGAGATAGCGCCAGCAAACAGATTAGGCATTGCTGGAGGCACACTCAAGAAATGTTATCTGTTACTAATGGCAAACTAACAAAAGGTCTCACATTAGTTACTTAACAGGGCTCAGAAACAATCAAGTTGCCCTATGTTTTAAGGTGGAGGTCCCACACATTTTGGCAGGTTATCTCAGTATTTTGCATAGCCCCTTGGGGCAGCCAGGCAGCGAGCTGGCTCCATGGAGCCCTGGTCCCTTCCACCAGCACTCAACTCCCATTCCCTCCAGCTGAACCAGGTCCCTGCTGCTACCCTCCTTGTGTGAGAGAATTCCTAGAAAAATCTCTCTCACCTGGACCAGCTACTCTCACTCTGTTTTACCCTCATTCTCTCAGAAATGGCCTTGACCTGTGAACAGCTCTGCTGTCTTCCCCTGGAGGGTGGCATTACATCAGTTTCCCTAACAAACCAATCTAGTTCCTCAGTGAACCCCCAGAACCCCCAGAAACTTCTGTTTAATCTGAACTGGAAGTAAACCCAGACAATCAGGTCTTTGTTTTAAAGGGCTGTATTCTATTAATAAAATAATCCCTCACACCTTAGAATTTTCTCATACAACAGAAAGTCAGAAGGAAATCTGCCAAAATGTGCACCGTGGCAGCACCTGGGTGGCAGAAGCGGGGCTCTATATTTCTTTCTGCTTCTTTATACTGTTCTGTACTTTACAGAATTTCCACAGTGAAAAAAAACAACAACTAGGAAACCAGAAAAAAGATTTTAAAAGATATCTTCACTGAGGAAGCGGCAGCAGCAGGGAAGAATAATGTGAAAGTAAATCTTATTTGACAAGACTTGGTTTTGAAGTTGTGAAAAGGGAGCAATGAGCACAGAATGAAGCACAGAATCCTTGAGAGAAAAGAAGTCTGAAAGGGAAAGTGGTGTGTGGGGAAGGGTGAGAGGTCCCCAAACTGCAGCTGTTTCACCAGAGAGCAAGGTAAGCCTAGTTTTTCTGGTACATTAAAAATTCACCACTGAATTCATTGGTGAAAAATTCATCAAGCTTGTTGGTCAACTAAACAATCAACCAATGAGTCAAAAGTGGCAGATGCAAGAAGCCTATAGATCTAGTCCACTTCCACTTTGGTGTAGGATGTCACTTTGTGACTCTGAATTCCAGGGGGCCAGCTAAACATGGAGACAGACGATTTAGTGAGAAAGCACTAAAAGAGGGTCACGTAAACGTGGACAGTTCCAGATTTAAGAATCTGTTTTGGTAGTGTCTTTGTCTGGTTTTGATATCAGGGTGATGGTAGCTTCTGAGAATGAAGAACCTATATTCAATATCTTGTAGTAACCTATAATGAAAAAGAGTATGAAAAGAAATATATGTGTGTATCTATATAACTGAAACATTATGCTGTACACCAGAAATTGACACAACATTGTAAACTGATTACACTTCAATAATAATAATAATAACAACAACAAAAGAATCCGTGAGCTGATATATATGGGTGTCACAGTCAGGTGTAGATGGCAGGCTCCGGATTTCAGAAAAGTCTCCACTTAAATCCAGGTGCAGTTAGTTATAAGCCGTGAGACCATGGAGAAATTGTTGAACATCATCCTTAAAATGGGAATAATGATATTACCTAGTTCTTAGAACTGTTAGAAGAATTCGATGAAATAACACATGGTTGGGCTTTAGCGCTCATTAAAAATCAGGCATGATGATGAAGATGATGATTATGATGATGAAAAGCTTATCTGAAACAAGTAAAACCTAGATCATATGAGAGTTTAAGCCATACCAAGGGCTTATTTTCTAATTAGCTGAAGGAAGGAAATAATCAACATGTGTATTTTAAAAAGAAATGACGTTGTTTAAAGACACTCAATTCTCAGTAAGACTCTTCCCTGAGGAGCCTAAGATTAGTTGCGTAAGAGTGCCCTATTTTGGTTAATGACCAAAACTGTTTGTTCCTGGATAATTAAACTCACTTAAATTTAGCATTACAAACAGAATAAATATCTGCAAAAATAGTTTAAACCAGTGATCCATATACTGCAAACTTTATTATTCAAATTTCAGCATTTACTTAAATTTTAAAAACCATTTAAACTACACTGAAAAATGAGTCATATTAGTCAACCAATAAACATCTCAACAATATTGAAGGCAAATTTTATTCAACTTCTGTATCAGTATTCTCAGAGTTAATGTGCATAAATGTGGCAAATGCACATTTAATTATGTTATAACTTATTTCATGGAAGTCTCTTTTAGGCTTATAAATGTACTGTCTGCATTTTCTTTACAATGGTACTTAAATGTAATAAGAACTCAGTGGCACTGGTATGATTTCTCACATTAAATAGCTTTAAAAGCCATGCTATGAAATGATGAGGAAAACATCTTGAAAGAGGAGTAGCAGATGTTTGGGGACACAGAACGGGGACAAAATGAGCCCACATCATAAGGAGACTCAGGTGCAATAAGAACTCAGAAACAAAGAGAAGAAAATTGTCTTTTCTTTCCTATTAATCTGTTTTTTTTCCCCTTCCTCTGTTTTTCTTTCTTTTTTTTTTATTTATCGTATAATCAGTTTACGATGTTGTGTTAATTTCTGGTGTACAGCATAATGTTTCAGTCACTCATATACATACATATATATTCCTTTTCATTATAGGTCACTACAAGATATTGAATATAGTTCCTTGTGCTATCCAGAGGAAACTTGTTTATCTATTATATATGGTAGTTAGTATCTGCAAATCTCAAACTCCTAATTTATCCCTTCCCAACCCCCTTTCCCCACTGGTAACAGTCAGTCTGTTTTCTATGTCAGTGAGTCTGTTTCTGTTTTGTAAATAAGTTCATTTGTGTCTTTTTTTTTTTAGATGCCATGTAAGTGGAATATGGTGGAATATCATATGGTATTTTTCTTTCTCTTTTTGGCTTACTTCACTTAGTGTGACGATCTCCAGGTCCATCCATGTTGCAGCAAATAGCATTGTTTTATTCTTTTATTCCAGTCATCTGTCGATGGGCATTTAGGTTCTCTGTTTTTCTTATGAAGAAAAAACGGTTTGGAATTTCCTACTTATCATGTTACCTAATTTGCTCAATAAAATTTTAGCCATTTACCTGGATTTGGTCAGAAATTAAACATATCAAAGGTACTATATGACTTTGGATAGTCTACAAATTAAAGAAAAATATGTATTTCATAGCATCAGCAAAAATAGATTCTGCATAACATGCATTCAGTAGTAGCTACAGGTGCTATTCTTAACAAGTAGAATCTAAAGATGGATAAAACATATCGACTACGGTGCCAGTGATACTGAGAAGCTACTGGGATACACAAAAATGTGGGGGGAACACATATTTCATAATCATACAGACATGCGTTAAAATTCAACTGCATTTCTTATTATCTATGTGATCCTGAGTAAGTTAATTCTTCTAATGCTCAGATTCTTCAACTATAAAAGAAGGTAAATATGTATATTATTGCATGATTATAAAGAAAAAAAGTTAATACATGTCAGGAACCTAGCATGCTACCTGGAACTTCATAAATGTTTGTCCTCTTATCAACACAAATCACTAAGATTTATGATTTATTTCAAGCTGAGAAAAATACTGAGCCTCATGCATAATAGACAACTTTAAGAACTCAAATTACACAATTTGCAAGAGATATTTAATTTCCTGTCTATATTTGTCCTCTAAACATGTAACTAAACAGTGAACATTCACTGCTGCCCCAAAAATCTGCACTTCCTCCTCTGATTAACAAAGAAAAGAGACCAAATTCTAATGAGGCTGCAAATTGTCCTCTACTATCCATTCTCCCCTTTTTCTTCATCAAAGGAATCCTCAAATGTTAGTTGGGCATATGTTTATTCTGAATAAAGTCCCATTTCACTTTGAGAGCAAAGTATGACCAAATAACTAAGTTCTGGTCAGTGGGATTGAGAACAAGAGGTGTGTCTGAGCATAGGGTAGGATGGTGCCCTTCTCCTGCTCTTTCCTCTCTCTGCTCTCCAGGAATGTGTATGTGATGAGACAGCAGGCGCTGAAGCAGCCATCTTGGACATAAAATGGAAGTTGCAGGTTGAGGACAGCAGGGCAAAAATCTACAGGGCGTCTGGGTCCTTGAATAATGGTGCACTGTGCCAAACTACGCTTGACTTAAATTTACAGTTATTTCAGGTTTTTTCATCATTCTCTCATGGATGTAGTCAAAATTAAATATATCTAAGAAACACACTGCTCTCAACACTCACAGAATTATTAGATTTATTTTCCTTCCATAGTTACTAATGGAAAAGAAAAAAAAATTGTCAGGCCATATATAATCCTAAGAAATTACTTCAGCTGCCCAGATGTGAGTGACTGGTCTAAAATAGATAGGAGTATAATTAAAATTTATAGTTAAAATGAGAAATAAATATCTTAGAGGTACTTAGTGACATATGTATTTGCTCAAAGTATTTATTGTTTCCCTCTGGAGCATTTTTTTATCCTGCTAATATCCTTTAGGAATTTGATGAATTTGCTTGCCTTTTACTCATTTTAAATGGAATTCTACTTTTAAAAACAATTTAAAAAGGATTTTAGGGGACACTTTGTCTTTATAAGACTGGATACACTAGTAGCATTTCTAATTATCAGACCCATGTTTTTTCTTGAAGAGCTATTTAAACGGACTTAACAGTAATATCCATGATTTTCATAGGAGATGTATGTTTTTCTCCCTCACACCAATCAATGTCCCTCGTCCCATGAGTTCAACTGCTACCTCTTTATCAGAGTGCACACTCAATTGTTTGCTGAATTTACTTATTCAGTTTAGTCAATGTGCAATGCATTGACTACATGCTGATTTGGACTGAATACTCTGCTAATTAAATATAACCCTGACCATAACAGAATTCCAGTCTTCCAAAAGTTGCTTATTTCTCTTCAAAATGCAATGCCCTTGTTGCTCCAATATTGCATCTTTGACACCTGCTGCTGCTTCATCCGCATCCCCTCTTTCTTACCAACAATCCTTAGTTTTCACCTAGACCAGGCAAACTTCATTTTGAGGGACAAACAGGACCTTGTTACTCTTAGTTTGGACACAAAGATACTTAAGAAACCGTAATTCATTGGTCTTTTCCATAAAGAGACTCTAGAGATGCGATTTTGCTTTTAAAAGTGTACAAAGAAAATGACTAAGGAGAATATGTGTAAATACTGAGGGAGGACCCTAATCCTAGTGCTCTTTTAGCCACAGTAAAAGGTCTGCAAGTCAAGTCTGCAAAAGACTGAATTGTTAATATGTTAACGAAATTATAATCAAGAGTGAAATGTGGCATCTGAAAGAGCTTCCCATAAATGATAGAAATGGTTTTAATTTTAAAAATAAATGCAACATTGTATTATTTTGTAAATTAAAGCAGATTTAGTATAAAAAAATCAAAAGAGGGACAATCATTCCTTTTTTCTAAAACAGAATTACATAGAACGTCCAGGGAAAAACAGTACCTGTATAATATACCCTGTTCTAAAATATTTTATTTTTTAGCCTTAGACCCAATTAATTATTTTGAATATTTTCTCTGAAGAACAATGGATCACTTCTAGAAGGTTCTGGGGTTGAAATTACATGTGCCATGAGGATGATGGAGGCAGCCATATAACAGGGGGCTGGGAAGCAGAGTCGAGTCTTCTAGAAAATTGACTGTGGATATTTTCCGGAAAAAGAAATGACAGCTTCTGCACTGCAAAATTCTACAAAAGCACATAATTTAATAGATTCTATCCAGCATGTCCACAACTTACTAAATAAAATTTAAGCTCCTGCATTAACCCAGATAAAGAGTTTAGTATAATAAGTCCTTACTGGATCCCCTGAAGAAATGAACTCAGAGAAATTAGAGTTTTTGAAAACCTAAAAACAAAGTCAGGGATGTAGCCTGTGTCCTGTCACTGGTTCTCCAGTTTTAGCATCAGAATCAACTTAGAGGGCTGATAAAAACCTGTAATTCACAGGTTTCTGATACCCTAAGTCTGGGGCAGGGCCCAAGAATTTACATCTCTAACATGTCCCCAGGTGTTGCTGATGCTGCTGGTCCAGGGACCACATTCTGAGAACCACTGTCCTACATTAAGGAAGAACACAAGGAAGCCAATGAAGGGGCTCACCCCTCACCCCTGGGAGAGCACAGCCACGTGCGGTGTTATACTAAGCACCTGAGAAAAAGCTACGGACATGGTTCCTTAATCAATTGTGTAAACTCACTGCAGTGAAGAAAGCCACCTCTGAGGACATGAACTATGGGAAGTGGAGAGAGAAGACAGGCAGAGTGATGTGTCTGAGAGGGGAAACCAAAGCCCAGTGGACATCAGTGAATGCATGAAGATAGTAACTAGATTTACTCATTCAATAAACATTCATTGAGCACAAACTGTGTGCCCCAAAACTGGGCTGGGGTGAGGGACTCATCAGTGTCTCACCAAAACAGGACGTGCTCCTGCTTTCTTGAACTCCATGGCTAGGGGAAAATAAACAGTAAACAATTACACAAATAAATATAAAGCACATCAGATATACCTACAATGTATAAGTGCTGTGGAGAAAAAGAACAGACAGGGTAGGTTGCATTTAAGTGTTCATTTTCCACACAGGGTTAAGTGGGAAGGATGCCCACCAGATACCAGACATAAGAGCCGCCGTAAAAAACTGAGACCATTCCAACCGGTAACTTTAGCATCCTCCAGATGCCCAGATTAGGATAAAGAACTCTAGATAGTGAGGGTGTAGAGTTCATGAGAGCCCTCCAGCTTAGAGGTCTACCGTATTTATATAGTCACAGATCCAGTTTAAGTAGGCCTGGGAGAGAAGACAAAGTATTTGTTCGTTTTGTGGTCGGTGAGCTTTATAGATTCTGAACTATACTCCATTCACAGATGTGCTGTGGGGGATCAGGCTTAGGAAAGAGGTTTGCATATTTCGTACTTCAGGTCAGAAATGAAATTTTTCTAAGACGCAATGATCATGGTCAGAAAAGAGTAATACTGTTTGGCTTAGTTATAGCTCCAATTAAAGCAACACTTCCTTCTTTCACTTTCAGTATGGCAGAATATAATCAAGACTTAGGTCAGCCAATACTTCTGAAAGGATCTGGCACAGATAATTCAACTAGGAGGAAAATTCTATGAATTCTAAGGTAATTCCTTGGTTATTTTTTCTCATATAGTATAAGAGGCAGAAGGATAGAGGATTCCCTCCCAGGCAGAGTCCTAGCCTTTTTAAATTTGTCAAATGCTTACATCATGAAATGCAAATGCTCATGTAACCAAATAAGTCTAGTATGCTCTAAACATACCAAAAAAAGGAAGGAAGAAGAAAAAAACCAAAAACAAAAAGGTGGAAAAGTATCAAAAACTCCAGTACCTCTTTTCGTGTGCTCCTATGTGGACGTTAGTTTGCGTATTTGAATTGCATTTCCCTCCATTTTGAGAATTCTCCACTTTCAGACAGTGAAATAAAGTGTATATTATTATTATTTAATCTCTTGATTTCCTGCATTCTCATGAGGTCACCTCCTAGACTCTTTCCTAGTTTCCTCTTTTAAACCACAGCTGCATCAAGCTGACTGCTACACTCAACACGCAAGTGCACAGGACTTGTGAAAAAGTGATTGGGCATTCCCAATCCACTGATGGTTGAAAATACTTTGAGTTATCAGCTCTTTTTTAAAAGCCCATGGTATGTTTAATTTTGTAGACCTATCTCCTCTGCATTGCTTTGTAAGCTTTGAAAATATCAAAGTCATGACACGACATGAGAAGAATTCTATTTTGACAAAATGAAAAACAGAAATTCTTCTACTCAGAAAAAAAGGAATGTGATGGAGAAAATAAATGCAAAAATAGAATTGGCTGAAAACCAGCAACCACAAGAAAAGAAGTACTGCAGGAAATGGAACTAATCAGTTACTATAGTGAAGATTTTTTTCCCAGACTTTCTTGAGGGGAAAAAAAAATTTGTAAATTGATGTAGAAACTAAGAGTTTGGACAAAGCTACGTATGTATATAGCGTTGAAGAATTCCATGTGAATATTTATTTTCTGAAAAGACAACAGAGGTTTCTATCCAGTGAAATTTCCCAAGTTAATCTCCTTGAGATTCTTCTAATATCTTAGTGAAACTTTAGTTAGGGGTTGGAGCTTTTGAAGAGTAAGGTCTATATAATGATGCCATGACACTCTTTCCAAAGGTGTGACTATCTTTGTTCCTAACTGAAGTCACTTCAAGGATCAGCTCATTGAGGACCAGGCTTGCTTTGACAGAATCTCCCTTCAGCTCAGCCACAGTCATTGCCTACAGATTATCCTTCCTTGAATTGATAGTCATCTCCACATTGGCAAATTTTGTGATATCGAAGTTGCCCCTTCCGGTTACTCTCTCCTCATAGCTTACTCATATAGTTTGGTTATTTTGGTATAAAATATCCCAATTATTTTTTAATTGCTTTATGCCTAAGAAATGTCGTTTCTAAATATGGATAAAGGAAACTGATCTCTGTATATTTTTAAATAGATTTAGAAATAATTGTTATTTATTTCCTAGGGCTTTTGGGGAAAACCAGTGTCATCAAACTTGCAAAATATTTTGTGATTAAAGTTTTTTTTTTTAAATTAGAAGCTAATTTACTTAACAAAGTCTTTGACAGGTTTGACAGCCTCTGGACATACGTGCAGAGATGGCAGATTCACGGCTATAAAAAATGGAAAATAATCTTTATATAATTTTCAGTATCATGCTTGACTTTAGTGTGTGGTGTCAAGTAAAAATGGTGCCCAGAAACTCAGACCTTGTCCTGAAACCCTGGGCTGATACAGTAACAGTATTTAAAAACTATATACATTAGAAACCATATGACTTATCTCTATTCTGTTTATATGTAAGAAAACCCAGGTCTCAGGAGTTAAAATTCATTATGCAAGATCACACATCTTCTTAGCAAAAGAGGCAAGAATTGAACCCAGGTCTCCAGATGCCAAGGGACGCTGATGGTCACTAGTTATCATGGGGTAAGAGAGCCCCAGTCACTAACAGAATAGCACAACAGGTAATGAATAGAAAAAAATTAATATGAGCCTTTTTCACACTCTTATTTTCACCCACAGAAGCTTATTCATATATAAATCAGTGAAGTTCTTGAGACATTTTATAGTCACCATTTCACAATATTCAGGGAAAAGACATAAGGATTAAAAAGAGGATGGCTGATGAAACGGACTCTGAGTCAAAGTATTTTGTGGATTTTTTTACTCATTCTCTTCATATTTCACAAATATAAGAATAAAAATTGATGAATGTGTCCTTTATGCAAGATGCTCTCCTAAGTGCACCGCATATATTACCTCATTTATTTCCTTGACTACTATTGAATCAATTTTTAATCTCAATTTTTTGAGATTATTAACATAGTCATTGTCATATAGCCATTAAGTGACGGAACAAGCACTTGAACCCATATTATTCCACAGTCTTTATTTGTATTCAGTGAAAAAAATTGCTTAACTCTTAAAAGTTATCCCCCTGACTCTGCCTACCACCTTATCATTTTCTAATAAAATATATTTCTTTTAAACAATTAGACTAAACAAGCTGCCTCTGCCCATGGAAAAAAAATTATATTCCTAGAATTAGACAGAAACAAATATTAAAATTGATTCTAAATAGAAATAAATAAAATAACCAGGATGTTCAATTGAAAATATTTATGTATCGAGCATTTAAAATGCCTTCTCAAGGTTTCCATGCCAACCTTTCTAGAATGCTAAAATAAGCTGTCAAATAACATTTACTCACACTGCATTATGTAGGCTTTTGATACATTAAACTCTTTCACTGTATTTTTTTTAATAAGCCCAATTAAATTTTGAATATTTAGCAAACGGGAAGACATAACACTGGCACAAGTCATTGGTGAGGCAGGCAATGTAGCTTTTGTTTTTCTAAATGAGAGAAGCCTTAAAAAATAGATTTCAAGGGGACTTTTTATTTCCGTTAACTTTCTTTTTATGTATATCCATAGTTAGTCATAGCCTTTGAAAATAGAGTTTTATAAAAGTTAAGCTTAAAATACAAACGGCACTAGTGCTTAGCATTGAATCTGGAGAAGACAAATCTGGAAATCTAGGGCACTTGTATCCTTGACTCAGACCACCTGACAAAGGAAACAGAAAGAAAGAAAAAGTCAAAGGGAGCTGAACACGTCTGCTTATTCCTCTTATGCAGTTTGATGAGATTTCTTTTTATTTACTGTGCCCCTTAAGGGCAAATAACTGTAGTTTCATTGAATGCTATGTATGATAGGGGCCTCTACTGGTGAAGGAGAAGGGACTCCTGTGGGTCAAGAGGGGAGGAGACAGGGACCTGGCATGTAGGTCCAGCCTCCAACAGCCAGAAGACACAGGCTGATGGCAGCCCAGACAGGGAGGTTAGAAAGGGGATGTTCAGAGCAGCAATAGAGAGGGGCACACAAGGCAGTGGGAATAATAACAACAGCAACCCAACAAGAGGAGTGAGTGACAGTGAGAGTAATCGACACTTACTGAGTACGAAAATTATATCAGGCAGGGTGCACGGTTTCAGAAAGACAGTGATGACAAGGCATAATGGTCTCTGCCTTCAAAGAACTACAAATATAATTAATAAGAAAAATAAATGCTAAGGAATGTGAATAAAGTAAAATGCAGTGAGAGATCGGTTTTGGAGAGTCACGGGAGTACATAGCCAAGACATCTAGCCCAGTGGAGTGTAGGCTCCCCTGAGAAACTGATGACTGGGCACTCATCTCAACAGAAGAAAAAAAAATGACAATAAAAGGGAGAGGCAGTGGCAAGAGAAGAGGCTGGAGAACTATTTACTGGTGCTAACTAGCTTAAGGTGAATACAAATACCAGAATTTAATTTGTGCCTTACGCATAGGCACACAATATATCATATCTAAAGATGGGATTCAGGCAACCATAGATAAACAGGCAAAGACAACTGTAAATTCCTGAGAGTCACAACGACTCTTATTTCATGACCCACAACTGTGGGCTGTACTGAGCTGACGGAGTTGATGCCTCATTGATTTATTGGTCTGTGCTTCCTGTCTATAAGTTGTAATAGGTTTGAATGGAACACCTGGATTTCTGAAGGAGCAGCATCAATGATTACTTTCGCTGAATGAGGAAGACATAAGACTTGATCAAAGGAAAACAGACAAAGACAAAGACAAACTTCCACTTAATAGCACGTAAAAAAGACCCTAATTAATGCCTCTGCTAATAACAATTTCCTGGGAGAGCTCTACAGCAGCAAGACTCTTACATATATTAATAACTCTGAAACTTATTTTATGTTCTGATTTGAACCCTCAATCAGTGACTCTACTTCATAAAATACTGATGATATTCATAGCACTTTCTAGCTATTTTGAAAAGTATTTGTCCCAAACATTTCTTGAAACATCATATAAGATGGGGGCAATATTTTCCACAATCTGAGATTTAAGGTTCGTCAACCTACTTCAGTGACATGATTTAGTATCACTTACAGTCATCTGTAACACTTCTTCCAGCTCACTTCTCCTCCTCTGTTTCAGAGTTCAAAATGCTCCTTTATGGCCAATGCCATCATTTTTGCTCTGGCCATGTTTACAATGCTGTGACTTCTGCCTTGATTCACAAGTGCATGGCCATGCCTTTCTGCTCTGATTAGCTCTTGGTGTCCAAGTTTCTCTTTCCTTAATATGTTCTCTCACATCACAGATGAGATCCAGTGGTGAAACACAAGGAGCCCCGTTCTTTGTACGACAGCACTGGTAGGAAAGTTGCTGAAATGCACTGTCCGGTTTTGTATCCAGTGTGAGGCGTGGCTCACCAGTTTTGCTACTTCTCTAAACGTGACCGGACAAACTCTCCTCATTTGAATTATGTTTCTGAAGACAACATTTTCTGAACTCAAACTTTAAATACATGATCTACCAAAAGATTTTTATGTGTGATGTATGATTTTATTCCTATGATGTCTTGTAAAGCTGAACAACCAAATTACGTTATCAAATATTTAATCTATCATTTATTGAAAATAATATCAGAAAGAAGCTGGTACTTATGAAAATAACTGAATTTAGCATGTGAAGCTTCTCCTTTAAAATATGCTAGGGAATGGATTATGTGAAGCTTAAAATACTGATCTCAAAATCCCAATTTCTTGGCTTAATCAGATCAGACGGATCATAGATGCCTCTAGTGTTATCTTTAAAAGCGGCAGAGTCCCAGCTGACAGAATTCTAGTACGTCAAAGCCTCTCTACTGCTCCTACTCTGGGAAGTTAGAAGGGAGAGATATCACTCCTTACAGCTCTTAACAGCTGAAGCAGCTTCTTTTTTTGAAGAAGAAGAAGAAGATTAAAGAATTTACAAGAAGCAAGGCAGAAGCATAAAGACAGACAGATGAAGGTGGGAGGAAAAGGTTATGATCCAATCAGACACCTTTTATTCCTGAAGGATAAATTGTGTGGTTTCTTTGTCAAGAGAAAAAAAAGAAGAAGGGATTTGGGGACTTGACAGGCGCTGGCACACAAAGGCTTTTAAAAGCCATCAACTGATGCATTTTTAATTTGTAAATAGGTGGGGACAAATCATTTTGCAAACTGCACATTATATTCAGGGGCATCACACAAATGAGCTGTGCGGTTCACGGATGTACTTCAAAGCCTGAGTTACCGCCTGAGTAAGAACGAACAGGATTGTGCCTGACGTGTTCCCTCCCAGCACACTTGTTGGCACACTGTGGTGCTCACAAAAGCATTTGTTTAATGAATAAATAATTTACTAGGTGTCAGTTTACAGAGACTGGAAATAAGTTTAGCCTGACTCAGTACTAAAATAGGAAATTACAAAAAGCTCTAACCCTGACTTTGGAGGCAGGTTGGCATAATGAGGGATTTTCCAAAGGTGCCATGTGTGATCCTTCATCTCTCTGTCATTAATCAGCACTACTGCAACCAGACAGTAGTGACAGGATACTGTCACATATCCCAACATGTAATCAGCAGTTTTGTTCGAAGGGTATTGAGTGATACGGGCCAGGTTCGACATAAATCCAATGACACACACAGAAATTTAAAACTGTGAGTCTGAAAAGTGTAATAAAGAGCAAAGTAAAAATACAGCTAAAAACTATCTATGACACTATAACTCCTTGAGAAGTAAATGGCCTTGTGAAAGGGAAAATATTTCGTCTTGTTAAAAAATGACTCCCAGAAGGCCTTAGGTTGTCTTAAGAATTTTCCCTTAAATATACACCCTTATAATTAGAAGTCAGATCTTCATCCCCAAATTAATAGAAGCAAACAAAATAAAATACTATGAAATAATACTTCTGTTGGAAAGGCTGAGCCCTTGTTATTTCTTTTCTCCCTGCACAGAGAAATAAAATGTGTCTAGGCGAAGGCTGCTGCTTCATTATTAGTCATTATTATAGTTTTCTCCATGTCCTTCTTTGCAATGCTTATTATATTCACACACACAGATATGCATTTTAAACTGTTTCTACTAAATTTAAAGAGAAATTTTAAGAAAACAAGCAACAAGTATGGAAAAAGTATGCTGTGATTAGAGCATATGGGGTTTAGCTCTGTATCTGTATACATATTAAGAAATGAATCATTGGCTATCTTATAGGGAAGCCTGGCCTTAGTAATCTCCTGATCTATTTATCCTCAGCAGATGCTCACTCTGGGTGTAAACTGAGTGATTACTCCCAGAAAGCTCATAATTGCTGTAATTAGGGTCACATGACCTCCAGCTTGTCTTGCTTGGGGGGGAAAAAAAGCAGATGGATAAATATTAGCATTTGAATGAGCACCAGAAGTCCTTTAGTTGAGGAGAGTTTAAGTTAAATGCACCAGAAATCTGTGAATGTCCAATCTCAAACACACTTAAAGGAATAATTCTTTTTATATTGTCATTCTGCTCTCTGCAGAGGCCCACCTTCCCTTATAAAGGTCAAATCTGAGCAGTCCTTTCCCACTTATTTATCTAGCAACCAGGCTACTATGAGAGTAAGGAAAAGAGATTTTATTTAAATCTTTCCACTGTAAATCCTATTTCTTCTTTTTTTAGAATGTATTAGCAGTACTGAAGAACTGAAACCATCCATTGACTACTTTTCTTAAGAAACAATAATATTCATAGTAAGGGCAAGTACAAATTAAAAATAAGGGGCTTAATTCTCCCTGTTGAAAAATAAGGTTAGAGCCTTCCCCCTTTCCTTTTTCTTTTAGAATTTCTTGCACAGTCCCTTTCAAATGCATGGGAATCTTTATAATGGCTAATTAAGTCTTTGGTCACTCTCACATTCAGAAATGTTTTTACAAAGACTGGGGAGCCATCATTTTGAAATGCAAACATCGAGGGGGAATAGCTCCTCCATTTCCCAGTTTTTGCTGGAGAGGATTAGAGCCTAATTTAGGTTGGCTTCTGGCTCCAAGTTGTAAAACTACTTCCTGTTATAAAGGTACTAGATAGTCTCCCTCACCACTGAAGAAAGCCAATTAGCTAACACAGATGGCCATCCCAAATGCTAGGAAAATTTAGTCCTCTTACTTGAGGACCAGTTATTGTTTCTCTTGAAAGCATGTACGTAATGGGTTGTATCTGCTGGGCTATATAAAAGGGTGAAATTTCTTTTGATCTTTGCAATCTCTTAGTGGATTCCCACTGATACCCATCACATTCTAATGTAAAGCTTATTCATTACTGAAGTGTTTTTTGTTGTTGTTTTTGTTTTTGTTTTTAATGGATGTACTGGGGATTTAACCTAGGACTTCATGCATGCTAAGCGTGTGCTCTACCACAGAGAATTTTATTTTTATTTTTAAATTTTTTAAAAAGTGTTTTCTTTCTCTACCAACTTTGTGGAAAGGAGTTCTGGGTTGGGAGAAGTTTTTGTTCCTAATTATATTTCCCCAACAAATTCAATTCCAATGAACCCTTCTCCCAGGAATGGAGTCTTTTTAGATAATTTAACAATTTAAATGGTGAAATTCCAAATTTCCCATGTGAAATTTAATAAAGAGATATAGCATTTAACTTTACTATTTCATTTACCTCTAATTACAAACAAGCTTGGTTATATTAATACCAAAATAAAATAAATCCAGATAGCACAAATGTCAGTTGGAACATTTAGTTCCCATGTGTCAAGATATTAGTGTTTATTTTTTTTTCTTTTCACAAAATCTAACTCAAAACATAATTTTGTTAATGGAAGCTCTTGGAACAGACCTCCATGCTAATATTTCTCTATGTAACTATTCATCATATACAAAAAGAGCAGGAAAAAATCTCATGATGGATTGGATTCCTGCTCATAGTTTAAAAAAAAAAAAGATACACATAAAAGTAGGGCAACAAATATTTGTTGAAAGAGAAAAAATGGAAGACTGAGACCGAAGGAGAGATGGAAGAGGTAAAATTCAGGTCCAAAGTAAACTTGCTCTATATCCTCTGTTTCAGGTTTCCCAGTCCTCTGTCCTTTGTCTCTGTTCTATAGAATCCTTTTAAGAAATGCCCTTTTTCTACCTCTCACTTCTCTATTTAAATTCTAGTCACCTTTAAACCCAGCTAAAATTCCTTTTTTGTTCATGAAGTCCTTGTAAATCACAACAAATTATATCTTTTCCGGATCTCTCTAGAAAGTTATGTCTGTACTTAGTATTTGATTATACTGCCATGTATTTGTTGCTATTTATACGCATTCACTTTCCTTTCCCTTAACTTGACTACAAGCTATTGGAGAGCAAAGGAACCATTTTTAATACTTCTAAAGCATCCCCAGACCCTAGCACTCAAATGAACTACAAGTGTATTCTCAACACCTGCTTTAGTAATAACTGCTCTGTTTCATTGGAACTGCACCTTCTCATGTAGGCTTACTTCATATACGCAAAGATTTTAATATGAAGGTACAGGTAGCAACCCATGGTTTAGTAATACTATCATTTATGACTCTCATGAAACTATGAAAATGAGGAAAACAATCTGATTTCCCAAAGTCTAGATCAAGCAAAAGAGGGTTATCACCCGGGCTGTTTTACTTTTTCTTTTTTTCTTTCCTTTCAAAAAATTTCTGTTTGGCTCTCAGGCATTTATCTATGACTAGACTTTTTTCTACATAAACGATTATCTTCCTTGGGCACATTTCTTCCTTCCCCCAACCCTCCTCATCCTCCCGCCCTGTGAAGTTGTGTTCTTTGATGTGGGGTCACCTTAGCTAATGACTTCTACATCCAAGAAGATGGTACATTGTTTGGCTAGCTGGGTGGAACACCATTTACGACAGTGTCAAATGTGAAATAAAGAGGTAAGTATTAAGAACAACATCGATGTGTCTTCATGAGATACATGATGAATTGGTAAAAAAATCTCTGATCAAATCATGGCATTGAAGTAGAGAAGATACTGTGTTTAATCTAAAGAGAAACCATTTACCTTAGAAAATGTTCTGAAAGCAAAACCAAATCAAATCACATTTCAAACACTTTCAAGGTCTCAAACTGGTATTTTGCCATACACTGTGGTGACAAAACACATTACATTTCTGAAGGTTTTCTATGCTGCTTTGTTGAACAATGTAATCGACATCTGCATCTTCTTTTATATTTACATAAAGATCAATAGCTTCTATATTTTCTAAACACAAAGTTAAAAGAAGTTACGCGACTTGGTCTCATTCTTCTTCTGCAACTGAGCACCTTAGTAGTAACCAACAAGAAAGTTTACTAAAACTACCCAGGTAGAGGAAAATTAGAAAACTAACAAATATTTGCTCATCCTTTATATAATATAAAAGAAAAACAGCAATTTCACATAGGGTAGAATGATGTGTGATAGAGGTAAATAAAAACTATTTAGGCAACTCCTGGGAGCAGGGAGGTTATATTTATAGTTGATGCACGATTATTCAAGTACCAAAGTACTTATTTAGTAACATGGACTTTGTATGTTGTGCGATACTTGTATGAAATAGATGAAGAGGTGATTACACGCCACTGAAACATTTATATAATATCCTAGCCTGAATATATAAGTACAATTTCTTTAATTCATTTCACCTCAAACATACTATGAATAGGAAAAGATTTAAATTTTCATTTCCAAATAGTTAAAACAGGTAGAAAACCCCAAAGGGCAATTATTATTATTTGTGATACTAATGCCAAATGGTCTGTTAGATCTCTGAGTCCCTAAGAGAAATGGAAAGTCAAAGTGAAATTTAAGTCTTTGGATCTATAAAGTTGTCTATCAAATTAAACATCCTATTCAATGACTCATTTTTTCCGTATTTCCAAACTTATCTAAAATACTTATACAATGAAAAAAGAAACTTGGAAATAAAAATAAGAATCACAACTAGAGAAGAGAATTCTTGTAATTTTCCTTTCCCTAATGGTTTCAGAAATAAGGCCCTCCGTTCCTCCATGGATACATACATGTTTTCTATCCCTGTTGTTTAATTTAGTCACCTCTAAGGGGCTGATATTCTTTAAGGCTGGCTTAACACCCCTTACAGATGCCAGCATGGGTGTTTTTTTTAAAATGGGCAAACTCATTCTTGTACCTTCACCTCATACTTACAGAGCACTTCTGTCAAGGCCCTAATACATGACAACATATTTACGGACAAGACTGAAAAAGTATTTCCACTCTATAAGTAAAATATCTTCAGGCAAAAGACATCAAGTGCATTCATTTATCATTCTTAAGATTAATATCTTATAAATGAAGCCATCATTGAACGGTGTATATATGCATATTATAAGCAAGTAATTACACTTGGGTACATGTGTATTTTTCTATTTAATATTATCCCAAAAAAGACTTTATATTTTTAAGAACTATTACATTTCACAGAGAAATAGTCTATTATAAGAATTGTGTCCAGTTTAATGACTAAGTTTCTCTATTCATAAAATGAGGATGGTAATACTTAAAGTTCCAGATATCTATTTGCCTTCTAAAAACTAGCTAGTATACTTCTTCTACTTTTAAACTATGAACTTTACTTGACAGACATACAACTTTTACCCTAAGACAGAAAGGAGAGAGAGGGAGAAAAAGAGGGACACATGAGGAGATATATAGACAAGATGTTTGTGTAATGTATTAAGTATCTTTTAAAAATTCAGCTCTTCATTAATGAGATTTAAAATAGTGGAAAGAAAAGTAAACAAAGCAAAGACTGAATCAACAGA
This sequence comes from Camelus bactrianus, assembly GCF_048773025.1. Classification (NCBI taxonomy): domain Eukaryota; kingdom Metazoa; phylum Chordata; class Mammalia; order Artiodactyla; family Camelidae; genus Camelus; species Camelus bactrianus. The sequence goes on from NC_133543.1 coordinate 72,270,084, forward strand.
AGTTGATGGTCATAAGACACTGAATGATATGGAGTGAAACCAAATCCATTTTGGTTTGCATTATATGTAATATTCCTTTTTCTGCTATTCAACTGATGATTTTCTAATATTAGATGAATAACTGATGAAACTTAGTCAGTCTCATATGGATTTATAGAAGCTGAGGAACAAGAAAGCATATCCCTTTTTAATAATATAAAGTTCTTACTTGCAATAAGTAGGCCATAAAAGAAATAAAGACTTTCTATATGAATGGACTCTTTCTTACATAAGAAGAAAATGTACTTCTTCTGTTATTAAATCCTCCAAACTGCCTTACTAAGATACAGGCCCAAATTAAAGTCATGGTATTCTTTAATGATGTAAATGGTCTGCAAAAAGACCAGCTGTGCTATTCTTTGGAATGGCATTCTTTCTTTCAGATGAATTCAGGAAAAGAATAAAAATTAGTTGGTCAGTGCATTAAATCCACAGGATTGATCTCATAAGCATGGGGTTTGTATGAAAACATATCCAAGGGGTTGTCTCTTGTAGCTATTTGATACTGTAAACATTTACTTAAGACAAAAAGAATCAGCTAGAATTTTCTTTTTTCTCATGTGGAAAAAAATGGATCTGTTACTTGCTATTTAAGATATTTCCAGCAGGCTGCGTTTTCCTATTTATCCTCTGTGGCATCAACAAGCCTATTTCCTCAGGATGTTAAGACTTGTCAAAATAAAGGAGCAATTCTGGAAACATAGGTTTCTGAGGCACTTCGTTTAGGTTATATGAAGAGACTGAGGAGTGACAGCAAGTTTGCCTTCACCCCCACTCCAACCTCCTCTCCGCCTCTCCCATTCCAAATCATGTGGCCTATTTCTTGACCGTATATGTTTGTAACGGGAAAGGATTACTGCTTACAAAACGAAGAAAATAAGTATTTATGATGCTTCAGAGTTCAGAAAGCTGCACACAAATTCTCCCAGGACTAACTGGTCTTTCCAGTTTGAAATCTGATTCTAGCAGCTCTATAGCTCGCCTTAAAGTGGTAAACAAATGATCAGGCATTTCACAAACCTTTCCAGAATCTCAAAGTCACTTTATCCCATTTCATTACGATAATTACAATTCTGGATATGTTTTCATCCACGAGTATATTTTTATATTATAGATGTAGGAGTAAAGTAGAATGACAAAACAATCATCCCTCTTATACCTTTACTTTTTTAAATTCCCCAAATTAAACTGAATGATTCTTACTGTTTCAGATGTCTTTTGGGTAATTTTTTGAAAATCCTTGCTGTTTTGCTCAACTTTTTCCATCACCAAGGGAGAGAACACAGTGATTAGTAATTATTACACATATGTATACATATATATTATTTAGCTATATATTTAGTTTACAAATATGTAATAAAATTGTTCATTGTTGCCTCTAATCTTTATAATTCATTCAATAAGCATTTTTGGGGTGACCACTCCTATGAAGTCCTACTTAGGACACAGGCACAGGGTGATGTCCCCAGTTGCTATGAGTTGCTAGGGGAGATAAGGCTAATCTGTAAATAATCATAATAGAAAGAAGCACGAATGAATGCTATGAGAGATGTGTGAAGCAACACGAAGCAAGTTAGGGGGAAATAGAGCTTCTCCTTGAGGTGGTAACTGAAGGTTGACTAGCTGGTCAAAGACTTGTTTGTCTTGACTCTGGAGTTCTCAAACCATTGCAGCTTACTGGTAAGACATAAGAATATCCTTTTCCCACTTCTGATTATATCAGAGTATTAGAGTATTAGCATTTTCTATATTTTTTTAAGTGAAAGTCTGCTTAATTGTGCAATATGTTGCTTAGTTTGTTAACAGTATCTTTAATAAAAGATAATAACAGCACTCAGCAGAGTAGAGAGAAATCACTTTCTGCTCAGTTTAAAGCTACTATATGGGTGTGTGTATAGATAGACAGATAGAAAGATGATTCTGGCTTCTTTCATTTACGTATTTTATGACAATAATTTAAAGATATTCATTAGTTTTATTCCCTGTCTTGGGAGAAACACCACAATGTATTACTTATGTGAAAACTATGGGAAAAAAAAGTCTTTGATAGAGATTTAATAAACGAATTGAAATCCTCCCTAGTTAAGATCTGTAAGTATGTATTATCTCATGTAATCTTTAAATGAAGTATGTTATTTTTGCTCCCATTTTTCAGATAAGATAATAAAATCAGACAACTTGTCTATAAGCAGCTCAGAAGTCAGGAAGCATAGAAGGCATCAGAATTCAAGGCAGAAGGATAGACTAGAATTAGGAGAGAGACCCAAGTCCAGGTAAAAATAATGAGATATTGCAAATAGTCTGAATGTCCAACAATGAGTAAATGGTGAAAAGAATTATGGAATATCTATAGGATAAAATATTACACAGTCATTAAAATCACATTTTCAAGAAATCAGAAGTTGCATGATACAAAGATTAACTTCAATTTTGTGAAAACAAAGCAAGACAAAAGTTGGAGGGAAATATAAAATACTGGTAGCTGTATTAATAATAAAAAAATCAGAAAAATCAATACACATTTTTTTAAAAGGTAAAAAGTGTAGTGTAAGAATCAGTATCAAGCTTGACTTCCTAGTTTCTGGACTTTACTCTGGATCCCTTTTGTAATGACTTTAGGAAATTCAACTTTTTTTCCAATCTACATTCAGTAATATTGGATTTCATAGAATCTAACATACAATCCATTGTAACACACACTTTATTTGCCACCAAGAAAGAAGAAAAAAATTTGCCAATTTAACTATGGCATTTTTTGATTTTATAGAGTTTAATGTGAAAAATGCACATTTTAGAGTAGATGAAATATTGCAAGGATATTTTGAAAAATGTTTATTAAGGTATAGTTGACATATAACATTATATTAATTTCAGGTGTACATGATTTGATGTTTGTATATATTGTGAAATGATGACCACAACAAGCCTAGTTAACATTCATCACCATACATAGTTATAGAATTTTTGTGTGTGTGATGAGAACTTTTAAGATTTAGCCTCTTAGCAACTTTCAAAGGTGCAATACAGTATTATTAACAACAGTATCCATACTGTACATTACATCCCATGACTTACTTATTTTATAACTTGAAGATTATAAATTTTGACTCCCTTCACACATTTCACAAATATATGACATCTTTATCTATTTAGCCATAGACAGACACTTAGGTTTTTCCCATATCTTGGCTATTGTAAATAATGTTGCAATGAACATGGGGGTGCATATATCCTTTCAAATTAGTGTTTTTACTTTCTTCTGATAAATATTCAGAAGTGGAACTGATGGATCATATGGTAGTTCTATTTTTAATTTTTTGAGAAACCTCCATAGTGTTTTCCACAGTGGTTGCACCAATTTATATTCCCACCAACAGTGCACAAGAATTCTCTTTTCTCCGCATCCTCTTCAACACTTGTTTCTTATCTTTTTGATAACAGTCATTTTAACAGGTGTGAGGGGATATTTCATTGTGGTTTTGATTTGCATTTCCCTGAAGATTCGTGATGTTGAGCATCTTTTCATGTACCTGTTGTCCATCTATATGTCTTCTTTGGAAAAAAAATGTCTATCATATCCTCTGTCTATTTTTTAATTGAATTGTTTGGTTTTCACTCTTGAGTTATACGTGTTTTTTTTAAAATATATTTTGGGTATTAGCCCCTTATCAGATATATGATTAGCAATTACTTTCTCCCTTTCAGAAGGCTGCCTTTTCATTCTGTTGGTGGTTTCCTTTGCTGTGCAGAGGTGCAAGCACATTTCTGATACTCTATTTTATATATCCCTATTAACAACTTGCTTTTATCTAGCAACACTAGTTATTTTTTTTCAGCTAATATTATAGAAAAAGAAGCTTTTCTATGAGGGAAATCTCTTTTTTTATTTTCCTGAAGCAAAAGAACTTAGCTCCAGTTAAGAAAAGAATAGTAATTCTCATTATATATCACATTTTGTGTTGAGAATCTGGCTGTTTCTGGTGAATTAATATATTTTTTAAAAGCCTTGTAACATCTAGCTGCTTTTCCAAAATATAATTTAGATAACTGATTACCAAATAAGTATCTTTTCATTCTCAGTTGGAAAGAGAAACAATATGGATTATACTGAACCACACATATCCAAATGGGAAGACCTGGTAATATGAGACACTTAAACATGTTTCCATTTCTATGTATATTTTATATATTTTGATCAATATATTTATTTTGGAATATGTAAGTCATTCTGACTTTTCACAATTAGACCACACTTAAAGTATGCTCACATTCCCACAAAAGAAACTCTTCATATGGAAGATGAGTAGATAACTAGATAGAGAAAAGTTTTTGTCTATTACTTTTAAAGTTTTTTTAATCAAAATCTTTTATTTCCTTTCTTTTTACATGTTTCTTTTTAGTTTTTTTTTCCTTTCTGAAAAGTGGCCAAAATGAGATAAGACTTCAAGTTGTCATGTTGATCATATCAACCACAAAACAAAAATCCAAAATGGAAAAGGACAAATACAATTTACTTTTAATTAAAATTTAAAAGTAACAATACAAAATATTAAAAATATTCCTGATTCAAAGATTTACACTTTGCCAAAAATCTCATTTTCCTTGTAATTTCTAGTTGGCAGATGGGTAGAAGCTGTCAGGGAAAGAAAATTAGCAAAAAGTCCAAAACATCTTACAAGAAATTCCATGTTTAAATGAATGCAAGTTTACATAGAATATACTGAGAAATTAATATAAAAGGAAGCCAATGTTAGTGTCTTCAGTAAATTCAACTCTAAACTATATGAACACATAATGAAACAACGCAGGTTACAAATAGACTTCTATCACTTTTATAGACATGTTGCTTTTTTTCCTTAGTAAGTTGCCAATTATCAGTAGGTATGATTCCAACATATCCTATTTTCTACAATCCCTTCCTATTTCAAGAATAAGAAAGCACAGGTTGTATATGAAAAAGAGAAATAACAGTAGTCTTGGGTACACATGCACATGCAGTGTGTGTGTGTGTGTGTGTGTGTGTGTGAGAGAGAGAGAGAGAGATGAATTAGGGGTGGAGGAGCAAGGTCAGAATTGAGGCCAAAAAAGATATATATTTACCGTGTGCCTGCTAGACACTGCAACCTGAAGGATAAATGTGGGCTTTACAAGGCTCAATTCCTGATTAATGTAAGCATAAAGGGAAAGCCAATGTTTTTCTTTCTGTTAATTATTAATCAAAAGTCTATACAAAAAGTTTAGCAACACCTGGCATTTTGTTCTTACTTGAGCAACAAAAGCCCTTATTTCTTTCAGGGTTTAGTTTTTTATTTTGTTTTAAGTCTGAATACGTGTTCTAGAGAAGAAAATAGGAGGGACAAATGAACTTCTAAGCCTGCTGATGTGAGTGCCCTCTAAGGCTCTGTTACTACTCTGAACTCAGCTAAGCTAGTTTTGAGTCTCCCAGAACCAACTGATGAGAAAACAGAACAAAAGGAATGCATCTTAAAACTCGGCTAATTAGTTGAAATTTGCAATTGATGAGCAATTTTTCAACTCTACCATCCTTATTGAAATGTGGCTACCAAACTGTGGGCTTCAAAATTATTTTGCTGTGAATTCAGAAAGCTGACCATTCTTTAAAATGTTAGCAGGCTCTACAAAGAACTCATTCTTTTGCTGTGTACTTATTAAATTAATGAATTAGAATTGGATCTTTTTATTTCATCAAAATTCAGCAAGTAAGACAGGTAAAAGAAATGAAACTTGATAAACAAAAAAATACTAACTATAAAAACAAACACTGTTCAGGAAAACATGTTTTAAGTGCCCCAAGTCTGTCATATATCCAGTTCTCACCAAGTTTCAGCATTCTAACACAACTTACAAGAGTACTCTGACCCAGTTGTCCAAAGGCCCAAGATGCCTCTATTTTATTTCACAGTTTGTTTATAATCAATATAAACACAACACCAACCTTAATTCCAGCCAGCAGTCACAAGATACTTGGGGTCAGATCAATAAATCTGAAAGACAACCAGAAAAATATCCCATAAGTTAAATTAATGGAATGCTTTAGTGTTATTTTACTAGTGAGGAAGACGAAGTTACTTGCACCCTTGCGCAGAAAATGTACTGCTGACAATACATCCACATCCATTTACAAGCAGCGGTTATATAGTTACAAAACTTTAAATTTCATGTTTTCTAGATTTCATTTAAAAACAATATTAGATGTTCAAATTGGGTCCTATTTTTATTTTTAGCAGTTTCTATTTACTTGAAGTGGAACAATTCTTATGCTCATGTTCTATCACATCAACCAAAATATGTTTTTTAAACAAATTCTGTACTGAAATGTACTACCATTTATCTTGAAAGATGTTTAACTAAAAATAATAAAGCAGATGCATTTGGATCCTTAATCGGATTTAACATCCACAGACAGTCTGCATATTAAAAGTAGCAGGATCAACAATCTGCTTAAAGGTAACAAAAGTCATGTAAGACAATTCCAATGGCAACCTAGCAATCTTTCCATTATTTTCTTACACCTAAGTCTTCCTACTAAATCATGCTGAGAAGGCATTGTCAACTGGAAGTAACCAGAAAGTTTACAAAGGGCAAAAGCAAACCCCAAACTTCTGTGCCGAAAGTCAGCCTGTCTTTTGGACAGTTAGTAAAGAAAATAACTTTAAAATGATAGAGTGGGATTCTTGGCTTGCTGCAGGGTGCATCCACGGCTAAAGCTCCAATGTGAAAAAACCACATTAGGTTTTAGAAGTATGTTTGTGAGTAACTGGTTGGAAGTTAAAAATATGTTCCATACAATATTGTTGTAAGAGGTTCATTATTAGACTCCTAGATTAAGTCCAAAGGCTAATTAACCTAAAATCATAATTACTTAGTGAAACAAATAGCCTAAAATAATATTCACATATTTTGAGATATGTTAATTAGCTTGACTGTAGTAGTCATTTTACTATGCATATGTATATCAAATAATGTTGTACACCTTAAATATACACAATTCTTACTGAAAAATAATATAAAGGGAATACTAGTAAACAAAGAAGTGCGACTGAAAATGAAATTCTTGATTTGTAATCTTAAGGGCAGGTGCTTAAATGCCCTTATCATATAAGAATGAAACTGTATCCATACAATTTAGATAAAAAATAAGGATTTGCAGGCATTTTGAGGGACTGAAGATTAATGGCTTTGATATGGCTACTTCCACTGAAAATATCTGACTTCATTTTACTTTGATACAAATATTCTTTTGCTATAAAGCCAACATTCCCAAATTGTGTGCCATGGCACCCTAGGATGCCACAGTAAATTCAGAGAAGGGTGACATATTTTCAATATTTGAAAAAAAACAGTAATATCCATCAGGGACCACACAAACTACTATCTTAGATGAGTTCAGAGTTTCAATATTGGATGATGCTACATTCCTTTCAATGATGCCATAGCTTTGCAAAGTTGGGGTTTTGATGGCATTTGTGATACAAAAGCAAATACTGCATGAAAAGCAGTGTGGAGTAAGAATGAGGATGACAATATTCAATCTGGCTCTTAGGTTGGAGGGCTGGGCAGTACCCAACAGGCATTCGTATCCCACTAGTAAGTAACTATTTCTAAGTATAAAATAAACAGTTTTTTCCTTTCAATTTATGTGTATTATTTTTTTCAAAAGATGAAGAAGTTAAGACCTAATTACTTACTAAGCTAATTAAATGAAACTGTGAGGTACTTCTTTTAGTCTAGGGGTACCATGAAAAAAATTACTGAGAAACTCAGAATGTCATAAACTGAGAAAGTCTGGGACATTTTCTATTAAGCACGGCTTTTTGTTTTATTTTGCTTATTTATTTATTTTTTTGCTCCACAAATTTAAAGAAAAGAGAGAAAGCAGGAGAGATTATTTAAAAAAAAAAAAAGACTAGTAAAAAGAGATATAAAAGGAGAGGATGAAAAAATTTTCCCTAAAATCAGAGGGAAAATACTAGCAGACTGGGAAGGACAGTGATTCCACACAGTGAGTGACTGAACATGTGACGGTGTGCACGGACACGTAGGTGTGCATGTTCATGTGCGCCATGTGTACCAGAGTATGCATGAACACTGGGGATGAAAGGCAAAGAAGAAGGAATGGGCATACTGTGTATGTGTACATTTTTAATCATGATGATTATCAGTCTTCATTCACTAAGAAAACGTGGTTCCCGAGTTGCCTGGAGTCAAGGAAAGACTCCATAGAACTGCATGTTTGCGTGCAGTTTTAAGTCTTGATTTACTGTTTGATCACAGCCACTTCTTGCCAAGAGCTCTTTGGCATACTAGATCGATACCCTAACATCTTAATATTCTTTTAAATAGATTGGATCTTATCTTTTTTTGCATGCGCTTTCAAATATATACTGTCACAGAAAACGCAAATTGAAACTTGTGGAGACTTTATGATGCTGGAACCTGGCTGTTTGATGTGTTCCATAATGTGATTGGGAGGACATTCCAACCTGCTCCCATCACTGTTTCCCCAACCCAAACCCATCTCCAAGACATTTTCTTCACTTTCTTTTCAATACGGCATGCTTCAGATACAAACTTTGTTTAAGATATTAATGCTATTTTAATTATGTGAACCTAGTATTTGAACCCACAGGCTTAGCAAGGTGTTCAGCACACAGAAGAATAAATATTTGTTGAATGAATGAAAGTGCTTAGTGTTGTACTTTTCTGACGCTATTGTCAAATTTAAAGAAATAGTTGAAAATTCCCTTTGTGGCAGAAATAAGAAAAAAATCCCATCCTTGACCCACTTGATTTGCATTGAAAATACACAATAGAAACAGTTTGAAGGGAGAAGAGGTGTTCATTTTTGACCTGGTGAACTCACACTGTCTAGGGATTTTTGCTTGCTTGTTTGTTTTTCTTATCTTAAGGGGAACACATCCATTTGCAGTGCCTAGAGCAGCTGCTTTGTCAAAAACTCTCTGAACCCTTTTTTTCCCCACCCAACCCAGTTATTGAGCAAATAGGCACAGCATAGTGAAGATTTATGTTGCCCTAAGGCTCAGCCCTCACTGTGAACATCTGCCGTTTCAAACACAGAGGTCAAGACTTTCTGTGTAGTATTTTGCTAAACAATGCCCACAGCATAACTCAAATGAAATTCTTTTCAATAGCATCTGCTTCCAGGCAGCTTAACTTAGCATATTAAAAGCACCGCTTCTTCATCTTCTAAGTCTCCTTCTCCACACCAAAAAGGTAGGGAAAATGTTGGAAAATAATCTTGAGAGTTAATTGCTAAAGCTTTTCCCCCCTCTTTTTCCAATGAAAAATAATCTTATATCTACTACAAATCATTTCGTGATGGTGAGATTGAATTATAAACCCTGTATCAGGCTGAAATATTCCTGTTTACATCTCACACGGAATAAAAATTGAAAATAGCAGACATATTTTTGCTATTAGATTATCAAGCTCAATTGTCAATTGAAAAACCACCTTTCACACTTCCTGTGTTTCTCTCTTCTTAAAGTTGCACAGGAGTCTCAATTTACAGAAACTGTGACTGCCTGAGTAATAGAAAAGTTGTTGCTTGAGTTTCAATTTACAGATACAAATGTAGGGACTACTACAGTTGTAAATTAGAATTACAACTTGATTCTGTTTTTAAAATATATTTAAGTGCTTTTTTGTATGTTAATAAATACAATCCTCATATTGTTAAAATACAGAACATTTTTTAAAAAAATAGTAGTTTAGTATTTCGAGGATCCAGTGTTCTTTACCATCAAAGAGCTTACTTGGAACCTAGTGGGATAGGGGTGGTTATGAAAGGCAAAAGACAAAAGGCCATGATACAAAGCAGAATATGCCACTGTCACAAAGAAATACTGACAAAGAGCTATGGAGATGAGAGATCAAAGAAGAGAGAAAATGAAATCCTGTTATATAGACAAGGATTCACAGAGAAGGTGCATTTGAGGCAGGCCTTGAAGGAGGCAAAGGATTTCAATAGGTGGAGATATAATGGGAGGGAATGAGACCAACTTAAACAATGGACTCAGCAGAAACAAGTAATGAAAGAAGTAAGACCCAAGGGATATTTGGAAAACGCCTGCAGTCCTACCTGGCTGAATTATGATATACTAGAAAAGCAATAACTGAGCCAAAGTTAGGCAGTAATGACCTTAAACGACAATCTGAGGACGATGTAGACTTAAATATTAATTCTGTGTGCAAAAGCGAACTGCTGAAAGTTTTCTATTCAGGAATGACATAATTGGGACATTTACATGGCAACACTGTGCAGACTGAATCAGAGATGAAGAGAGATTAAAGAATAGACCCTTTAGGTGACTCTTTCAGAAGTCCAAGTAATGGGTAATGAAGAGTCAGCTCGGGTAGAGACAGTGCCAACGCAAACAAAGAAGAGTGCCCCAACCACTGCATAGGAGACTGTCTTAATCCGCTCAGGCTACAGAACAAAATACCATAGACTGAGTGATGTAAACAATAGAAATCTATTTCTCACAATCCTGGGGGTTGGAAGTCCGAGATTAGGATGCCAGTTTGATCAGGTTTTGGTAAGAGCCCCCTTGTTGGCTTGGAGATAGCCACCTTCTACATCCTTACTGGGTCACTTCAAATATGGGCTCTGCCTTTGTGACCTTGTTTAACATTAGCATCCTAAAACCTTATCTCTAAATACAGTCACATGATTGGTTCAGGGCTTCAACATATGAATTCTGAGTTGGTGTATAACCTGTGGGACTTAGGGATTGGTTGGATATGACAGGCATGGGACAGGGAAAAGGAACCAAGAGAATTCTAAGAGTTGGGGACAAACAGATTCCCAGAAAGATGGTGTCATTCTTATAAACAGGGAAGGCTAGAGGGAGAACAGGTTGCTGAGAGAAAGTAAGAAGGTGATAGGCTTTTTGAGACCCATTAAGTTTGAATTTCCTGCAGGATAATCAAAGGAAGGTATGCATCAGACAACTAACTTATTCATGGAGGCTATGATTTTATGTGATACGCAGAAGTGTGAAACCTTACTTAACATTAAAACAGAAAGAAATGAACACTGCAGTGATATAATGAGGCTAAAATACATCAATATAGGATCAGAAGTGTATGTGTGTTCCAAATCATAGAATTAGGTTGTCTAGCCAGCCTACCATTATTGTATATTTAATCACACTTGGCCTTGCAGATAGGTATAACAGAGTACTGGCTCTGTGGAAGCCCATACTGTTCGTGATGAACGCCACATTCTGCCTGCCCAGACTGTGGGTGGCTGTGGGTCAGTGACCCAGCAAATTCATGTTTGTATCTCAAGCACTTAGTGTGGTATATGGTAGGTACAAAGTTGGGGATCTATAAATGGGAATGAGTCACTCCCCGGAAAAAGAGGCTGAGTCATGGGCACTCCAACTAATCTCACCTCTAGACTTCGTATTATTCACATAAAACAGCAAACCAGGAAGCGAGGCACTAGGTATGGTGCTTAATGGAATGTTCGGAACACGTACTCTGACAGGTTCGTCGCAGCTGCTGTGACAATGCTTGGAAATAGAGGTGAAGGCTACAGAGGATCAGTTCCATGCTGAGATTTTGTATCTAATTCACCCATCTACTGTCACAAAACAGGAAAAAAACGACCAGGTGATGTAGCAACTAAAAATAATAATAAATATCCATTTAAAATGGAAGAAGTTTTAAATGCCTCAGTCATGGAATTTGCTTTATGAAAACTACAGTACTATCTCTAATACAAAAATAACAATAATAGGAAATAATCTTTGTTTCATATAAACCAGGCATTGTATAAACTATGTCATGAGCATTGTTGATTTAATCGTCACAAGAACAAATAAAGCAAATACCATTATTACTCACAGGAGGAAACTAAGCTTAGAAAGATTAAATATCTGGCACCTATGGATTAAAACTGATAATTAACTGATATTACAGAAATGCCATTTATGAAGGCAAAAAATGACAACTGTACTCCGAGATAAGGTGAAATATATACATATATGTGGTACCTGGCCTGTGTATTTTTATATATTTTTTTCATCTTTTGTTTTGAAGAGAAGGCACTGGTAGTTTTTCCTGTGTGATTCCTTAAGGAATTCTAGCATATTCAAATTCAGGCAGAAACAATAAGGGTAAGCATGCTTTGGAAACACCATAAGAAAACAAATGACAAAATTTTGAAATAGGAAGCACCCAGACTCCTGTAGTTCTTTCTCTAAGTTTTTTCATGGAACAAAAATTTTGGAAGATGGCAGCATTTATTTTTTCAGAAGCTTATGGCAAAAAGGCCTAATATATCCTCATCCCACGTCCTTTTATTGTTCCTTCCGTGTAATTTTTGTGCTATCAATGTTAGGCATATAAATGGTTTAAGAAGTTGATCTGTTCAAGGCTTATGATGAAAAACAGCAGGAAGAAGTATGCTTTATTTGAGGGCTAAAATGGGTCTGAATAAGGCTGTATTTATTTTGATGAGATAGTACAGTTGAGTGAAGATGGAATCTGCAAAAGCCAATGAGCTTATTTTTTTTCTCAGTACAAAAACCTATCTGCTCACTCAGATCGTTAGTCTTCAAAATCCACGGTTATCTTTGAAATAGCTTTATCGTAAAGTGAATGCATTATTAATTAACTGTTCAAAATCTTTAATGGAGCACCTTCTCAGTAATACTTGGATTTACAGCTGAGATCTGAAAAGATGTGGGATATTTGTGAGGCCCTCACTGAGCAGGCAGTATGTACCTTGGGTCTAACATCAGGATGTTTATTTAAGATTAATACTACAACCTAGATTTTTTTTTCCAATTCAAAAAGTACACATTTTTCTAAGATTATCAAAAGGTTATTTTGTCGTCTCAGTAAAGCTTGAATTTCAAAGGAATGTACAGCTATAGGCAATCCTTAAACAATACAGTTAATCTGTTCCTCAAAACTCTAATTTCCTGAAAACTCTAGTAAGGCAACTAAAAAGCCAAACTGGAGCATTCCACACATTTCTGGACCCACTTCTTTAAGTCAGAGGCTTTCTCCAGGGTGAATTCAGGTGTACTGAATTCCTACATATGTTGCTGTTATAAATAATTTCCAGAATAATTGAATTCACTTAATAAAAATTTTCAAATCCCCAAAAGAGGTGTAAAAGGACTGACTTCAGAGTAGTTCTGAAGCGCCAACAACATCCACTTCATAAGACAGATTGAGTTGGGCCAAAGGTGACAGAGGTCCACAGCCTGGACTTCTTCCCCAAAACAGCTACTCTTTTGTGGCTTCATACTGACTGTGTTGTACTTAAAAAAAAAAGTCTTTTTTTTTAACAGGTGCAGAAAACAAACAAATGAAAAAAAGATACTGGTTGCATTGTAATTCATGCAACATCCTTCTTTTCTTTTAAGAAAAGAAAAACACAGATTTGGCCTTCACAATTTTTTTTTTTTTTTTTTTTTTGCAAAGAACAGAAGGGTTTTTTTTTTTCCGTAGTGTGATCACAAAGAAAACTTTATTGTCTTTTGTTCCCTTTTCAAAAAAAAAAAAGTCGTTTATTATAAAGAACACTTTCATCAGTTTTAATATTCCTGTTGCATTACATGTTAGATACAAGGAACCAAAAATGAGGTCAGAATTTATACATTACATTCAAACATCCTATGTCTGGAACAAATACAGCTATAGCAAAAGTTAGGATTTCCTATTAAGTCTAAAAGCATCCATGTAGAAAACATCTGCTGTTACCACACACTAAACATTAAATAGTTTCTCAGACTCTGTCATCCCTCAACTGTACTAATCAAGAGTTAAAGCTTTAAATTTCCCCCAAAGTAACAGTGGATCAAAAATCATTATAGTAGAATAAAAATAGCTTAAATTAACTGTACGTCTTTTCACTATAATTCCCGTATCGGTAGTCCTATACTTATACTTCTGTTAACCAATTATTTAAAACTATGGGAAATATTACAAACAGCAGTTAAATTTCCAATCTGGTCTATTTAATCCTGAGCATAACTGAAGTAGTCCTGCTAAATAGAATGTCTATGCTGCTAAACAGAACTGTGATCCAAGACACAGCTTCACCATTATTTTACTGTAAGAATGTGTTCCCAAACAAATGAACTACACTGGGGCTTATTCACTCTTTTAACTAATGATTTTTGAGTATCTGCTTCATGGTAGGCACTTTTCAAAGGACTGGGCTATAATGGTGGCCAATAAGTTATGAAAAGTTTCCTGTTCTTTGGGAGCTTGATTCCTCTAGTGAACATAAGTACATAGGAGAATGGTCATCTATAGGAGGAAAAGAAAGCAGGGAATGGGGTGAGTGAGTGAATGGTACTTGAGAATCTTCTCCATCCCCAATTTCAGCAGCCAGAAAGAGGCAGAAGCTGAAATAACACTTATCATAGCAAGAAAGCTAGACCTTCACCCTCTGCTTTTTCAGAGGAGAACATTTTAACTGGCAGATACAAGTGTCCTTAAGTTGGAAAGAGTAAATGTAACAAATACATGTGAAGTCTGAAAGTGCACAAAAAAATACTATTTGGGAACTAGTGTGGGTTTTACTAGTAGTGTTGGTGCCAACTCTAAAACTAACATCTTATATATAGGACTTTAAGTGTTGCCACATGTATACTTGTGCTTAATCCTGTAAACAAAGGTATGCCTATTGACCTAAATTTAGTTGGCTCTGACTCATTACCAGGCATGACACCTGCTTCCCAATGAAAAAAAAGGTAATCTCTAGTAATGGGCTATCCTCAATTGTCAGCCTGCCAAAGTGTCAAATGTAATGCAAGAAAAAAAAGATAACTGAGCGACAAAAGAAAACAAATGACCTAATTTTTGATACCTTTATGAAATGAAATGTCTCCAAATAATAACATGTGATTCATTTCCAAATCTTTGACATAATATTTTTTTATAAAAAGAAGTTACAGAAGGTGGGATCCAGATTAACTCTTCTTGTTTGGGCCAGAGACAAAATCATTTACAATACACCACTGATAAAATTCCTTTCGGCACACACATCTTCAGCCAGTTAGCAGAGAGGGAAATGAGCTCTGACAGCCATCAGGCAACACCAAAACATGGTCCCATGTGACTCACATGAAGACAGCGGCACTAGCTTGTACAGCAGGTCACCCTGTCACTTCTCAGAGCCCTCAGTGCTTGATGGACCTAGGGCAACAGCAGAGTAACTATATACACTCTTGAGCACTGGAGAAAGTCAACAGGCCTCTCCCTGTTGGTACTAAGGAACCCAATTACGTGTGTGTCAGGGTTGCAGTCATGCTGCACAAATGCTATTGTGTTTTCATCTGCGAGTTTCAGTGAGCTTCAGAAACAGAGCTAGAAGATTTAAATTCTTTCATACATAAATTTTATTTTTTTAACTATTACTAACAGTGGAAAAGAGATATTTAAATAATTGAAGAGGCAATATTTTCTGGCCAATCCCAAATCAAGAAGGCCAAGTTGCTAACAGAAGAGTGAAAACACAAAATAAGTATGTCCTGACTTGCAGTAATTCATTCCCAAGCAAAGGTATTGAGAAAGATAAGAGTCAGTGTAGTGGTGCATCAAAGAAACCACCTTGACTTCCTGGTACTGAAATGAAAAGTACCAACAACATTTCAGTAAACACTTGTTGCTGTAAGAAGGCAGCCTGGGCTTCCTCCTGCACTCAGGGGATGTCAGTTTACTGTCTTCACAGTCAATACAAATGGCCTCCATAAGAGTTAAAATCATTTTTATTAACAAACACAAATGAATTTTTCTTTATAACATCCTTAGATGGATTAGAGGGTCTAAAGGTCCTTACTTCTATTTTTGGAAAAGAGAACCAAGCTTAGGAAGATTAAAGGAATGTCCTAAGGTCATCTAAATTGTCAGAAATACGATGAGGTCCAGCACCAAGTTTTCTGATGGGATGATAACCTGGGTAAAGCTAAGGGGACTGGCAGAAAATGCTGCATAATCAATCTTCTGGAAGGGCTCTGAGGCTTCTACCCACCTTCCAGGCTCCATGCCTTCTATTTAATCTTCCCACGATGAAAGGATGGTTAAAAGTAAATGGTGTGTGCTCTTAAGGCAAAGCACACTGATGTGACTTGGAAATTTTTCAAAAGATTACTACAAACTCTGGCATTGCCATAAGGGAAACTGAGCAGTGGCTGATGACATTTTGGCTTCAACTTTCAAAATGCATCTTTTTCCTATAAACAGGAACTATAATAGGCAGAATATACCAACAAAATATATAGTAATTTCAAGAACAACTTTTTTTCAACAAAGGGTAAATGTGCTATTGAATTATGGTACCAGTACCAGCTTAAAAATCAACATTAAAACAAGGTACACTTTTCAATGCTGGGATTTTTTTCCTTCTTTTAGATTTAGCTCACTTTTCCGTATTTTTAGGTTTTTTTTTTTAATGAACACACATTATTCTAGTAATAAAAATATAAACAAAAATAATTTTTATAAAATATTTTTCCTGTTGTTACAATACAAAAGTCCTGCATTAAGAAATATATTCTAAAAACAGAATTTCAGATCACGTTTATAGTCATTAGTGTGATATCAATAATTTAGATTTAACAAAGTTTTAAAGACACCTTCATGACTTTATTTCTAAATGCACTGCTTTGTTAATGTGCAACTTTGCGCTTCTAAGTTCTAAAATAAGGATATTAAAAATCCACTCCTATTTAATTGATAGGGCAATTGTAGCAATAGCAAGATAAAAATTATAGGAAAACAAGATAATTACAACCTGTTTCAGATGGTACTATTTCCTTAAAAATAGGCTATGATTCTGAATAGGTAGATAGCTCATTTTAATCAGACTATTATCTTGTGGTAATTAGTATTCAAATTTTATTACTACAAATATTTTTGAACCTTCTAGAAAGAAACAAAAATTCAAGGCAGCTGCTGGTATGCTGAGAGCCTAGGCTCTATGTGTTTGAATCCTACAATTATCTTAGAAGCTAATATGTCTGAGCCTCAGTTTCCTCATTTTCAGAATGGGGATAACAATACCTATTTCCCAGAGTTCTTTGAAGATTAAATGAGATAATGTATGTTCAGGGCAAATCAGAAGGTTTGGCATAAAATAGGGGCTCCATAAATAAATTTTCTTCATTCTATAACATGCCTGTGCAAATCTGCTTACATCTTGTGACTGATACTTATCCTCACTAATAATATATTAACCTGAACACATATTGCCACGTATGTCAGATGACATAGGGTTGACCTGGTTTTTCATAAGCCAGACTCTTACAGGCTAAATGTACTAACACAGAAGTCAATGAATCTGATGTTGGATTTCTGATGGTGACATTAATGATTTTACTTAATATAGGGCTTAATCACCCATGATTATCATCTTTTTTATCAGCATAAACTTGTACATTCACTTATGCAAATATTCTGTGTCTACAACACGCAGGGTTGGACGCTATGTGATCTAAGAGACACAGGTATGCATAACACTCCACCTTCGGGGGTTACAATTTAGTAAGATCTAAGACATATGGTCAGTCTTTACCATGGTACTACAAATATTAGTATGAATAGACGGGGTGTCAACACTGATTCCACTACTGTTTTTGAGATTTTGGTCAAATAACTTAGCCTCAGCCTTTCCTACGTGTGTTCCCTTATAAGATTTATTCACATACATACAAATGCATTATTTTGAAAAAATAAATGAATAGGATTCTTACATACCTTAACTCAAAAAAAACTATAATATCATAAACTTTATATGAATAAGAAGTTCATGCAAGCCAGCTGTGCTTTTATTTATATTATATTGTGAGCTAACAAACGCTTTATAACAAAGGAGAGGATAGATTTAGAACTAAAACATATCCAAATTCTATGTTCTGAATAAAAATCTATCATTACATTTTCCTTTATTTTAGAAACCTAAAGACAACTTGGCTTCATCATTAAGACGCCTAAGTTAGGGATTTTCATGCATATAATGGTATACATGGAGTTGAATTCACCTTTTTTGAGGGGAACCAATTTTATATGCTTTAGATAGGGTTGACAACACAAAATCCAATCCCATCCCATCCCAGTCTCAGCCCTAGGAAACTACAGATCGATTCACGGATGTCATTCTCTGGGCAAACTGATTGGTTGAGAGCTGGGAATTCAGGACAAACCAAGCTTGGGTGGACACTGTGAGGCACTGCCAAAAGCCTTAATGCAATGTCCCAGCTGCGGGAAGTGCTGTTGGTAGAGGATACTCAGTACTGAGCCCCTTCAGAGACTGCCCTCTTTCCCCGGGCCACCCACACCCAATGATGGATCCACACAGGGATATAAAGACCCAGCCATCTTCACCAATGAGAGGCAACTCTGAAAAACATTCTCTCATTTGGGAAGGCTGCAACTGGGCCGGCATAGCAGCTCAACTTCTCCCTCTCTCCACTCCAGTTCCCGTCTCTCTTTCACGGGCACTGACACCAACAAATATTGTGTACGCCAAACTCTGTCTCAGAGTCGGCCTCACAGAAACCCAGTTTGTGACACAAGCCAAAGGGAGTCTTCCCCATCAGAGAATGAACACTGCATGGGAGACAGTTTCTTTTCCACTGGGTTAACTATGTTACAATCATATCAGCCTGAGGCTACTGTTCTCTATCTTTTCACTATGGAGAGAAAGCCTCGGAAGGAGCTCAGTACTTTAAGAGGAAGCAGAGCAGAGGGGAATGGAGAGAGAATAAGATGGGAAGGCAGAGAGGCAGGAAAGGTGAGAGAAAGAGGAAGGGGGAAATAGACAGGTTCAGGGAGAGGGAGAGAGAATACAAGTAAGTGAGAACAAGAGTAAGAACGAGACTGATGTAATGATTTCATTGGAGAACCTGGATCCTGCCATCCCTGTACCAGTAGAACTTCTGGTTATTTTTAGTTTAGTTTAAACTCATTTAAGATTTTTTGCTATTTATACATGAAAGATAATGATTATTATGGGTAAACACTGATAGCAAATCTTATAATTAACTTCAAGTAATATGTTTGCCTGATACAAGAAGGAGGGTCATGTTTGGCCAATGCCTACCAATGGACTATAACATAGAGTACATTAAAAAAAAAAAAAGCTTTAGGTCATCTCAATGCAAGTTACTTTTAAAGTAAAAAACATGTGATTCCAGCAACAAAGCAACACTAGCCTGTAATCACATCTGAATATTTTGCCAGGTATCCATAGACTTAGCCAACAATTCCACACTATTCCAAAGTAATGTACAAAAAGCATACAGTAGTCCTATTGTTCCCTGTGTAAACTAGAATTTAGTCATTTACCCCCAAATGGAATAAAAGATTCTAGTTAATAAAACCAATTATTTTTAGTACTAAGTGGAGTCGACTAATCTAGATTACATTATTACATTCTAAAGTTCCTTCTCCTAAGGAAGTCTCTCATCTTTGGCCAAATATTATCATGCTTTCCCTTTGATATATGTGACTGCCTACTGATTTTGTTTTAATTAACTACTCTTAGTCAATGTGCATACTTCATTAAAAGCCTAGCAGCTATTTCAGTATGTATATTACTAAGTAAGGAATGGTGAGAAAAATTGTGAAAATGTCAAAGGCAGCTTCAACTGTCACACCTTAATTAAATTGGTATGACTTATTCAAGTTAAACAGAGGAAACAGCAACATTAATTTTAAAAAGTTCATGAGTTCAATCATATAAAAATCATTTGGGCTTTCTACTAGTAACTCAATTTTATTTCGATGTAGAATTTGAAAAAGGTTGTAATGTTCAGTGATTACACCTGCTGATGATTACATCTACTGAGGCTGAGAGAAGTTGTAACTGACAGTCTTCCTTAAAGATTTAATTAACAAACTTTAAAAATTTATTTGGCTGCATTTTTCTTTCTTTTTTTTGGTTATAGAACTTTGAGAACTAACATATTTATTGGTTTATATAGTGCAAAGTTATGCTATTTTTCCATCTCAAGCTAGAAATCAGATATATTCCATTTAATTACCAGAATCTCTGAATTTTTCTATAATTTGTTGCCTCCAAACTCTTATTACTCATTGATGTATCATGCCTTTGGCTTGGAGAACTCTCTGAAATCAGCATTGTGACCTTAAAAGATAGGGACAATAACAAAACAAATCTAACTACCATATCATTTGAGCATCAAATTTTAAGCTCTTTCTTTATTGAGTGTCTAGTCTTAGACAATTGATCAAATATCTTTACTGACATAGTTCCTACACATTTAGCAAATAGCAACATGACTCAAGATATAATTATATCGACCACTGTCAGAGTAGTGTAAATGTCAATGTAGTTGCTGTAATGAAGTATTATATAAATTATCTATAGAGTTAGTAACATTATTTCAGCAGATTCTGATGACAATTTCAGTGAAAGCCCACAGAATTCTTTCTTTTGTTAATTCTAACTAAATATAGAGCCTTACATAAATGAGAGATATGTGTCCTTTGAAAAAACTACTTTAAGGAAAATAACCACTCGCTTTTGTAACCTGAAAATAAATCAGCATATGCTAGGACATCAGAGATTAATATTCATTTTATTCATGCTCCAGAACATTTTGCTAATTACTTCTCAATAAATAAAACTGCTTAAGTGAAGGCAAGCCACTAAAACCGTGTGACTGGGTAAATGCTAGATACTTGTTTACAAAGTTGTCTTAAACCCTGGAAGAGTCTATTCAGCCTATTGACTTTCAGCTGGTCCAGTTACAGTGAGGATGTCCAGTGGGCATCCTCCCTCAAATTTAAGACAAATATCTCAGGACATCAATTTTTAAAATGCGTATTTGTATAACTAAATCTGTAGAAGTGGGAAACCTACCAGCAAAGTAAAAATGCAGAACCTTAGAGTGACTTGAAGATAGCAGTCACTGCAAGTTGGTATTTTAATAATGTATGATAAACACCAGCAGAAACTAAATTATTTACATGTGCTGGCCTGACATACATTTGGAAAGTGGACCGTGCAACCAGAGAGTCACAAGCTGTGATGTGCTCGGTGTCCACAACACAAGTCTCCTACTGTTCATATGGCAGGATCTTCTCAAGTGAGGTTTTGTAAGCTGTATTTCAAATATCCAGAAACATTCTGAGGATTTGGCAGTACTGAATATTTGCCTTTATTCGCTAAGTATGTTAATACTCACTGAGTATTCATTGCTGGGTACTCTTCTATGTACTTTGAATATATTAATTCATATATTCCTTTCAATAAACTTACACTGTAGATAATATTATGATCACCTCTGTTTTAAAAATAAAGATATTAGGCCCTAAAGGTAAGAGGCATGATTAGAATTTGAATCTGAGTTGTTTGATTTCAGAAGCCGGGCTCTTAACCATGATAACTGACATCCTTCCCTTACAAGTAACTAAAGCAATAATAGCATGTTTTTTATGATTTCTTTGTTTTTCCTTTTTCTTCTCCCCACACCTAACTGATCTGAACCAGGTTCTAGAAAACTTGGCCTGAGTGGTACTTTCCTAATGCAACAGAATCAGAGTGATTTAGCAGTATTTTTAATGTCAGAACTGTCCCGGTGGAGGGAGAGAAGGAGAAAAGAGAGGTGGGGGAAGAGACGGAGGCATAGATAGAGACAGAGACAGACAAATATCCATTTACAATCCTCTTTGCTTTGGTTAAAAATAATGCTCTTTTTACCCCACTAAGTGTAATTATAAAGGATTTAAGGCATAGAGCAAGCCTCGCGTGTATGTAGCTAAAGCAGAAGAAAGAAAAAATACTTGTGTTTTATTTTTATTCTGTCCCTAATTTTTAATTGATTTTTTTAATATAAAGCCATGCTTTTGCATTATAATTTGGTTTCTTCATTTTTACTTGTTCTAGTTATCCTATTTTTTTTCCCCACACTACTATTTTGAAATCATTTAAGCATCATAAGAGGTTGCAAAATTGGCCTGGGTTATTGTGTGCCTTTCACCCGGCTTCCCCAATTCCATCATTCTTTTTTTTTTTTTTTTTTTTTGTATACGAGACAGTGAATGGATCTCTTTCTTTGTTTCCATATCTAGCATCTGAAAAGCAGAGGCAGTAATACCCATGCAGGAGGTGCGCCCCTGGCCTGCCAGGTGGCTTCACTGCTGACCGTAGAAGCAGCTGAGCAGACATCGTTAGCCCTGGCCGTGAATGTTAAACCTGCTGGCAACCTGCCCTCCCACAGGATGGTCTTCGTCATGGGTGCCAACAAGACTTGGCCTCATTTAAAAAGAAAAATAGCTCAGCCAATCTTCGTGGTGAAGTCTGTGGACACTTAACTGAATTCAATTTAGACGGGAATAAAGGATTTGCCTTAATACATGCAGAATAAAAAAAAATCTTTGTTTTTATTTTTTCTTCCAAGAGCTCACTTTTCTCTAAGGAGACAAGATGTTTCGATTGGTTTATAAGAGAGATGAATTGTAAAAAAGAAAACTTAAAAGGATTTGTATCAAGACAGATTACATTCAAGATCAATATTTAGGCGATGGGTTAAGAGAACAGCTGGCACGATTAAGGCCTGGATGTGCAGCCTGTGGTTGAAAAGAAACTGAAGAGCATTTAATCATATGGACGTTGTGTATTTTTTCACGAAATAAAACCTCCAGTGTTGCTTTTCCCAGACGAAGGTTAGTGGAAAAGCTCTGAGACTGTTTTTATTACCTTGGGCTCTCTGCCCAGTTTTAATCACCATCAGGGAAGTGGGGCTTTGACCAGAATAGTATGTTTCACTTTCAAGATAGCCAGTGGTGAGCAGTGATATATTTCCTAAATTACGGCCTGAATTTTAAGTATAGCAGAATGAGGAAAAAAAAATTGTGGGGAGGACTGGTGTAGGCTCGGCTATTTTACCTTCTTCTGTAGATGAACCTCTTCCTTCAGCATCTGTTTACTGAAATGCTTCATTCCAAAGTATGGGAGACCATCTCACGTCAGAAGTCAATGACTCAGATTTCTGACTGTTACCTCTTTTAGATGGACGGAACTCTTATTTCCAAAATTAGGATCCACAATCATGTCCCTGGAGAGGGCCTCAGCTTAAAATTCATAACAGTTTTTACAGGACTTTTTTTAAATGTTTGTTTCTTCTAGAGGCTCTTTCCTCTGTCTTGGAAGATAAAGGACTTGTTTCTCGAGACAAGAAGTTCTCACTATAGTAAAATACATTCTGTCTAAAAGGATAAAATTATTTCACTGTTGAATGTTTCTTCCACTCTGTAGGAGAGAAACACAAAGCTTTGTTTGATAAAAACCCAGCATGTCCTAACTGACTTCACATTAGTTCTCTCCTACAGTGTTCCTAGACACTCTTCATAAGAAGGCTCTGGAATATGACAGCGACCTACCTCCATTCATGTCCCTTTTACTTAGGAGATATAAATATATCCTATTATATGTAACAGAAGCTGAGATAATTGCGTAGGGTTAAAGTATAAAATGTGTTAAAAACAGAAAAATGCATGGACACAAAGATTGACACTTATTTAAAATTGATACATACATAGAAGCAAAAAACTGTAGTTCATAAAAGTTTTTCTTTTTAATGGATAGGCGTGAAACCAGAAAAGTGGTTGCTCCCATTTAAACAGAGCAATAATTAATTTGACCTCTAAATTGCACTTCACTATTTGACATAATTTCTGGTTATAAGTTTTGTAAGGCCCTTCCTATCATATATATTCTTATTTAAAATAAGAATATATCAATTAAACATTTCTTACTAAATAAAAAAAATTGCTTTGCCTTAATATAAAAGATTGTGCTTTCGAGACAACTGCATTGGAGTAGAAGTGAAAAGGAAGGACTTGGCTTTTTCAGTTGAGTTAAATACAGTGGTTTAAATAAAAAGGGTAAGAAGAAAATTCCATCCATAACCTATATTTTTTGCAATAAATAAACAAAAGACAAAATCTTATAAATATGTATCTTTAAGAACTGATTAGCCCTGATGCAGTCACCGAGACCACCCTCCCATTTCCCATGGACGCTGGGGTGGGGTTCTGGCGGGGGGTCTGGCTGGGGTCCCCCTCCCACTCCTTAGGGTCTGGGGTCCAGCCCAGCTGCCAAGTGACCTTGTCCCAGCCCAGCTGCCAAGCGACATTGTCCCAGCTCCCTCTCCCCAGGTTGGTGTGAGTGTGTGAATGTTTGTGCCGAGCTTCTGTTTCATATTGCAAATATAAACAAATAAAGGAAGACAGTTTAAGACGACAAAAACCCAAAGAACTGATTAGAAGGTGGTTTTATAATCACTGACGTGATTTGTCTATGACATGTATGTGTATAAATACATAGTAGTATGTTACTTCCTTTACAAACACTTCATGACATAAGCAAATTACTTCACTACAATAGATTGTGTTTAAGAATACATAACTACAAGTCAGTTTTTCAGCCTGCTGAACCAAGATAAGGAATACTGCTAAAAACTCACTCCTCTCCACACTCACAGAAAATTATTAGGTAGATAAAATATGCTTTCAACTCAAGGAAGGATAACATAGTGAAACGCTATCACTTACAAAAGTCTCTCTTACATCACAGTTGAAATTATCCTGGTTAGAAGGGAAAGGATAAATCATGGCTAAGTTGTATTCAGAAATGCTACTGCCTGATTTGAGAAAATGATTGATGCTTTCTTTGTACCTATTTATAGGTTTAAAGTGTATTATGTATGTATGTAAGCTTGAAGTAACAATTTCTGTGCATTTTACTCACTATGTAATAAAATACTAATCTTATTTATCTGAAAGTCAGCTATTTCAAAGTTTAAGCAGCACCCCTTTGTCCTATTATTTTGTGATTCAGTGAAGTTTCTACTTGTTACTTATATGCACATTTAATTTTTGTAATAACATATTTGTAATATATATGTAACATTAAAATTTTGTAATATTTTTATAAAAACATATATAAAATATACAGCTTCCCCCTCTCTCTTTCTCATAACAATACTGATCTCTAAATTGGGGAATTCTGAATGTAATGGGGAACCATTTGTCAGAAACCAATATTGAGAATCCTTTTCCTATAGGTTATGCGTTGTTCCTGAGCTAATGAATAATCAATTATTAATTATTTTAAAGCTATATGACTACCTTTCTACCATCATGTAAGTTATATAAAGGAGTCATAATTTTCTTTTTGGCTAAGAAAAAATATCCAGCTGATAAAACATATGCATTGAAGTCACTGTCTTTAGGCACTTACCACATTTGGCTTCACTGAACTGCGATGACTTCCTAAAACTGAGATCAAAGTTAGGTATATCTGCAAAGATCAAACCACAGATCAGCTGTAACCAAAATTGCTCTGGTTCACCTCCTGGTGGAATGCCCGTATCTCAAGCTCCCCTTGGGTTAACCACCATAGGGTGCATTTAAGATAATGAGTACTGATTTCTAAATCTGACACTGGATTGGTTCAGTGTCAGAAAACACCATGAATCAGGTTTGTGAAATGTGAGCAAAGCACCGGGAGGAAGACCCTCAAGGGGTGAAACCAAAGAGAAACAGTAGAGCAAGGATTGCATACAGTAAATAAACACAGAAGCCGGAAATATTAATAATTTCCCCTAGTGAAATCCTAAGAGGAAACATGCAATACTGAAACTGCTTTTAAAAAATATATGCTATTAACAAGGTATAAATGTGTTGTCATTATTTGACAAGATGCTTTTAAGAGAATATTTTATAATTTTAGTTTTATTTTCCAATATGTTCTATGGTTCTTCTGCCTCCTAGGACATGCTATAGTCTCTTCACCCTCAAGTTCCCGACTCTGTAAGAAATGGATTTTCATCAACTAATTATTCTACATAAAAATATTCAGAAAAATATAGGAAAAAACCATTTCTATTTGTAAATAAATCTTCTAAACATCACTGAGTAGAAAGCTATAAATCAGTTTTTGGTCATTTATTTTCAGTTTTTGGTCATTTATTTTCTCAGCATAGAGTAATTAGTAAGACCACAGCTTGCCAATTACTGTGTAAAATATGTGGGATTTACAGAGGATAAAACCAGCTCCACTGATGATATTAGGTGGTGGAGACAGACCAGACCAAACTAGGTGGAAAGTCCAAGAATTGCTGAGGTGGGGACAATGTTCTGTGACACCTTGAGAAGGGTCTGGCCTGAGATAGGCCAGGGTGCAGTAGCTTGGTTCTGGAACTCAGACTGCACTCCTAGACCTCAAAAGTCTTAGTCTGAAGTTGGGAGAATCAGAAGAATATAAAAACAATAAATACGTATATAAACATCACCTGGAACCCCTTCATATTGCTTGACAATTGCCAATCCGCTAATTTTCTTTTCCATAAAACAAGTCTAGACTAGACCTCTAAACACCCTTCTAACTCAATGCTAGGATTCTATTCAATGGTCTATCTTATACAACTTTACAGTTATCTGTTCTTAGATGCAAAACAATGACAAAGCAATTTCAGCAGTGGCAATAACTTTCTTTTGAGTCGTCCTAACTATTCATTCCCGTGTTACACAATCCTCTACTTTTTCCCCACCTCCCTCAAACCCATTTTAGGAGGCAAATACTCATTAGTAATTGGTGTTTAACTTCTCTTTCAAAGAGGCATTTTAATGCTGATTCCTCTGTCAGTAATTTGATGGAGTTTGCTTTCAATCTTTTAGAAACGAAAAGATTGTGGACTGAAAGCTTTCCCTTTTCCTGAGAGTCACCTAGCCCTCAGCCTGAGGAGGGTCACTTTACAAGGCCCACAAAACTCAGGGCTGGCTCTGCCCCTCAGAACTATGGACAAAAGGAAGCAGAAAGCCTGACTGTACTTTTTAGCTTGGTGCTGTATACTTGCAGTGATCCTAAGGGACCCATTTTCTCCTTAATAAACCTCGTTGCCGACTTAAATCCCTGGCTAAAGGCCCAGACGCACATTTGCTCTGAGCTCATCAGCAATAATATCCCAGAGGGGCTCCAAATGAAAATTAAAAATCAATAGCTACATAATATGTATTTGCCCTCTTTTTCATAACATATCTAGTATATTAACCCCAATGGAAAAATCTTTACAATAAAGTGGGGGGGGGTAAACAGTGACACAGATGACTTTGAAACCCCTTTTATCCATAAAATTTGACTTATTCCTCTTTATCATAGCAGCAAAATAAAAATACCTCATTTACATGACCTTCTGTTAGGACTTTTTAAAGCCAGAAAATGCTAGAGATCAGGCTTATGTACTTCTAAGTTTATCATTAAAATGTTTCCTTATTTGGTATTTTTAAAAGTAACAACCCCTTATTCTCAAAGGATGGAAAACCTTTTTGAGATAATAATATATATCCCATGAAGAAAGTGAGCTTCCTTGTAGAATATCCTTCTTTCCCCTCTTTATTCTATTATTAAATGGGTGGGGGGCAGGGGTGTGACACCAATTACGTAAGTATTTGGATACAATGCTCCCACTAATCTTAAAAACTTTTAGTAAATAATTTTAAACTACTAATATTCTCTACTGAATTAACCTACAATTTTAGAACAATTAGTGGTCAATTACTAAAGACCTTTATTCAAGGACACGGAAACTGGTAGATTTGTGTTTTTACAAGATTAGTCTACGCCAATATGGAGGACGAGTAGACCTGTCCTCCTTTTTGTTGTTGTTGTTGCTGAACACATGGGTACAAACACTCTTTTCTTTATAAATACAAAACAAAATACACAGAGAAATTATAATCATAACACAACCATCTATATATCTACATTCTCTACTAGCTGGTGAACCTGTTTTTAAAATTTCCAAGAAACGGAAATAATAAGTTTTTTCTCTTTTAATCTGCAAGTAATATTCAGTAACAGATAAATAGAGCATTTGTTGCATATTAATGAATGTGTAGCTTCCTGCGCTTTCCATCTGAATTAGGGGTTAACACCCCCAATTATTTTGTTTTCTTTCTTTTTAAAAAATTTTCATTTATTTATTTATTTATTTTTTGTTTAGGGCGAGATAATTAATTAATTTATTTGTTTATTTTTAATGGAAGTACTGGGGATTGAACCCAGAACTTCGTGTATGCTAAGCATGCACTCTACCACTGAGCTATATCACCCCCCTATTTTATTTTCAATGATATATCATTGTAAAGTAACATTAAACATCTACACAAAATTAATCCTTTCTTCTACCCAATTCTATATGAAAGTACTAACAAACAGTGAAGATTCACAATATTGTATGGAAATGGTGACTCATAACAACGTAGACTCAGCTACAGATTTTAATTCACAAATATATATATATGTATATATATATGCCTTGTGTATGACAATTGTCTCAAAAATAAAGACAATACTTGAGACAAGAAGCAACCCATTTCCCCTAATCTTGCATCCTATTACAGGGAAAATAAGTCTCTGATGCTGAGTGGATGTAGTGAAGTCAGTTAGTAAAAGATTATTAAAGCAAGCCTTTGTGTTCATTAGATAAAATAAATGGAGAAAGATCTTAAACAGTTGGCCCTCAGGAAGGTGTTCCCTTTCAGTATTTACTTTTGGAATCCTGGTGTCTTAGCCTGGGGAGAATAGAGTCAGTGTGGCCACATTCGGTCCCCCTAGCTAACCCTGGAGTTGAAAGCATATTGTGAATGGGAGCCAAGATGGAGACAGAACAGTCAGGGTGTCAATGGGGGTCAGGCTGAGAAACTGTTGGTGAGAAAGACAGGGCTTCCCCCTAATTAGGTTTTGTTATTGCCCACTATGGTTCAGTGACTTCCTGTGTTCAGAAACACAGGAAGGGGAAAGGGAATTATTAAAGAAAAAAAGGGTTAATGATTTTTTTTCCCCTAAATAGGGCAGAAGTCTGCAAGGGGGAAGAAAAAAAAATGTATGTGTAATTATAGAATAGCACAAGCTCATAACTGCTAAAGAAGACACATTGATAATATGCCGGGCTGGATAAATATACACAAGCACTTTGCCATATGTAAAATCTTTTTTTTTTTTTTTTTTTTTTTTGCTTTTAAAACAGCTCCAAGGGGCACTGTTCATCTACATTACAAGCTGCTTCCAGTGATCATCTCCTGCACAGCATTTGCCTCACCCAAAGCATTGTTTGGATTTTCACTTCTTTCAATTACAAGTGTTTAAATTCAAACATGCTATACTAATTTTGAATACTGAAGATTTGTAATATTAAAAAAATATGGGATGACTAAATTCTGAAAGAAAACATATGTGTTTGATGCAGCAAACCATAATAAAACTGGTAGGTGGGCTCTTGCGAATGTAGACCCACAGTAGAACGGAAACTCATAGTTTATGAGCTTTTATTATGAACAGGCACTCTCCCATTTACTACTTCATTTAATTGTCACGTCATTACTTGCCAATGTGAAAAGAATTTAATTTTCCATTTTGCAGGTGAAGAAACAGAAGTGCACTGAGTTAGCTAGTAAGAGGCAATGCTGGAATTCAAATCTTCCTGTGTGCAGCTGAAAGCCAAATTATTTTTATAATACTAGTCTGCAAGCATGAGCTACACTTGCCTAGGCAATTCCTAGTCTGAGTAGGAAGCAAGGCATGGAAGTTTGTGTGTGTGTGTGTGTGTGTGTGTGTGTATAAAAGAGAGGAAGATAGAAAGATGGAAACAGAAAAAGATAAAAGGAGAGATTGGTTGGGTGTGAAGGGAGGAAGTAGCCTATCACTGCTTTTTCTCTTCCTAAAAAGTATACTGTACATACATTTACTTGAGACTTGAGTATGGTCAGAAAAGGAGGTTTGAAAAAATGAAATATAAAAATTTGTGTCACATTAGAAACATCTGAGAGAACTAAGGATATTGAGCTGAGAGAAGGGGCATGGTATCTGTCTTCTCGTCCTGGAACAACCATTGATGGAAGACTATGAGACATACAGACATACATGGGTAGCTTAAGGGAAGAATTTGCATAAATGAATGAAAACTACAAGAACACAAGCGATGGTTTGGCCTAAGACGCTCCTTCTAGCAATGAGGAAAATGTGGTAAGCTAGCTTAAGAGATAACCAGTTCCCTATAACACTGGAGGAATTCAAATAAGGGCTGAGTGAACTCAGGTCATAAATTTGTTTAAAGGGGATTCATGCATAAGTAACTGAACAAGATGATATCCAAGATCTCTTCTAACGATCTGATTCTTATTAATCAAATTCCATGATCTGGTTCAGTCTGGGGCTCACAGTGTGGTCCTGATAGTATCATCTTGGATGTTATGCTAGAACATTCAGAAGCAACATATCCTGGAAGTTCAAAGCAACAGAGAAATGCTCCCACATGTTGGCAGCCCCAGGCACTGGAGTTGTCAGAATGGCTCTAAATCCCATACACATTGCTTGGCTCCCTGTGCCTCTGCTTCCTGTTTCCACACCTACTAAGTAAGGGTGATATGTACTCAGATCAAAGACATCTACATGGGATAATTGGATACAATCCATAAAACCCTCTGGCAAGGATACCATATCATTATATCTGTTGGTATAGTTTGCGAAAACACAAGAGCCATAAAACTTGTGAGGCTGAGAGTTGAAAAGATGAACTCCCAATCAATTGAATCTAAGGCTTCGTGTGCTTAAAAACACTGAACAGGAAAAAAAAATCCTCCATGGAATTTTTGAGTTTTCTTAAAAACTCAACTACTTTGCTCTGAGAGATATGACACCATTAATAACCAGGTAAGGCTAGCCCAAGTTTAGACCAGTTCTATTGAGAATGGACTATTCAACTACCAAGAAAGAAGTTCACTCTTTCAAGGCCCAAGTACTGAACCCCATTATGTGCAAATACAAACATGACAAGTCACAGAGATAGGACTAGGGGGAGGAGACGAGTTCTGATTGGGACATATTGAGTTTGAAGTACCAGTGGAACATTCAGGGGAAAATGTGAACTGGAGGCTGGAAATGTTAGTAAGGAATCCAGGAGAGAAAGAGAGAGAGAGGGACAGAGATAGAGATAGAGAGACAGAGACAGAGATAAAAATAAAGATAGAAAAAGAATGAGAGAAAGCTAATACTAGAGACTCCATTTCATTGGGTGGCAAAGGCAGGCATGAATAGCTAATAAAATCTAATTTTATTCTCAAATTTTACTCTACCGACACGGAGACAAAATCTGTAATAGTATTTTTTGCACTAAAAACTATTTCTTCATAAGTGTTAAGGGACTTTTATAGGAACCAGCCTGTTTAAAGTTTGATGATATTTGAATCTATACATTAAATGATAGCTTTAGGTAATCTGGCAAGGAAATGTTCCCCATAGCCTAGAGTAAGTGCCAGCATTTCTGATACTTTTGACTCCTTATCAAGTAGTCTTAACTGAGTCTAGACATCAGCAGACTTAGGCCTTTATCATTGAAGAGGCTTGGTTCCACCATCACACTGCTCTTGGAGAATGAAGTATAGCCCATTGCCATACTTCCATTTAAAAAATCACACCCCTGGACACTATTGGGCATTGGTTAGAACAGAAAAGGCAAAACTCTCAAGAACTGCATGTGTCTTAAACCTAAGGGCATTTACCGTCTAAACTATCATATAGACTGATGTAGAAGCCATAAATTATAGTGTTCACAACACTATATAAGGAAATGAAGCATAATACTTTTTCCACATCCTAGAGTGGAAAAAGTATTATTGTTCATTGCAATAACTTAGATTATTAGAATGGAAAGAATTCTAAAAACTGTTTACTTTTCAACATGTGCTCACTTTATACCCATGCAATTAACTTAGCTTGAAGAAATAGACTAGATTCATTTTCTGATTTTCATACAATGCCATATTTTGTGTGCCTCTCTCTTACAGTGATAGAGACTATAAAAGTTGTTACATGAATGCATTTGCCTTTTAAAATGGGAAGAAAATATTTATAGCGAATGATATATTAGTCACCCCAATGATAGATTACTCATCCACATTTTTTATTCTATTTTGAATGTGCCTTGACGATTGAGTTTATTTTTCTTTCATTTCTATTTTTTAAAGAAAAAAGTATTTCTGGAATTACATAACTCACATTTATTTTCTAAAGAAAAAAAATCTCTAAGTCAATTAACCTTTCTAAACTTTAGTCCTAACTATAAAATCTAATTATAAAGGAAAGAGACTGGATTAAATCCTCTCTAAGCCCCCTTCTAGCTCTATGCTTATATTAATAAATGATCTTTGGAAACAACTAAAGTGCCCAACAGCAAGAGAATGGTCAGTCCACTCTTACGATAAAATGCACACATCATATTATGACATGACATGAACAAGGTGGGGTCTAGAACAGTGTACAATTATTCACACACACAATTATAATAATCTGTGTGGGCCAGTGTACACACATATACACACACAGCCAAGTGCTCACACTAATTTAAAAAAAGAACACTTTTTAAAGAAAATGTTACAAAATTATTTCAGTTAGGGGAATAATACAGGCAATTTAAATTTATGTCTCTGTATTTTAAAAATTTTATTAGTTGTTCATAATGAACTTATGATACTAGCAGATTAAATCTATGTCTTTGTAACCTTTAATAGCTGGACATTTTTATTATTAAAATATTTGTGATAAATACTGAATGTGGGGTAGTTAACTGAATTCTAGATTAGAATAAATCAATCACTACTGAAATCAACCAAAAGTCTACAACTTACTATCTGTAGTTATCTCCATTTACCAGTTCATTCTTTCAGGAAAATGGAAAGGTCTCCTCCTTCAAGCTTTCTCAAACTCTACCCAAACAAAAAATATTTCCTGATAATATTACAAAATGAGTCTGTCTACAATCATTTTTCTTTCTTAAACAACATAATTTGAATAAGTCTAAGTTATTTCCATTGAAATTATTTTAAGTAATCACATGTAGGGATTTTTAGCACATTAATTCAAGGGTAGGGGATAGATGGTTATGAATAACTAATGAAATCTATATTATTTTTATTCAACGTACCCATGCCATTTCCTCCTCAGAAATTAGATTAAAATTATAGCCATGTCAACAAGGAGAAAGCTGGTCCTATTTTGGTTCTGAGATGCAAGGATTAATCTATTTTAGTGGACCATGTCAATCATGCATGAAATTTGGAATGGCACAGAGTACGCTCTCAAATTTCAGACTTGCAATTGTAGACAGATCTACTCATGATAAAAAAAAATAATATAGTCCATCTGCCCTAGTCATTCATTAAACATTCCCAAATGCTGTGATTTAAGCACCTGTAACATTCATCATGCTGAGAACTGGATGTTCCTGAATGAGGGAGAAATTTTTTTCTGCCTGAAACCTTGTAAACCATCCTAAATCTAGGGACCAAGAGATAGTTCAGAAGCAAGTGATCCCTAACATTGACAATTTTATTTACTTCACTGAATCTACAGTCTCTAATCTGACTTAGGCAAATAATAGTATTTTACAGACTGTCCAATCTTCAATAAAGAGGTATCTACAGAGATAAGGAAAAGGGACTAGACAACTACCATAGATTATGTCAATTATTTCTTTTAGCAACAGTTTAAAAATGGTGTTGTAGTAGGTGACCTATGATGTAACAGGAACTAAATCTATTTCTGATTTTTCCTATAGTGTCTCTGATATAACCCCAGTTTTCTCTCTGATCCTGTGCAGCTGAGCTTGTGTTTCTGGATTTCGGTTTCCTGATATGTCAAATATAGGCATTAGTCTTTTGGTGCACACCTTTTTATGATGTTTTACTTTAAATGTGTCATTACTGTATCTCACTGATGTATGTTATGATGATGATTACTAATTAACTAGCATGTCTTGCTTTTAATTTTTAAAAACCCAAAAGGAAAGAATAAGTTAAAAGCTGCTGTCTCCTCAGAGAGAGATCAGAAAAAAGGAGAAAAACGTTCTCAGGTATCTCCTGGCTTGGGAAGGGGACCTTACTTAGAAGGGGGCCATAAAGTGCTAAAGGGATGTATCATTAAAAGGACACTTTTTGTGAGGCAATAAAAGTTAAGAAATGGTAGCAAGCTGGGTTTTATTAGTTGCTATAAAATAAAGCAAATTAGACATAGCATGACTTCTCAGAACGAATTTTAAAAGGCCATATTACTAAGTGAAGAGTAAGTGTGAGGTGATGAGAACCAAATTATAGAAAGATTGTATAATGATTCGGTATAAAAAGTTATCTTCACCCTTTCTTCCAAATCTCCCTGCCTTTCCTCTTTTTCATCATTGATCAAAAAATCATTATGAGACAGATACTGAAAATATAGAGAGAAAAGATGGATCCTTGTCTTCAAGTTGCTCACGAGCGTGTGTGCACGCGTGTGTGGGTACGTGTGCATGGGCTCACGCACATGTGTCATTCTGCTGGGGGTTGATAAAAAAGTTGTCAAATAAACAGTTAATTACACACAAGTTCTTCCTCATTTAAAGAAGTTGGACTCCTGAAAGCCACTATGTAAGGTGATCTACAGCTGAAGATTTTAAAACTAAGTTGAGAGAAATAGTGCCAGAAAAAATTTCAGTAATCTCTTTAAAATATATACATGTGTACTAAATCCAAGCAACTAGGGACATAACTCTAGCAAAATACTAAATCAATGATATTTCATACATCTCAAATTAGTAATAATTAGTAATTAGCAATAACTGACAAAATATTGTGGATGAGGACATCCAAAGTAAGAGGTATGCTGTGTTCTTCTAATTGGCCAATGCTTGTGTGATTTAATGACCAGCAGTTGACTTCTTCTGTATACTAAATCCCAGTTCCTTGGTTCTACCAAGTTCTTAGAGTTACAAAATACCGTACATGCTTGAAAAAGTTTGTGGCTACCTGTACATAACCTAATTGGAATCAATTTTTTTCAAACCCCTGGCCCAAAACATGGGTTCTGTGGCATTAACTCTTCAATGCTATGTCCATTACAAAGCACTGTCTACACACACTGGACCCCCTCTTCAAGGATCCCTCTGGGGTGCAGTTCTGAAACCTGTCTTTGCTTCTTGTATTCTTTTTGATCTCTCCTGCTAAGGCCTCCTTGATAATTCTACCACCTGCCATTCACTTTACTTATTTTTCTACACCCAAACACCAGTTTCCTCTTTTTTTCCCATTTATTCTTAAAATGAAAACTGGAATCAAAAGTTTCATGGTTGCCCAACAATGAACATAAGTAAAATTCATATACATAACTAGGATTTTCTATAAAGTAACTTAAGATAGGAAGGGAGTTACAGGACAGTTTTGATCTGTGTGATGAGTCATAAAATAAATAAGCCCAAGGTGCCACTGGGACTCTGAGAGTCTAAGGACACCTAACACAAAGAGAGAAGTGTAGGCAAGGTTATCTGCCAGGTGATAGTGGCACTAAATTTTAAAAGATGGGCATCAACCAGAGGAAAAAGAACAATCCTGGGGAATAACACGTCTAAGAGTGCTGAGATGTACCAGAATGAAAAAGATCACTGATTGCATGAGGAGGTTCTATGCGCTGAAAAGTGGCACAAGAAGAAACTGGAAAACCAGAGAATCAGGAACCAAGGAATCAAACAATAAAAACATTAAACTAAGGCTCTATTAAACTGAACATCTTAAGCACGGGAGTTATTTAAAGCAGTGCTGTGCCAACTGAACCTTCTTCAATGATCTAATATGAAACTATGTGAATCAGTGATGGCCCACAGAATTTTCTGAGCTGTTAAACATGGTAGCCACTGCCATAGGGAGTCTTAGAGGGAACTGAGGAACTAAATTTTAAATTTCACTTAATTTGAATTAATTCAAATTTAAGTACTCACTCGAGGTTAATTTTGGACAGCATAGATTTTTAAACAACTGCTTTACTTTTACTTTGAATTATTATGAATGGTTGTCTAGTAACAATAATTACATTTATTTATTTATCAGGCTTTCTGGAGTATTATAGTAAGTTGTTTGTTTTCACTTTCCAGTAGAACTAGTTTATATCTTTACATTTCTCATTTTTTAATGACTGACTTGAACAACTCTATTTACCATGGCCAAAGAAATTTGCTTTTAATGAGTTAAAAAATGAAAATAATAAACAGAAAGAGAAAAAAAAACCTTCCAAGTTCACCCAGATCCCAGCTACTAAGAGAACTTTTTCTCCTTGAGATCTAAGATACCTGAGTCACACAATTTATTGCACTGTGATGATTTTCTGGAGCAAACCAGCACCTCCATTATGAAACCAGTATCCACACCCCAAAGAACCAGTTTGTTCTTTGTCAAACCACTCATGTTGTTTTCCCTTGAATAGGTATAGCCTGACATAGACTGTCACTTAGAACAAAATTAAAATTAGTCATATATTAGTAATCTCCATACATTATAATGACCAATTTCTCTCTTCTATGTATCTCTCCTTTTATTAATGATATAATTCCAGAATTTATTGAGAAAACTATGCACATCCATACGCACACACACAGAGACACACCAATGTAATATACTTGTATTCACAAGTAAAAATATGTCCTACTACAAACACTGATATAATTTCTAAAAAAGGAGAATTAGATGCTGAGTTGAGAAAATCCCATCTACTTATTTGTATCTCCAAGTATTTATTTTTATGAGATGAGTTGGAAACGTAGAATATCAATTAATCTAGCAATGGGTCTTGCTTGTTCACTGAGGCTGTGGTTAGTGGGCAGGACAGAGCAGGAGGGGCTGAGACCTGGATAGACTCTTTATGCAGATGGGAGGGTTTCAAGAAGGAATAGAGGCCCCTCTGAATAGTCAAACATAATGGGCCCAAGACCCATGGGACATTCAGCACAATCTCGTAGGCACAAGGATTAGGGCTTGGAAGTCCCCGGTTTCTACCAGTCAAAATGCATGGTGGCCTGGCAGGAAGTGAATATCAGAGGTCTGCCAATGAATCTCAGGTACTGACTGTCCTGAAGGACAGAAATAAAGGACCCCAGGGGTGCAAGAGAGTCCTAAGGGAGGGTCAGCTGGTTTACAGCGGAAACCAGGACACTAGGGCCATATTAGAAAGCCACGCATGAAAGCTGGACAACAAGGTCAGGGTTTGCCTGGAGGACAAGATGATGTTTCACTGTGATATGGAGTGATGACTTACAGATTACCTGTATCTTTCAACGTAGGCCAGGTTGGTCTTGAACACTGGGAAAGAGCAGATACTCAGGGAGTATATAGTCTTCTCAGTTACAGACAGAAAGAAAGTTTCAGAGGAAAATAGTGATAATAACAGCTGATGCTGAATGAGCACTTAGCACATGCCAGATCCTATTCTAGAGCTTTCCATGTCTTACCTCATTTACTCGTTACTTAACCATAAAAAAATGACTTCATGATTTTTATCATCCCCATGTTACAGATGAGGAAACATAGGCATAAGTTATGTAATTCACCCAAGATTACAGCTAATAAAGAGTAGAGTCATAATTTCAACACAAACAATTTGACTTCATAACTCATGCCTTTAGTCACCACATCACACAGATTGGGCATGAAAGGGCCCAAGTACTGGAAAAGAAAAATGTCTAATGGAGGTAAACTTAATTTCACAAGTAGCAATAGATTTAAATTTGCTTGTCATTCAAACCTGTTCAATAATTATTCATCAGATAACATTACTGTTAGCTATTCTAAGGCTTTTATATACAAGAAATCATGTGATCTTCCCAATAGCCCTATGTGATAGGTGTAGTTATTACCCCTGCTTGACATGTGAGGAAATGAAGTATAGAAAGGTTCAGTAACTGACCCAAAGCCGCCCTAGATCCTGTGCTCTTAGCCAGTGCCCTCTACTGCTTATCAGGAAGGTAGAGGGAGCACTGTATACATTATACACCTTTGTAAGACTTCCAATATGCAGGAGTTAGCCGGTGTGATTTGGGGCCTAAAGTTTCCAGGTTTGGGACTACAGAGCTCTACCTATATGAATTATTATTGTGATTAGTAATACATAAGACTGACTTGGTGTGAAATTCGTGATTCAGAGTATCTTTCAGCATTCCCAAACTCCCACTTGCTTTATTATTCAAAGTCAGTCACACATCCTCTTAGCCAATTCCAACCGTTTCTCAATGGGCATTTTAACTCCTCAGCATGAGAGAATTCTAGTTACTGAATGATTGTGCATGGACCATATTTTGGTAGGTATTAATCTGTATCTCTGTCTCCCTGTTTCCTTTGCTTCCAATATTATTTCTACCTTTTAAAAAAAGTTTCAAACAACAGAGGGTATAGTTGGAATACATCCTATCTTCTAATAGAGGTATAACTCTACAGTCTTTGAATTGTGTGGGGAAGTAATATCCCTCCAGATCCTCTGTTTCTTCCTCTGGATAATGTACATTCTTCTGTGACTCCAAACAGAGAGATGAAGACTTTGCTAACAGGTGGATTCTCACTGGGGAACCTCCTGTTCTGGGAGACAAGCCAAGCCCTTTATAATGACTTTACTTTATCAAATGGGATTCCTGGCATCTTAACAGCAGGGACTTCTGTCAGAGGTAAAAATTTTACCCCCTTATTTGTTTTATTATCCTGATGCTTAGGACACACTAATAACCAATAGTGGTCACACAGTGTGACCTTTTTTAATTTAACAAAAAGACATATTTACCAGTCCTAGCAAAATCAAGGAAAAACATGCCATGAAGACAACGTCCTTTGCAGCTGCAATTTATTTGAATGGTTGATAAGGACATTGGAATATTGTGGCACACAGTTCCTAATTCACTTTGGACCATCCTAACTCTAGAAAGAAGTGCCAAAGTGGCAAGGAAACTCAGGTCTCTACATGCTTAGGATACATCCTGACCCAACCTCTACCCCTGCCTCCATTCCTCACCTTAGAACACTTCTCAGCTATCTTGCAGTTTTCAAAGAATCTTCATATGTTGCATTGAATTTGGTCTTCTTGATGATACTATGAAGGTTACAGAATAGATATTCTCATCCTTTTAATGGATGAGAAATTAATGCTTTGAGAGAATAAGTTACATGTTCAGGTCACAGAACTCACAATTAGAAAAACTGGAGTTGAAACCTTCCTATTTTGACCATGAATTCAGCACTTTTTTCACTACACTTATAAGTAGCCCACTCATTCAAAAAATCTAAACTGAAAGAATTTCTGTAGACACCATTAATTTGTAGTGTTTTATCATTCTTGCTTCCAAAGATGGGTGATGACAAGGTTCTCTCGTGCATATATGTAGTAATTTCCTGCTGGCTGGTTCTCTGCTCTCTAGTTGAGATACTTCAGTCAACAGGTACCTCTCCAAACTAGGTGGTGGATCATTTAAGAGGATTTTACAAGACCCAG
The DNA here is from genome assembly GCF_048773025.1 of Camelus bactrianus. NCBI lineage: Eukaryota > Metazoa > Chordata > Mammalia > Artiodactyla > Camelidae > Camelus > Camelus bactrianus. The sequence goes on from NC_133543.1 coordinate 72,309,490, forward strand.
GGAAGTGTAGAACAGATAAGCCAATACCCACGCACAAGCTATTCTGGGCAGCTGGCATAAACAACGATTCTTTCTCTTTAAGACTCAGTGTCCTCATCTGTAAAACCAAGAAAGTAATAACTACCACTTCAAAACAGGTTGTAATGATTCAATGAAATGATGCATGTAAAATACACTTTTACACAATAAAACACTAAATAAATATTAATTGTAAATAAGATGGTCACTTTTTGGTGGGGATAGGATTCTCATTAAAATGATCCATCTGTTTGGGTTTTTTAAAAATCTTTGTGGGTGTGTGTGTGTCTCTATCTGTGTGCTGGGATAAGGGAGACTACTAATTTTCTTCTCCTAAAATTCCTACAATGTGACCATTTTTCTATTCTGAATAACTTCCTTTAGTAAAATAAAGTCCTTTACAGCCCTGCCATCCTTTAATTCAATGCAGGGAACCAATCCCCTCAGCCTGAGAATAAAATTGCTAGGCTGCACTGAAAGGTTTTACAAACCCTTTCAACTCCCCCTTTCAAAGTGGCAAGAGTCACCATTTAGCATCTCAGATATGCCTTACCACATGAAGGAGTCCATTTGAGGGGTACTCAGAGGCATGAGAGGGACAAGATGTCCAGGAGCTTGAGTGACAGTTGCTTCTTTTTATTGCTGCTTTAGATTAAAGCTGCTCAGGTTTTGACCCTGGTGCTAAGAAGCTGACAGTAAAACTGGGGTAAACCAACCTAACAAGATCATTATTAGAATTATAGTAGTTGTAGTTGTAGTAGTAGTACTAGAGTGGTAGTCAGTCAATCAAATTTAGAGCCAGGTGAATGATTAACAGGTAAGAATAAAAATCCAGTTATTCTGAATCACCATGGCCATGAAGTCCATTCCTCAGCCCGAAGATTCCTAAGTAGATTTTCTAAATAATACTAGAAGTTTTCTTTAAAATATTCATATGCCAGGGTTATCCAGCTCTAAATATATTAGAAATAAAAGCAGCTATGTTTATTAATGCTCTACATGTTAACACTAAACATTTTTGTCAGGAAATCTTCCTAAAGATGCATCTATTTTGAACATTCGGAGATGACTGGAAGGAATGTGAATACAGAACAACAGTAAACAAATTTGCCCTTAACTGTAGTTATCATGAGTACAGACCTCACATAACTGAGAACAGAGCTTGAGCAATTTCAAAGATAAGACAACTTGTTCATCCTTATACTTTAATGCACCTTTAAAATGTGACAGTTGATAAAGACTAAATACCCACACAATGTAGAATAACTTATAAAAGGGAGAGTGTTACCTAAGTCACCTAATCTAAATATTTCTTTGAATCATATAAATATAGAAATCTATTAACAGAATCACATCAAGAAATCAACCAACGAGCACATGGACATCCTGAACTCAAACCAACATGAAAGAAAACAAATGTGATTTTAGAGAAGAAAGTTGATTCTAGTTGTTAAGATTATGAAATGAAATTGTAACCTTACCACTGACTACATGTGTGACCTTAGACAAAGTACTTAACATCTCCTTCACCTCAGTTTCCTCATTTGTATGATAAGGTTAATCATAGTACTTAATAAGGTTCTTGTAAGGAGTAAATGATCATACACACACTGGAAAAAGTGCAAGGCACATGTTTAAACCTCATGTAGTATGTAAAAATTAGCTATTGTCACATATTATTATATGCTCCATATTTTAAAATAGGTGGTTTTAGTTTGCCACACATGAAATTTATTAAGATATTTATCACTCAGTGAATACACTGAAGATTTTCTAACATATTAGTTTTAGATGAACAAAATCCTGCCTCACACCATGAAGAATACAGAATCCCTTTTTTCTGATTTTAGGATTAAGGTTTTTCACTTACTATGGGGCCGAGCTAATGGCATTAAAATTTGCTCCCAATTTTTAAAAAATTCCAGTAGAAAGGTGACTCTACCTAGTCCCATCTGTGCACGCTACTAATGCCCACAACATGACAATTACTCATATGAGAAACACTGCTTTTCATGACATGAAATACAGAACCAGGGAGCTCTTGGTTGGAAAAATAATTTATTAATATAAAAAATTCTAAATTAGTATTTGGTTACTAAGAGAATCTTTCTCTGGAAGACTTCTGATGTCAGATGAGCACAAAAACGTTTGGGATGATTCAGATTTATCCTTTCGGAAAACAAATACAATCATTGCCAGTCGTGGGTATTTATATGTAATCCTAACTTTCTTCCGGTCCATCTTAAATTGTTATGTCACGTTGTTGTTTATTAAAACTGTACATTTCAATTTTAAAATATTTTTATATTAAATGACTAGACTCTGACATTTTATTTTTTAGGGGGAAAACGTTTCCTTTTTGATATATGAAATCTGACTAATTCAGGATTGAATGTGCTAAGAAAAGTGCCAAATTATTATTACCGTTGCCAGTCTGTCATTAATTTCTTAAACCAAAGCATAAATATAAGATGGATAATGGCTGATTATGCGTCATTAAAGCAGAGAAATATCCAGATGTTCAGATAGTTTACAAAAGAAACAATAACATCTCTACAATTATACTGTCATTCTGAGATGTAATAACAGAGTATAAAACACAAAGACCATAAGGCACATTTCCACTGTCTAAAACACGTTTTTATATAAGCTACAGAATTCACTTTCTGGTATTCTATCTTCAAAATATAGATAAGCAGGAGAAAACAGAGGGGGACAAAGAAAACAACTGTAGGACTGGAATACAAGAATTATGAGGAAACAAAGGCTAAGGCTAAATATTTTCAATTTCTTTTATAGTAAAGAGGAAAAAATGGATGGGTGTAAATTATTAATTATAGTCGAAAAAGATCAATAGTGTTTGTAGAGGATGATGACCAACTAAGTGTATCCCCTTTGACTATAAAACAAAAGAATGCTATAAGGTTGCAGCAAAGGTGTTTTGGCAAGACATTAAAAACATTCCCCTCTGCCTCCCTCCATGTTTCAATTTATATTGAGAACTGTTAGCTGGTACTGAGGTGTGTCTACAGGCTAAGAACTGAAGGAAGAGGAACATCATGATGGATAGGACCGTGTGCTGCAGGTACCGCACATACTGCTATTGAGGATGCAAAAATTTGGATCCAACCTTTAATATACTTTTATTCTGATCCAACTGACAAAGTTTCATTCTGAAGATGTACTTTGTCAGAAATGTCATCATCAAAAGGTAGAAAGAAAATGGGATGCCTAGGGAGGTGCCCCAGGATATCATAAAGGGGTCCTAAAATACTGTGTTTTATTTTAGGTGTGTGAGAAAATACAAAATGTATAAGGAGATCCTTAGATTAAAAAAAGAAAGAAAACTGAGCTATGCTCCAAAAGAGACAGGAGAGTTCCCGACAGAAACAGAACGCCTTTCTAGAGAGAAGAAGCTGCCAGGGGACGAGATGAAAGTGGGCTTTATCTCCTTGAAGAAGTTGCGGAAACCAAACAGCTCCTAGAAACAGGGCTTTAACATCTGCATATAGGTCAACCCTCCCCCAGCTCTGTCTACTCTGAGAGATCACAGATCCAACCCTAGAGGAAAAAAATACCTATCTGTCACTTCATACCCTTCCCTACTCCTAACCCCAAAGCCTTGATCAAGTTTACTCTGAAAGCAAGACTTGCAAATAGACCTATTTTGATTTCAAGAGTGTTCTTTTGGGTCCTGAATTACTTCCACATCAACTCAGTGCTGCCTAAAATCCCTTTAACAGTCAATACAGTTTCCTACATAGAATTAGAGAGAGAAGGTTGAAAAGGTGAATGCTAGGCGACTTGCACTTCTTTAAAATTCACTGATTCTAAAACACTGTGTACTCAAGTAACAAGGGTAACTTCTGACCAGTATCAAGCTCTTCTTGAAAGTAGAGAGAGAATTAGTTTGCAAGAAAAAAGCTGGCACCTGAAGTCCAAACTGAGCCCCCCAAATGGAGCTTAGAACTGCAAATATTCTGAGAAAAAACAAAGATTCTTAGCCTCCTGCAGCTGTGCCGACAGACACTGGTTTGCTGCCAATCTGTATTAAACACTCTAACCTTGTTCAGCATGTGTATCTGTCATGGTTCAATTAGAAAAGTGGGGTTGTGATGAAGCATCCTTTACAGAGGTGTGGATAAAGTTAAGGAAACCAGCGAAGGATGTTGCTTGACCAGAGACTTGAAAAGTAGGAAGCTATTATCATCCCTGGGACGTGAGAGCAAGAAGGAACAGTGTAACCAGACTCCATGAAAGCTAGCGCCCTTGAGGAGGAGGGTGCGGGAGGGTGGGAAGGAGCATCCTCCCTACCCAAGAAACACAGGTATCCTAGGAACTTAGCAGCAAGAGGCAAGGAGGCAGAGGAGGGTTGATAAACACCTTGACTGTCTTCTTCCCCTCCCACCTGCTGAACACCTATTCTTGTTTCCCACTTGCTGAACCAACAAGAAGCCACAGGGAACAGGAACCTGGATGGGGTAGACCCTGAGGGTTACACTCTTTCCCCGCACCAGGGGGAAAGAGTCACTAGGGGTGAGGAGTAAATGATGAATCTTTTGTGAACTTTTTCTCCCCTTAACATGGCCCAACTTCATTCTGAAGACCCCTCAGTATCAAAAGATATAACATGGCAGTAACAGTGAATAAGTAACTCAATTGTTTAGATTCAAATGATGAGGATTTAGATTATACCCCTCATGTTACTAGCCCAATGGATATTGTCTTATATACTCAGCAGGGGAAATAAAAGGTAAAACTCACACTTGCTAATAGCTTTGAAGAAAAGAAAACCCTTTCACAAGAGAGCTTAGAAATTCTAATAATTATAACTATTGTATAGTAGCCTGTAGTTTGCCATACAAGGCAAATACTTTTTCATACGATCTACTCTACTGCCCATTTTAATAAGCTACATTAAGGTGATTCTTATTAGATTCTGATTTTTTTTACTTATAATGAATCAAAAAATCATAGAGAAATAGGATTTTCCAGTTAGCTACAGTCTTTAATTAAACAGTATTGTTGAACATCAACTATTTACAAGATGCTTTTAGATGATACATAGGATACTGAAGTGTAAGATATGATCTTTTTTACAGATATTCTGAGAAGTATATAAATATACTTGAACAAAAGCAAATAATAAAAAGTCTTAGGCATTCAAGTACTAAGTGATACTGTAAAAATATTTGGTCTCTATTACAGTATAGGAAGTAAATATTAGAAAGTCCATTTATAATTTTTTTTCTTAAGGGGAAAAATGCAATGAAATGTTACTAATATTTAATATGTAAGTTGACCTAGAGTCTTCACTTGGGCTATACGTCAGATGCCACATGTTACCAAGATTAAGTGACCTACCCAGAAGATGACTGCATAGTCCCTAATAAAGAGAGTAAGAGAATTTTCCTTTTGTTCAGTGCTCTTGGCTTATGAAAATGTGTATAACTGTTTGTGTGCACCCAGGTCAGTGGATATGAGGTTTTTTATTTATATGCTCTAACACAAAATGGATAAGTAAATTTAAAATGTCTCCATGCAGCAACAGCAAATGGAAAGTAATACTGGAAACAAAACAATACATGGGGGAAAAAAAAACAATAAAAACAGAATGTCTCTAGCCTTCAGTACAAAATCTTTTCAAAGACAATGAAAGCCTATACACATCTGACAAGAAGTCAGCCAAAGAAACAAGCAATCATCAAGAAGTTTACAATATGGATTAAATCCAATAGCATTAGTGATAAAACTCACTCAAGTTATAGTTTCCTTTAAGATGTTAATACAATTGTGATTTGCAAGAAAAATAAATTCTTTATTTCATGCTTATCTCACTTTTTAATTTCTATTTTTATATTTATAATTATATAACATAGTTGTATCTATAGAACTTTTTAAAATACAATAAATTAATATGTATTAGGTAGTATAGTCTAGTTTCTCTTCAGATCACATAAATCTTTTGCCCTTTTTGTATTAAGTAGTATGTTCACTGCTCTTTTAGTAATACGTATGCTAGCAAAATATTTTGAGGTCACTGGTATAGATTAAGAAGGTGGGAAGGCTTGATGGACGAGGTGGGACCTGAAATGAAAACTCAGAGTTGGGTTATAAAGAGGAGAAGGAAGGACATTCTCTGAACATCTGGTTTTCTTAATCAGTCCTTCTCAAAAGTATTTCTGTAGTCCTGGAATAAGGAGCATGACAGGTTGTTCCCTGCTAAGTGTGTCTGCTGGACCTGAAACAGCTTTCTGACCTTATTGTTCCTTCTTTCATTTAAGAAAATGTATGCTATGCACCTACTATGACCCACCCAATGTGCTAGATGATACATTGGTAAATAAGACTCAAGGAATTTACAGCCTAATAGTTGGGATTCCAATTGCCTCTTTAGGCCAAGACGCTGAACTTGGGCAGCTCCGTATCTAATTCCTAGAAAATCAGGCATTAAATAAAAGTGGACCTAATGGAGGTAGGTTCAAGACCTATCAGAGTCAGTTGTGGGACTCTAATAATGGCATTATGAATATGGGATTTAGATACCATGTCTTTGTATTCCTTTAGTCCAAAAACCACAACTATTAGCACAAATGGTATGCAGTGGCAACCACATTTTCCAGAAAAAAAAAAAAAAAAAAACAGTATAATGGGTTGAATGATGATCCCTCAAAAGATAAGTCCACACCATAATCACCAGAACTTGTGAATGTTACCTTATTTGGAAAAAGGATCTTTGAAGATGTAACTAAGTTAAAGATCTTGAGATGAAAAGATCATCTTATATTATCAGATCCGTATGGCAAGTATCCTTATAAGAGACACACAGAGGAGACTGGAGAGACAAGAGAAGGCCACGTGATAACGGAGGCAGAGTGATGTAGTCACAAGCCAAAGAACACCAACCGCTGAAAGAGGCAAGGAGTTGAATCTATCCTAGAGACTCTACATCTTAATTTCAGAATTCTGGCCTCCAGAACTGCGAGAGAAAATTTCTATTAAGGCATCAAATTGGTGGTAATTTGTCACAGCAGCCACAAGAAATTAATACAAGCAGTGAAGACTCTGGAGTCCCAGTATATGGTCCTGGGATGTTGTCCTATTAATCCTTGGCATCATTAAGAATTCTGGTTTGCCAGACATGCGAGAGAATGGCTTGCATCTCTCTGAGCTAGGGCATGGAATACTATCCACTATACTCTGAATGATCAGGACATGACTGGTATTGTCTCTGATAGTACAGGTCCCTCAAATCTAGAGGGTCAGAAACAACCTGACATTGACTTAAATAGTCATGTGCTACGTGACCCTTGGGAGTCAACAAAATCACTAAAGAGAGCATCAAGACATACACGGCTGCCTTCTGCAACAGCAAGTGAGAGTGTCCCTTGAGACTCTCCAGACTCTGTGATATTCCTTCTTTCACTAACCACTTGGATTTTTAGCAAGAATTTCTCCCTATGAATGAGAAAGTTTTACTAAGATGCTAGTAAGGGAGATTTCTGTAGCTTGCTGTTAAGTACTGCAACATATTTTAGCCTGAGCAAAGTGGAAAAGGTGGAATCCTGAGCCCAAGGAGCACAACCAGGAGTTTAAGGCGACATGGTTACCAAAACTTCAGTGGTTCAAGGTATACTGGTGGGCTAGTATTCAGTCATTCCATGAAGGTGGTCTCTTGCCTATGATCAAATGAGAAGGCTTATGAGCCATTAAAAAGTCACATTTTTACCAGATAGAAAGTTAATGATCAACTGAACAGAATGTCACTTGGAGCTGAACACAAAGTATGTCTTAGGCTAGGCAGTAGCCAGGCCACAGTCTCAATCTATGTAGAACTCAGGTCTGGGAGAAGTTGGGCTGCTACTTTGATGTCTCCCTGCATTCCTCCAGTTGTTTTCCTAGATATTAGTTTCAGAAAGGGAAAGCACGCTGTGGCCAGTGGCAAGCTGGAGCTCTGCTGGAAGAAAAGAATTGTTGGCCTTAAGGGACCTATGTAGTCTTAAACTACCTAGAAGACCTAGAGAGGTAAGATTTGGGAAAATACCTGTAATCAAATCGACACTGTCAAACCTTTGAAGTCTTGGAAAATGTATACAGCTCTCTGTATTTTAACCTGGCATGGACTAATTAAATTTTAATAGAGGGTCAAACACTTCAAATTCTGCAGAATTTACTCTACTTAAATAGAATAACAGGATGGTGTGAGGGGGCAGGCTGTTTGACTCTCTCTGTTGTTAGTTCCATGAAGAAGAAAACAATTACTGTGATCTGAAAAAAGGCAAGGTATTTTTATTCAGACTTGAGTGGAGAGATAAGATAGCTGGGACCTCCTCTTTCACCTGCCCATTTTAATAATGTAATTTTAGATGCTTTTGTTGTTACTATTAAAAATTGTTTCCCTTGGTTCATTCATGTCTGGGTAGTTCTAGATTGACTGTCAACATAAAAAAACTTTCCACCATGATAAATTTAAAGTGAGTTTCATTTTTTTTTAATTTATTTTGTGTGTGTGTCGGGGGGGAGATGGGTGGTTAATAGAAGCACTGGGGATTGAACTCAGGACCTCATGCATACTCAGCATGCACTCTTACCACTGAACTACACCTACCCTCTAAAGTGAGTTTCATTTTTATCCAACATTTTCAAAATAACTTAATGTAGAAGCTCTATTTAAAAAAAAAAACAACTGAGTTTGGCAATGGTGGCAGGGAAGGTAAGTATATCCAAGCTATCATTGGGATTTTTCTTTTGCAACACAAAGGAAAAATATTACAGTGTAACATTAAAGCTAAGTGAAAGAAGGTAAAAAATCCAAGGCAGATCTCTGGACACAATTACCATCAAACTGACTAAAGGCCAACATGAATCTAAAGGAGTCAGGTACGGTCTGCCAGGACCACATTCAGCAATCTATTAAGGTCTCCTTTACTTCTGTATTTGAGGTTTGTTAGTCAATGAATAGAACTCTGAGGAACTATATGAAAAGTGACACTTTTCTTAAGTAATTTCACTTCTTCTAACAACATGTCAAGCTTATAGCTATAGTATAGCATTAAATTTAATAATTGTAAATAACTACATATCTCCCAAATCCAAGTATTCTTAAATTTTTGGTTCTGATGCATCTTGTGGTGGAATACTAATATCTTTTATGGCATTCTAGAGTGGGCAGGAAGCAGAGGTACTTACATTATGATTGTCAAAAAGCCATGTGGCATTTTGTTCAGTTTATGGTATGTTTTATGGTCTGTAGACAAAAAGAAAAGAACTCCTATGTTGTCTGGTTGAGTTTAAACCCACATATTATTTAAACATGCTGCTTAAAATCTCAATGCAACATTGCTATTATGAGTAATTTTCTAGGAAGATGTGGGTGTCTGAATGATCTGCCAGTGCTTCTGATTATTATTTCCAAGTTTAGTCCTGTTGGTAGAACACGATTTTCTTGATCTTAAGCCATCATAGTTAAGATGTTACATAAAAACAACATTTTATTCTCAGTGCAGACTATCTATGTGCCCAGCGGGATCTTGTGTTCTGAGTGATTTTTTTGCTTTTCCATAGGAAACAAGAGCACTAACTTTTCTCTTGGCTCCACCCATATTTTTGGCTACATGCTGTAAATATGTTGCAATTTCTCTGCTGAAAAGCCAGTCTCATATAGCTTTAGGGTTTTAAGAAAACCCAAACACTGAAACCACTCTGTCTATCTATTCTGAACAATGAATATGTTGTAGGTTTCACTTTCATGTGATAGTCATTATCACCACTGCCCAAGCAGAAATTTACATAAGGTGCATCTCACAGTCAGTTTGGTTGGTTTGGTTTTTTTAAAATGCAAACATAAATTCCTTTTGAGAGAGCAAAAAGACAACAATGATATTAGTATCCATATTGCCCATTAGATGTGTTAGAATAAGATCATGCTTTATTAGTGATTTTTAAAATTTCTTAAAGAGGGAGCCATTTTTAAGTAGAGCTAACTAGGTACCATGTGACTAGGTATCACAATCTGAATATTCTCATAGATTATAAACCCAAATATGAATGATCCAGATATATTATGCCCCAATTCCAAAGGCTTTAAAACCATGTCATTCTTGAAAATTTACTGATTATAGAATCAGGCAAAAGCAAGGTTGCATTCACACTAAGATGATAAACCATGTCTTCTTCAGGGTAATGTTAGTAATCTATCCATGATCGTAGCTCCTTGATTAATGCTTTTAAAAATGTAACAACAAAATACTTTCGAAAGTGTGGCATTTTATAAAATGTTTTAGAACTTAAAAATGCACTATTTAAAAATTGCTCCCAATCAAAAAATTTTAATGCAGAAACCAAGTGTTTTCCACATTTCTTCTGAGGATATCTGAACAACAAACTAAGGCTCAATGATGACTCAATTTGAAAAATATTCATCATAATTAAATTCCAGGTTATATAAACAATGCACACATCCCTGTAGAAGTTACTGTAATGGGATCTAAGTGATATTTTAATTTTAATTTTCCCACTAACAAATTATTTTAAATTAATTTTATTAAGTTGCAACCAAAAACTTACTAAAGATCTTGTTTCAAAGTATCAACCCAGTTCAAATTCAAATTTGAGACCAATAGCCCTGCCTCCTCACACATAAAACTGATTGGTTGTCTGGAAGGAACTCTAATTCAAAAAGATATGCATCCCAATGTTCATAGCAGCACTATATACAATAGTCAAGACATGGAAGCAACCTAAATGACCACTGACAGATGACTGGATAAAGAAGTTGTGGTATATTTATACAATGGAATACTACTTAGCTATAAAAAATAATAAAATAATACCACTTGCTGTAACATGGATGGACCTAGAGATTGTCATCCTAAGTGAAGTAAACAAGAAAGAAAAAGAAAAATACCATATATCACTCACATGTGGAATCTAAAAAAAAAGGAAAAAAGGATACTATGAACTCATCTACAAAGCAGAAACAGACTTGCAGACATAGTAAACAATTTCATGGTTACCAGGGAAAGGGATAAATTTGGAAGTTTGAGATTTGCAAATGTTAGCAACTATATATAAAAACAGGTTTCAAAAAAAATATATTCTTCTGTATAGAAGAGAGAACTATATTCAATATCTTGTAATAACCTTTCATGAAAAAATACATGAAAGTGAATATATGTATGTATGTGCATGACTGGGACATTGTGCTGTGCACCATTGATACATTGTAATTGAATGTACTTCAATTTTAAAAATTTTTAATAAATAAAAAAATAAAACTGGTTGGATTTAATTGCAATGTATGTTTATACTTGACCTGACAGCCCTATGTAAATGTAATTCAAAACTTTTAGTTACAGGATACTAATTGTTACTGCAAATATGTCCACTTATATTATTTAGACATAAATTATTAATTTACTTATTCACTGAGACTGAACAATATAATTAATCCCTGAGCAAAGACAAATATTGAATACAATAGACATATAAATTTCATATTTTAGTCCCCACGAAAGACTTAAAGTTGGAGGGAGGTCCTAATTTCCCTCACCGATTTGAGACAAATACGCTAAACTTCTGATCAGTTTGCTGGTTTTAATGGTTAATCTACTTGGCAAATCATTTATTGCTATTAAATTAAGTTAACCTAAGCAAAACAATATAGGTTTCAAGTACACTAGCAACCTTGTTGACCTTGTGAAATGCTAATATCATTGTCATTTAAGCAAAATATTTAACTATTATAAATAGAAAATTCTTAAATAATTCTTCCTTAGTAGTTGAATAGTATAATCTTAGAACTAGTTTTGCTTGGAGGTTTGTTTAGCGTAAAGAATTCAAAGTCATGCCAAGTGAGGAAAGTGAGACCGATAACCTGGTCCTTTGATAGCTGACTGTTTCAGCTCACCTCTTTCCTAATAGCAGTTAAACATTCTTATTTTCCAATAGCAGTGCTGAAACATTTTAGAAAACATTAAGTCTTTTTTTTTTTTCCTGAAAACTCACTGAATACTTGACTTCCAGCGCAAAGTCTGACATTGGGCTACCATTTTCATATTAACTCTCACAAGAAGCCTTTAAGTAAGGAATTACCTAAGGTGAAGAAGTCTTTAATTTACTCAAGGTTGGGTGTAAAAATGAATTAACTGCTCTTTGAGAGCGGATGGGGAAGAGCTTGGGAGTACAGGGCAAGAACTGTGAGAAAAGCACCTGGTATACCAAAGAATTTGACTGAAGTTAGCTCCCTGGATGGAAACTCAATGCAGTAGACAAGCACCCATTCAATCAATGCAATCAGTAGCAAAAGCTAAACAGAACCATAAACCAGCATCATTCAGTTCAACTAGTAATTATATAATGTAGTGTTTGCCAGGCACTCTGCTAGGTTCCGGATTTACAATAACGAATACATAGCTCCTTCCCTCAAGAGGCATAAACATCTAGGAGGAGAGAACTACAAAAACTGATTTGGTTTTGAAAGATGAAAAGTAATTAGCCATGGGGAAAAAAACTATAATGGGAAGAATAGAGCAAGCAATGTGTGGAGAACTACAGCAGTTTGATAGTTCCGAGACCAAAAAATAGGCAGGGACTAGCTGAAAGTAAGATGCAAGCGATAGCATGCTTATAGATTTGCATGGCTTTACTGGTTACATTATTACAAAGACAGTGAAAGATTTTAAACAGAAGAGTGATCTGACTAGACATACAGTTTAGAAAGATCATTCTGGTTCACCTAAAGACTGAATAGAGTGTGAAAAGATTGGAGGCAGAAAAACTAATTGGCTAATTGGAGAATCAATTCAGTGAGAGTAGAGAGGAAAAGAAGAAAAATGTGAAAGAAATACATATTTAAGAAATATATTACGAGCCTAGGATAACTTTTCGTTTTTTATTTGGAATAATTTCATGACCTAAAATAGGGACTGCAAAAGAAATGTAGGATGGATGTTGAAGTAAGTTTCATTATAAACATGATGAGTTTCAGGTGCCTACAGAACCCAAGCAGAGCCACCTGGTAGACAGTGGGGATTATGAGTCTGACTCTCAGGAAGAAGCCCAAGTTTCAGATACAGATTAGAGTTATTAGAATTCAGGTGGTTGTAAAGCTTTGAAAATGAAACAGATCAGCCAGTTAGAGTGATGGATGTAAATAACAACTGTGGGTGTGTGTCTGTGTCTGAGTCTGTGTGTGTAGATGGTGGGGGAGATACCAAAATTTAAGTTTGTAATTAAACATTTATTTGCTAATCAAATCCCTTATTATTTCATGTACTAACTGAAATCTGGCCTTTAGCTGTTTCAACACTACAGAAATTATTAATTAGCCCATATAAACTTTCTGGTTTGTAAAACGCAAAATCATGTATGAATGTTCCATAAAAATGTATATGAGACCCCCACACCTCCAAATTTTAGAGTTTAAAGTTCTTTTTTCCTCTCACTTTCATAGTTTGTATAAAACCCAATTATAAATCAATATATTTATAGTTTTCTTTCTTTGTTGATATTAGATTTCTTCATTACAGACCATGATGTCTGATTGACACTAAATACCAGAATTAGGTCAGTTGAAATGAACATATGCCTATATGAGTTATATAGCCTTTTGGACTTTTTCTGAAGCACTTAAATTTGTATAAAAATGTAATAAAAAAAACTAATTTGTTTGTGAAAATCCTTGGATTTGAAAACTTCCATGGATTTTTGACCTATGGTTAATACAGAAAATTCTAAACAAGGTCATGCATAATCTTTCTATTTTGTTCCCATGTGGCACTGTCTATATTGTATTCAGAGACTTCTGTTTTGATTCATGAAACCACATGAGTTGAAATGCAGCTCATGCCAGCACTATACTTACAGTCCAGCTATGGTACTAACTGCGTTAGCAGTGACTTCCTCAGCTCTGTGTACGGTATTTTCTAATTTGGGTTCAGTCCCAGCAGAGTTGAAAGACTGTTCCTCAATTAATTCAACTGCCCAGAGTACTAGACAATCTGTAGGTTGTGTCCACTTACTTTCTTGTAAATCACTTTTCCTTCCAGCCTTTCAATTCATCATTCCCGACTTGTGCATAGCAGAAAATCTTGCATCATTTTCTCACTGTGATTACACTGGGCATTGTCTGAAAGGAATGGCTCTCATTATTCCCCTCTGATAATTTACAGCTTAATTCTAGCTCCCAAACAGCTGGCCTCTGCTTTGAAAACTGGTACAATAAACCCTTTGGGCGCGCCTCCTTCTTCTTCCCTTGCTTTCCAAACATCATGTCTTCTAAAGTGCTTACATTTGAAGTGGAAGATGTTCTCAGAGAATTTAAATGGATATATGAACATCATCTAGAGCTAGCAAGAAATTTAAAGGATTTAAGTCTTACCCATAGTAAGTCTGATGGGTTGTTTTAAAACTTACCACACAAGAAATAAAATACGGTATCACATACATTAGTGAATAAAACATTATATTGCCTTTCTATTGCAAAATAATCCTTTCAAGAACAATCCTTTTTCTTTTTAAAATCCACACCAACTAAGAGAAGGGCAAACATCTGCCAAGTATATAGAGTTGTACCCCTCTTTTCCTAAAACTTTGTCTCAGTCTCACCTTTCTAACAGCTCTGATTATTGGTACCACTCATTTGTACACATTACTGTATTAGGACCTGGCTCTTATTTAAGGCTATTACATATATGTTTCCTCCCCTAAGTACTTTTAAACAAGTAAAGCAGTGATGTGATTTGGTTAAGTGTTCATGTAAAGCCTGTTTAATTATCCAAAGGATGTGAAGCTCTGTCTTCTTCAATTTGAGAACAAGCTCCGAGAAGGTAAGGATGCAGTCTTGTTTGTTTCTTCCTATTGTTAACATGGCTCATCACAGTCAGGGGCTCATAATTGATTCTTAATAAACATTTGCTGAATATAAAGTAGATGCTCACAATGTATAGATTTGTTCCTCTGAAAGGCACCTCGTAATTCCAACCTTCTTTTGTGACACTGTTACCCTTAATTAAAAAACTTATCTGTCCAGTATTCTAATCACTCAAATCTTTGGTGGGCAAAAAGCTATTTAACATAACAAACTGATTTGTGCAAAGGTGTGAATTAATACAATGTCCTTTCAATTAACCATAGAATGTGAAGTGGTCTTGGAGACAATTAAATTTATCCCCTCACTTTGTATATTAGACAACTCAGGCCCAGGAAGTCAAATGACTTTCCCAAGAACTCAATAAGAGGGTAGAGTGATATTGTTTCATATGTCTTAAAGAAAGGCAAAGATTGGGTATTTTAGACAAATGGAATTGTTATTTTCAGAGAAAAAGAAAATGTTGATTACCTCCAATCTTACTACTCCTCAAAAAAGAGTGACCATTTTCCTTTTGGTATACTATTAAACAAGTTGTGTTAAATTCTTCAGTGTTCTAAACTAATTTCTCTAAAACCATTCACTCATTGAAAAATATTTATTGATCATTCCCCTCATCCACACAACTTTCTTGATAGTAGGGATATCTTGCAGGTACTGTGCAAACAAGCAAATAAACATTATGTAGTGACTAAGGTATCATATTATCTACCTTAAAATAAGACTGAACTTTCCAAAGATATTTAAAAAGTGAACTGACTCTATGAAAATGTATACAGCCTACATACAATGATCTAGAAAGAGAATCTAAACAGAATGTAATAGTGTTTAATTCATCATGATAAAGTCACTATATAGACTATAACAAACAATAAAATAAATAAGAGTCTGTAAGATATTATTTTCATTTACATCTTCCAAATAAATTGAGTGCACTGCCCATGTCTACTCATGCTGTATAATCCAGTATTAACTAGTGGGATGACTTAACATTGACTTAAAATTTTGTGAACTGCTTAGCTTTATGTCCCAAAGGGCTTATTTTCCAGCTGTTCTAGAATGACTATATGACCCATAGGGTTAGACATTTCTTGTAGATGGTAAATTTGTCCACATTGCCTTTCGCATTGAAGTTGCAACTTCGGCATGTAGACCATTTTGTTCATTCTGTTTCACTTCCTGAGGAACAACATATCCTTGTCCTGAGAGATAGCCTTAATCTGACTTCCAGATTCATAGCTCTAAAACAGACAACATACAAACAACACACACACACACTCACACACACACACACAAAACCTGAGAGATGTTTGGCAACTATCCTCATTTTAAAGATAATGAAACAAGGGCCAAGAAGGCTGTAGTTTGGTTTGGACTTAGATTTGTTGGGGGTACTACCTTTCTGAGTCTATGCAGACAGCTGCCCTATGTAAATCTCTCTCTCTGTCTCTGTCTCTCTCTGTCTCTGTCTCTCTCTCTATCTTTCTCTCTCTCTCTCTCACACACACACACATACACACACAAAACACCTTATTCAAAGGAGTATAGGGATTAATGAATGTGGACTGTAGCAATCACAAGCAGTTGTGGAGATGAGCAAGGCCTCTGCAAGCTCTGAGAAACACTTCTCAACTTCCTTGCAGAATGAAAGATGAGAAATGTACCCATTACTGTCACTAAATAGATATAAACAGATAATTCATATTTAAGTGGCTAAAAAGTAGTTCTCACTTCCTCAATGTAGTCTTCATTCTACATCTACATCTACATCTAAAATGAAGTAGATAATTTGAACTGTGTGAACAGATCCATTTTTCCCATAAAAGACTCAATAAAGCTATTTTAATTTTGGAAAAAATAAACACAGGTAGTTGTGGAACTACGTTGTCAAGTGCGTGTAGTCTTATAAATGACAAATAAAACAGAGCATCAATGTGGGCTCACATAAATAACAACGCAAAGTAAAGCTGGAGTTACACAAAGTCATCACCATGATTCTCCTCTCTGTTCTCTATTTTAACCTCTCTAACCTACAAAATGGAGAAGAAATTTTTACAGACCTTCAGTGATGAGTCATCATGTTTGTGTACAATTTCAAATGTTTAACTTTTCAATGTTATTAATTTTAGTGACAGAATAAAAGTCAGTAAATTATACTAAAGTGCAAAATGAAATGAAATAAAATTTTTCTTAGAGTTGCTATAGATTTTTCCAACATGGGGTCCATATTTATTCTATTATTAGATTATATTATAAATAATTGTATAACACAGTTATCCCAAATTTGAACTACTGTTTTTATGTCGACTACATCCTGTGTTGTGGATACATGCACATCTAGATTTTATGAAGATGGTAACAGTGAATCTGACCACCAGAGAGCTGTTTCACTGTAAGGTGAGTTTTCACTGGAGGACTCTGACTTGCGTCCAGAAATGGCCTGAATAAGCGCCACGGTGTCTAACTCAACAGCACTTTTCTGAGTAGGAGCATTTTCCAGACATGGCTCGGCCTGAACCAGAGCTCCTCAGCTCACTGGTGGGAGTATATTCTCCAAATATATAACCTTCTCTGCAGGTCTACGAACCTCTGAGGGGCATAATAACATGGGAAAGGCGAGATGTGTTTGTAATTTTTGCAAGAAAATCTATGTTCACTTACTAATACACACACTTATCATTGATTTTCAATGACTGTTTACTAAAGTTATCTGTGAAGTCATGCAGTCCCTTTCCAATATGGCCTAGAAATCAGAGAAGGAGTTATATTGAAATGGGTCCTTATTTCTTTGCTTTGTTTTCCAACGCCGATGTCCTTTTAAAAGTACATACTTTGCATGCACATGACATAATCCAAATAGGAGCTCATATTACTCACTGACTGCAGTTCTGTGTGGCTTCTAACTCTTTGGGGCTTCCTCAGGTCTCTTTCTGAACCCTTTGACAGAGGTGGCATTCCTCACCCCATCTCAATCAGCGTCACCCACCTCCCTTCTTTGGTATTGATATTTTCTCAGTTGTTTGTAAAAATATCTGCAACTATAGCTCCCAAACAAGTCCCTTAGTGTCTCCCTCTAAACAGGTTGATGTCTCTGTCACACCATATGTAGAAATTCGAGACCTCTCAAATTGTCTTGCTGATCTTAAAACATCACATTCCTCACCTTACTGCCCAAGTCATAATCCTTCACTGATTCCAATGGCCTTATGATAAAACCGAAACTCCTACTGAACCCAGCATTTATGGACCTCTAAAATCCAAGACCACCTACCCATTCTACTCTTCTCCAAAATGAACCCCCCAGAGCAGGCAATCTGGTTTCCCTTGTTCTTTGTCAGGGAAAGATGCCTTTGTCTTTTGCTATCATCCTGAGTGCTTTTCCAAACCCAACTATGCATGCAGCCCCACTCCAGTCCTGCTTCTATACGAAATCTTTAGCTTCTGCATGTGGTGATAGATCCCCCCTCTCTGAATAAGCATAGCACTTACAACACAGACTAGGGTTCTTTACCCTTTATCTTACTGTGTATTACATTCTTTTTAGGATTAGTTTTATGTCTTGTGTCTCTAGTGAGTGGCAACCAGAGGAGAACAATATATTGTCTATTTTACATTCCACAGCATAAGCATGGTTGTAGACATAGAAGAAAATCAATTACTTTCTTGTTTTTTTAAAACCTTTTCATTAATATGTTTATATTTGTTTTATATTTGATATTTATATTTGATATTTATTGATATCTCAATATTAAAAGGCTTAAACACAATTCCAAGAACACTATGTACTGTTTAATATGTATTTGAATTATTTGTTGGTTTGTTATTCATGTTTTTAATATTTAATTTGAGTAATTGCAAGTCTGGGAGATAAATATATCAGTCTATCTAATGGTACCATATTAAAGCTGTTTACATCATATAATTAATTAATCCTAAAAACAAAACAAAATGGAAGTCAAAAAAGAAAACCTGAAGAAAAATCAACAGTAATTCAATTCTTTACTGTAAAATAAAAATGCTATTTTCTCATAAGTTATGTGATATTTTGAAAATGTCCTATAAATAACATTATATAAAGGAATAAAAAATTAAGTTCTGTTTTCTACTGAGGAAATACCTAAGAATAAAGTAAACAGCCAGGAGTTATGTCAAAAGTACAATCAATCAAGTGTCTGGCAAACTGTATTTAGCACGAAGTTGAATAAAGCATTACATTATGTCTACAAATATCTGAATAAATGCATCTGAAATTTTAGTGTAGGTAATATATATGAAGAGGTACACTAATCATTAACCGCAGAGGTGATTCAAGACCATCGTGAAATTGGATCAGCTCATTTACTAAATTCTCAGGACATTTAGGCCATTGCCTGTAAGAAGTAAGATACGTACAACTCTGTTATTTAACTTATTTATAAGTTTCAGTACCATGTTAGTTGTTGCTTGGCACCTGGTTTTGTTTACAACTAAAGCTGCTGTGAGGAAATAGCCAGGAAAACATTTATATTGAAACTACAGTGATTGTTCTGATCACTTTTCTCAAACATGGACTTGTACTTTCCTGCTTAGATTTTTTTTTTTAATGTAGTTTCAGGTACAAAAAGGCTCCAAGGGGTTAAAATTACTCAGACATGTAATTCTCCGCTATCTCAAGAAGATGACACAATTTGGGCTACCTATGTTTAGAGAATTTATTAGATCAGATCAACAAAGTCTAATCTTGTCTCTGCCATTGATTTCTAATTTTCTAAATGATTTCTCTCTTGTGATTTAACACATTAGTGAATAAGATACAGATATATCTACAGGGACTTAGAAGATATAATTAATCTGTGAAAGCTTCTATGAGATCTCAAAAAATTTTTGCTTCTACTACTACCTTAAAAATTAGAATGCACTGCAAGTTGAATAAAAGTCAACCCCTTATGATGGTCAAGAGAACATATGTGGCCTGATACCTGCCTTCTGCTCTGATTTCTTCCCCATTACCCTCTAACATGTTCATTAGACTCCAGTGCCACTGGCCTTGTATTTGTCTCTCAGATATGCCAGGTTTCTTCTTGCTTCAAGGCTGTTGCTTCTTCTGTTCTCTCTGCCTGAAAACTCTTCCCCCAGACATTCATATGCCTGGCTGCTTCTCATTACTTATATCTCCAAGGGCAGCTCACCCCATCTCAGACAAGCTCTGTTGTTATGTTTTTGTTTTATAGTTCTTAGAGCATTTTTCATGTCAAAATGTTCATTCATTTATTAGTTTACCTGTTAATTTCTGTCTCCTACTAGTAGAATAAAAACTCCATGAGAGCAGGGATTTGAATAGTTTTTCCAATATTCTACACATTCAGAAAAGTTCTTGCTATGTATTAAAGATCCAATAACCATTTGTTGAATAAACACATGATCAATTTATGGACCATGATATTAGAAATACTTAGGGCACACTAGTTTGATATTTAAGTGGAAGAAAAACAGAGTATGTATTTGCCCTGAAATGTTTAGGATTAAAATGTTCTTCCCAAGTAAGAGCATCATTTACTAAAAAGACAGTACTTTAATTCTTTACAGAACATTTAGATTTTCAGAATATCAAATTCAATAAACCACGTCTAAGATGAGCATAGAATTTATTTTAAAAGATTTGCCTTCAAAGGTGTAGATTCCTGATGTGCTATTAAAATGGCTTTTTTCCTGTATTTATGGCTCAAAATAAAGGAACTTTAGAGGAAGACAGTATGTACAGCCTATTCTTTCACAAATGTGCATGAAATGTATTTTAAGGAATTGTGTTTCATTTATTCAGTGACTTAAAAAAATCACTCCAATTCTGACTGGTGATTAAACACGTTCTCGTAGAGAAGAAGGACATATGACATTCCCTAACAGAAGGATGACATTAGAATTCCTTCACTTCCTAGATAGTGGTATAGTTTCAGTTTTCAATAATTACGAATATGTTTCCTCTTAAATATATAAGCATGATTTCTGCTTAATTTCTTTCCTCCAAGATGTTTTTCATGCCTTTCAAATATTTGTCAACTTTAGACTCTATAATGCCTAAGCAACATGGGTACAGGTGAAGCTCTACTGAACACAGTAACCATGGAAACACCTAATTCTTATTTAATTTGCTGTCTCCTTGGATGAAGCAAAAAAAACAAGAGGAATGGAGCACTGAAGTCAGAGAAACAGGAAGACATATGAGAGTTGAAAAGAGGGAAACAGGCCCAGACACAGAGGCCCACAGACTTTCTAGCTCACTTCCTTTTAGCTAAAACTGTTAAAGCTAGGGAGACACAAAATGAAAGCTATTTTTGAGCAAATTTCACAGTGCTACAGGTCAGAAAAAAAGTTTCAACCTGGCTATTTTTGTTGGATTCCCCTTGCATACAGAGCCAAGTTTAAACACAATCTCAATCAATCTGGAGGTATCAATATGGATAGTTCAAGTTCAGAGAAAAGCTCCTTTGCATTTCAAGTGCCCTGAATCTGGGCACACTTCCCCAGAGAGTTTAAACTTCTTTCCTAACAGATCCAAACCGCAGGAATGGCCCTGGAGCAGCAACCTTGTCAGTGTTTCCTGGCCCAGATTTCATTTCACCATTTTCAGTTGTGTAGCTGGCATGGAGCTGGTTGGAATGGCACAGAATTCTGAGTCCCTCCCTCTTTTATATCCATATGAAAGTCACAGTTGAGTCACAAAGTGGGACAGGTATGGCTGTCACATCACCCCACCCTTAGCTCAGAGAACAGAAATATAACCAGAGGTGGAAGCAGAGAGTCAGAGTGGGATGGTTCTTCACTGGCATACTTTACCAAGAGCTGAGTTTGACCTGAATAAGTCTTAGGCCTGGTTCCACTACTCAGAACCTCAGGAAAGTCACTTAACCCCTCCCTGAGCCAGTTTACTTGTATGTACATCAGAGGTTCACACCATTTGCTCTTGACAGGCCCTCTTCCTCTTCAAACGTCATCTAATTCATATACAATTAGCAAGTCTTAGGAACTGATGTCCCTTCTGTCATGGGGCAGAGGCACAGAAGTAAAGAGTACATTTTATGACATTTTATGTTTCCAGATGTATAAGTACATAATCTTTCTAACACACTAATTAATAGGGTTACAAAGAGCTACTCTGTTATACAGACTATAAATACATTAGGGAGCAAAAGGGAAAGATCTTATTAAAAATCAGTTTACTCATTTTCAATATCAGTTTTTTAATAGAAAACTCTGGATTCTTATCACAAAACCTGATGAGAATATTTAGAAGGGGCTGAAACAGGGCCGTGAGACTGTCCAGGATTGTACAAAGTTTTCATAATTTACAAATTTGATATGGACCACCCTCATTTAATGTGGTCCTACTCAAAACAAAACAAAACAAAAATCATGGAACTAGTGACTGAATCTGAAAATGATAAGAACTCTAAAAAACATACAAAACCTGTTTCACTGAAGACCACTGAATGGTCTATAATAATTTTCATCATGTAATCTATAAATGAGGCAAGTTTTAGTTTGAGACACAATGGCCAAACCCATTTAAATAAACCCAAGATCATACTCACTTTGTTGTTTCATAAGCGATTTAGCTTCCAGTAGGATGCTTAGTGCTTTCTTAATGCTTTCTTGGAAGCTAAATTTCTTAAGTTCCATCAGTCCTGGCTTCTGCTGTTTAAATGACGATAAATGCATTTTCCATACAAAAGCAGTACCACTGCACTTCTTAAAAGATAAATTTAAGTGACCAGTATTTCAATTTAGGACATTTGATCAACATCGAGATGCTTTTATTTTGAGCACAAGATTTAACTTCATCATCTGATTTAAATAATGGACAATGGAATTTGGTTATTTCTCTCCAAGGAGAAAAATACAGTAAAAGTTAAATTCATCTAATTTGATTGCATTAAAGAATACTTACGCCATTGTTTTTCCTATAAAATTGTATTTCATACCAAATTTTCTCATGTAGAACACCATAGTGTAATTTTTAATTTTCTATAAATCAACTGAGTATTTAACAATTTATCTCAACTATAAAAAATGGCACATATAAATATAAGGCTAGCTCTAATTATTATATACACACACATACACACACACAAACACATGCACACACACAAATACCACCATGCTAGCCCTTTGTGAAACACAAGGTAGACAAATTTGGTCGAATAAGTTGTTACAGATTCTATGACTCCATACGCTTGTCCACTGAGCAAAGAAACTGTATGCTACACACTGCATATTCCTGTTCAAATAATATAAGTATGTGTAGTAAATTACAGAATCAAATCTATTCCTAGCTATACTAGACGACATTAACATAAAAAGAATGCATAACTGAATCCTAAAAACTTTTTTTACTTGTTTTCAAAGTTGGCCAGAGGAATATGCTCTCATAAACACCAGGAAAAAAATAGGCAGCATACTGTTAAAAATATTGTTCTCTTCAAAAATGTATGCTCTAAAGGAAAGATTAAATTACAGTTTTGAGAGGCATGATACCCAAACAAAATAATAAAATTTCAAAGCTGAGCATCATTTAATTGTGCTGCTTTCTAGTCAATAAAATTGAGAAACATTTTCTCATACGAATTCACTATATAATTTCACTGCTGCCCATTAACAACACAATACAGCATTGTTGCGAATGTTACAATACGATGTGACCAACTATAAATTCATTAATACTTAAAGCAATGCAATGTAAAGGGTTCATAGTGGCATGATTATTCTATCTCAAACTAAAAGAGCTTGTTTGTATACTTACATACAAGTTTGCTTTAAATGTAAGAAATTCAGCAATGAAATACACTCACGATATTCAAGTACTGGGTTTTATGATCATTTTGGGATAGATTCATGATGGCTAATGATGATGCTGTACAAAGCAATATAACTGGGAATATTTTACTTAAAATTAATTTAGTTCAACTTAGCTGAACATGGTGTAATTAGCTAGCATAAAATAAAGACAATGGACTATCTGACACATAATGACTTTACCAGTCAATTTAATTTTAAAGAAAGCAGTGAAACCATTTTATTTGATGTCAGGTGAATACAATAACAAAATGCAGTTGGTTAACCAAATTTTTCATTTTAAAAGCAGTAAGTTTTATAGATGTACCGTTTTCACCGGCAGGATTTTTCTTTTTTAACTAATTTGAAGAAGGCTGGTAGGGACACAGTTGGGTTGAGCAATTGTCTATATGATAAAGGAGTTGGGGTAAACTTGGGCACAAATAATGGAAAGAAACAAGGCAGTAACTTTTCTTCCTGATTCGGAAAGGCCTTCTAGAGGGAGGAAGCATGATCAAAGACTGGTATATAAGAAAAAGATTATTCAAGGCTAGAGGATATAAAAGTCAAGGTCAAAATAAGGGGCCAAGATAGGGATGGAGCCCTGAAAAGGAGAAGTTGGTATAAAACTGCATGTTAAATAAGAAATACAGATATAACAGAAAATGAATTGCAATAAAAATAGTAGGCTATATTTGCATTTTCTAATGATCAGTGTTTTTATTTTGCCAATACAAACTGAAAGGAAGGAGCAAAGGAAAGAAAGAAGGAAGGAAGGAAGGGAAAGACTGAGAGAGAAGAAAGGAACAAAAGAAAAGAAGAAAGAAAGGAAGGGAAAAGTCAAGCTGTGTTATCTTAGAAGTCAAATTATTTTCTCTAAAAGGCTTATTAACATAACAAAAAGCAAAAAAAAATAGAGTGGTCCCCTCTGGTGTGTATTAATGGAAAACAAATTGTTTAAAACATTCCCCAATATCCACAATATAAATTTAATAACCAACTGAAAAAGGAAATCTTGAGATCTTTATTTTGTCTTAATTTCCACAGAATTTCACTAAAATGAGTAAGTAAAAAGTATCACAGGTAAAACACTACCACTCAAAGGAAAGATTCAAGTTCAAAGATTATATTCAAAGTGTTTCTCATAAAAGCCAACTAATTGCGCTCACATTGTTTTAAATTTTTTAATTCACTATAGAATGGCTTCCAATAAGCATCTTTAATAAATTTTACAAGGACATACTTATGGCCTTAGCTCAAAGTAATGACAGGGGAGGGATTTGCACAAAATATTATGTTGAGGTAGAAAAACAAAACAGATTTCTTCCCTCTCCACCCACCTAGACAAAGGCTCAACTCCATCCTAAAGGGACCACAGCTGAGAACTTGCTTTTGTTCCTCATCTTCCTCTACCTCCACCTACTCATGCAAACTTTTTCACAGACCCTTTCCCTTGATTTTGGCCCTTTGTGTACCGCTTCTTATTCTGTAGTTCTTTAACTGCTTTGGTGCCTAGTATCAATTCCTGGGATTGATTATTTCTTGAGAACATCAAAAGTTGTTTCTCAAAATACTCTGAATTAAAATGTTCATATGCTGTCCAGCATTTAATGATCTAACCTACAGCTGATTCAGCTGACTGGCTGAAGCATTTGAGAGACTGTTAGCTCCTTCCTTATGTGTGTGTTTATATATACGTACACACTCAAAGATCGTTACATTTTATAATTCTCTAGTTTATATACATATAAATATTTATATAATCATATAGAGAGAATTTATATGGAAAAAAGAAGATAGGTATACAAGGTATATACATTAGGACATTTACATAACTGATACATAAAAGCTTGTCTTTCAGGCACTGGAACATTACCTCTGGGTCCCTTGCACATGTGTGTCATATCTCACAATAGCTGTTCATTTGAATGCTACTTCTTAGTTATTCCCCGTTATAAAAGAAAATAAATCCCTCCAACTCTATTTGTAAATTTCTTAAACCCAGGAGCCATGCCCATCATACTTTTTGTCTCTTTTGACATAGTCCCCAGTATGATATTCTCCATCTAGTAGAAACTTAGTAGATCTAAATAAAGCAAACAAGTAAATCGGAATGAATGCTCTCCTAAACAAAAGTAAAGGCTAAATTTGTATTGAGAGTTAGTATTAAAGCCAAAATGCCTAAAGAAGACTAACATTCAAATATGAGATTAGAAAGAATGGTGTGAAGAGAGGGGAAAAATTGGTGAAATGATCAAAATACTGCCCGCACATAA
The DNA here is from genome assembly GCF_048773025.1 of Camelus bactrianus. NCBI lineage: Eukaryota > Metazoa > Chordata > Mammalia > Artiodactyla > Camelidae > Camelus > Camelus bactrianus. Next base: position 72,335,461 of record NC_133543.1, read on the forward strand.
GGTCTAGATTGAGTAGATCAAGGCACTGGCAACAAGAAAGGCATAGGGAGAATTAAAGGAGAAGAACTAATGTATCTGAGGGAATCAGACAAGATTCAAAGAGCTTAAAAGTATTTTTTAACTGATATATCAGAGACAAAAGAGTTTACGACTGTTTTAGAACGTTATCTTTGGATAACACTTACTAATGCATTACTAACAACTTACCTAAATGCCTACTTTTTGCATTAAGGAATATGGTATTGACCTAGGGATGGTGTTATCATCCACTGTAACGTTATTTCAAATTCTTTATCTTATTCCGTTAAAAGGAAATTAAGCATTGAAAGGAATTCATTAATCAAAGTGATCAACTTGAATGCTAAAATCCCCAAGTTGGCTTCATATGATCAGTCTCACAGGGGACATCAATGGCTATTTTAAGGATCAACATGTTGTCACGTGTACATCTAAGCAAATGCTGCAATTATTTTATTTTAAAGTCCAACAGTGCAACTACATTTCTCAGAGGCATAGCAGTCCAGTCTGTTATCTAGTTGCTAGTAAAATTCAACCCCCAAAAATGTGTCATAAGAAAATATGCAAAAATACACCAATAAGCATTTTTCTTCCTTCTCCCTTCTGATGTTTAGAAAATTTGCAAATTGATTTAAGCCAAAAGTGGTAAAGGAATGAAATTATTCCTTCGGGTTTAGAGGATGCTGTGCCAAGTTTCATTTCTGGCTGCATATTTTTGACCAAGTTCAAGATCCCTGAAAACAAATACATAAAAGAGAAAATACCCCTTTAACCTCAGCAGAGCAACATTAGTAAAGGCTGCTATGGGAAGAGAAGGCCTTCTGCCTTGAGATGGGTGTGCTCCTGGTGCTTGGTTTCCACTGAGAGGATGCCTGCTCTGTCAATGAATCTCAAGTAGCTACTATGATGAGGTAATGGCTGTGCCAGTTTCACTGGTTCATGCTCTCTCAGCACATTCTTTCTCCTTCTCCTCCCTGAGAAGGTGCTGTAAACAAGTCATCCTGGGAGAGTTGCTACAGAGAAATAATAAATCCTAAATTCGAAATTCCTGAGAACACTGGCTCTGCTTTTGATAGTCTAGACAAAACTGGAAGCCTAAAGCAGCATAGACAGAGTCACGAGTCACAAAGAAACAGCTTATTGAGGGATGGCGGGGCAGATGAAAGAGGAGAGAAACAAAGAAAATGAAAATGAATGTGTTCATTCAAAATATTATATTTTTTAAAAAAGAAAGTTCAATTTTTAAATTGCTTATATCTCCAATTAAGCAATTTTCTACTTATGGGTAAAATAAAAATAAAAAACTTTTAAAAATTAAATTATAGCATATTGTGAAATACTAAAAATTAAATTTAAATACACCACAGACAAACATCATGTACCACTTATCCTAAAAGCACAGTAGCTCTGATAATATGCAAATCGTGAATCCAGATGTAAATCTGCGATAATAATATAAAATTACCAGGAAATCAATGTTAAAATACACACACAAATATAATACTCTTTATTTAAAGTCTTTATGCTTTTCACCTTTTCTCACGGGGGAAATGCTTTTGTGGATGAAGAGGGAGTGACTGAAGCACCTATGATTGTTTGCAAATTCATAAAGATTTCTACCAAAATACATACATAGACACCAACTGCCCAGTTAAATGGATGTTTTGTGTCACATTCAGGTCAAAGACTATAATCTTCCTCTTGGGCATTCTAAAGAGCTTTTATTTATTTAATGTATTTTCATTGCCTAAAAAAATTAAAATTGCCCACAATGAAATGACAGAGTTACAGAGCTATGTTTTATACTGGGCTGGTACCTGCAGCTTCAGCATGGGATATTTTGCATAATGTGCTTCACATAAAAGGCTTTGTTCTCCATCGCCTCACTGCGGCTGCAAACCTCAATTTCAGTTTGCAGTCATTTCCTCTTCCAGACGAATCATTTTAAAATAAATAATATTTTTAACATTTAAGTTAGCACCTTACCAATATTCATCAATCCCTCTGCCTCATATCCAAAATTATACCCCAAAACATATATTTGTTTATTCACACCATAATCCCCAAACCTTCAAAGATAAACATTTGAAGATTCATCTTTTAAGTATTCATTCCCTATTGCAATATTAGGTATATAGTGTATTATATATGCATGTTTATGCCTGTGTGGTGTATACCACCACACGTGTGTGCATGCTTGTGTGTGTGTGTGCACATTTAAACAAAAACCTTTCACACTGAGTCAGTTTAAAGGGTCTATGTCCTGGAAGCATTATGCTAAGTGCTTACAGCTGATAGCACACAGCAACTGTTAGGAACAGGCTTGTTGCTAATGCAAGCTTTTTTATTTTCTGACAAAATCCCAAAACCCTGATGCCAGGCAGTATAACATCAATTTTCAGTTTGCAAGGATGTTTTTTTCCTGACCTGATTTGTTTTACTACCCCCACCCCCCTACAAAAACCCAAACATACACATCCCCACTCCTGGCTCCTCTCACACACTCTTTCTTTAAATTCCCATCCTTAGACAAAAGAGGAGGTTGGGGAAGAAAGGCAGCTGGCACTGCAGCCCCCAAAACGCCTTTTAAGAAAAAAAAAAAAAAAAGAAAAGAAAAGAATAAATGGACTGTAGATGCTGCTTTCCACCCCTATCGTTTAAAAAGAATGACTATGTGGATGTCCAAGCTCATCCAGACTCATTTTTTCGCGTCCCGCCCTCCAACAAGACCAGATATTAATTTTTCATTTTTCTAAAATTATAAATATTCATCAATCTTGCTCTTCCAGCTGTTTCTGGGAGAATTATAGGGAAAATGATTACAAACTGACAAAGCTTCCCTAACTTACTCATTCGTCAGTGTGCAGTTCTCTACAGTTAGATGGACCAAAAAGAAAAAAAAATCCTCTACCTCGAAATCCCTTTTTCCCCATTATTTTTGTATAATTCACTCCCTGTCTTTTTAAAGCTCAGGTAATAATAGCTCTCAAGACAGGTAACCCAACCCGACTGGGCGTTTCAAAGTGGTACCTACCAAGGTCACACACTCGTCTACAAATCTAGAGGCCAGGTAGCTGCCCTGATCCCCTGCTCTATGGTAGTGACACCCAGAGAGGCTGGGCCTGAGGCTTCCGCCAGGTGAGAGGCTGGACAGTTCGGTCAATCTGCGCCTGCTTCCAAGGCCAGAGGACGAGACAGCCACTTCCCATTCCCGCTCCTTTCCTGGGCTCCTTCTACGCCGTGGGCGAGGCAGGAGGAGAAGCACCCTCTGTGGAACCAGAAGTCGGGACGGCTCTCTTACCTGGACGCAGAACTGGATGCACACGCGGTCAGTCGCCGCTGCCACCGCTCAGGGACCTGAGGACCTTCTAGAGAAGCAGCAGAGGGGGAGACGGGACAGGGGAAGAAGGAGAAAAATAAGGAGAAGGAAAATTAAAAAAGCGGAAGGGGAAAAAAGAAAAAGAGGAGGAAGAGGAGGATGCTGCTGCTGTCCTCGCGGCCGCCGAGAGCCCGCGCAGCCGGAGCGCCCGGCCCAGTCTGAGCGCCGCCCCGGCCACCGGCTCCCCGTGCTGCCGCCCCGCCCCCAGCAGGCCCCGCCTCCTGCCCCCCGCAGGCCCCGCCCAAACCCGCGACCCGAACCGCGGGCACAGCCGCACTGTCCGGGAGGGGGAGCGAGGCCGCCCCGCCGCCCCGCCTCCCGCTGCAGCCCGCCTCCCGCCGCAGCCCGCCAGCCTCCCGGCGGGGACCGCGACGGTGGCAGCCTCAGCGCGCCGGCCAAGCGCAGGCCACAGGCGGGCCTGCGGCTGCGGGTCCTTGTCCAGAGAATCCCCCTCCACAACCGCTACCAGCAACAAAGTGAGACCAGCGCCCTCGGGACAGAGGAACCCGGCGCACCTTCTTTTCTGACGTCCTTGAGGAACTCAAGGGGAGTGTCAGCTTTAGTCTCTCAGGGAGGAGTCCCCCATAGACGCCCCCCTCTCCCTGCTGGTTGCCCCTCAGGGGAGGAGGCTCACTGGCCTTGCCTCTTCCACAAACCTAAGGACAGCTGCATCCAGAAAAGAGGAAAATTTGGGAGACCATGAGTACAGAGAACAACTTCAGTCGGTACTGAAGGAACAATGGTTGAAGGTTTAGAGAATTCTAGACCGAACTCTGTCACTAATTAGATTCATTCATTCATTCAGCAAATGTTTCTTGAAACCTGCTGTGTGTCAGGCGCCATTCTAGGCAGTGTGGAAACAACAGTGAATAAAACAGAACCTGCAGCCCTCTGCCTTAAAAAAAAAATCCCTGCCTTCATGGATGTTACATTCTGGATATCTGAGTGTTTGATGCAGACTCAGTTCATTTAATCTAAATCTCAGTGTATGAATGTGTCAAATGAGGATTTAAAAATGTCAGTCCTAGCCTCTGGCATGTTTAATATGAGGATATAATTAGATAATGAATAAGAAAAGTCTGAAGAACATGAAGAATAATACAAGAACAATGAGTTAGAGAGCACAGAAAATATTGACCTTGAAATGTCATCATTTAAAAGAATCACCACTTAAATACTTCTGAAAGAGATATGACCAACTGAGAAAACAGATGATTTCTTTACAATGGAATATTCTTAAGAGAATAGCACTTCATCATAAGTACGACAGGTAAGACACAACTTAGAATTGTTTCAAGATTCTATATGGAGTACTAACAAAGTGTTTTTAAGGTTAGTCAGGATAGTGAGGTGTGGTCTGTGCAGTATCAACAGTAATTATAATTTGATTATGTCATTTAAATTATCCATAGAGTCCAATTCCCTCAATTTTCAGATGGAAAAGGAGATCGAATGATGGGAGGCTGGAAAAATTAGAAGCCCTAATACAGCAAAATCTGAAATCCTGGCCTCTAAAATCACACCCCATGCTTTGTGTATCGTTTCCTTCTGTCCAGCTTCATCCCATGTCCCAGCAAAACCTGTGGTGAGGTTGGAAGTATCAGCGCATACCAAGTAGCAGGGAGGTTGAAGGACTTAGGATTCCTCCTCAGAAGGTGGCCTTGATTGAGAAGAAGGGAGTCTTACGGCACTATGAAATGATACATAGGATATGGATGAGGGGGAAGGATATAGCTCAGTGGTAGATTAGCATGCATGAGGTCCTAGGTTCTATCCCCAGCACCTCCATTAAATATAAGTAAGTAACTAAATAAACCTAATTACCTCCCTCCAAAACAAAAAGATAAATGCATAGGATATGGTTGGAAGGAAGAAGTAAGAATCCTGCTAGAGTGTTAGCAGTTGACATTCACCTATTGAAGGACATATTAATTGCTTCTAATTTGAGGCAGTTATGAATAAAGCTGCTGTAAACATTCAAGATTAGGTTTTTGTGTATTTTGTGTATTTTCAACTCATTTAGGTAAATACCTAGGAGCTTGATTGATGGGTTGGATAGTAGACTATGTATAACTATGTAAGACGGTGCCAAACTATCTTCCAAAGTGGTTATACCTTTCACCAGCAATAAATGAAAATCCTGTTGCTCTACATCCTCAACATCATTTGGTGTTAGTGTTCTGGATTTTGACCTTGCTAATAGGTGGATATTTGTACCTCATTGCTGTTTTAATTTGCAGTTCCCTCATAAGATACGATTTTGAACATCTTTTCATATGCTTATTTGCCATCTGTGTATCTTCTTTGATGAAATGTCTATTTAGATCTTTGGCCCATTTTTTTTTAGGCTGAGTTGTTTATTTACTTATTGTCAAGATTTAAGTGTTCTTTATATATTTTGGATACAGTTCTTTATCAGATATGTGTTTTGGAAATATTTTCTCCCAGCCTGCGCCTAATCTTTTTATTCTTTTAATAGCAGGGTTTTTTTTTTTTAATTTTAATGAAGTCTAACTTATCAATTTTTCTTTCATGAATTATGCTTTTGTTGTTGTATTTAAAAACTCTTTGTCAAACCCAAGGTTACTAGGATTTTCTCCTACATTAACTTTTAAGATTTAATAGCTTTGTTTTACATTTGGTTCTTAGTCCATTCAGACTGCTCAAATAAAAATACTATAAACTGGGTTGCTTATAAACAACACTTATTTCTCTGATCAGGAGGCTAGAAAATCTTAAGAGCATGATACCAGCAGATTCAGTGTCTGGTGAGGGCCCACTTCTTCATAAACAGCACCTTCTTATTGTGTCTTAACGTGGTGAAAGGGGCATGGGAGCTTTCCAGGGCCTCTTTTATAAAACACCAATCCCACTCATGAGGTTTCCCCCTTCATGACCTAAGCATCTCCTAAAACCCCACCTCCCAAAATCATCACATGGGGCATTAGGTTTCAACATATGAATTCTGATGGGGACACAAATAATTCAGTTTATAGCAAGGTCTGTGATTTGTTTTGAGTTAATTATTGTGAAAGGTGCAAGGTCTGTGTCTAGATTTATTTTTTGCATGTGGATTGCCATAGTTTTCCACCGTTTGTTGAAAAGATTATCTTTTCTCCGTTTGATTGCCTTTCCTTCTTCATCAAAGATCAATTAAAAATATCTGTGTGAGTCTATTTTGAGCTGTTTACTTTCCCATTGGTCTATTTGTCGTTCTTTTGGCAATACTACGCTGTCTTTATTACTGTAGCTTTATAGTAAGTCTTGATGTGAGTTAGTGTCAGTCCTCCAACTTTGTTCTTCTTAAAACCTGTGTTGGCTATTCTGGGTCTCTTTCCTTTTCATATAAACTTTAGGATAACTTTATTCGTATCGACAAAGTAACTTACTACAACCTCGATTGAGATTGTGTTGAGTCTATGGATCAAGTTGGTAAAAAGTATCTTGACAATACTGAATCTTCCCATTCATTTATTTATATTTTCTTTGATTTCCTTCATGAGATTTTTTTTTAAGTTTTCTCATACAGGTCTTACACAAAGTTTGTTAGATTTATACCGAAGTATTTCATTTTTTGTTGCTAAGGTAAATGGTATTATGTTTTTAATTTCAATTGCTTATTGCTGTGTATAGGAGATACTGACTTTTGTATATTAACCATGTATCCTGCAACCTAGTTACAGTCTTTTATTAGTTCCAGGCAATTTTTTTTAGTACATCCTTTGGAATTTTCTAGGTGTACAAACATGTCACCTGTAAATAAAAAATTTTATTTCCACTTTCCCAATCTGTATACTTTTTATTTGGTTTTATTGTCTTATTTGCATTAGCTTGGCTTTCCAGTATGATGTTGAACAGGAGAGGTGAGAGGGGACACTCTTACCTTGTTCCCAATCTTAGGGGGAAAGCGTCTAGTTTCTCACTATTAAATATGATGTTAGCTATAGATTGTAGATGTTCATTATCAAGTTGAGGAAGTTCCCCTCTATTCTTAGTTTTCTGAGAGTTTTAATTGTGAGAGGATTTGATTTTATCAAATGATTTTCCTGCAACTATTGATAAGATCATATGACCTTTTTTTAAACTTTACTTATTTATGTATTTATTTTACAATATCATATTTTTTAAATTGAATTATAGTTGATGTACAGTATTAATGTTACAGGTATACAATACGGTGATTCATAATTTTTAAAGGTTATACTCCATTTATAGTAATTATAAAATATTATCTGTATTTCCCAAATTTTACAATACATCCTTGTAGCTTATTTTATACCTGATAGTTTATACCTCTTGGACTTTTCTTTTTTATCCTCTTGATGTGACAGGTAAAATTGATTGATCTGTTAATATTAGAATAGTATTGCATACCTAGAATAAATTACACTTGGTCATGGTATAATTATTTTAATACATTGTGGATTTAATTTGCTAATATTTTGCTGAGGAGTTTCACGTCTATGTTCATGAAAGATAGTTTTCATTTTTTGTAATTTCTTTGTCTCATTTTGGTATTAAAGTTATGCTGGCCTCATAGAATGAGTTAAGAAGTATTCCCTCTGCTTCTATTTTCTGGAACAGATTGTATAAAATTGGTGCCATTTAAAAATATATATATTTGGTAGAATTCACCAGTGAAACACTTTGAGCATGTTGCTTTATGTTTAAAAGATTGTTAATTATTATATATTAAATAGATATAGGCCTATTCAGATTCTGTTCTCTTTGAATGAGTTTTGATAGACTGTATCTTTCAAAGAATTGGTCCATTTCATCTATGTTATCAAATATGTGGGCACAGAGTTGTTAATAATATTTCTTTATTTCCTTTTAATGTCCATGGGATCAGTAGTGATGACACCTCTTTCATTTCTAATATTCATAATTTGTATCTTCTCTCTTTTCCTTGGTTATTATGGCTAGGGTTTGTCAATTTCATCAATCGTTTCAAAGAACCAACTTTTGATTATGTTGATTTTCTCAATTATTTTCCTTTTTTCAATTTCATTGATTTCTGCACTGGTTTTTATTGTTAATAATAGTTTTATTATTAATATACGCATTTAGTTCTATAAATTTTCCTCTAAGCACTGCTTTTGTTGTTTCCCACAAAATGTGATAGGCTGTATTTTCATTTTCATTTACTTCAAAATATTTTAAAATTTCTCCCAAGGCTGTTCTTTGACCCATGAGTTATTTGGTCTGTTGTTTAATCTGTAAACATTTGGAGATATTTCCAAATATTTCTGGAGTAATCTTTCTGTTATAAATTTCTGGCTTAATTCCACTGTAGTCTGATAGCATACTTCTTACTATGTCTACTCTTAAATTTGTTAAGCTATCTTACTGAATATTTATCTGCAATGTTTTGTTTTTAGTGGGCAAGTTTTACACACATCTTTAAATTTATCTCTAAATAATTCATGTTTCCTGGAGCTATTATAAATGGTACTGGTTTTTTATTTTAATTTCTAATTATTCATTGCTTGTACATAGAAATACATTTAATTTTTTAGAGTAGTCTGGCATTCTATGAATTTTCTAAACTCAGAATTTCCAGAAGCTGTTCGGGTAAATATTTAATAGGGTATTCTGTATACACAATGTTGTCTGCAAAAACAGTATTTTTTCTAAACTGTATGCCTATTTTTTCTTTTTCTTTTCTCTTCTTGCTGCAATGGCTAGCCCCTCCAGTACAGTGTTAAACAGAACTGATGAAAAGAGGATGTCTTTGCACTTTTTCTGATCTTAGGGGGATAACATTCGGATTTTAATCTTTGCCTATCACGTTAGCTGTAATTTTTTATACATACCTTTTATAAGATTGAAGATGTTCTCCTGTATTACTACTTTGCTGAGAGTTTTTATCATTAATTTGTATTTGAATACTCTCTACTGAGATGAAAATATTGTTTTTTTCCATTATTATCCATTATTCTAAATGTATGATAAATTACATAAAGTTTTGTATGTTAGACCAATGTAGAATCCTGTCATAAATTTTGATTTGTTAATTATATACATATATATGTTAGAATTGTTCTGCAAATATATCTTAACGAATTTTTGCATCTATGTTCTTAGTAGTTTTCTCTTTTGTGAAATCTTTCCTTTTTTTTCATCAGGTATTGCTGGACTTATAATAATTGGGGAGGTTTTTTTTCTTTTCTCCTCATCTATATTTAAAATTAGTGTTATTTCTTCCTTAAGTGTTTCATAAAATTTACCACTGAAGTGATGTAAATCTGAAACTTTCTGTGTGGGGAAGTTTTTTGTAATGAATTCAATTTTCCTAATAGATATAGTGCTATTCAACTTTCCTATTTTTTCTTGAGTCAGGGATAATTTATGTCCTTTTAAGAAATTACCCATTTTTTATAAATTATTGTCAAATTTGCATTCATCAAGTTATTTATTATCCTTTTATACTTTTAGGATCATTTTGTATCATTTAGTGAGCCCCTGCTTTTATTCTTATAATTGATATGTCTTTTATTTTTTTCTTTATAAGTCTGCATAGAGGCTTATAAATTTCAATGATTTTCAGAGAGCTAGCTTTTAGTTCCATTGCTTTTCTCAATCATTTTCTCTTTTCCATTTCATTCATTTCTGTATTTATCTTGATGATTTTCTTTTTTTCTTTTATGGTTTTAAATTTGCTACTTTTTGTTAGCTTCCTGGGATAAAAGTTTATATCATAAAGTCTAGGCTTTATTATCTCCTAAAATAAATATTAGAACTGTAAATGTCTCTCTAGACATAGCATTACCTTCATTCTACAAATTTTGGCATGAAGTGTTTTCATTGTCATTTATCAAAATATATTGTTATTTCCTTTGTGACTGTCTCATTTGCACATAGGAATGTATTTGAAAGATACTAATTGATAATCAACTTATAATTTAATTCTATTGTGGTAGAAAAAATACTTTGTATGATTTTAATCCTCTAAACTATTTTGAGGCTATTTTGTTAACTATTTTGTTTTATGGCCAAGTGTAGAGTCTCTACACTTAATGTTCTATGTGACCCTAAAAAATGTGTATCAAAAGTTGACTCAAAATGGATTAGAGACATAAATATAAGAGATAAAATTACAAAAGTAGGAAAAAAAAAAAGAAAATCTTTTTGACTTCAGACTAGGCAAAAAATTCTTAGGCATATCACCAAAACTGTGATACAAAATGAAAACAAAAATTGATATCACCAAAATTGAAAGCTTTTACTCTTGAAAAATTTCATTAAGAAAAAAAAGCAAAAAAAGACAAGCCAAAGACTGGGAGGAAATATTTCTAAATCATTGTTGGAGGTGATCATCAAGAGGGCATGACAGCCAGTTGCCCTTTGTGCCAAACAGGCAATCAGAGGCTCCTCATCCCTGCACCTGTCATTGGGATGTACTTTCTGCCCACTGTTTGCACCGTGGGAGCCATTTTCAAGGACACAGCCTTGAGAGAGCGAAGTGTTGTTGAGACTCTCTGGTTGGTATATGTGACTGAACCAAGTTAAGGCCTTTATATAAACTTCTAAAATTCTGACAAGCATGTGCCCAAGACAAACCTTGTATGTAAGTTTCTTTGCTTATTAGTCCTGCCATCTAGCAATCTGGAGTATTCTGCCTCTTTTTCCAGTCTCTTCCTCCAAGGGCCAGTTTCAGATTTCACCTGGGAAGCTCCTGAGTTTACAAAACAACAATTATATGTCCTATAAAGGTTCTTGTATACAGAAATTAAAAGAATTCTCAGAACTCAATAATAAGATAGACAACCTATCTTACGCCCTCAAAAGACTAAATATTTGAATAGATACTTTACCAAAGATTATATAGTAATGTCTACTAAGAACATAAAAAAGATGCTTAATATCATTAGCCATTAGGAAAATACAAATTCAAAACATGAAATATCAGTACTTACACACTAGAAAGGATATAATCACAAAGACTGGAAATACCAAGTGTCAGGGTGGATGTGGAGAAAATGGAATTCTCATACATTGTTGGTAAAAGTTTAAATTGTACACCTACTTTGGAAAAGAGTTTGTCAGCTTTTAAAAAATTTGATGTGCACTTATATATAACCTAGGTATTACACTGTCAGCTATCTCTCCAAGAAAAATTAAAACATATCAACACAAAGATGTTTATCTTTATGTACATAGAAGCATAATTCATAATAGCTGAAAATTGGAAACCACCCATATGTTAATAAACTAGTGAACAGATAAACAAATGTGACATAGTTCTACACTAGAATGCTATTACACAATTAATGGGACAGAATACTGATAAAAGCAAAAACCAAGATAAACCTCAAGGACATTTTGCTGAGTTAAAGCAGCCGGACACATTTAGGTGTTTGATTCATTTAGAGTTAATTTTTTACATTGTGTGTGGTGCAGCTCCAAGTTCATTCTTTTGCATATCAGTAACCAGTTGCCCCAGTACCATTTCCTGAAAACCATTCCTTTGCCATTGAATTGTCTTTGCATACTCTTTGAAAATCAGTTGACCAAAAATGTGAGGGTTTATTTCTGGAATCTCATTTCTGTTCCATTAATCTATATGTCCATTCTTATGCCAACACAACACTGTCTTAATTACTATAACTTTGTAATAATTTTTGAAACTGGTAAATACGAGTCTCAATGATAGGGACTGCATTGAATCTATCTATTAGATTGGGAATATTGCTATTGTAACAATATTGTCTTCTAATCCATGGACACAGGATGTATGTACATTTGTTTAAGTTTTTATTACTTTTTCAGTGGTATTTTTAGTGTACAAGTTTTATACTTCTTTTGTTAAATTTATTTCTAAGTATCTTATTATTTTTGATGTTATTACAAATGGAACTATTTTCTTAATTTTATTTTTAGATTATTTGTTGATACTTTATAGAAATATAATGGATCTTGTTTTCTCCAGAGTTGCTGAACTCATTTATTAGCTCTAGTAGTTTTTTGTTAATTCCTAGGACTTTCTATATTCAAAACCATGTCATCTGCTAATAGATACAGTTTTAGCTCTTCCTTTTTAATATGTATGTCATTATTTTTTTTCTTTTCAGTTTCCCTAACTAGAAACCTCATTACAATGCTGAATATCAGTGAAAGCACACATCCTTTTCATGTTCCTAATTTTAGAAGTAAATATTTCAGTCTTTTACTAGTAAGTGTGATGTTAGCTGTGGGTTTTTCATGAATGTCCTTTATCAGGTTCAGAAAATTCCCAGCCTTAGTTTGTTGAGTGTTTTTCTCGTAAAAGGGTGTTAGATGATGTCAAATGCTTTTTCTGCATCAGTTGAGATGATCATGTGGTTTTTGTCCTTAATTATATTAAAATGGTTTATTATATTGATTGATTTTCATATGTTGAACAAATCCTGCATTTTCTGAGATTAGTCACACTTGATCCTAGTGTATAGTCCTTTTTATATGTTGATAAATTTGAATTGATAGAAGTTTGTAGAGGATTTTATTTATAGATTTATATTTCAACCCTTTTGTATCTTTGAATATAAAATCTTTCTCATATAGACAGCGTATATTTGAAACAATTTTTAAAATCCATTTGCCAATATCTACACTGTAAAAATCCATTATATTTAGTATAATTACTGATAATTATAGTTTACATTTATATTACTGATAATTTACATTTTGGATGCATCTAGAAGTTCCATTGTTTTTGACTTTTCCGATTTTATCTTCACTGTGTTCATATTTTTCTTTAAACACTAGAACATTAATATTTTTGCCTTTTTAAGACCCAGTCATTCCTAGTTTCATCATCTCTCTTATTTCTGATTTCTTTTACTTTTGGGTAATATTTCTTTTTGTTATAAGTCTTATTTTCTTGCTTCTTAGCCTAACTAGTAATTTTTGATTGGCTGTTGGATATTTATTTCTAATATAAGCAATTAAATTAAAATCCTCTCTAAATATTGCTTTAGTTGCTTCTCATCATTTTTATGTTGCATTTTTATTATCTTTAAATCCAAAACATTTTCTGATTTCTCTTGTGATTAAAATTGTATCATTTAAATTCAAAATAATGTGTTGTTTATTATCGTAGATATCTTATTTTTTTATTGATTTCTAATTTATTTTCACTGTAGTCAGAGAGCATATTCTGAAGGACATTTCTTCAGCCTGGCTGTCCCCAACCTGAGGTCATAAGGCATTTTTCCATTTAATTTCCAGAAGCTTTTTTATTAGGTTTTATTTGTAGATGAATAATATACCTGAAATTAATGTTGATGGTATGATATAAAAGTCTTTTTTTAAACCATGAATTTCCTCTTCACTCAGCACCATTTATTGAAAACACTCTCCCTTTTCAATGAGTGTCACTTCCATCAAAATTCAGGGATCTAATATCTGTGATTCTGTTTCTGTATTCTCTATTTTGTTCTGGTCTATTTATTCCGTGACAAGAGCACACTGTCTTAGTTAATATAGCTTTATTTTCAGTTTTGACCATTAGTAGAATACACACTCAAAACAGTTGGTTCTTCTTTAAAATTATATTTTTTACCCTTGAACCTATACATATTCATATACTATTTGGAATTAGTATACTAAATTGTACATTATGCTGAGTCTGTAGATCACTTAAAAAAAATCAACAACTTGAACTAGGTCTTATTTGATACATTTCAGTAATTTTATATCATTTTATGTGAAGAGATATGGCATATTTTGCATAATTTGTAGAGATTGATGTTTTCTTCTCATAAATGATATTATTTTAAAAATTGTTTTTGAATATTTTGTTGCTGATATCTAAAAATGTAATTAATTTTTATATAAATTTTCATCTAGTGAAATGAATAACATAAAAAATAACCTTCACTTTTTAATTCTAATAATTTCCCCTAGAAATTCTTTTGGAATTTTGTATTCACAATCATTTTATCTGTTTTATTCCTTATTTCCAATCCCTATAAATTTTACTTTTTTTACTTGACTTTGTTACCGGCAAGGACCTCCAGCACACTGTTGGATATGTCATGATATTACATACCTTTCTCTCATTCCTTATCCCAGAGAGAATACTTTTAATATTTTACCATTAAGTATGATGTTTATATAAATATGTATAAATATTTTTGTAGACATCCATCATCAGATTAAAAATACTACTTACTATTTTGAAAATAATTTTTAAAATTATGAATGGGTATTGAAATTTATCAAATGCTTTTTATATATTTGTATTAGTTTTCTATTACTGCAATAACAAGTTGCCACAAATTTAGTACATTAAAACAAGACAAATGTATTATCTTGCACTTTCATAGGTCAGAAGTCTGGCATGAGTCTTTTAGGGTTAAAATCAGTGTCTGCAGATCTGCCTTCATTACGAGAGGTTGTAGGGGAGAATCAGTTTCCTTCCTCATTTCAGGTGTGGTCAGAATTTAGTTCTTTGTGATTGTATAACCAAATTCTCTCACTCCCACCTCCCCAGGTTGGTTGCAAACTGAGTACTATTTCTAGCTTCTAGATACTACTGCATTTTTTTTGCCTTCTATCTCAATCTTTAAAGCTTATATGGGTGGCAGCAGGTGGTGGTAGGGGCAAGTTCAATCTTTCTTACATTACGTCTCTCTGACCACAGCTGGGATAGGTTCTTCACTTTTAAGGACTCATGTTATTTGGATGGACCCACCTGGGTATTGCAGGTTAATCTTCCCATCTCAAGGTCCATAAGCTAATTATACCTGCAAAGTTGTCTTGCCACGTAAAGTAACATATACACAGGTTTTGAAGATTGGGTGTGGACATCCTTAGGGGAGGGGAACATTATTCTGTCTGCTACAACTATTGAGATAATTATATAATTTTTCTTTTTTTATTATGTTAATATGGTGAGGAGGTTTATTTATTTTTAAATGTTATACCAATCTTAAATTCCTGAAATATATTCAGCTGGATTATGTGTATCACCTCTGTTATATGTTGTTGGACTTGGTTTGTTAATACTTTACGTTCATGTTCTGTGTTCACTGTCCTACACCTATGTTTATGAGAGGACTTGATCTATAACTTTTCTTTGTTGTAATGTTCTTACCAAGCATTAGTGCCAAGTTTATTTGGTCCTATAAGACCATTTTGGAAATTTTCCTTCTTTTCTATCTCTGGATGAATCTGCATAGGTTTGGATTCTTTTTTTCATAAATGATTGGAAGAATTTGCCATTGATGCTACCTAGGCCTGATATTTCCTTTGTGGCAAGTTGTTAAATTAGAAATTAAATGTATTTATTAAATGTATTTAGATTTTTATTTCCACTTGGATATATTTTTAATATGCTGTATTTTTGCAGATTGTTGTCTTGCTCTTCTAAATTTCCGGATTTATTGGTATTAAGTTGTTTATGATATCTTAATTATTTTGCATGTAATTTTTATTGATAATATTCATGATTTGTACCTTTTATGTTTCTTTTTCATAAGCTTTCCAAGGCCGTGTCATTTTTTAAAAAAATTTTGTGTAAAAACTTTTGCACATCTTTATAAATTCACTAAACACAAATATAAGTAAAATCTCATACTTTGGGGTGGATAGGAATTAAAAATAATTATTATTGGTGCTCTCCCGTCCCAAACATTGTGCAAAGTTTCAGGATCTTAAATGGTGGCCAAGCATAGTGAAGATCATAGCTGTGGTCATTGATCAGTGGATCTCACTGGATAATGTGGCCATTGTCCAGCTAGCTTGGTCCTTTTAGGCTCTGCTTCTCTGTTGCTTCTAGTCCATGCTTGGTGTTCAAGAGTCTTTGAAAGGACTGGGAGCTAAGCATCCAACTATCTCGGTGTACCACACAGATGCCCCCTTGTCTTGCCCTATTCTATGTCTCACTGGGCCTTCTGAATCCTGACCTCTTTCCAATATTGAGAATACTTTTCCTCTTCCCTTTTGCTGCCCTGGAAGGTACTCCAGCTATCCTATCTGCCTCCATGCCACATGGACAGGCTTCTTTAGTGAGTGTAGGCATTGACAAGAGTCAGGAAGAGCTGTAGAATGCAAGCAACTTCCACTCTGTGCCTTTTAAGATATTAAGGGCTTGGCTGGCTTCTTGGAACTATTGAGGTGTGCCTAGGGCAAAACACAAACCAAAGATTCAAAAAATTATTCTACTCCACTGGCATAACAAAGGCCTTCTCTTGGCTTCAGCAGGGCAGAGTTTTGGTGACTACACTGCAGATTGTGTATGTCCTTTTATCTGGGTGAACAAAGCACACAACATTATCTTCTTGATTTTCTGACTGTACATAGACTAAAGAGCTGATATCCTTTTCTAACTCAGCTTTTGTAATTCTAATATAAGAGAAAAAGGAAAACACTTCTTCATTAACTCTAAAAAGCAATAATTATAATAGTTTATAATTTATAGTTGCTGATAAATACCTCCTATAACATTAGTGAACATTGGTTCTCTGGGCTGGTTATTTTATTTTATTGAAGTATAGTTGATGTACAATATTATATGTTACAGATAGTATAATATAGTGATTCATAATTTTAAAGGTTATACTCCATTTATGGAGTATAAAATACTGGTTATATTCCCTGTGTTGTATAGTATATCCATTTGGTGTATTTTATACATAATAGTTTGTGCCTTAATCCCCTATCCCTATATTACCCTTCTCCTTCCTTCTTCCCACTGGTAACCACTAGTTTGTTCTCGATATCTGTGAGTCTGCTTCTTTTTTGTTATATTCACTAGTTTGTTGTTTTTTTTAGATTCCACATATAAGTCATATCATACAGTATTTGTCTTTCTCTGTCTGACTTATTTCACTCAGCATAATACCCTCCAAGTCCAACCATGTTGCCACAAATGGCATAATGGCCTTCTTTTTGATGGCTGAGTAGTAGTCTGTTGTACTATATACCACATCTTCTTTAATCATTCATCTGCTAATGGACACTTAGGTTGCTTCCATATCTTGGCAATTGTAAATATTGCTTCTATGAACATTGGGGTGCATGTATCTTTTTGAATTAGTGTTTTTACTTTTTTCAACTGTATACCCAGGAGCAAGACTCTATTATTTTTAAAGTCATTTTGAAAAACCAATTTTTGTCTTTGTTGAAATAGAAAATAATTTTTTCCTATCATATTGATTTTTTCTATTACTTTTCTTATTTACGTTGTACTACTTTCTTTGAGTTTCATATGGCATTCTTTTCCTAGCTTCCTGATATAGAAGGTGAGATTCTTTTCTAATATATACATTTAAAACAATAATTTTCTATCCAAGCATGGTTTCAGCTCCACCTGATAAATATTTGTCATATTTTAACTGTCATTTAGTTAGGCATAATTTCTATTTTCCTTTGTAATTTCCTTTTTGTCCCATGGGTTATTTAGTATTGTTTCATTTCCAAAAAATTTTAACATCTTTACATTACAGTTTTGTTATCGATTTCTAGCTTTTTAAAAAAAAATTTGTCTACTGTAGTCAGAGACTACTCTTTCATGATGCAGCATGTGGTTAATTTTGTCAACTATGTCATTTGCACTTAAAGTTAATGTGTAATCTGCAGTTGTACAAGTCACTGTTTCTTATATATATATATCTACTAGATCAACCTTTAATTTATGTTTTTAAATATTTTCTTTCCTACTGATTTTTCATTAGCTTTTTCTGTTAGTTTTTGAGGGCTATGTGTTGAAACTTCCAATTGTGATTACTTAATTCTTCTTTTAATTCTACTCATTTTTTAAACATTTTTGAACATTTATTCATTCTCATGGGAGAAATATTTTTCATTAGCTTTTTAAAAAATTGAAGTGTAGTCAGTTACAATGTG
This sequence comes from Camelus bactrianus, assembly GCF_048773025.1. Classification (NCBI taxonomy): domain Eukaryota; kingdom Metazoa; phylum Chordata; class Mammalia; order Artiodactyla; family Camelidae; genus Camelus; species Camelus bactrianus. The sequence continues at coordinate 72,353,690 of NC_133543.1, forward strand.
TCATTTCTGGTGTAAAGCATAATGTCCCAGTCATACATACATATACATATATTCACTATCATATTCTTTTTCATGAAAGGTTATTACAAGATATTGAATATAGTTCCCTGTGCTATACAAAAGAAATTTGTTTTTATCTATTTTTATATATAGTAGTTAATATTTGCAAATCTCAAACTCCCAAATTTATCCCTTCCCACCCCTAATTCAACCAATTTTTGCTTTAAATATTTGAGGCTATGCTAAACACATTCAGAATGATTATATGTTCTTGATTGATTGGCTATTTTGTAATTATGAAATATTCCTCTTTTTGGTGGTTATATCTTAAAGTCTCCTTTGTCTTATATTAGAATACCTCCATCAGCTTTCTTTTGGCTAGTGTTCACATGGCATTGTCTTTTTCCACTCTCTTTCCTTTTAGTCCTTTTGTGTTCGCTTAAGTCATGAACAATTTGTATGCAACATTGAATTGAGTTTTGTTCTTTTTCCAGTCTGACAATTTTAATCTGTTTTGTCTGTTTCTATTTACTATAATTTACTTACTTTGAAGGCTAAATCTACCATCTTATTATTTGCTTTATATTTGTCCAAACTACTTTATGTTCTTTTTTCTTTTCTTTTTTACCTTTACTTGGGTTAATCAACTATTTTTAAATTTCATATTACCTCTATTATATTGTTATACATTCTTTTATTGGCCTGTTTGTGGTTATACTAGTGATTACAACCTGTGTACATACTTCCACCACTTCCTGGAAATGCAAGAAACTTAGAATACTTTAATTCCACTTTTATCCCCTCCTGACTCATTTGTGGAATTGTCATATATTTTACTTCTCTGGATATTTAAAAACACAAAAATACCTTATTATTACTGTTGGTTTATATTATCAATATTCATTTGGAGCTACTTTCATACAGATGGCTGAAATTAAATTAAAGAGGCTGAAATTTCTAGCATCTCTTTACATTATTCAATCTTGAGTTTTCCTATGGAAAACAAGAGTATTTCTGTCTGAATTACCTTGCAGTAAACAAAGCCCACTCAGAATACTTTAGGCAGAAAGGGATTTAATACAGTAAATAAAATATGTACACACTTTTAGAACAAGTAGAATATGGGGCTCAGGCCTGGCCTTCAAATGAGAATGGGAAGGTCACTTCTGGGTTGGCCAATCAGGGGAGCTCTTACTTCTGTCACAACCAGAAAGCTACAAATGGTGAAGCCACTGTTTGTAACTAACAAGTTTAAGAACAGCGCCCTAAATGAGATTGTATTATCAGGGAACCACTCCTGTTCACACCACAGCTGCCTCTTGCCAATCATGCAGCTAGTGACAGACAGAAAATCCAACATCTCCTCACTTCCACTTGTCAACAGCAATAGCCAAATCACCAGCCTTAATTCTTCTTTCTAAATGGCAGAAAGTAATGAACATGATTTCCACAGCCTTATCTACAAGAGCATGGGGCATGTGCATGTTTTGGTGTTCTAACTTCTGCAATGCGATGAGGTTGAAATAAATGCTGTGTGCCCATGTATCATATCCAAATGGATTACGCTGTAATATGAAAACAAGCTGTTCTTCAAACATGAGTCATTATGATTTAGTTCTTCTCAATGCTATGTACAACTCAGCACTTCAAAAGAAGCCATTTGAAAATGAGACATTGCTATAGAGAATTAATAAACCGTCTCTGGTGCAAAATAGCACTTTTCCTGTTCTGTGTGAATGATACTCTCTCACTGATCAAGGATATTTTGGCTGCCCCTCCAGTTTTGCAGGGCAATGTTCTAGTCAACATAAAATGAGGATATTTATTCTTGTGAAGTGACAATGCTCTGAAGAGATATAGGATGAAGATTATAGCACAGGATACCATAAACTCTAGCTGCCAAGAGAAGCAAGGTTACCCCTCCGTATCTTGTCAGGTGCTTAGAAGCCAACTATAATAACACTGATCAGTTAAGCTGCTCTTACGAGCTGAGTACAATTGTGCTGGAAAAGGCACAGGGTCAAACTGCTCCTGACACACAAGTCAGTTTGCCCCAAGGCCAATGGGGATAATTCAGAGGTTTTGTATTTTTCCGTCAACAAACAACAGTACTTTTGTGCTGCATTTAACCGGCCCTGAGTTATGATGATTGCTACTGAGCATGCTCAGACCTTGGGCAGTGTGAAATTCCAACCCACCTCCAATTCTGCAGAAAAACGATTTCAGCACTGCAGCAGCTGCCTATTCACTATACTTATGCAAAAGTAATATTGGCAATACTTGAGAGTAAAAGAAATGATAAGTACAAAACTACAATATGATTTTAACAATTATAGATCATTTATACTCTCTTCCTAGTGTCTCAGATTCTCATCCTTGCAAGCCCACCTAACCATACACACACACACCCCCACTCAAAACAACAACACGTATTTAAATGATGACCTCATACTTAGAGTAGCCAATATAATTATGAAAAGCATTTCTGGTTTGAGTGTAATTTTTTCAAAAATCATTATACTTGGCAAGGTCATAAGACAAGGTCTTCAAATATCTAGAGGCCAAATAATTTTGCACTGACTGTTGTGGCACTCTGAATAAGTCTTTGTGTTTTAATCAATAGGATTGAAAAATGCAGAGATAAATGTAGTTTGACATAAATTGAAGAGTACCAGAAGCCTCCTAGTCATATATGCTGCCCCAACCAGTCCATTGCCATTTTATTGTGAAATTACTAAGAAAAAAGAGGAAAAAAAAAACCCAAAACAGTTAACTATGCTGTGACCTAAGCTATATTGGACATTTGAAGATACATTATTTCTCAAATTAAAGAGGTAAGCTATAACACAAGTCCCAAAATACTTGTTTATCATCTGTTTTAATTTAGCTCTTTCACATGAAGAATCCAGAACACATGTCAGCTTAAAAGTCAAGGAATTAATTTTATTTTAAATAAAATAGAATATACACATATTTTACCATGCAGTAACTTTTATTATTTAAATCAAACTAAAATCCAGGCTAACATGTGAAATCTTGACCAAGCTGCATTAAAAAATTTATATTATATGTTTTAATCACTTTTTATTACACAAGTCTTTAAACTTTATCCTTAAATAAAAGTATTCACAGAAAGTCAAAATAGTGTTTCTGATTCTGCTCTAAATTGAGCTAATAAAATAAGTTGGATGCCTTCTAATCACCAGTTTCATTGAAATATGATTTTTGCATTGCATTGCATCTAATATTGCATCTACTATTTAAAAATAAAGGTTGAGGAAAAAAGGAACATCATCATTATTATAATGAGTTAAATATGATTATTTTTACAAAGAATGCTTTTGCTAGGAAAGGTCTTAAAGACAGAAGAGCTCGAACATTTCATGAGGCATTTTGAGTACCAAGTTTAACAGAGAATATCATGGCAGTTCCTAAAGATGGAAATGAAGCAGCTATAATACTACTTCCAGTGTGAGAATATACATAACAATGATATTTGGGGAAGAAATGTGAAAGTTTACAATTGTTAAAGTGAAAATTGGATATTGTTCTCGATAAAGTTCTTTCCATTTGAACATACTGATATCTTTACCTAGTATAATTTTCTTTTTTTGACCAATTGAATTTCCATTTATTCCCTTTGTGTGTGTGTGATTCTTTCTGAGAAGTACAGGGTCCTCTATTGGAGCATTGTCTTCCTTGTACGTAAGCATGTACACATTCCTCTTACATTTACCAAGTAATACAGTCAAGTTAAGCAAAAAGCAATTCTTTCTTATGTTGATACAAGTTGGTGAGGTGTTAGTCGTGTGTAGAAGGTGATACCATCAAAAATATTCTCAATCTCTACCAAGTAAAGTTTCATCATTTTTTCAAAGAATTTCTGAGCTGTGTAAAGGCTTACAGCTTCTTATTATTTGAAGACTAAGAGAAAGGAATGGCTAAAATTTGCTCCATTAAAGATTGAGTTTTATCAACCAATCTAACAAAAAATGAGAAAATATAAACAATGCCAAATAGTTCATTTATTTTAAAAAACCCAACTGTTCCTCACAGTTTTTATTTCTTTAGATCATGCTCTAAAAGTGCCCCTTTTTACCAATGATAATGATGATTAGTGAATAGTTAGTATTAGTGCTTTGTTCAACGCAATTCGTAAGCAATTAGTATATATAGGGCATTGTGCTGGCTGCCATGTAATATGTAAAGATAAACCAAATGAAATATTCGAATTTTTAGAAAAATGCATTTTTGTGTACTGTGTGCTTTGCTCATACTTCCTCATACATAGTGACTGGGTCTTGCTTTATAAACATGCAACATCAGCAGTCACCTGGTTGCTGACAATGCAGAATGCATTAAATGATAAGGATAAATAAATGGATTCTACAGATCTGGTCTTGTGAATCAGAAAGGAAGTTATTCAGAGCTTAAAGTAATTTTGTTATGGGCAAGTGAGCATAAAAGTTATTTTTCTGGTTGCTGATGCTCAGTGACACCAGTAAAGTCACTCTGTATTCTCCACTAGATAATTATCCTCTAGTGCCCTTTTCTGAAAATGCATTTATTGTTCTCTGGTATGTCTTCCTTTACACAGACAGTTCTCCAACCTTGGCATTCTTTAATCTATTGCTATTTTTCCCCACAACATTTCTTTGTTACTAGGCTTTCAAAATCCAAATGTTCTAGTGTGTCTTTTTTCCCCATATGCTGCTTTAAAATGTGATTGTCCTTATATCTCTCTCAAAACCATTTTCTCCGTTATGAATATTTCTCCTAGCTAGGTCATTCACAGCACGATTTGGTGTCTCCTTGGCAACCACATGGTCTTAACATTTCTCAGTATCCTATTTCACTCCCACTCATCTCATTTCACTTTTTCTTTCTAATCATTAATCCTTGAAATGTCTTCACCCAGTCCTTATCTTTGTTTTTATATCCTCCATTTTAGTTAGCCACATTCTCAGGCGTATTCTGCATCCTAGTCTTTTAATGGCATTAATTAATAAATTAATTTTTTTAATGAGACAAGGATCAGATCTATTTAAGCTATAGATAGACAAATCTCTCCTACAATCCCTTTTGCTGAATTATTAGTCTTTACAATTTCCAGTTGAACTAGAAGTTTGGTTAATGAGGGTGATGCCTGATTTTCCCATATCAAGATTATAACCTATTTTGATCCCATATACAAATCTGAGATTTAGACAGGCAACCAGGTTTTATGGGTCTGCTCTACACTGAAAGTGAGTTGCTATTTCTAACCAAAAGTTAGATAGTAGAGTGTTTAAAATAAGAGGCTTTGAAATCACAAAAAATTGCTAAGTTTGAATCCTGGCTCTACCTCCTACCAGCTGTGTGATGTTGGGCAAAATACACAGACCCTCTTACCTAAAGTAGGAAAATAGTATTCTCCTTCCTCACTGAGTAGTTGGAAGGATTAATGGAAATAATGTTATATACAGCAAGTAGTTAAGAGCTTAAGACGTAGTAGCTTTTAATGAATAAGACTTCCTTATTCATAGGATAATTTGAGGCCTCTATTTTGAGTATATTTAGCCCACATCCAGTTAACAGTTGATTTTCTAACTCCATCTTAGAGCACCTTATAGAAAAACCAAGGTAGTATTTTAAACTACTTTCTTCTGCCCAACACGGATTCAATAAACCGTAAATGTATGTTTTTATTACCCTTTTTGTGGCTCTAAAAACTAGCTTTACTAAGTATTTAATATTTAAATATTTTACCTAAAGAGAGAAAAGAAATATGCAGTATCATCTGAAAGTAAGAACATAGAAATACATCTTTCATTGTATTGTTTTTCATTTGTTTGTCTTCAGTTCCTCTTGTGTTGAAAATTTTGCAATTTTCACACAGCCCTAGAACATGCATTATGTTGCAAACTTTGCATATGTGATATCATGTACTGTTTTGCTTTCTGCAGTCATGGGTTTGCTATAGTTGTAACTATTAACTTCACTGGGCCTTGGAACTTTCCATGACACTAATACTTCACAGTTACGGAATAGAAACATCATAACATGAAGGAGTCTGTGTGAATGGGGAGGACATATCCCCAGTCCCCTGAGTCTTGTCTAGCTACTGATTGCCCACACTTCTTCAGTAAACCTCTAACTCATCTCTTTGTTTTCTTGCTGAGTTAAACATAGCTGAAATACTATCAGGTTTAATTTTATGTTAGACTTATGTTGTTTTCTTCAGAAACTGATGGATCCATTGTTTTGAAGTTTCAGTCCTATGAAAGAATACATCATAATCTGTGTTATTTTTTCTCCCAGTTACAAATAAATATATAACTTTGTGCTCTATGTGTAGATTTCACAGGATTTCAACCCACCCATTCCTTTGGTACTGACATGTTTTATATTTCTGTTTTCTTCTCTCTTCATTGAATAATGTCTGTCAGTGTTCTCTTGAAAGAACTGGTGCAGAGTTATTTCAGGTTGCTGTCCCAAGGCTGGAATGCTCTGGAATGCTTAGCCTTTGTATTATACATGGCTTTTGTAAGTCTTATTCCAATAACCTACATGTAATCTACATTATTTGTTTTAATTGAAGTTGCATTAGTTATGGGTGTAGTGTTGTGAATTTAATTTTTTTACCCTTACTCCCATCTTCAGGGTGGAGTTGAAATTTTATCAGGCATATATATCTTTCTACAACTGAGGCACCTTTATTTATTTAATTTTTTGTCTTGTTTTTTCTTTCCTGAACCAAATATAAATGACTAAAGAGCTCTACAAATGGACATGCTTTTTGACCAGCAATTCCATCCACACATAGGAGTACATTAAAATAAAAATGATAGAGATTTTATGATAGAAATGTTCATTGTAGCTTTGGTAATAATGACAAAATTTGGAAGCAGCCTAAGTAACCATCCAGATGGATTTGTTAAATAAATTCAAGTATAACATTATAATGGGATAATATGCAGCCATTAAAATGATAAAAATAATATAATGAGCATTAGTATGTGCTAGGTGCTAAGCTAAGTACTTTATGCATAATCCCATTAGTTTGTACATCAGTGCTAAGAGGTAGGTGCTTTTATTACCCTCGTTATATTTATAAGGCAATTAAATCTTAGAGAAATTGAGTAAGCAAAAGCACAAAAGTAGTAAGTAGCAAAATATAATTCTAGAATTTCTGACTTCAGAGCTCAGGATCTTGATCTGTAGTCTGTCTTGAATTTGTAATAGAGGGAAAAATACTCATGATATATAAGATTTACTGCATGTAATATGAAATAAAATGGGTCTTTTATTTATTTAATTTTTATTTAAATTATTTACATTTTCTATGCCCACATGTTATATAAATTACTGTAAAATAAAATAATACATGCTGAAATAAAAGTATGAGAAAATACACAAAAGACATTGTTTAATACAAATGTATATGTAAATATAAAATACTTCCCCTAACTACTTTTCTTTAAAGTCATGATGTTTTAAAATTCTTTTCAAAATGGCTATTCTTTGTAACATGGTCAAAGGGCTCAGTGCCATGAATGTAGTTTTCCACTTCATTTCTGTTCAACACTATAAATATTTATTATTCTTATTGACTGTGTCCCCCATTTTATAACAACCAATTAGACACCTCTTTGGATGTACATCAAGTACACTTTCTGCTTTAAAGCCAACAAAGTAAAATGCCTCCTCCAGTGTTATTTTCTCTTAACTATAAGTGGACATCATAACCACTCTTTCTTTTCAAAATCTGCTGTAATTATCCTTCAGGTACATTTTGTAGGTACACTCTAACCAATTTTTAAAGGATGGTGATATTTTTACTGAACATGCCTATATGTATTTGTTTGAGATCTTTCCTATAAAAGTGAATAGAAATAACCTAGAACTGTATTGTATTTCTTCCTTCAGTATACTTAAATATTTTATTCACTCAAATAATTTTTGTGATCCTCCTTTCCGTTAATTCTTGTCTCTTATTGTTTCTGTCTGTCTGTCTCCCCTCTCTCCATATGTAAATATCTGCATATACTTCTCTCTCTCTCTCTCTCTCTCTCTCTCTCTCTATATATATATATATATATACACACATATATCTGTATCGATATCCAAAGAAATTAACAAACTGATTTCTAACAAGGAAGGTGGATGAGGAAATTAATGAATCAACATCCTACATATCTCCTGTTAAAGACAGTCATAAATTAACCCAGAGCTTTCTTGTGGGTAGGAAGAATATTCAGGAGGCTGTTGTGAGAGTCCATGTGAGAGATGTTGCTGAATAGGACCCTTGTGGTAGTGGTGAAAATGGAGATAAATGCGTGGATTCCAGTGTGGTTGGAGGCTAGCACATGATAAGTTTGCAATAAATAATTCTTACATGAATAAATGAGTAAGTGAATGTAAAACTTAACTGAAAATAAAATATTTACCCTCTGGTAGCACAAAATCTAATTGTGATGACAGATACACACAATTATAATCAGAATTTTTAAAAAATTTATTTTCATTGAGTGAATCTTGAACTGAATGAGTAAAAGGTTTCACTCAATACATTAATCCCCATATTCTTTTGTAAAGATTAATAAATCATTTTTTCATGTTAAAATATAGATCAATATGAAGATTCTACAAAGGAGTTACAATAGATGGGAACTGAGAGTGAAATATATAGTAAGCATATACAGCAATACTGCCGTGTAACATATATATTTTAACTTCAGTTGTTTTACTGTTGCAAAGTGTCTTTTAAAAAAATAGTGATGGATCAAATTACCATGAGAAGAGAAATATAAAAGTTAACAAAATGAAAGAATACATAGGACTATGCTCTTTAGATTTATAAAAATAATAACTTTTATTTTACTGTTACTCAGTGTCAGACTCTGAGCAAAGCACATAATAAACATGTTAACACTTAATAATGATATTTAATAAATAAATAGCACATCACTTAAACACTGATGACTAATTTGAACTGTTTTAAATATACAATTTAAATTCTAAGCAAAAATGTTTACTTTAACAAATGCTAATTTTTTATCAGTGAAGTTGTCCAAGGGTATATTGATACATAATTATGAAGAGTTTCATCCCAAAATAATTAAGTCTTTGAATCATTAGGCAAACATACAGGCATGACTCAACAGTTGATGAAACTTTACTCCACTCATTTACTTTTGTAACATTAAAGGATTTCCATTTATTTACAAGTGTAGCAAAGATGCTGAGGCCAAAATTTCAAAATAATTAATATGTCTAAGTAGAATAGTGTTACTCTTCCTTTTCTGGCATTTCTTAATATTTGTGGAGTAAATGAATAAAAAGATTTAAGGAATGATCTATCTTGGCCATGAGCAAAATAACTGGTGGAGTAACTTACTGAATTAAGAATAGCTGTTGTTTTCCTCCAAGATTCACACAGCCATGCAAGTGATGGCCTAAGGACAAATGGCGTTGCAGTAGTTCCCCCTTATCCTTTGTTTCACTTTCTGCGATTTCAGTTACCCACAGTCAACCGTGGTTGGAAAATGTCAAATGGAAAATTCCAGAAATAAACAACTTGTTAAGTTTAAATTGCATGTCGTTATGGGTAGCTTCATGAAATCTGGCGCCATCCTGCATGGGATGTGAATCATCCCTTTGTCCAGTATAATCCCCGTTAATCACTTAGCAGAGGTCAGATCAACTGTCCTGGTATCATGATGGTTATGTTCACTGTAACCCTTATTTTACTTAACAAGGGCCCCAGAGCACAAGAGTAAGGCTGCTGGCAATTCAGATCTGCCAAAGAGAAGCTATTAAGTGCTTCCTTAAAGTGAAACGGTGAAAGTTCTCAACTTAGTAAGGAAAGAAAAATATCGTATGCTGAGGTTGCTAAGATCTACAATAAGAATGAATCTTCTAACTGTGAAATTATGAAGAAGGAAAAGGGAAATTCACACTTGTTTTGTGGTCACACCTCAAACTACAGAAGTTACAGCCACAGTGCATCTAGTGCTTAGTTAAGATGGAAAAAGCATTAAACTTGTATAATACATATTTTGAGACTGAGAGACCACAGTCACGTAACTTTTATTATAATATATTGTTATAATAGTTCTGTTCTATTACTAGCTAGCGTTAGTTTCTTACTGTGCCTAAGTTACAAATTAACTACCATGGGTAGTTGTGTATGGGAAAAAATGGCACAGTGGGCCCTTGAACAGCACGGGTTTGAACTCCGCTTGTCCACTTAGACTCGTTTTTCTTTTTTCCAGTAAATATGTGCTGCAGTGCTACATGGTTGGCTGAATCTATGCTTGGTTGAATCAGTGGATGTGGAACCATGGATATGGAGATGCCCAACTGTAAATTTATAAATTTATAGGTGGATTTTCAATTGTGTAGGGGTTAGTGCTCCAAATCTCTGAGTTCAAGGGCTGACTGTAAATATTGGGTTCAGTACAATCTGCAGTTTCAGGCATCCAGTGGGGGTCTTGGAGCATACCCCTCCATGGAGAGTGGAAACTACTGTGTTTCAGAGAAATCTGAAATCCTGAGCACAGGCATGGTCAAACTATGAACATGGCTATTTACCACCATTTGAGGAGTGCTGGAAGAAGTTCTTCCTGTCCCACAACTATACTTCCCGGTCTGCTTTTCCACAGTCTCTGAAACATCCCAATTAACCATCCTTTGTGGTCAATTTATGGGAGTTACTGGGCGATATAGAAAAACTTAGTTTGTTGGAAAAAGCAGCAGATTTGGAGTCAGCTGGTTTGCCTTGAATAAGCTGGTTTGCAAAATGGGAAGAAGAATATCTTCCTCAAAGAGTTGTTTTGTGAGAAGTCAATATAATTACATAAGTATTTATGTACGAGTGATTGCTTTATAGGGTGATGCTCATTGTCTTAGTTTTTCCCACACTGGATGGCTCATGGGCTTTGGGAGATAAGCACACCAGTTGCCTGGTAAGAATTCAGGTAATATGAGTAACACTACACTGCAGAGAAAGTCAAGCAAGCCACATTTCGATTACTTCAGTATTTTGGAGGAGGTTGGCCATCAATGAATGCACTGAACATTTGATAAGCATGTGATAAGATGGAACTATATTAAATGATCTGGAAATTCCAGCCTGTCCTTCAGAATTCAAGATGGCATTGTTCCCAGACAAGTTACTCATCCTGTTCCTAAAAACTTTAGAGAAAGAGCTTTCTGCCTTAAGTAAAGCACCCCAGGATTTGCCAGCCACAACAATGTAGAAATCCTTCCAAATATCTCACTACATTCCTGCTGCAGTTGGCCTGGTTGTGCCCTTGTTGGAGATGGAAAAATACAGATGGGACTTGCTTAAAAGAAATCCATTAAGTGATATATAATCCATATATATATATATATATATATATATATATATATATATATATATATACACACATATATATATACACACACACATACACACACAAAAAAAGAAAGAAAAGATGACACTGATTATTCACTTTGCAAAAACTTAAAAAATGTTTTTACATAGAAAATGTATTGTTAAACAAAATACCACCTTTGATCTGTTTAGAAAATAATCAGGTATTAAAATTAAACAGATAATAAAAATGATTAAATAAAAATGCAGATGCTGTTGTGGGCAATGGTTTTATGGGAGACAGTTCTCCTTTGGATTCCTGACACTTGTAGTTACCAGTTGCTGAAGTCACTTTTGAACAATTTTGATTAGCCTTAGTAAGTGGAGACTTTAGAAGGGAGGAACCACAAGAAGAGAACAAGGGGGAGAAAGAAGGAAGAAAAGGAGGGGACCAGAAGAGCTTGTAAAATTGAAATTTGCTTGCAAACTGAAATGGGAAAAATCTTGTGTCTGAATTACTGTGAGATATACAGAGAAACTGACTGTGGATAGACTGAAAAATAGATTTGTTTAAAGAAAACGTGAGACTGTCTTATTTTTACTGCTTCTTAAATATTAAACACCATAAATGTTAACAATAGTTTGCCAATATTTCCAAAGAATTAAATTTAATAAACTTTCTATATTTATTATGTGCATTAATTTTCCTAATAATTTCTAAAATGATAGTAATAATTCTTCATAATAGACTTGTGCTATTATTCAAGCAGACTGAAATATGGTAGAGTGCATTAGGCAATTAAGTAAGCAATGAACTGCTTACTTTGAAGGCAAATAAGCATTTGGGCAAATTCACTGCTATCAATTAAATGAGCACTTTAGTGCACTGAATGGTACCCTAAGGAATGCTTCTGAAATGATGAAGTAATAATAGCTAATATTTATTGAATGCTTATGATATGCCAGGCACTATTAAGTGCTTTACAAGAATTGGCTTATTTCTTATAACTCTGGGATGGAAGTACCATTCTTATTCCTATATTACTTGTGTGGAAACTGAGGTCAGAGAAGGTATAGAAGTTGCCTGAAATCAAAGAGCCAGGAAGGGACTGGTCCAGGAATAGAGACCAGATTGTCCACTCCCAGAACCCCATCCTGTTATCCACTGGGCAACACCTTCACAAATAGTGAGGCCCAAAGCAGGAGTCAGTGATGTGAGCAAATGAGCAGAGAAGTTCAGATTTAATGTCATTTCTGCTGTGTAAAGTTAGAGGATGACCAGGGCACTCTAACTTTCTCACATTCGTCAGAGGAGATTATGAATATGCAGTGATTAACACTGAAAAGAGCTACATTTTGTGACATGATGAATTACAAAAGTCGATCCTCCTAAATTCCAATGGAAGAGACTGTACAGGATAAAAACATATCTTTTAACTTGTTTCAAAATGCAAATCTTATACAATGCAAAAAAAAAAAAAAAATGTGGTGCATTGATGACCAGATTCTTAGGACTTCCACTTTGCTCTTACTGATCTTTTTCTAAGGGAGTTATAAGTTTGTATGGAAGTCTTGTATGACAGATAGTACATGGCATCATACTATTCAGATGATAACTTGAAGATCCTTTGAAGTAAACCAGGTCAATCCTGTCATTTTTAAAGAAGAGCCCCGAACTCAAGCATTAATATCAAGCAGTCAGCAGGAGTGATCAAGCAGTCAGCAGGAGTGATTAAAACCTAGGCCTTCTGAATCCTTGTGTTGAATATTTCCAGATAGCTCACATAAATAGAATCACTGGAGGCAGAATGAATCCATTCCCCAACCCCCATTTCCTCCTGCTTTGTACTCTGAATACTCTATTAGCTCCAAGAAAGCAAAATGAAGAGAAAAGCTTCGGGATGGAATTTTATTCCTCTCAAGATGTGTCAGAAACTCATGAAATCTGGGGAAGGATTATCCTCTTCTGATGGGCAAGGGATAATCTTTGCCATCGTGGTTATGGTGGTCTGACATGACTAGTGACTCCCTGGGGCTATGTGATATTTCTTAAATAAAGAGTCTTTGGAATACCTTGCCCGGGATGGGTTGCCATGGAAACAGTGCAGTCAGTGATTGCAGTCCTCAGAAAAAGATTTCATCTATTTGCGTACCTTCCAAAACATGGTTGGTGCAGATTTTCAAAACAGCAGCTTTGCTTCTAGAGCATTTGACACTGACCACTAACTCTGATTCAGGCGGTCACCTTTTAAATGTCCTTCTGCAATCAATGATGCTAAAGCAGTCTGGAGAAAAATACCATAAGGTTTGCCAAGCTGACGATAGTCTCATCATGGAACTTGAAGTAGCAATGCCTGTGCTAAAAAGCTTGCAAAGCATCTCTAGCTCCCCACTCCCCTGCCTGCACTCTCCCCACTAGAAACTTTAGCCATGAGTACCTTTTTTCCATGTTGGTAATGGAGGGTAAAGAAGAAAGTACATGAAAGAGGGAGGGAGGCAAGGAAGGAGAGGCAGAAAGGAGAGATGGGTCCAGGATGACTTGCAAAATTGAAATGCACGATAAATGCAAGCAAGGAAAGAATCAGTGTGAATTCATAAGCACTGCTTGCGGTAACCTTTTTGAAAAAAATTAATACTCTTATTAGATTTGAAAATGTACATAATCTATGACCCAGCAATTGCCCTCCTTGGAACAGAGTCTCAAAGCATCCTTGCACATGTGCAGCAGAACACATGGTGAAGAATGTGCCTGGCATCCCTGGGTGTCATAGCAAAAATGCTGGAGTCTGTTCACATTAGCATGGATGATTCTCACAACCTAGTGCTGAGTGGAGAAGCAAGTCATACAGGGATAAATTCAGTAAGAAAGTAAATTTTTCAAAACTGAACAGGATATCACTTAAGGAAGCATACACAAACAATACAATTATAAAGAAGAATAAGGTAATTAACACAAAATCCAGCATTGTGTTTATGTTTAGAGGGGGCAGAGAAACGTTTTGGTTGGGAGAATAACATGAGTACCGAGAATGTTCTATTACTTTTAGAAAAATTTTATCTATGCCTATCTTTATACACACTCTTAAAATTCCTGTTAAAATAATAAAAATTGAAAAATAGGAATTTATATGCAATCATATTATCTTACTCATTATTTTTATCTTTCTCAACATTATAGATGGATAATATTGTTATTATCAAATATAATAGCATTTACATAGAATTCTATAATTTATGAAGAATGTTCGCAACAGTTTAGATGAGTTTCATTATTTCTGAATCACAACCAAATAATAGAGGCTCAGATGTGACATATACAAGGAAACAGAGTTAGAAAAGGAATAAAGTGAAACTCTGGTCTTGTGACTTAGGTTGAGAATCTTTCTACTGTACTGTACACAAACCTCACACCCATTCCTGCTGTCCTTCTTACATGGTATACTCTTTGGTTAGAATCATTTGGCTGTTGTTCCTTACCTCAAACTCCATGTTCCTGTTGCTCACAATTCCTTTAAAACCTTGTGCTCTCTCACATGCCCATGCCTTTGCACATCTTTGCACATTTCCTTAGCTTGTAGTGCTCTATCAAATCACAACTCCCCTCCAACCCTCTATGTTTGCTCATTCTTCTTCATCTTTCAGGTTTGAACTTAGATGTTACTTGAGCCAGGGCACCTGAGTCCCCAGGATCAGGTTGGATATCTCATAGTATCCTTGGCAGCAATTTACTTTCTGGTTACTAATTTGTATCATCTACCACATGGTAAATACCTTGACAGCAAGGGTTATGTCTTGTTTACTGTCTTGTTTCCAGCTCCCAGATCAATGTATCTATTGGCTATTGCCACAATGAGACTGCAAAAAAAGCACTTCAAAACTTAGTAGCTCAAAGAAGCAATCGTTTATTTTTGCTCATGCATTTTCAGGTCTGCAGGGGTTTGGCGCCAAGATGCAGACTGAATTCACCTGTGCTCCACATGTCTCTCTACTCTTCCCTGTACCTTTGCACTAGCTCCATTATACTTTACTCATAGCTATCATAGAAAGACAATGGAATGTGCAAGCATACTTGCATCACGTTTGCTAGTATCCTTTGGGATAGCCACATGACCAAGCTCAAAGTCAATGGCAGAAAAGGGCACACTGACTTAGGAAAAGGAACTTCAATGGCATGTGGAAAAGAGGGTGGATATAAGGAAGGGTGAAAAATCAGGACTTGTAATTCAAGATATCACACCTAGTGCATGGCATGCACAGGAGGACTTCTAGATGTCAAAGTATCGCTTTCTTGCTCCCTGGCTTTCCCTCTCTTCAGCCGCTTCCTCAATCACAGAGCCCTTTCTGTCTCACTCTGCCTCTTCCAACCAGCATCTACCTGCACCTTTATTTACTCTTCCCCAAAACTGTTTGCTACCAAAGCATATACTCTTGTTCAGCTTTGTGCACTTTAATGGATGACTAAATCACCAAAATGTCTCAAGATCCAGGATAATGAATTTTGATAGCTTCGGTAGATGATGGGGAAGGTTTGGGGGATCCAAACCTTGCCTGAAACTCCTTAAATTCTTTGTCAGATCTGAGGGCTACACCTTATGGATAGTAGAGCTGAGCTACCAACATTCTGTACCTCTGCCTCTTAGGGCAACTGTTATTTTACCACTAATTGTGAATGTCCCTCATTTAGTCTTTAATAGTAAAGAATTTTTCACCCTTCTATACATTCCTTCTTATTCAAATGGATCAAAAGGAACTGAGGGAAGAAGCAGTAAGTAGCTCGGATTTTAAAAAATGTAAGCTGTATTTAGTCTCTGCCTCAAGTACATTTTATTTGGGAAAAAGATGTTTTAGTGGTACTTTAGGAGCCAACACAAAAATATATAAAAATTATTTTATAGCATTCATAAAACCTTTCAGTATTTCCTTATATGAATAACATAGTGTTCATAAAAATGAAAAGTAGTTTAATTATGGAATTTTGATGAAAAATTTGAAGGTAAAGATAGTAGAAATAATTTTACCCTATATTCATCCTCATCCAGTAATACTTTTGTTAGGAAAACTTTTTCCATTTCTGGGAAAAAATGACAAGTCTGTAGACTGTTTTTTTAATGTCACATTATTGGGATATAATCAAGTTTTATTTGTTTATGTTCAATAATTAATAGAAACCAAAAAAAGAAATAATGATTTAATGTAAGACCTTACCTTGGCATCACATATTGAGAAATGCATGAATATAATGTGAAAATGTGGGCCTAAGTTTTTTGATTATTTGATTTGTAGTATTCTCAGTCATTTTAAACATACCTGCAAGTTCTTTGGTCCCTTCCCCTTTGAGATCAGTTTATAGAGACCATAGACTTATTACAGGAGGTCCCTGGGTTTCTGAAGTGTGATCAGCATTAGTGTAATGATTTTAGGTTGGATATTTGCCACTTAAGAAAGGGTAACTAATTTTTCTGTTTATATATATTTTAACTCTAAATTACATTGAAATATTATACTCAACTCTTTGAAATGATGGCCTTTTTGAACGATGAAAGCCAGCTCACCTTGTTCTGTGAGTTCCAATTAATTTAAGACCTGTGGGTCCTGATAATGTTTGAATTTGTCATATCTAGGCCACCATTTCTAATAAATCAGTAGACTTTTGGTTATTTGTGATCATCTAAGGATTAAAGGCAAAGAAGAATATGGCTCTATGGCTAATATTTTATTTTTGCAATACTGAGATCTCTAACATTAGTCTCATGGCCTTAACTATGTGTTTATTTTAATCCTACAAAAGCTTAATTGAACTATTCATGTCACATCTCTTACTTTCTTCTATATTTATGTTTACGAGAAAAACAGCAATCTGAGTTATAAGCTTCTAGTTCCCAGGTTAAGCTCAGAGTTGAGTTTGACTCTTGGGACAATAATGATAGGACGTTGAAGAAAAAAACAAATGACAAACCCTTTACAAAGGGAGGGCTTTCCTACCTCTTCAGGATCATTTGCTAGGGAACTCTGCTGCTTTCCTCATCCCAGTGCAGAGAGGTTGGCTAATCTTACAAAAATTCCCTTACAGTGTGGAACTCTCTGACTCAATGCTTATGACTCAGCATGCTTGACAGCCAGGTCTAGCTTTGAAACATCAGATGCAATTTCCTGGAAGCTGTTGTCAAATCTATTTACAAAGCTGAGCAGAAGATGTTTCATCAGGAACTCAGTTGTGCACCTGTCTTGGGTATCTATAGAAGCTCCTTTATCTGCAGCAGGGCAATAGAAATTACATAGAAGAGGGTGAGCTGTGAAGTATTTACCTATGAAAAAGGAGCAATGAGTTTTATTTTCTTTCTTACTTCTCCAGTCTCGATATATGAATGTAAAAAAAAAAAAGTCACGAAACACATGCGTGCATGCATGTGCGCACACCCACGGAGGTAGGGAGTGTGGGAGGGGAAAAAGACAGAAGGTTGACATTTTAGTGGAGACTGGCTAGGTGTCAGAATAAAGCCTTTGGGGAAGAAATTATGAGAACTAGAAGAACTGGTTTGTCTCTCCACTGGTGAGGTGGAGCAAAAGGGTGTGAGTGTGAGAAGAGCATCAGAGGGAAGAGATTTAGAGAAAGGAGTACAGGAGTCCACCTTCCTCAATAAGGAGGTTGGGGGCTCTAAACTCATCTTCTCGTGCAGTTACATGCCCCTAAATTACTTGTCCATGAAGATTTTTGAGTGAGTCTTTAATTAGGGAACTGGTGACTATTTCTTTTCTTTTTATTGAAGTACAGTCAATTACAGTATGTCAATTTCTGGTGTACAGCACAATGTCCCAGTCATGCATATACATACATATATTTGTTTTCATATTTTTTCATTAAAAGTTATTACAAGATATTAAACATAGTTCCCTGTGCTATACAGAAGAATTTTTTAATCTATTTTTATATATGGTGGCTAACATTTGTAAATCTCAAACTCCCAAATTTATCTCTTTCCACCCCCTTTCCCTGGTAACCATAAGATTGTTTACTGTGTCTACTAGTCTGTTTCTGTTTTGTAGCTGAGTTCATAGTGCCCTCTTTTTTTTCCCACGTATTAGTGATATCATAGGGTGTTTTTCTCTTTCTGGCTTACTTCACTTAGAATGACAGTCTCTAGGTCCATCCATGTTGCTGCAAATGGCATTATTTTATTCTTTTTGATGGCTGACTAGTATTCCATTGTATAAATATACCACAACTTCTTTATCTAGTCATCTGTTGATGGACATTTAGATTGCTTCCATGTGGTGACTATTTTTTGACTAGAGTTGTGGAGCAGCAGAATTCTTTGGCAGAGAAGGAAGATGGTTAGAGTAGCATTTCTAAGAGAGGGTAGAGGCCATCTCCATGTGACAGTCATTTCTGAGTTTCTCATACAGGCTGAGGGCAGGCCAGAGAAATTAATTTTATCATGAGTCAGATTACCAGTTCCCCCAAGAAATTGCTCAGTCATATAAGAATACCCTTCAACAGTTTGTGAGTTAGATGGTTGTAAGTAGGCATCCAAAGATTATCAAATGGTTGACAAACTGGAACTTCAGACTCCCATAGGTCTTTACCTCTGTCCACAGCTGGTCATCCTGGACACCTGGCTGAGAAGCAGGCAGAGTGGAAAGAATGTGGTGGTATATAGACCCAATCCTCACAACCTCAACCTCTCCCAGCTCACTGGGAGACTTAAACAACAGGAATTTTTTATGTTACAGTTCTGGAGGCTAGAAGTCCTAGATCAGGGTGCCAGCATGGTCAAGTTCTGGTGAGGGCCTCTTCCTGGCTTGCAGATGGCCACCTTCTCTCTGAGTGTTCACATGGTCTTTCCTTGGTGTGTGTGCTTGGAAAGAGAGAGAGTGCTCTCCCTTCCTCTTCTAAGAAGGCCACCAATTTTATCAGATTAGGACTCCATTCTCATGACCTTTTTTAACATTAATTACTTCCTAAAATCCCTATCTTCAGATACAGTCACACTGGGGGTTAGGGCTTCAACATATGAGTCTGGGGTGGAGTACACAGTTCAGCTCACAGCAGTACTATCCTCCATCAGATTGCAATATCACTTAGGCCTTAAGAGGTACATGCTGAACTTTTCACAGTTAGTCAACTTGAGATCATGTGGCAGGTGTTCAAAGCATCCAACTTTAAGTTACCTCACATGATTTTTAGGGTTAAAAAGTTGAATACCATCAGAAACTGTTGAAGAATTAAAATAATTAAAATTATTTGTGGAATTATAATCCTGACTGACATCTCCCTTCCAGATACACATGTTAGAATCTGAGCTTAGAATGAGGGGTCAGCAGGAGAGAGTTAATTTTAAATGATGAGTCTTATTTTCATTCATTCAACTTCCTCCTTTTGAGAACTCAAAGTTACAAATCTCGTATGTCTCATTTTAGCAAGAAGGCCTCAATTATTTTGGCATAGGGAACTTGAAAAGGAGAAGTGATTCAGAAAAGGAAGCAAGGGAAGCTTCAGGTACCACACAGAGATCAGATTACAGAATGAATTGGGCTTTTATAAACATTAGTAGCCACTGTAACTGCTCTAGTACATCTCCTAGGTTTTCTTTTGCAATGTCCTGCCTCAGTGTTCCACTGTTGAGCTACAAAGCTCTCATTACAGAGCTACATGCCTTATTGACTCATTCCTGGGGTCAGTCAGGTGTGGAATGGGTTAGGAATTTCTATCATAGCCCATTATATTGCTGTTCTGCCCCATTATTTGAGCTGGCAAAGGGCAGTGCACTAGGTATAATGCTGTTCTGCAGTACAGGAAGAGACAGCATAATTCAGAGACCTGTAACAGCTTTAGCAGAACTTTTTTTAAAACAGAACTTTAAGAGGGAGAATATTCTAGAAATCAAGGCTCATATACAAACAGATGTAAAAGTCTCAGCTCCTACACACTTGCTATCTACAAATACTGACAGTTCCAAGTCTTATACAAGTTCAGATGCTGAGTGAGTGGTAATGAGACACTTGTGGTCACAGTGACCACTTCAAAGAACAGTTGTCATTGAGATCAACCTGCAAATTTCATTTCACCTATAGATTCAGGAGAAGAAGTCCCTTTGTTCTTGGTCAGGGTTGTCTAGGACCTGGCACCAGACTTCTTAATCCCCTGGGGGATTGATCCAGGCCACATGGCAGGGTCCACAGTTTTCTTATTCCAGACTCAACCTCTCAGGCTGCTTTCCTGACATCTGGTTTATTACTTCCTCATGGTAACTATACCCCCAACTCTATCTTCCTTCAATGCAGAGCCTTAAAGTTCACTGGAAGTCCTGGGAACTGTGAAAATCCAGAAGAAAGGCAGCGGGCAATCCTATTTGGGTATAGGGATATAGAACATTAATTGAAATTATATTTTTATGGTAAATAAAATACAACTACTTTGAACAAATATCAGCTGTTTTATACGTACTGGGTATTATAGTAACTAAATGTTTACGTTCATTTTAGCACAACTCACACTTGTAATTAAATGTTTGTTTGGGAACTTATTTGTTTCATGACTGTCTCCTTCATGGATGGTTAACCCCTTCAAGGAAAGGATCTAGTGTCTCTTGAATGTCCTTCCATCCCTGGACTTAGGAGAGATGATACATAATAGATTCTCCATAGTTATGGTTGTAGACATGGACGAATCTGTAGTTTTCCCAGCCATGGTGATTTGGTGACAGCCAATCTTTTAGCCTCTTGTCTCATCTTTTCTGCCACTGCTATTTAATGTAATTCAAGCTGGCTACTACTTTTACTTCTTGAATATGTCTAGGTGTAGCCTTGTGATCTAGGGCAGGGTCCATCAGGAAGTGGCAAACTCACGCTTCATAGAGCCTCTTTAGATACTTACATACTTATGACATCAGAGGATGCCATGGATAGAGATGGCAGATCACTAGACTGGGAGCCAAAGGCATCTTATTCTGCTAAGCTATCTTAGGATGTTTTTTAATTTCTCACTTCAGTTTCCTCCTTGGAAAGAAATGGAATAAAACACCCATTATACTTGTCTTTCTGTTTGTTTTATGTTTTTAATCTGAAATGGAAAAACAGTCGTGGCTATGCTTTGCATACAGCACACGTTCAATTCATGTTAAATCTGATCTCCACAAACACAAATACAAGCACTTGTCAGACACAGTTTAGACACGTTGGATAACAACCTGACCCCCAGAGCAAATTCCCCAGTCTTTCAGCCGGGCCGCTTATTGCTTGGCTCACTCCCACACAACTGCAGTCATTGTCATGACGTATCTGCCCTTAGAATATTGCAGCAGCTTGTAACGCTGAGAACACTTACGTCATCTTGGAGAAGTCTTAGTAGAAAGGGCAAAATGTGAAGTAAATAATTGGCAGTATGTGGGTGCTAAGAAGTCTGTAATCTTAGAATGGAAAAGACTTTAGAATTCCCTACCTTTCTGCTCAGACTATTTTTCTTGATCCAGAAAACTTAAGGAATCACCCCACAAGAGTTACCACATCATGGTATGTATACAAGATCTGTCAGAGAGAACTGAGTACCTGACTTCCTCAAGTTTCCTCGGGCATAGCTGGACAGTGAATTGTGGGCAGAAGTCAGGACACAATTATAGAAATCACAAGAAAATCACCATAATATATTTTAAAATATCAGCCTTTCAAACATCATTAAGAGAGAATATCTTACTTTACTCAATTATAAAGTAACAAATAAGGGAGATTCTGAAATTCTCAAATTTGACCATTGTCCCCCTCTGTAAGCCCTAAGGATTTATTAGTTTTTTTTTTTTTGATTTATTAGTTTTGACATCTTGAAATACTATACATAATTAAAGGTCAGTGGCAGGTGAACTCACATGGTGCCTTCTAAGTGAATTAGTCATTTTGATTATATAGAGTATAGCAGTATCCTTCACGATTTGTTCATTCCACTAGGATTCAGGAATTGTTAAAAGCATCTTCTCTTTTGTGACATATTGCTCCAGGCCTTAAAGTTTCCAGTTATTTTTCAGTTATGGAACATGCACTGCACATTCATTTTCAGTAAATGCCTGGTTGCTTAAGCGCTGCTAATATAATGCTTTCATTTTAAGTCCTTTGTTAATTGTTTTATTTTTCTCCACTATTTTTCCTACTAACTGCTATTTGGCCTTCATTAAAGAGATTGAAAACCTGCCCAACACCTTCTTCTACTGCATCTGGCCTTATGGCTGTTCTTTGAATAATAGTAATTAACATCTGTGCAGAATGATTTTTAGTCATAGAGATCTGAGGCATTAATTACTGTCATAACATCCCTAAGAGGTAGATAATTACAATTCTCACACTTTTGACAGGGGAGGAACTGAGACACAGCTGGGTTAAGTCATATGCCTAAGTTCATGCATAAAGAAGGCGAAGAATAGACCAGGACCTGAGGTGCACGATAGCTTCTCTATGCCTGACACCAGTGAGCAATCTGTCTACCACTCTGATTATAGCATTGCACTCCACAGTCTCTTGGATGGCTGAAGAATCTTGTCTTGATTCTTATAGTGGAGACCTTGGGAAGTAGGGAAATTTTCTGAGACCTCAGACTTGAAAACGAGCATGAGTTTTCCTCATGGAGAACTCTAGGGGAAATGTGAGGTTCCCCTATGAAGACATGTAACATGCACTGAAGGCACATATGATGCTAGTCAACCATCCCTCTTTCTGTTTTCATCATTGCACCTAATGGCTTGGTGAACATTACTCTTCTCCATGACTCCTACCTCAGACTCTAATATAGCACTAGGGAGGAAAAAAAAAAATCACTGTGATACATTTCTATATCAAAACTCAAACTATAATGGATTTTAATACAAGAGTATTTAAAATAGAATATTTCAAAAGTATAGGGCTAATCTATGAGTTAATTGCTTCCCATATGATGCATAAGGTTTGGGCGTAATCACAATAACAATGAATATCTCTCATGCCAAGCCTCATTTTTAAGCTAACATTTTATTGATAAGACTTGGGGGTTGCCATTTTGTATGTACAAATGCTTTAATATTTGCTCAGTTATCAGAGACGTAATTTTTTAAAAGCATTCAATTTTTCATTATTTGGTAACTTATTTTTAACATTCTGCTATTTTATATGAAAAGATAAAATAAAAATTATACATTAGTTTTCTCCAAATTTTTGCCCCCAAAGCAAGAACTGTTCATTTGAAACTAAAAGTGGAAAGGTTTTTAGAAAATCATGGAGTAATTAACTGACCTCTCTAATTGCTTTTATGGAACCACAGAGTTAAGAGCAATTAAATACCCTTCCTGACTCTTCATACTCTTCCCTTCTCTCTGACGCAAGGCAGAAATGAGAAGCCATGTACTGGATCTGACTGGTTCCCTCTGTAGCTCCATTAGTCAATCAGTCTTAGTCTGGGTTTCATTTGGGAGATAAGTAGATATTGATTGCGTAAATTTGACTTAACTCTAGACTCTAAGTTAGGAGGTTGGCACTACTGTAACTTCATATAAGAATGTCTTGAAATGAAACACTAAGTTGTATGATTTCTAAATCTATACATAGTCCATTTGGTGCAGTAATCCAGTGAGCTGGGTCATATGCTACTCTATACCACCCTGTCCCCCAAATAAATCTATGAATGACTTGGGAGGGAAAAGCTTGGCATACTTTGGGAAGCCAATAGTGAAGGAAAGTCATCAATTATATTTAAAGTCACTGAGTGTTGTTAATTCTGTTTCTAAAATGAGAATGGAAACTACCACCATCTCTTCATACCCAGTTCAACAACTTAATGTTGATCTTCTTTTCTTCAATTTATTCTCCTTATTGTTCAAATTAATGAATTGAACCAGTACTTACTTACAGAGAAAGTCTTCTGGAATGTAATAGATCGTGTCCTTCACTCCCCTATGTAAACTTTAGTAGCTCCTGGGGGCCAAAAATAGATTTATATTCCACAGGAGGAATAAAGACTGTTCATCATGTGGTTTCTATATGTTCTGCAATTTCCTACTGAAACCTTGGGGTTGTTTCAGACCTACTCTACAGCTGTGATTTTATTTGGCTGAAAAAGGTGTATAACTTGATATGTCATGATTCTCTTGTAGGAATGTCCTCTTTGTCTGCTAAGTGAAATCTTACTTTTCAAGATACTTCATTAAGTTATTTGAAGAACATATTTCCTACCTTTCCCCTATAAACAACAGGTAGTCACTCCTACCCCTGTGCTTCCAATGTGCTTTAAACAAATCTCTCTTCACATGTATCACATTGTACTGTAATCACACTAAAAGCAGAAATGATTTCTTTTTCTTCTTCACTTGTAATGCACATAATAAGGGCCCAGTAATTGTTTGTTGAACTATCATTTCATCTTTCCTATGTCCTTCCCTCTCTGTAAATGATAATATTGAATTAAGTTTCATTAATGTCCTGTTTTATTAGATACTTTATTTAACCAAGTCTCAGTTGTGTCATGGAAAAAAAATCTGTGAAAATTATAATTATTCACTTCACAAGGATATATTGTAGATTAATTAGTAGACTCAGTGTTCAAAAATGTAGGACATATTATTTAGGTGTTAATTTCCATTATCTGAGATCAGCAGTAAGGCTTTCTAAATGTCAGGAGTAAAGTTTGAAAACCCGCTGCCACAGAAAATCTGTAAGAAGGCAGAAGTTAGGTGTGAAGTTTCTTTTAAGTAATTTTGGTTCTGAAACGTCACATTGTTGGCTGGAAATTGAGTTTATAAGAATAGGTTTAAGGGGGAAGTGGAGCGTTCAGTGTTATGTGGACAAATGTGTGACTGTGTATTTATAGGCATATACATGTTGTATGTGTACCATATGTGCACAAGATACATGGTATAGTATATAAAATCACAGTGCATGTATATCTAAATATTTTAAACACACGCATGCACAGTTTGAGATGAGAAAGAGGGAGTGAGTGAGTGAGTTTGTTAGCTAGTTAGTTAGTTAGTTAGTTAGTTATTCCTGGTAAAGCCACTGAGTTTAAGGAAGGCTCTTTGAGTTATACTTCCAATTGATGATCATTGGATTTTGTGTTCTCTCCTTTCAAGCCACAGTATATATCCTCATGGCTTCAGAACCAACTACACAACAGTCAGTTATTTGGTTCTCAGGGAAACCTTCTTTTACTGACTTTGTGAATTATTGGTAAAAACAGAGAAGAGTGCACATAACTAAAATTTCTCTAAAGCTTGAAGATCTGTAAAATTCTTTCATATATATTTGAGACAAAGCCTTGTTTTCTGACATTATCGGGTTCCATGATTGGTTGGTTAGTTGAAAAAAATTATTTCATTGAGGAAGATTTGAAACAATACATGCTTAACTTTATTTTTATTTAAGTGGTTCTAAAATTAATATCAATTTGTCAATATTTTTATATTGTGCTTTTCCTTTATTCTGGACTCCCTGCTTTGAATTTCATCTTCTTGCCTAATCCATGTCTAAAACTCATCATATATCATTTCCAGATTTGATTTCCTTAAAGAGGAGTGAGAATTTAAAGATATTTGTGATAGAAATTACTCTCTTTGCATGCATATTTCCATTAATTTATATAGTTATAATTTAAGTATGTAGTTATCATACCTAAGTCGTAAACACCTAATTCCATATTCTATTAAGTCCTTGTTCAGAACTTTTCATTCACTAAGTACAAATATTTCTCTTAAACATTTACTAGTGCCAGATGCTATGCACTATATGTTTCCTTAACAATATTTGCTTCTCATATTACATGTGACATTTGTTATAAAATTAATCAATAGGTGTTCCTTTCATAGCTGTCACGGTCTAGGCCATGGAGAACCCCAAGAAGCTCTCGCACCCTATGGCTGATGGACTTACAAGTCTGACAAAGAATGCAAAGGGGCAGATTCAAGTGAGTAGAATTGAATAGGTAGATGCTAAATATAAAGATGCTTATTCATGTGTGTGTAAACATGGGAGGGAGAGGTCCAATCAATGAGCACCTGTGAAAGTACTTCAGCCTTGAACCATCAGCCTGGACTCTTGTGCCTCTGACTTCTGAATGAAAAGCATCTCCACCCATTCCGCCCTTTGGCACCCTCTGTCCTGACATACCCTACTCCAAATGTTTTGAAAAAGACTATAAATGCTTCCATAGTAATGCAAGCTGCCAGATGACTGCTTTTCATCCATAATTTATATTGTACTTGGCATTTTTTACAGCATTTTATTACCAGTCAGGTCAATTAAAAATTAATTAGTCTCAAGTACTAATACTTTTTTTTTTATCATCTTCATGATGTAGTAAAGGAAAAAGGAATACAAAGTTGGGATGCATCTTGCCCAGACTTTCAAACAAATAAGAAAACAAAAAAGGGATTGTGTTAGATTGTTCATAGCTGCCCTTGTTAGATGGCTATGTCTTGAGATGGAAGATGGACTAGCAGCCTTCTCTGCCAAATGCTTGTATTTCTTCATAGCATGACTGTTTTCCTTCTTAAGGGTAACAGACAGGTCCATGGATTTCACTTTACTCTATGGATTCTTTGTCTTCACAATAGACTGAGATAATTGCTTTGTCTTCACAATAGACTCAGATAATTTCACTTTAAAAGAAGCACACCCTATAGTAGTTGCAACACTTGTCTGGAATACCCAGTTCTAATGTGTTTAATATAATGTTATACTCATAAATGAGGCTAGAGGAAGTTTAGAAACATGCTTTAATTGTGGGTTACTGCTCTGATTTAAGAAAGAAGTGTTTCAGACATTTGATTGCAAGGAAAATGTTCTAGCCACAACTTGTTATCAACACAAAGTCATAGCTGTGGTTCACGAATCTATGATGCCATTGTTGTCAATAAGACTTACAGTTTTAGTCCCAATTGTTGGTTTCATTCCAGTGCTTTGAATCAATGAGCTGAGGTGGTATTGCCTCAGCCAACAGGTGTAAGAACTGAGAATTCCTG
This sequence comes from Camelus bactrianus, assembly GCF_048773025.1. Taxonomy (NCBI): domain Eukaryota; kingdom Metazoa; phylum Chordata; class Mammalia; order Artiodactyla; family Camelidae; genus Camelus; species Camelus bactrianus. The sequence goes on from NC_133543.1 coordinate 72,380,999, forward strand.
ACAAAACTCCAATCAGATAAGAAACAATCTAACCAACTAGTGATGCCAGGTCACCCTGAAATGGAACAGAGAATACAGCTGTTGTCTAGAATTACAACCACTTTATTATGATTAGCATATAAAACCACTTGAAGGTTTGAAATTTGCTTTTAGGCAGCAAGAAGAACAAAATTTTTTTACTGTTAAATGCTTGAAATACAGTTTCAAATACATAAGCTGGTCTCATCTTGACAAATGCTTTTTTAAATGACAGATTGAGATATTCCTTTCTCTTAGGTATGCAAGATCCTGGGGCTGCATGAAGCTTTATTAGATATTAAAATCCACGGACTACCTAGCCATGCACTTGCCCTAAGCAAAATTGCAAAGGGATGACGCTAGTGTTTGGGCTTTATTGTCTGTTTTTCTGTGATCTTTTCCTTCCATCCCTCTCTTGGGACTCAGTGCTGGGGGGTAGAAAGATCACTGAGCTTGGAGTTAGAGGAGTTAAGTTTGCATGTCGCCACCCAAAATAACAATTAGACCTTCCCTGGTAGAATATACATAACAAAAATAGAAAACCCTTATATAGTCAGTCAAATACTCTTTTAAGTGAATTCATGCATTAACTCATTTAATCCTTAAAACCATCCATGATGTCGATATCATTTTTATCCCCATTTTAGAGATGGAGAAACTGAGACACAGAGTGGATAAGATATTTGCCCATGTTCACATAGCTAGTAGCTGCTGGAGCTGGGTATGGATTCAGGGAGTCTTGTGACTCTCTGCACAACGTTCTTTGGGTTAAATGAAAAAAAACAGTATTAAAATACTGAGAGCTCTACAGCCATTTGTGACAGAGACTGTGAAATGCCCACCTAATAGTCACTCAACTTTTCTTTCTTAGTTTGACTTATGATTTTATTTGGGGATTTACAGAGCCCTGTGGAAAGACTACATTTCCCAACCACTGAGAATAAAAGAATGTTAACAGAAAGTGTTAGGTGGGAAGTTAGGCGGGGAAGTGTTCGGTGGGAAGAAAAGCTCTTGGAGGGAGAATACAGATAGTCGGCCTGTGATGTCCCTTCTGCCCATTCTGTTTCCTTCCTGGATATGATGGCTGGAGCTCCAGCTGCCACCTCGGCCCACAAAGAATCTTTGAGAATATAAGCCATTTGCTAAGGCTAGGGACCCAGAACAGTAAGACAATGGATCCTTGATAACAAATAGAGCTGCCACTCCCACCACTGTTGCTTTACCTTGACAATATATTTTTAAATGCAGAGATATGAATTTCTACCATATTAAAGCTACTAATCTCTAGTCTCCTACTAGCAGATGACATTAGTAATTGATTAATGATTCAAAACATTTAAAAAATTTTTAGATCAAAGAAAACATTTTTTTTTTCGATGTACTCTTAGTGCTAACCACAGTGGGGAGAGAACTCATAAGAAATACATACATGATTCTGCTACTAAGGGAGCTTACGCTCTTGCTGTGGATATAAACACATGAAGCAATGTTGAAATGTTTAATAGTGTTTGTAGATTTTGTATAATCTCAAAAATTTAGTGAACATACTTTTTTTCTTTGTCATCCTTCGCTTGAAATATTTCAATAGCCATTTAATTTATATCCCAGATCCTAACCTCTTCCAACCTCAAAGTGATTTCCTATATTGCTTCTAAAGTATTTCTTTCTAAATTGCAAATCAATTCACATTTCTTTCATGCTTAAAATTATTCATTATATTTTTGTTGGGTACAGGAAATAGTCCAAGCTCATTGTTTTTGTTTGGTGAGCTGGCCTCTGCAAATCTCTCCTCTCCCCATCCATTTGTTCTAATAAAAAATAAACTACTTGTAATTCAACAACATGCCATGCTGTTTTCACAGATTTATGCCTTTAAATATACTGTGACTGCTCTCTGGAATGTCCTTGTCCCTGTGTCTACCAAGTAAACACTTTTGTCTTCAATTCCTAGTTCAGATATTACCCTTTTCTCCAACTCACATAAGTTAACCTATCCTTTGTGTGTGTGTATTTTATATATATATATATATATATATATATATATATATATTTTTTTTTTTTTTTAAATTTTATATATATATATATATATATATATATAAAATTTAAAATATATTAAAATGTTAAAAGTTTTGTGGTTTCTTTAAGAAATGTGTACAATATGATACACATAAATTGATGGGCAGGAGCATTCAAAAGATAAATAAGAAATTAGAATGAAAGTAAAACACAGCCACATGCAGGAATACAAGGTATCAAGTTTTAAAATATTTAATATAATAACTAAAGTTGGCTGCAGATGCAGTTCTAAGCTTCTAAATAACCAGAGAGAGAAAGGGATTTTTGAGATTCAGTATTTCCATGGGATACGTTTTTTAAAAACCAGATAGTTAAGAACTGTATCACTTTACATCTGTCTGAAAGAAATTTCTCCCAATGGTCTTCATTGATAAACTATTGGCTTATATACTAACAAGTATTTTCAACTGCACTCAGGATGGCTGTTCAGTGAGTATGCATTATTATGGCCATCCTGGTTATTAAAATGCTGAAACACTTCCTTACTGATGGGTGAACAGCCTTTTCCCTGAATGCCTTTTCTCCATCCCCCAGTGTTCTCTGCTCATCCTCACCATCTAGTAACCAGGGGTGAAACTTGGAAAAGCAGAGATGCTTTAAGAACTACTCTAACATTCTGGAGGTGTTCCTCCTGGTGGGTCAGTGTTCATGCCTCATTTGTTATTGTTAAAAATGTTGTTGACTATCTTTCCTCAATGAAAATAATACACCTCTGGGGACTTAGAAACTCCATTCCCACATTGCATAGCCACTTGGATTTCTTACAGGTTCCTCAAAATTAATATGTCATATATCAAGTTTTAAGAAGTTGAATAAATGAATAGCTACAATATTGAGTTTTATGTTTTTCCTGATAGTTTTCTGAACTCAAGCTGATGGTCTAATCCCAAAGTACAATTTATTAAAAGAAAACCCAAGAGGACCAAAGAATTTATACTTCTGGATGAACAGAATAACTACTTATACTGGCAATCCTCCAAGTAAAATTATTTATCATAGTCAAAATTTAAATGAGAATTAGCAACAAGGTGCTTCAGGGTTTAATTTTTGGTGAGACCTGAAAGGCAGCTATTTTGTGTTGAGAATGAAGGACAGAACCACAGGCTTTGATACTGTGCCAGACTGAGGAGATGAATCAAAATTTTCACTGAAACTGAAGAAGCCAATGAAGACAGTTGTCTGGAGAGATGTCTCCTCCATCTCAGCACAGAGGTGGCAGAGGAGTTCTCCTTAGAAAATAGTTCTGGGGCCATGCCAACCAAGGCCAAATGGGCCCCAGAAATCATGGCCAGGTGATACTACCATGAGAAATTAGCAAAGTATATAAATTAAATCTTTTGGTGATCATTTTTTCTTAATTTTCAGCCAACTTTATTGAGATATAATTTACATACAATAAAATGAACCCATTTTAAGTGTATGGTTTGATAAGTTTTGACAAATATAATTATCCATGGAACCCACCCCTGATCAAATTATAGAATATTTTCATCATCCTCCCAAAGTTACATTATCTCTCTTTTCAGTCAGTATTCTACTCCCACTACCACAAGCCCCAGGCAACCTCTTATGTCCTTTCTATCATCACAGATTAGTTTTATTTACTCTACAATTTCATATTAATGGATTATTCAATAGTTACTTTTGGATGCCTGTCTCATTCGCTCAGTGTAAAGTTTATGGCAATGGTCCATGTTGTAGCTTTTTTCGATGGTGAGTAATATTCCATTATAGAAATGTCACAATATATTTGTTCACTCAACTGTTGATGGACATTAGGGTTATTTCTAGGTTTTTCTTTTTTAAATTAAGAGCAATGCTGCTATAGATATTTGTTTATAAACCTTTGTGCAGGCACATTTTATATATGTTTTTGGATTTCATTTTAACTTTAACAAAAAAAAAATTTACACTTACAGAAGAATTGCAATAATATGTAGAGTTTTCATTTACTCTTCACTCTAATTCCCCTAATAGTAACATCTTACATAACCATGGTAAAATTATCAAAACTAACAAGTAAATATTGGTACAATACTACTAATGAAGCTAGAGACTTTGTTCAAAGTTCCCCAGTTTTTCTACTAATGCCCTTTTCATGTTCCAGGACTCAATCCAGGACACTGCACTGCATTCAGCTGTCATGTCTCCTTAGTTTTCTTCAACTTATGACAGTTTCTCTGTCCTTCCTTACCTTTATGACCTTGACATTTTTGAAGAGTAGTGATCAGGTGTTTTGTAGAATGTTCTTCAGTTGGGTTTGTTTGATGTTTTCCAACAATTAGACTGAGAATATGAATTTTGAAGAAGAAATTTACAGAGGAGGTGTGCCCTTCTTAGTGTTTTAGAGTTAAGTGATACCAGTATGTGTTATGACTGGTTACATTAATCTTGAGCATCAGTTTAGGTGTTACCTGTCAGATTTCTCCACAATAAAGTCAGTATATTTCTCTTTCTATACTCTGTGTCATTTATTCATCTATTTGTCTATCTGCATATTTTAAAATATATATGTACTAAAATATATACCTTAACATAAAATGAATTCTTACAGGTATTCCAATTCTAATCCACTATCACAGGGTTCATTCTAGCATGCACCTCGTGCGTATTTGTAACTTTACATTGCTGAGTAGTGTTCTCTGACAGTGAGGGATGTGGCTCTCATCATTTACAATATATTTACCAATTTGTTTAATTCTAGTACACATATAAAATAATTTCAGATTGCTAACATATACGCCTGTGAGAAACAGATTTACCATTGAGAGCTAGCAGTTTATATGATTCTTTTTTTTTGTCTTTATAACTAGAGTATCAAGTCAAAACACTACTACTAAATTTCTTTAGTCAACTTCTTCCCACAACACCACTGTCAATCACAGCTATGCTACATACTAGCTCTAGGACACAAAAAATTACCTGACCTCTTTGTCTCAGTTTTATCATCTGTAAAATGGGGAGAATAATGGTAAGGACATTCTTGATTGTGAGTAGATGCTTGACACGTAATAAATATTAGATAAGGAGTTGCTACTGTCATTGCCCATTAGTCATTATCAAGGCAATAAATTTACTTGCAATTATTACACATATAATTGTGATTATAATTTATTTTTGTCAGTCTATTTAGGTTGCAAACTTTTTGAGAATATGAGTTAGGTCTGTTTTCTTTCTATACACGGGTGTCTTGCATGATAAGTTCTCAAAAGACATTTGCTGATTTTATTAAGTAGTAGGCACATGCTAAATATTAATAAAAATAAAACAGTGTGAAATAGTAAATGCATGTTAACGTGCTAATAAGTGATAATTGCTCAATATTATCTTTTCCTAGTCACAAGTTTGTGTTTTGACATAATTGTTCTTGAGAAAGGATCTATCCACATATCGCATATCTCTCTTTAAACTTAAAGAATGATGTCTAAAATTCTCTGTTTCAGCTGTCCTTTGGGTTAGTAGTTTATTTAAAATACTTGGGAGGGAAAATCCAACATAATCTATCATAAGAGCTAATGAGATCTCTTTTATCTATCTCAAAGGTTGCATAAAAGGAAGAGGAATCCAGGGTTGTGAAGGTAAGAACAAGAGTATTGCCATTACTCAGAAACAAGGATGAATATTTAGCGAAGATTAAACTGTAAATATTAAATGATTATTTCTTTTTAGAGGAAGGATATGACATCCTCTTTCATTATGACAAATCTTATTCTTCTGGCAGTAATCTGTTCTGGTTGTTGTGTTTCCTTTAATTCCCGTAAGTATTTTGCATGGAAAAGCCTTACAGAGACATAGGAGGTATTTTATCTGTCTTTATTTTGAATTTATAATTGGGAACTCTTTATTCTAGATAAATATTAGCTATCAGTGAAAGAAACACAAAAGTTTCATATTCTTTTATTAAACTTCCAAGGAGACGGAGAAATCATGTTTTAGAGAATCAGCAAGCAATCTTCATTACCCTGAATATGATAATTTAGAATTATAGGGCAAAATTAATATAAAACAAATAAATAAATACTTATAGAACCATTAATTTTATGCTTTAGCAATAGCATTTGACAATGTTTAAGTAGCTAACAATTAAAGAGGGAATTTAATTTATCTAAAACATATTATTTAACCAAAACAAGTAATATAATTTCTGGTATCTGGGAAATTTTCAAAATATAATTTTCAGAAAAGAAAAGATAAGATTGGTAGGTAACATGACACTGATTTTTCCCCATTTTCCATAAAAACTTTCTGAGGTCAGATTCATATGCATTAGTACACCTTTGTAGATTCTCAAACAGTACAAAGTTTATAGGATTCTACATCTCTGAATTGAGGTGGAATTCTTCCTAGAGAAAGAGGTGGAATACTTATATTTTCGCTAACATGTCACAGTAACCAAAAGCTTAGGTTTCTGTGGAAGCAGGAACATTCAATTGCTGAAAAATAAAAGCTGCATTATTGTGTTATAGCCAAGAAGATAGAATATCTTTAGTGAAGCTACACACTAGCTGTCAATCATTTAATCATAAAGCTTTTATTGGTGAGGCATTCTGGTCAATGTACTGGGCTATGCATTGGGAGAATATAAAGACCAATAAGACATCCTATTTGTGTACACACAGAATTATAATACAAGGTTGAAATTGGAAGGGACCTGATTAACATTTTGGAAGTATATAAATGGGAGTCAATATTAAAATTATGTTAAGTGGCAGAAAAATCAGCAACAAAGAAGGGTTAATAATGTGCAAGAAAAAGGACTTACTCCTGCCTAAGATGTCATTGTTATATCAAAGCATGGTCATTTTAATATCAGCATGTTCTGGAGGAGATGTAGCTAGAAAACATTAAGGTAAATACAAACACATATTTTATTTTCTAACCAATAACAACTCGATTTTTTTTATATTATCATATATTTCCTTTATTTAGCATCACAAAGTTTCTTCACATTTAAAGTATAAAGGTTCAGTTAACTGTAAGTTATAGGCAAATATGCATATTTAATATCACCAATACATATTGCTTTTCATAACATGATTTTTTAACACTTTTTTATTGAGTTATAATCATTTTACAATGTTGTGTCAAAATTCCAGTGTAGAGCACAATTTTTCAGTTATACATGAACGTATATATATATTCATTGTTACAGTTTTTCTCTGCGAGCTACCATAAGATCTTGTACATATTTCCCTGTGCTATACAGTATAATCTTGTTTATCTATTCTACATTTTGGACAGACTGGGATTTCATAACATGATTTTAATCACTTGAGTACCTTTAAGGCTGTTAATATAATTTCAAAGCACAGCAAAGAACATCAAGATATTGTTTGCATTTCTTATTTAGCTGAATATATAGATTTGTTTTTCCTTTAATTGACTTTCACAATGTTGGAAGTTTAACAGCTTAAGAGTCAGACAGAAGCTTTCGACAGATACATTTTAATCCCTTGTTTCAAAAATTCTCTAATCTGAGATAATTGTCAGTTTTAATTGCTTGAGATTTCTCAATGTCAAAGCAAAATTCAGCTTTATCTACTTGTAGGTTTACTTTTCTTTAGTTGATTCTGTAATGCAGTTGGCTATTACTTTACAAGAAGATATCTAAATATTCCTCCAACGATGACTATTTACTTCATTTATAGTCAATATACATCTCTTTAATCTAGGTCCATTTCTTCTGCTTATACCAAATCTTTTTGTCACAAAAATGCCAGATTTGGGTTAAAATGAATTTCAGAAAAATGAAACAAAAATGAGGAACATGTATTGCTTCCCATTGTTTATATCTATCACATACATGTATTTTTAAAGAATGATGTGGCTTAATCTATGAAAACACAGGTAAACTTGTTACTCCAGCCAGATGGGTATGTGAATCCCAATGAAGACCCTAAATTATATAAGCAGATTTGGCAACAGTGCTCTGAACAATAGCTACCTGCTCTGGACTGGTGTGTTCATTCTCCCAGAAAAAAAGTCCCATAGAATCTTAATCACTTCCAGTGAATCTATAGCTAAGTGTCTCAGGAGGAACTTCTTTTTTTTTCCTTAGAAGCAGAAAAGATACTTATATTGCCTTGCAAGAGACTATTTCTATTTTTCAAACTTTATTGCTTTTTAAATTATGAAAGCAATGATGTTCATTATAATAAATACCAACAATACAGAATAAAATGTTAAAGCTTCATCCCCTTCCTACCTGTCTCCGTGGCCCCAAGGATGATCATTGTTGGGTATCTTTCAAGATTTTAATGTAAGCAAACATTTTCTCAACATGTATACATTCCCACACACATTAACTCGACTGTATCATGTGTAACCATCAAGCTTATCACATAGAGATCTGCCCCATTCTTCAACGATGCTGCAGAATATCTCATTATGAGACATACCATTATTTGTTCCATGATTCCCTTATTGTCAGTGCCATAGGTTGATTCATTTTTTATTTTCTGTAACAAACTGTGCTGTCATAAACACTTCTATGTAGAAATCGTTACAAATGTGTATTTTATTTTTGTAGGATTCTTAGAAGTAAAATCATTGCTTCAAAAAGTTGTGTATTTAATATCTTGATAGATAATACCAAATTGTTTACAAAAATGAGATTATGTTCTTTGATGCCTCCACCAAATTATGCAAGATTCTCAATACGTTTATAAATACTAATTATTGTCATTATATTTCTTTTAATCTTATTTTGTACATTTAGATATTATATCCTTGGAATTTATTTCATGTATAGTGTGAGATGGGCCTCAAACATAGCTATCTCCTGAATGAATATCCAGACCCCAAATCATTTATGCATTATATATCCTTACTCTAGTAACTTTATTATGAACTGTATTCTCAAGTGTAATCAATATATTGGTTAAGGTTCTTAGCTGCAAACAGCAAATCTCCATGGACTCATCTCTGCATAAAAGAAATTTGTTTCAGGATGTTATACAGTTCACAGAATCATCAAGTTGCTGAAGAAACAGATTAGAGTCAAGCTTTTAGGATGCTTTTTGAATCACTGTCAGGGCACAGTCAGCCCAGACAGCAGCCACAACCAACCACATCATCTGCCACTCAAGCCACCAAAAATGGAAGGCCATTTATTCACATAGGTCATATCTGATACTAATTCTCCCAGAGACGTGTTTTACTGCTAGAAGTTGGCCCACATGCCGGTCCTCTAGCTCCAACAGAGACTAAAAGTACCAGATTTCATTAAGTCTAAGATTCTATCAATTGTAAGATACAGGATTATTTTATGAACCACTAATAAAAACATAACACTGACCATTAAACTCTGACATAATAGTTTCACTTAGAATTTTTATTTTATGATTATTGAAAAGGGAATTATTTTAAATTCATTTAGATAGATTTGTATTGCATGTTCTTATGCATACATAAAAAGGAAATTATAGGCAGAAAGATTTGGTTAAGCAATTCTAAAACTTGAATGAAGGACTCATCCTCCCTTAAGACATTTCTAATTGTTAATAGGGAAATAGAGGCAATGACAAATTCCCTAATTCATGTTCTGAGAATGTGGATAGCAGCGTCAAGGGAAATTAGAAGGCACACCACTCTATCTAGAAACTATCACTTGAAAATAAGATTCCACCCAAGTTGGGGAAGGGGCAAAAATTTCTCTGCTCTTTTCACCCATGTTTTCGATCATTTGATTAGAAAAGGCTTATATTGTGGCAGTATTCCATTAAGTGGTATTAACAAACATCGTTCTTTTAGGAATACGGAAAGAGTATTTCCCCTCCTTTGGAGACACAACTATGAGTCTAATTTGGGATCAGCATCCCTAAGAGAGCTGCCCTTCTTAACTCAGACAACCTCCTAATACAGAAAGTACAGAACTTCACATTTATAATCTCTTGGTGAAATGACAGTATTGGAAAAAAGGAGCTTTTCATAGATATGAAAAAGTCTGCAGAATATATATATGGAAATGGAAAGAAACTGCTCCAGAAGGAAATCTATCAAATAAATAGCAGTGTAGACATCTGGGGATGATTCCAAGATCAGGGAAAGATTGGAAGGTTTGATTGGAGACCTTCACTTTTTTCTTACTTAGTTCCTCTTTGTGTTTTTTTTTTTAACAACGAAAAAGAATGCATGCAATCTCTGGCGTAGCTAAAATATTGATTAACAATTCTATAAGGATATAGACTAATATTATCAAGATGTTAGCTGAGTCATTCTTGCCCAGTGAAATCTACGTAGGATTGCCACAAAGCTAAAACTCCAATTCTATGGCTTAAAGAATTGCTAATCTCCAGACTGCAGGAATTTACTCTTTCATCGTCCTTTGTGCTTCTTCCTCTGTCCTTCTGTGCTGTATGTCTTGTAGTAGGTGGGCTGAGACATATAGCCTGACAATCCCTAGGTTCCCCCTTAAAGGTCCATTTATATGAAAGCTATGAGGGCAATGAAGACCTTTATGAATACTCTATGGGGGAAGTGAGGGAGGACTAGACACCACACAATCTTAAAATGCTTACTTACAGGTCTTTTTCCCAAGGATGCTTTTGCTGCTCTCCTAATCCAATTTACCTTTTCTCCTTTCTCCTTCCACACAGCTCTGAGGCTCCTGGGATTCTCTGTCTCCCTTCTAAAGTTTCAATTTTTATCCTTCTATTTGCCTCAGTTATTTAGCTCCTATTGCCAATTTTCACACGTAAACATTTCAATGTGCCCGAGACAACAGAGCAATGACTGTGGAGAGAAGTTATTGCCATGGGTGCCAATTATTGGTATCTGTTACATTATACACTTTCCTTCCTCAAACGAAAATAAAATATTTGTGATTCTTAAACTGTTTCTGATTCAAGGCTTCTTCTCTTTCCTTGTGCTTGGAGTTTCCTTGCCTGGTACTTTCTACCTAACACAGGGAATACCTTTCACCTTCTTCTCCAAGATTCTTACTCACCACACTTCTCTCCACTCCAGCTGGTTCAGGAAAGGGCTTTTCTTCTCATTATTTCTGCATCTGGTCTGAGTCACACTTACATGAACTCTAGTTCCCCAGTTGCTTCCAGTCAATTCAGTTTTGCTCTGTGGGGAATTCTGAAGTCAGTTTCCTGTCTTCCTCATCCCAAATTATCTCCATGTCCTATGATAATTTATGGAGACATCCAGGGTTGTTAGACACTGTGTGCTTTCCCAAAATAGCCTGTACCAAATTGCTTCTGCAGTGACTTACCACAACCATACCAGATTTTTAAAACTGAATTCAATAACACCTGCTTGTGTGGCTCATGGGTATCATCTTTGATTTGAAAGTATATGCAGAGGACTCTTCAGATGAGCATCATCTACAATTGCAAAGAAAGGATCCTGGACCAAAACCAATGTCAATCAATACTGGAATAAATATATGTGTATTTCATATACCTTGGAATATGCAGTGGGATACTATATAGCAATAAAGAATAAGTGATTGAGAGCTATATGCAGCCACCTGAATAAATCTCATGATAAAACTACTGAATGGAGCACACCTTATATATGAATACTGATAGTCTAATTCTATTTTTATGAAGGTCAAAAGCACACAAGTTCAAACCAAAAACATAAAACATTACAAATATTGATGGTAAGCCTATAAGTAAAAGTAGAAGATGAAACCCCCTAAATTCAGGATACTGTTTACCTCTAAAAGGAGGTAAGTAGATAGGATTGGGGAGATTAAACATTAAACTGGATGGGAATCGTGCAAAGGTTTTTGCATCCTTATTCTTTTAAAACATTATTTTATTTTATTGGTTGGGGAAGTAATTAGGTTTATTTATTTACTTATTTTTAACGGAGGTGCTGGGGATTGAACCCAGGACCTCATGCATGCTAAGCATGTGCTCTACCACTGAGCTATCCTCCTGCCCCTGCAGCATTACTCTTTATGCCTTATGTGAAGTTATAAACATTTTGTATATATTCACTATCTCAATATATTCTAAGATAAAAACTAAAAACTCTTCTGCTGTACTAGTATAATTCTGAGATTGGTTTTAGTTTTTGAAGCAAGTTGTTTTGGATTATGTTTGGGGACTATGGTTCAGTACATCTCAGAGGTGACTAAAGTAACAGGGTTGAGAGAAGTACTAGATTCTGGAGCCAGAAACCAACTTTACTGCCATTTCCAGGGAAATAACCCATTTTTCTGTAATTTTAGAAAGAGAAACTATTTTGTTAGCTGAATATATTAGTTGCAGACTCATACAACAGACTAATGACGCACCCTGACCTTGAGAAATCCCTAAGAGATTAGGCACACATAGATGGGAACATTGAATGAAAACATCCCAGAGACTGACCTCCTAGAGGAACTGGTCAAATGGCATGAGGTAATGTCAGGTAGAGTTTCATCCTGGAGATTTCTGCGAAGTAGGAAGATTTTTCAATGTCTTCCTCAGTTTTCTAGGGCAGTCTAGCCTGGTAATTAAGAACAAGTGTTTTGAGGAGAAACTGACAACTAATGAAAGGAAAGAAATGAAAACAAAGCTCTGCAACCTTAAAACAAGTTCCTAGATCTTAACTCTCAGGAGAAGCACCTTTATACTGACGCGTGCTCCCGTGATTGCCCCAGCTGCATCAACCACTAGCAACTAAATGCTGCCGCCCAGAAATGGCACGTCCCTTTCCCTCCCACTCCATTCACCAAACAAGTCCAGTGGCAATACCTAACTATCAGAGGACAGGGCACAATTCTCCAGAATTAGAGAAGTATTTACACATGCATACACAGCAGTTAACACCTACTACCCAGACCAGGCACCAAAAAGCATTTCATTTTACCTTTTTATTGATGTGTAAATGTTTTTGTAAGAAAAAAAGGAAAAATTATGTGATCAGAAAATTATCAACTTTCAGCAAAAATATTCACTATAAACCGAGAAACTTAAATCTTTTAGCAAATTTGTCTGCCTTCATCCATTCACTAGAAGAAAAGAAATCAATGTAAAACTGACTGGAAAAGGGAAAACACTCATTATATGAGCATTTATCACCCAGGTTCCAGAGAGTTTACAACCCTGCACAGTATATATAGCAAAACAGAGCTTTTGCCCTTTTGAGAGCTTCCTCTTAGAAGAAAAGATAAACTCCATACGACATTTCAACAGACTCTTCGTAGATCACAGGCTGCTTGGGTTTAAAAAAATAAGGAAAACATATTAGGAAAGAGAAAAAAATGTGTGGGAAATGGCAGAATATTATTTAAAACAGAACAACAGGAGATTAATTTTGAACAATTTTGCCTAAACTACTTCTCCATCGTTTTTATAGTTAGGCATATTAATCAGTCTTTGGAAATTTAACAGTTTCCAGTCTTGTTGATGAAAACCATGGCCCGCATACTGCTGTGACAAAAATTAGGGGAACATTTAGCTGGAAGGGATATTAGATTCTGTTTTACACTTCTCTCTGCTTTTGAGAAATCTACCCTAGAACAGACTAAGTCAGATATGTTCTAAAGTCGCATTCTGTATAATGTTTGTCTCTTTACTAGCCAGTTTTATTTTCCTTCAGCTCTTACATGTCCTTGGCTATCAAGAAGGTGAAATGTCCTTCCTCTAAATCAGTGATTCTCGAAGGTCTGTATGCTTAAGATCCAAGTAGAGTGGTTGTTTAAAAAAAATCCTTATTCCTAGATGATCTCTCTAAAGATACTGATTCAGAAAATTTCAGACAGGATTTAGCAATCTCCAAACTGGAGTGCCTATTGGTTCTGATATCAGAATCTGAATACCACCCTTTGAGAGTCACTGTTGTGATCAACATAGATCGATCCATTCAAGTATTTTTTTCAAAACCTACAATGAGTGACGAGGAGACTGGCTGGGTCCCATCCAGAGTGGCGCTCCATGGAAGTTGGGTGTTTTTATAGTACTGATTCTCTATGGAATCACTGACATTTGCTATCCTCTGAACTCCATCAAACTGGTAGTGAATTTCACCATGAACAAGAAACTAATATAGCCCCTGTGAAGAGACAAGATAAACAAGACATTGGCACCGACTTCAAGAACTTTATAGTCTTTCAAGGGAGTAAAGCCAGGCAGACCACGTACAAGACAGAAGTAGATGCCAGGAGGTGGCATTTGGCTGGGTCTTGAGGGAGGAGTAGCATTTTACAGGTGTCTGAATGGATCAAATTCATTCTCACTGGGGACAGTACGGATCCGGGCCTAGGCAGAGAGATGTGCAATTGTCTGTTATGTGAGGAGATGGCAAATGAGGCAGGTTGACTAGACTGTGATGACGTGACAGTTTTCTAAATGACTTGTTTGCAGTCTAAAAATTTTAAAGGGAATAATTTTGTGCGTATGTGTTAAAGGAGAGAGGCAAAAACAACTTACATTATTTCTCCTGATAATAACTGTAATAAACTCGGTACAATTTAACCATATTTAATCCTCAGGTTGATCCTTTAGTGAAAGACAAGGAACTAAAATTACGTAAAGGCAGACAGAAGGAGGGAGGCAGGAGAAGGGAGAGGAGCAGAACAGAACGAGGGCTAGCTGGCTGCAGTGCGCTGGGAAGGAAAGAACGGTGCCCGGTCGGTCACTAGGGTTGCTGTGATCCTGTCTGATTAAGGCTGGCATAAAAAAGCTGCTTAGGAGCTGGCAACCACGCAGAGGAAGGCAAAAGAGGAGCTAGACCTGAGTTTAAAACACAGTCAGCTCAAATAGCTCTCCAGAAATTACTCAGTATACTCAAGCAAGTGTAATATGTGATTTGCCAAAAAAATAGTATATATAAACATCATTTCTGTTTGCGATAATAGGCCAAATTATGTTCAAGGGCAATACTTTGCTCCCAGTTAGAATGACTCAGAGAAATAAAAATCAGTTTGCCTGAAGGAATTTATTACTTCCCATACATGTTTATTCCACAGGATGCCCCATCTCTAATAAGAACTTTACTTATGACACATCACTTGTATTTTTGATTTTTTGACACTATTTTTTAAAGGATTTCTGAAATTAGAAAATGAATTACTTTTCCTTTTGCCAAGATTAGGCTGCATTGCAGTCGGTTCTAGAGAAATCTACTTACAATGCTTTGATCAGAAGAAAGTTTTCTCTAAATTGAGATAATGAGCTCTGAGAAATAAAGATAAATTTGAGTTGCTAATTCTTTGTGTAAGACAATATCTCTGGAGATAACACAATCTTACATATTAAAATTATTAATATAATTATTAATAACTGATAGATCTTTGCCATGTGATCAAATTAGAGTCTAGAATAAGTTAATTTTGCTTGTAAGCTCCATTAATTACCTAGTGTTCCTCTGCTTTAAGATATTATGGGAAACAAAATCTCAGCTTTTGAGAATTTCTAAAAATTTCTGCATATTTGATAGAATGTATGACTCTTTACTGAAAAAAAAGGAACAAGATTTTTCAAAGCATTTAAAACATGATTTAACCAAAAAATCAATTTCTCCATAATTTCTAGGAATCTGCTTCATAAAGCAAGGTGATCTTTAACATGGTAGCAGACATGAAGGAGACAATGAGAATGTCAGATCCACATATTATAATAGTATGAAGTTGCAGGGATGCGGGACCAGGATTTATCCTGAGCAGATATGTGGGTAGACTGAACTGCTCCAGCAATGTGGGTGCGCCCATTTTGAACAACTTGTGCAGGGAACTGGAAAAAGTACCAGAGCAATCTGTCCACATTGAACAAATTGCTTGGCTTTTTAACAATCACCTAACTTCTCTGGACCTCACTTTATTCATCTGCGTTATTAATGGAATTGGACCAGATACTTGTTATCGGAAGCTTTGAAAATGCAGAATGCTGGGTTCCACCCAGATCTACTGAAACAGAATTAGTATTTAACAAGAGCTATGGGTGCTTCCAATGTCCATCAAGTTTGAAAAGCACTGTCCTAGATGGTCTGTACGTTACCCCTTGCTGTACTTTTCTTTAAGGCTCTCTCTTCTTTGCACGTTCTCCCTTCCGCAAGGGAGGCAATGGCTTTGGGAAAAGGTCAATGTTTTCTTGAGTTTGGGAGTCAAGCTTGAGTTGGAATCCTGGCTCAGCAGTTAGTTACTTTGTGACTCTGTGTAACTGACTTCACTTTACTTAATCACAGTTTTCTGACCTTCAATAGTGCACGCGTTTGTCACGTGTTTTATGTGTTAATTAATGTTTGTCAAGTCTCTGACACATATTTGAGGCTTAATAACTGGTAGATGTAATTATTGCTACTATTCCTATCATCTTTACAACCCTGAATTTCCCTCCTTAGCTCATGGTAGCTAAGGGATAAGTCTAGCTAATTTATCACCTAGAGATTAATCTCTCCATCTCTTTCTGTGCTTTCCTTTCAAAAGGAGATTTTAAGAGGCTGTTGGTCAGGGAAGGGCATAGTCAAAATGGCCTTTAGCTCACCTCTGTTCTCAGTTGTCTCTGGACTGTGACCGGACTTGGGATAAGCATCCACACCCTGTCATCCACACTAGGATTAGACGGAAGAGCGATGATTCACTCCTATGATCAAATGCTTGTCTCTGTGGCAGACCCTAGACCCACTTCCTCTATTGTGCATGAGGAAGTAAGAAGTTTACTGTCCCAGAAAGATTCCTGATCTTTGATTTAAAGCTCAAAAAATATCTATCATGAGTTATTGTCGTGTTCTAGATGAGCCGAAAGAAGAGACCGAATATCCTCAGTGCTTGCCTCATACACAGACATTTTTGGGAAGAAGTCATCCCAGCCAGGTCTCTCCCCATCGCGGTGGCTGTTGCCAGTGCCATCTACTTTGTGAGGGGGAGGACCCAGCAGCTGCCCTGATCATAGTCAATTTTATATTGACTGTTGCCTGACCCTGAAGCAGGCTAGTTCCTAACGTTTGGCATCTTGCATCAAGGAAACAAATGGAGGCCAACATACCATTATCTCTAAATTATTCAAGCTTATAAATTGAAACTTAAAGTAAGCATTATTTTGATAAATCTCAAAGTTTTAGGTTAATTTTTAAAATTTAACTACAGTTAAAAATTTCTTTTATAAAGAAAAAATTATCTACAGTTCTAGAGTTTGGTATTTTCCCAGTTGCCAATGAAAAAACTAGTATTACACTTCATCTCTCTCTTTCTCTCATTATTAAATATATATATACAAGTTATTTAATATCACAAAATATTCTTTGGTAGCCTTTTGCAGTGGTTGCAAATACCCCACTAATTTGTGAATTTCTGCAAATGGTTATATAAAGGGAGACAATAAAATGGACCATCATTTTTCCTGCGAAACAATATTTAATAATGTAAGAATTAGAAACATGATATGTGAGAATATTGCCATATTACTTGGTCTTTTCAGTTACCTAAGGGCTTAAACTGCTCAAATTTCTCCCACACTCTGAAGCATTATCTTTTTCCAACATAGGCAACATAGTCAGACCCATAAACCTTCATGACATTTGTCTGCATGTTTTTCTTTTGATAACATAGAGTAAAAGATGTTCAGAAGCTTTACTGGAGCTTGAAGGGTCTTCATCAAAAGAGAGGACACTCAGGTTATGGGTTCTGCCCCAACAGGATGTTCTCGTGTCTTCAGTACACTTTCCATTTTGCAAAAGCATGCTATGCGGAGCCCTCTAAATAGAGTGGCTTGGTGTAGAAGTCCCTCTTGCTTGGATTTAAGGACAGTAGGTTTTTTTGGCTGATCCCACAGAGATAGATGGCCAGTACTGCCTAATACAACTACAGCACACCAAGGGATATCGAAGCCATGCCAAGCAAACTCTTCCCTTTGGAAAATGAGTGGTTAATGTGGCCAGATTTTCTGTCTTGAGAACTGTCAAGCAGATTTTCTTTGTATTAATGAAGATTCCTCTATATCATGGAATTTGGATAACTGAACTCGAGTCGATGTGTTGCATAAACTGATTTATGCTCCTACCTCATGCACCATCCTCCTTGCAATAAATATACGTAATTACAGATAAGCTGGGATTTTAATTTCTTGAGATCCTCCGTGGCCTAAATAGCAAGTCTAATAACATTCTTTATAAATAGCTTCACTTTAATGCCATGTTATCTTGTACAAGCCATTAATATTCCAGAGCTTCAATGATCTATTAAAATAAAATGAGGAAAATTGTATCTGTCACTCAGGGTTGCTTCAAGACTAAACATGTTCATATGCTTAGAAGGTGCTCAGTTAATTAAATATGAAGATAAAGCAGAAAAGACAAGTCCAAAACCCAGAAATGCTACTGTCAGTCATATATTTACATTTCATAGTAAGACTGTTAGGATATTACTTCCTCTTTTCCATATTGGTTTTTGTTGTTGTTGTCGTTGTTTTGTTCTGTTTTTGTCAAATGCCTCTGAGAGTCACTACGATGCCGGTAATTCTCACACTGACTTGGAGAGGTGCTGGTTCTTTGCATTGATAAAGGTTAAAGAGACAAAAGGAAGCTTAGCTGGTGGCTGAGTCAGGCTTCTACCTGAAAATGGCCAAGTTGGGGTGAGCCTGCAGACTCTCCACGACTCAAACAGAGGAAATGAGCTTTTAGTCAGAAGGAGCCCTAGGGCATGAGTAAAATGTCATTTGCTACACTTCTGAGATATATTACAGAGAAAACCACTGAAACATTTATTGTCTGCAGCTGCTGCTTACTCCAGTCTTGTTTGTACTTTATGAGTCCAATCATTGGTGGATGCTCTCGCTCCTCCCCAAACTTTCATGCTTTGATTTCCTTGAAGCTACTCTTGTATTGGAACTTTTGAGGTTTCCCAGAAATATTTTGTAATACACGTATGGTTCACTTTGCCAAGTTGATGTACAATATCAGTGTTGGATAACAATGGAAAACGCAGGATAAAAAGCATTCAAATGCTTGCGTTTAAATATAGTTTTCTAATTGTTTAAATGTTTTGTGTTTTGTAGTTCATCTGTTTTCTAAAAGGATTCAGGGTAACTAATGGTATTGATACACTTCCAAGACAGACACTTGAAATAATTTTAAACTCAGACCAAGACCCATGGGAAAAGACAGTGACTGCTGAATCAGAGATTTGGGATTAGGTAGCTACTCTTAATGCATTCAAAATTTAAATCTGAGTTCCAGAATCCAAAAGCAGAAAATATTCACTTTCAATGAAATAGCTGTCACATTCCTCACATGACAATAAAATATCCAAACTTACCTGAAGACACAAAACTACTAAATATGCATTCTGTCCTCCAGTAGGACCACATGCTCCTTGTGTCATTTATCTTTCAAGCCTAACACTCAACACAAAGTCTGGTTCTTAGGAGACCCTCATGAGAGTTTGTAAAATGAGTTAATTTATTACATGGATCATGGTAAATATGAAACATGATAAAAATGAAGTCAAAGTTTTGCAAGAGATTCTAAATATAAAATTGGAGGCTAATCCTTGTAGAAATTTTTCTGTGCAAGGCTATTCTTAGTTTAATTCTGTTTTCGACTTTGTTCCTTTCCCTAGTCCTACTATACTATTTGCTGATTTATCTTGGATATGTAAATATCCTCATACAATATGCAGTGTATTTTTTGCATTTGTATATTTTCAATATATATAACTAGTATATTACTATAGAGCTTATTATTCTCAGTGTTTTCACTTGACACTAGGCAAATTGCTATATGAATGTTAATTGGTTTTAATTGCAGAGTATTTCATGATGCTTAATCATCACATTTTGTTTATACATTTCCTTACTGGATACCAAGATTGCCCCTGACCCCCTGTTGCCTCAAAAATGAACTCATGTCAGCCTGAACAATTTTTCTCTGGGATATATTCCCAAAGGCTGATCGCTGAGTCATAGTCTGTCTGGGTTTGGCATCATCCATCTGCCAGATTGTTCTTTAAGTAACTGCTTTACTTCTACCTGCTGGGCAGGATGGTTTCCATTTCTCTACATCTTTTCCAATGTTTGGTATGTTCTGATTTTAAACTTATGCTGATTTAATATGTTTAGAGTGATACTTTGTTTTAATATGCATTTTTCTGATTACCGATGATGCTGAATATTACTTCACATTCTTGTTAGCAATCAGATTTCCCGTTTTGTCCTTTTTTTATATCCTTTGATCATTTTTTCTAGCAATTTATTTCTTGTTGATTTTTAAGAATTCCTGGTATAGTCTATATACTAATCCTCACTGAGTTTTAGAGGTTACAAATATCTTTTCCCAGTCTGTCATTAGTTAACTTTGTCCATGGTTCAGTTTATTGATCAGACATTCTTAATATTGGTGTGTTAAAATACAATTATTTTTGCCTTATGGTTTGTTTTGGGGGTAGCAAGAAGTCCTTTTTTACCTCAAAGTTCCAAAAATAACCGTCTATATTTTCTTATGTTAACATTTTAGTTTTATTTTCATGTATGGTTTTGGACTCCTATTAATTTTCTATCACACCATTTTATTTTATATTATTTATTGGACATGCCAATATTAGGAATAATGTCACATATTCCTTTCTTTATTTTTGGTCTGTATTCCCATTCTGGAAAGTGAGCTCCATGGTAAAGAGCTTTTTCAGTTTGTTCTTCATTTTATATCTAATGCCCAGAACGTCCCTGGTACAGTAGTTGTTACATAAATTCATTGTTAAAGTGTTCCACTTAACATTAAAAAATAGATCCAGAAATTTTAGCTCTATAATAGTTTAACCAAATATGACATTTTTGGAAACACTTAATTAGCAGGTTAAGTTTCTTAAGATTTCTTAATTTGCAGCTACTCAATGAAGACATCACCATAGAGAAGAACATTTCTTTTTATAATACTCACAACTCATTAATTTAATGAATTTGCCAAGTTGTTTAAATATATTAAAAATAGAGGTGCTAAGATAGCTTCTTTTATGCTATTTAGGATTGGAATTTTATCTGTCAAATTATCCACATGAATTCTGTCTATCATGTTAGATATGGCAACTATTAGAAAAAACATAATAGCCTTGGCTCTATACACAGATTGTGCGTAAATGCATTTTGAGTCTGGGATTAAGATCTGGTGAATAATTGCATCAGGTAATGTTGGCACCTCATTTCCAGCCCGTGATTCCTTTGTACATTTCTGAACCTTCCTCCCCTGCCTGCTTCCCCAAACACCTTTCACTTGTTGGCTTTCAGTATGTTTTCCATGGCCAGACCTCAGGCTCTTCTTCAGCCTAATTTATGTGGCGCACCACTCCCATGTGGGAATATTCAATTTCAGTTTCCTCATTCCTGCTGGGGACAACTATGAGGTGTACCACATACTCCAGAGTTCCCCTGGAGGATCAGGTGGGAGCTCCCCTCGATGGGACTTTTGCCAGATACCTCACCTTTATCTCTAGTATGACTCATAGTCTTGGGGAGCACATCCTGAACAGATTACTTGCACACAGATCGTCTCCAGAAGATCAGCTTCTGGGAAACCCAATGTAGCACCATAGTTGAGGAACTCTAGTAAGACTCTTAAGCCTTCTTTCTTGTAGCTGAAACAGGACAATAAAAGTCAGGTATATCTCAACTCTACTTGTTTTTCAGAATCGAGGAGCCAGTTTTCCAGGGTTAAAAAGAAAGCATGTTTAGAAATTTTAAGAAATACAGCAAACCCATTTGTAATTTTTTTTTAAATTCTGAAAATGGGGTTTCTCTTTCAGTTCATCCCAGGAGAAACATGACCAAAGAGCAAAGAGCTAATTAGGAGAAATGGATATGATAAAGCAATTCTGTAGTGGAAGAGACTGTCTCTTAGAACTTTTAAAATTTTAGATAATTAATGGAATATTTTAAAGTGGATGCCAATCCTTCATTACACCTAGGAAAATAATTAAACCTATAAACTGTAGGCAAATCATTATAAAGATATGAATTATTCTTAACTGACCCAGCAGGCATATGGTTTCTCTTACCAAAACTTTGCCAGAGGCAAAAGGATTTCCAAATCTGCTTTTTTATTGACCTCGGAAGCTGTCATCAAGCTTCATTATATCCAATTTAGTTTTCTCTGGTACATTGTTTATAATTAAAATATTTTTGAACAGATATATTTGTATGATTCACATTTCTGTTATCATTGGCCTGGGCCCTACCTCCATTCCCATAGATAATTGCTATTACCAGTATTCTACATATTCTTCTACTAGAGTTTCTTTGTGTAGATATAAGCAGATATAAATATGATTTCTTATCCTTTCTAGTGCTCTGGTGCCCAGATATTGACCTATATTTTCCAGGTGCAGCCCCCATCTAACTAAATTTTTCCTTCACCTTATATACTTGATAGCTGAAAAGATGATAACATCGGAGTAAGAATGGGTGGCAAGCTGTGAATAGTTGTTGCTACGAGGTTATAGAGATGGCTGTTCCAAGAGTACTGATCCAGATGCTGAGAATTCTTTAGACCTCAACTTCATCTTCCTGATCAAGTTCCTCCCTTGCAGTAGTAACAACAGAGGAGTAATTGTATGGGCATCGTTTCAATTTTCTAGGGGACACATATTGAATATTAGCTTTCCATTTAATTCTGATGGCAAAGAATTAAGATGAATCCTGTGAATCAGCATGTCCAGTTATCATTTCCTGATGTATGACACTGAGCTTTCAATTCCACAGGTCAGTTTTCACTGTGTATTTTGTGGTGTCAATTATTAAGACTCGAGTGTACTCTGTACATGAGCCAAACTTCTTTTTCTAAACCAAAAGAAGAGAGGCAAATTAACATGAAGGGGAAGCAGAAGTCTCTCATGCATGGCCCCTTAGGCTTTGTCTTTGAAGCCTACATAGAACATTAATTTTTGAAGAAAGCAAATATTCTTTTTTAATCTCTCTTAAAAGTAATTTTTATTTTTAACTAGGAATTATTAAGTTGTAAAAGTGATACATTAGTATATTCTTATTGTTAAAAAAAATCAATGATACATAAAAAGCCAAGTGACAATGTGGTGACTTTTCCAGCCTCTACAAATTCCATCCCCAGAGGGAACCCCTGCCATCAGTTTTGTCTTTACCCTTGCAGGCACTTTTCCTGTACATTTATACATTTGTGCATCTATAGACATCACAGCCTTGTTTATGTTTGAATATGTGGGTGGAGTCGTACTTTGCAAAATGCTCTCCTTGCTTTTCCCACTGAGAGATAAAATTTGTATCTTTTAATATCATAATACAGACATCTGACCTAGTATTCTGACCTTGGGCAAATTGCTTAACTTCTCTTCATCTTCGATTTACTTTTTTTTCCTACAGTGACAGTCACAATGAGACATACCACACTGGGTTATCCTGAGGATGGTGTGAGGTAACACTTGTGAAATGCCAGTAACCCCTCCATGTCTTCAAATGTTTATTGGACATTTGTACTTCTCTTCTTGTAAATTGCCCTTTCATGTCCTGATTTCATTTTTCTACTTGATTCTTCTTTTTATTGACCTATGCATTTTTATTGACCTATACATTTTCTTGATGTCATTAATGAGCCTTATGTATTTCACATATATGCGAACATTTTTTTTCACAGCTTGTCTGTTTTCCTTTGACTCTGTTTATGGCATTTGAATTTTTGCCTGTGGGCAAATGTGTTGTTTCATTTAAGACATAGACGTGTGGCATAGTCATAGAAAACATTCTTCATAAATTTACATTCTAGTGAGGAGATGGAAAATTTACAAATAGACATAGCATATCATGTCAGTTGTGTCTTGGAAATGCCAAGTACTTGAAGGACCAAGCAGGGTAAAGATATAGAAGGGAGAGGAGTGAAAGCTGCTCTAAAATGGTGATATTTAATGAATGAAGATCATAACCCAGTGAGAGATCCCTCCATGGAAATGCCTGTGTTAATAGAGTTCTAGGCAGCAGGAACAGCAGATGCAAAGTCCTCAATCAGGCATGGGTTTGATATGTTCTGGAACCAGAAAGGGCCAGTGTGGCTTGAATAGCAAATGGGAAGAAGAAGCACATGGACGTGAGTAGATAGCCACGGATCAAATCACATGTGGTCTTAAAGGCTGTAGAGAGATTTGTGGGGTTTTCTGATATATTAAGGGAAGTTTTGGAAGATTTTCAGCCAGGAAGTGACACGGTCTGACTTGAAGAGGAGTAGTGGGGAAACCAGATAGGAGGCTATTGCAATCATCTGGGTGTGAGATGTGGTGACCTGGACTAAGGTAGTAGGTGGGAAATTGGTAAGAAGGAGTTGTATTTGGTTAGGTTGAAAGTAGAAATTTTTTAGGATTTACTAAGAAAACAATGGGGTAGAGAGAAAAGGGAGACTCAGGGGTGATGTCAAAGATTTTGGCTTGAGCAACTAGGTGAATGGCAGTATTATTTTATTATTATTATTATTTATTATTAAGATATAGAAGAAAAAGTGATGAATAGATTTATGTATGGAATGGGATCTGGTTGTGTTTGACATATTATATATGGCTATGAGGTAGCCAAGTAGAGATGTCAAGTAGATAAGCATGGAAGTCAGAGGAGGAGGACAGAGCAGGGCATATAACTGTGAGGATCATTAGTTGTAATGTGGATGGCATTTAAAGTGATGTTACTGAATAGATCACTTAGGGTTTAATGTTGGTGGGAGATGAAGACCTAGGGAACCCCAGCATTTAGAGATTAAGAAGAGGAAGTAAATACAACAAAGAAAGATGAGCAAAGTCAACTTCAAAGTGGGAGGAAAATCGGGATCATATTGTGTCCTGCAAACCAAGTGTGGAAAATATTTCTGCTGTGTACAATCTTCCTGAGAGGTTGAGTAATATGAGAATTGAAATGGAACAGTGGATTGAGCACCATGGAGGTTACTAAGATCTTGAAAAGAAAAGCACTAGGAACAATAGCCAGATTAAAGTGGGAAGGGGAAATAACACATCATTACTTCTCTTTAAAGCATCTGCATTTCAGTCAAATGGCAAAAGGGCTTCTCTATGCAAAGATTCTATAAATTCATGATAAAGGACATTGCAACAGAACTATTTTAGACTAAATTTTGGCTGAGGCGCTATAATGGTAGATGTACAATCCACAGTGAAATGTGAGACGTAAAGAAGGTTGTAGCAGAATATTTGTTTTTATCATTGGTTGATTGCCTACCTCTAACGGATCTTGAATAGGCTAAGAAAATAGATGATTGGAAATTTAAAGGGAATTTTTGCATAGAGTATTGGTGTTCTATGGTTCTTCTAAACAACAAAAGACAAGGTGCTTTCCTTTTCTTTCAGATAAGAAAAAGAGGTTGTAAGGAAATGACTTGGAGAATTTAATACATTGCCTTCACTATGGCTGTGTCATGCTTGAGAAACTCAAAGAGCAAGTCCTGGGCTGGCTTTTTGGTGATGGTAGGAAGGAGGTTGCTGTTGCTTCAGAGTCATCCTACACTCTCAAGTTCAGCAAAGCAAAGCTCTGTATTTCTTTTATGCCATCACTGATAGAGGCCATGTCAGAAGAAAGTGTGAACTTGTCTTTGTTCTTGCCTAAATCTTGTATCAGTTAGACTTTGCTGTGTAACACACCAATCAAAATATCAGTGGCTTAAAATAGAAAATGTTTATTATTTTCGTGGGTCAGCCACATGATTATTCTGTGGTCAGCTGGCAATTTGGCTGGGGCTGGATTGCCTAGAATAGCTTCATTCACATGTCTGGTCATTGGCTAGATGTTAGCTAGGGTGATGGTGATAATATCGCTCATCTTTTAGCAGGCTAGCCAGCACTGTTCATGTGGTAGGGGTCACAGGGAGAACTGAAAATTTCCAAGAGTAAGTTTTCCTTATGCCCCTTAATTACTTTAAAATTTTTTCTTTGTATAGGTTTTATATGTTAATTGCAATTTTATTCCTCAGTTATTTACATTTTTGTTAATTACTATCAACAATAACATAATGATGAAGTTAACATTTACTTTTTGATATTTATTAGCAGTTTATTTTGGAATAAATAGTCAATATTAAAAATATCATACGTGATTATAAAAAATAAAATGCATCATTTAATTTTCACTTTATTGAATTTGATACATATCTGTAAGACCTGCTTAGTTATTTTTATTTAGATTCTCATGTTTTGGATCTACTTTAGTGCTAAGTGCATAGAGATTAGATTGTCACCAACTATTATGTTTCTATCTATTCCCACTTACATTTTTTACAGTTTTATTTTAATGAACTGTAATTTGATGTATAAATATTACTGACAGGTAGCTTATGTGATTTACTCTCATTTATGATTATAAAATATTTTTATTTTTCTTATTTCAGGATTGTTGCCTTGAACTCAAGCTTATAGTTCCCTGCTTACATTGTTATTTTTATAGGTTTCTTCAAACTTGGTGAAAGTTTGGTAATTCATACTTTTTCATAATTCAGACAAAAAAATTAAGCTAACTTTATATTTAGTTAATGACATATTTTCATAGACCATTTAAATTATTTACCAAATTATAAATTTATTAAATTGCTTATCAAATTACAAGGATTAATCTTCTAAAATTTGAAGAGAATAAATTTTTCTAGTATCTTGAAAATTATATTTGATTTGCAAATGGATGTTTAAACAGCTACACTTTCCACTTGCCCTAAGAACATTTTCTTCTTTGACTTAAGGTGAATCTTAAAGACAGAAATGTGGCTAAAGATTTTGCTAGAAACTATATAAAATAATTCAAATATTAGAATAGTGACACTTATCAAAGATTTTTGTCCTCCTTACAACAAGCACCACACAAGAACTGTGAATATACTAGTTACAAATCAATAGTATCTATTCAATAATATAACCATTATTTGCTCAGCCCTTATTCTGTGCACTTAACATTGTGTTAAGCATTTCTGCCAATTATCTAACTTAATTCTCACAATGATACATGAAGCAAGTATTTTTTATTTTTATTTATAGATGAGAGAATTGAGGCTCAGAGACGTAAAGTCTCAAGGTGACTCAACTAATAAGTGGCAGAAGTAGGGTTTGAACCCAGGTCTGTTTGATGCTAAAGAGCACGCCCTTCATCAGCTTGGCCCCTGCATTTGATATACCCTTCCTAGGCGACAACTTGAGTGAATAAAAGGCTGTTAGCTTAATAAGGAGAAATATGTTTACAGAAAACAACATAATATTATTCAAGTATATGATTTGGGGTTTTTGCTAGGTCAGGTGGACAGGTCTTTTGGCTAGGGTAAATTTAAGGTTTCACTATTAGAATTTTTTATTATAACATTATTGAGGATTGAATGATTTTAGAGCTTGAATTATATCCTGATCTAAAAAACACTGATTTTATCTAAAAATAAAAAACAATGATGTAAACAATTTGCAAAGTTTTCAGTGTAACTACATTATGCAAATATACCATTTTTGGGCCAGTCTGAAAACTCTGCCATGAAAGTCTTAGATGATGCTCAAATCTCTAAGAGCGGTAGCGCTGGCGTTCAGTGATCCCCTTAATCGACAGCGGGTGCACAGGGCAAGGGGAGTTTTTCCAAGGCTGAGTCTAATGAGAGGCACGAAGTTCTGCTGTTTGGGCCACTGGTGCCCTCTGCAGGTCAGATGAATGCTCTACAGCCTTAAAAAGTCGCTCTCTTAATGCAATGGAAGCATTGAGTCAAATTGCCTCATAGTGAGTGGCATTGTCTGTCTGGCCTTTGACTGGGTATTAGCTGGGCTGATGGTGATGACGTGTCTCTCATCCTTCAGCAGGCTAGCCTGGGCTATTCACATGGTAGTGGTCACAGGGAGAATGGAAAATTTCAGAGAATATGTTTTCCGAATGCCCCTCAATTGGTTTTTTATTTTTTTCTGTATATAGGAGTTATATAACTATAATGCAACACTCCTATAACAACTTTTTAAGTTGTTCAGTTAAGTCAGGATGATTTTTTTAAAAAGGGAGTGGAGACACAGAGCTGGAGATGGCACGAGTAGATTTTTCTTTATGTAAATCCAAGTATTTGAGAGGCAGCATGGCATACTGCAAAGAACACGTTCCGAAATGAGAGCACAGGGATCAGATCCTGGCATTCTCATTGGCTAGCTTATGACTTTGAATGTGTTATTAAACATCTCTAAGCCTCAGTGTTCTTATATATGAAATGGAGTTAATGTCTTCCTTATGGGTTTATTGTAAGAATTAACTAAAATAAGTGATGTAAAGCGCATGGTATACAGGACTTCTGTAAGTATTTATTATTACTGGTCAATTAAGTTTTAAAATTTTATGTGAGCAAGCTAGGGTGAGGATGGAAGGGTTGGGGTTTTTGGAAGAAATTAGGCAAAAAGGAGGAAGGTCCTACACAATCTTCATTGAAAATCTATCTCAGTAAAGTGTATTAAATATATCTGTGTCATGTATAAAAATGGAAAAAAAGGACACAAAATATAAATGCATGTTTCAAGTACAATTAAACAAAAGCCATGTAAGGTCAATGTTATGCATATTTTTTTCTAAATTAGAAACTTAATTTTGCAGTCTTTGTTCAGGGTCAGACTAACTATTGGTTAGGTTTATTTACAACCTTTTTCTGATTTTCTGACAAAGACTAATTTGAAACTCCCTAACTATGGTAAAGAGACAGCCTCTAGCTTTGTTTTCTTATGTGTCGTATGGAGAATTAACAGCATTCTAACCCCAGTAAAGTTTTGGTTTTGCTTTTTTAAGGCTAAATAAGAAATTCATATAAAAACACCTAAGACATTATCTTGGACATGGTTATAAGTTCTTCACATATAATAACTACTTGGCACAACAATCTTTCAATGAATGGACTATTAGTTTCTTCATTTTTCAAAAGAGGAAACCAAAGTAGAAAGAATTTTAACAAATTGCCAAAGTTGACCCAGTTTATAGGTGTTGGACCCAAATCCATCTTGGGCATTCTGATTCCAGTATCTGTATGCTTTACTGCATATTAAACCTTGAAAAATTTTGATTAAGTGCTGTTTAAATTAAGGTATCATTATTAGGATTAATATTAATTAGGTCATTATTTTTCACACTCAGCTAAACTACTTCATGTATTAACAAAGTTAATGTGAACAGCAGGGGACCATTTAGGGTGATCAAAATTAAGTATTATTCTTAATTTTCGTCTGGATACCATAATTTTGGCACCATTAAAATCAGAACAGGATGTGATATTTCTCTTCTCTTAAATAGATTTCATTTTCTTTGGTTGCTTAAGTTTTTCTGTAACTTTATGCCACAATTGTACCTCCTGATGGCAGTGGTACCTTGAGTTATGATGTTTAGGGCAGGAAACAGGATTCAACTAAAGTGATTTTTTGAAGTTGAACTTTGATTAAAGGTCTTTCCAAGATCTAGTACTTAAAAAACAAACAGGGTGTGTGTACATATTTGGAAGAATTAAATAAATAATTAAATAATTTAACTATCTGAGTCTGTTTAGGCTGCTATAACAAAACACCATAGACTAGGTGGCTTGTAAACATCAGAAATTTATTTCTCACCATTCGGAGGCTGGGAAGTTCTAGATCAAAGTGCTGGCAGATTTGGTGTCTGATGAGGGTGGCTTCCTGGTTCATAGGCAGCTGTCTTCTCACTGTGGCTTCACGTGTAGGAAGTGGGGAGGGAACTCCTTGTCATCTCTTTTCTAAGGGAATTAATCTCATGATCTAACAACCCCCCTTTTCTGCCAGTGCAGTGTCACAAACTGTGCCATTAGATGGAAAATGTTCCCAGCATCAGGTACAAATGGACTGTTCTGCTTTATGCAGAAACCATTTTTGAATCTTATCTTCAAGATTTTATAATGTGCTTGATTGATATTCTGCTCATGTCTCCCACTTCTCATTTTCACTGTCATTTAGATCTTTAAAAACTGTGTTTACCATTATTTTAATGAAATCTCGGTTTGGAGGAGGGATATACAAATAAAATGGTTATCAAATAGCAGTGTAAGCTACGTAATGCTTAAGCCAGAGATGATGTAAGGAGGAGCTTTTAAAAGGAACAGAATGCCTATTGTCATAGGACCAGTGAATTTGAGGGCTAGAAGTGTTTCCTTTATTTTACAAATCAGTTTTTACAAAACAAGGTAAAATAAATTGTCTAAAATCACACAATTGTTAGTATCAGTCTAGAATGAGTGGCAATTCTAGCTGAGGTGATTCTTTACTTCTTACTTGATGACAGTTGATCTTAAAGGTCCCTGATGATGGTTTTTGCTTAGAACATGGTGCACCTGGCACCTATACGTGACTCAAATCAATAAAGACTTTAAGATATTTTATTGTTAGTTGGCCTGACTCTTGCTCTGTGCTTGCTATACTTTAAGCTTTTCATACTCTTCATACCCAGAGCAGGGAGAGCTGCAGACTTTTTACTAAGCAAATCTCAAAATATTAGAGCAAGCTTATGGCTAATGCAGTTTTTCTTTTTCAACCAGAGATTCCATCTGAAAAAAAAAGGTCTCTTTTAAACTCCCTTTTAAAGAATAATTTATGGAGCAATATTTTATTTAATCATATTGCAGTTAAATTTGAGCCAGCGCTAATGACAATTCTAAGTTGTCCTTTTTATTTTTATTTTTCAAAACTTAAAATATAAGTTTGAGCCAATTTACCCAAGAGAAAGTATTAAATAATTCAAACATATAAAATCATAGTTTTCTATTCATGTCAATAAGTAACAAGGGTACAGTGAGATATTTCAGTGTGCTTGGACACATTTTTTCAGCTGTAGAATTGCAAAGGACATCATACAATATGTTACTTCATTAATCCACCTGAGGTTATATGACAAGGAGTACCTTGTTAGTCTGCCAACATGATGGGATTTAGATTTTGAGAAGTAAAGTAAAAACTGCAAGTCTAGACTAATGCTTCTTTTCAATCAGTATTTTATAAGGAAATTAAAATTCCAGATCCTTCATAATTCTTCTCCAATATTATTATCTATAATCTTTTTGAGGTTGCATTTTCAGATTTAATGCTTTCACATTTTAAATTCATAAAAACTAAAAGCTGGAAAAAGACCCAAACTCAACTTGCTAACCTTACAGTCAGGTAAATGAAGGCACTGAGATTTTAAATGGCTTCCTCAAATAGGCGCACAACTAATTCCTGTAGCCTTGGTGATAACTCAGCACATTTTTAATATGTTGTAGTTTCATTTTCGTTCAAAATATTTAATTTTTTTCTTATAACTTCTTTGATTCCTGGTTATTTAGAAATATTTAATTTCTGCACATTTGGGAATTTTTCAGATACCTTTCATTTGTTGATTTATGATTTAATTCTGCTTTGGTCAGAGGATATACTTTACAGGATTTTCTTTCTTTCGCATATATCAGGAGTTTATTTATGGCACAGGATATAGTCTATTGTAGTAAGAGTTCTGTGTACTCTTCAGAGGAACATATTTTTTGCCCATGTTGGAAGTCACCCCCTGCGGGTGATGCTGAACTTGCTGGGAAGCCGCTGTGCTGCCTGCAGGACTTTCTGGACGTCTTTGTCCATGTGTGTTACATGGAAACTCACTGGAAGTGAGCTCAACTGGGTGTCCCACTCGCTGTCTGAATACTCTAGGAGCAAGAAGGAAAAATAAGTACGCTGGAACAGGAAAGAGGAACCCTTTCCTCCTCCTGTTGTGCCCCTCAGGGTCCCTCTACTGGAGAAGCTTACCATCTTGCCAGCCGGGAGGAGACAATGTTTCAGCTCCAATTTCACAAGTAAGACAATGAAGAGGGGATTTGGAGCTGAGAGGCAGTAGGTTGACATCTGGCACACTTAAAACATGACTCTTGCTAACTTGTATTAAAATATCTTGTTTTCCTTGTTGCATTATATCAATAACAATCATCATCAACACCAAATAGACTAGGAATTAAAATCCTTGGAATATCCACAAATAAGTAGAATCATGATATTTCCTGTAATTTTCATTTTTAATTTTCAATGAAATAAAACTAAGCTGTGTTATAAATAAATGGATTTATCAGTAGATGGTGCTATATGCCTTCTATTTTAATTTTTTCCAGCAAGCTTAACAACATTTTGATTTCCCTTTATATAACTGTTATATACCTTTAAAATTATAGAATACAACGTATATTTAAGCAATTTACAAAAATACTTAAAATTTAAGTCTTATTTGACAAACCAGGCACATGTTCACAGAACGATAAAAACGCAAATAGGAAAAAATGCAAACAGTGAAGCTTTTGGAGCAGTACACATTCTGCCAGCTGTTGGTAAGTTCTTAATTCTGATTTCCTCAGTTAGTATTTAAAAAAAGTAAAATTGATGGATAATACTAAAAATCACTCACAATACCTTTGTTGAATTGATTTATGGCAAGTGATGTCAGGAAAGTGGATGGCATGGTGAAATGGAGCATTGGAAAGAACTTTCTCCAATATATTTATATAATAAAAAATGTGAGTTTTAGTATAATAGACGCAATTCAGTTGTCAAAATGGAAATCAGTGTTGCCTAGAGTTTTCACAAAGGGTAAATAGTCAATTGATTATGCTGAAGATGAGAGCTGGACATGTGCTAAAGCTAGGAATTGGACATGTTTTACCACTGAAAGGAAGTAAGAATGAAACTGAGAAGTAATCAAATGTAAACGTTCATCAGCTTAAATACTTCAGTGATCAATGCTTTATTGAATACTAGTTTTCTATTTTACTCAAAATATATAGTTTCTCATATTAGGAAACGGAATATCATTTTGCTTTGGAGAGTACATATCATTTGTATGCTAAAAGTAGAGTGTAAGCTTTGACTTTCAAGATTTTGTAGAAACCTGTTCTCTTTAGTATACTGTGATACAGTATTCTTTTTGACAGCACTGTCCTAGTTATTTTGGGAGGGTTTTCAGTGGAATATATTTTATTATTTGTCCTCCAGTGGACAAATGCTCAATTTGTATGTAAATAACCTTTATGCATAAAACTCTCCAATACTTCATTTCCACTGGAATCTGTTACTGTTTCTGTGAGCACTGTGAAACCAAACCAAACTGTTAGATCTGCTTTTCTTGGTGTAACCTATGTAACAGAATTATGTGTGATGCTTCTTAAAAATGAAGACTCCTGAGGGTGGAAGGTGGGAATCTGCCCCACAGTGAAGTCCTTTGAGGTGTCACTGCTTTCTAGAATACCTTTTCTTCCTCCATTTCTGAATCTATAGAACCATGTACTCTTCTGTATGGCCTATACGCTACTGAAAAGGAAAGGGAAAAAAAATCTATAAAGTATTATGACAACATAATCACATCCAGTCATAACCACATTTGCCAAATTTACATATGAGTATACATGTATTCTCAAAAAATAGTCTGCACTGAATGGAAACCAATAACCATTTACAACAGAGTTAGTATAAGGACATTTTCTGAATTCTAAATAGTTCGTAATTTTTTGAGCAATAACTAATTTAAATACTGATCTTTTTTTTTTTTTAAATAGAGATACTGGGGATTGAACCCAGGACCTTGTGCATGCTAAACATGCACTCTACCACTGAGCTATACCCACCTCCACCCCAAGCAATAACTAATTTAAATATTTAGAGTCATAGGTATATATGTGTGTGTTTTAGAGCCCAAATATCAAGCCATCATTATTTGAAAGAAAGTAATCTAAGTGGTTTCCTTTCCTAGGTTGTTTAAAACCTTAATTATTTTTGTAAATTGTTTTTTTAAGATCTGAAGATGTTCCTTCAAATGAAATTGATTTGTCATTCCCAAAGAGGATTACTTCATCTTCCCGTATCTCTGGACTGGCTTCTGTCTTTATTTTCTGCTATGAGATCTCATTCCATTTTTGCTTTGTTACAGCAATGTTGAGAAATGCTAAACCCACTTCGAGTTTCTATAATTTCTTTAATGTCAGTTAATACAAAATTAAGAAGAGCAGAGGAGAAAATGCATATTTCAGAAAGCTGAAATGTACATTTGAAATATGCCTAAAAATTATTATACTATCATGTGCTTTAATAATTAGTGTAGTGTGGTAATCATGGAGTGTGCTCTTTTTAAAAAAAAACAGATTTAGCCCCGTCAGCTTCAAAACCTGAGCTTTCCATTTTTTAAATAAGAGAAATGGAATAAACTTAGAGGCAAATGTATAAGGTGATGCAATATAGTTTAAAATATATCCTAAGAATAACTGATATTTTTAACATTTTAACATTAACATTTATCCATGAGAAAGCAAGAAATATTTCTTTGTTTACAGAAACAGTAACCAAACCTTTTCCAAATGTGTGCTTTCTCTCCCTCTTCCTTTCTCTTCCCTTCCCTTTTCTTTCATTACTAAATACCTTTCCAGAGCAACTTAGTCCTGAAACTTTAGGTAGAGCAGAGAAATGTAGGGAAGGAGAGAGAGTCTGAGGAATGCAGAGGACGTCTGTGCCTTGAAGGATGGCTCAGGGCAGAGCCTGAGCAAGGACAGAGGAAGCTGGCATGAGAGGGCACCAGTGGTGGCAGAGGAGGGTGAGGAGGGCATCCTTGTAGGGAACAGACCTGATGCGGGGAGTTGGAGCCCATGCTGGGTTACAAATGGTGGGAAGGAGGCACAGAATAGAAGTCTGAATGGACTGAGGAGGGTGCCCATATGTACCCAGAGTGGAGTGTCTGAGCTAAGGACTGTGGTGAATAGCGTCCCCACAGTGGAGTAGCACGACCTTGAGTTCCTAGCCCAAGGCAGGTGAGGAGAGCATGCACGTGGCAGTGGGAGATGGACTGGTGTGCAGAATCATAGTCTGCAAAGCACATTTCTGAGCATCTGAAGCAGTCTTTGGAAGGGTGGTGGGCATCAAAATGGGTCACACATGTGGATTTAAAACAGTAGGCTGAAAGTACTAAAATATCAAATTTGTACTCTAGGACAAAATTCTTGCTCTTATGATTAGGATATAAAGTCATCATATGATGTTAATAACTGTTTTCAGTCCTTGGATTTTATGAAGCTCCACATTTTACAGTTTTCTCAACTGAGAATGTGTCAATGAGAAAGCAAGGGGTGTTTTGGAATAGTTGTCCAGGTCTCCCTGGTTTCTTAGATAAACAGTGATCAGCATCTTCCACCGGCAGAGTCCATCCTCATTAGGTCTGGGTATGTCTGAAAGTTCGGATACATCCCACAGATTTCCGCCTGTTTTCCCTTCCTGGTCTGTGAGACATAGGTGGCATTTGCCTCCCTAACACGATATACCAGAATGCACTTAACCTAATCTTTAAATGGGCACCCTTAACTATTCATGGTTTGCAGTCACTTACATCCTCCCTGCACTTCTACATCTCAAATATACAAATTCAAATACATGATAGTGGTTTCAGGACGAACTGTCATCTTTCATCCTACTATTGAATAACATCCCTTGCTCTACCAAACTCCCCAAAAGAGTCTGATTTTTCTGATTGCATAGCCCTTAAGACAGAAAACTTATTACTCACCAGATTGCCCATTCTGTTTTCAGTTAGAATGTTTTGGGTGATTTTGTTGTTGTTGTTTCCCTTGGAACAAAACTGTCACCCTGTATCTTTGGTCCATCAGAACTCATTCTATACCTCAGGGTCACAGGAAACATAGTGTAATCCATCTTTCCCAGGACAGCCATTCAGACACCTAAAGCAGCATCTGCCCTGCTCACCACAATTTTGGTATTGATGTAAGCCATTTAGTATTTCTGTCCATGAAAATTAGCTCTGCTTACTTTCTCTGCAATTTTTCTGTAAATCTAAAACTGTTCTAAATAAAAAGTTCCATTGAAATTTACTGAATTGATTTTTAAATAAAAATATTACTTAAATATTTAATTCAATGTATTAATTAATATGTACACTCATATACATAAATGCACCTTCATTTTTTTTGTAGAAAAATTCTAAAATCCCACTTAAACTTACTGTGTAAGTTTAATAAGTCATTTAATTTCAGAAGACCAGTTTCCTTGTCCAGAAAATAATATTTTGGATTATGTATTTTCTAACTTTTATAAATATTTTTAATTTAATAAGTGGGACTTTTTTTTACACATTATTTTCAGTAGAATTTAGAAGTTACATCAAAGCATTCTAGATGTTAAAATGTAACTTAATAGTACTTCAATTAACTTTTCCCACAGTTTCCATAACATTCCACGTGATGGTGCTATATTACTACAAGAAAATATTCAAATTTCCAATTTCATAAAGCTTGGCACTAATCATCTCATCTTTCATCTGTTAGGTTGCATTTATTTTTTCAAAAACTATGGAAAAGTACATAGTTAATCAATCTAACTAACAAAGAAATTAACCTATGCTAAAACCACTATTTAAATCAGAGGTTGGCAAACTTTCTGAAAGGTCCAGATATTAGGAAGTGCTATATTGTAGTCTCTCTTGCAATTACTCAGATACACCATTGTATCAGCAAAGCAGCCATAGACAATTCATGAATAAATGTGTGTGACTTTGTGCCAATAAAACTTTATTTACAAAAGCAAGTGGCTGGCTCATGGGCTGTAGTTTGATAACTCCTGATATAAATTACAGGTGAAATTGAGCCTCCATTTATATTGGTTAGCAAACTGGCTCCCATACATGGAGGGCAAGGAGAGACTGGAAAAAGAGGCGGACCACTCCAGATTGGTTGGCAGCAGGCTTAATAAGCAAGGGAACTTACGTACGAGGCTTGTCTTGGGTGGCCACAGGACTAACAGACTCCTGCCTGCCTACCAGAATCTTAAATAAGTTTATGGAGAGACTGTAACTGGGTTCAGTCATGTATTCAGTCCAGATGGTCTCAACAACACCTTACCTACTCAAGGCTATGTCCATGGAACAGCTCCCACGGTGGGATGGTGAGCAGAATATGCATTCCAAGGACTGAGTGAGGATGCCCTGATTGCCCAAGTCCAGCGCTAAGATGAACCAGCAGACATGCCCTCTAGATGACCTCCCCAACAATTTATTAGTGACCATGTTTACTGAGCCAAAATTGGTACTTCTAGAGGTGGACAGACTCCAGGGTGGCCCCTGCATGATCCTTGCCTTCTGGTATTTATGCTTTTTTTGTGATTCCCTCTCCTTGAGTGTGATCAGGACGTGAGACTTCCTTTTAACCCATAGGATATTGCAAAGGTGATGGGCTGTCACTCCTATAATTATGTTTTATTATATAAGACTCCATCTTGCTAGAAGACTTGCTCTGGAGGCTCTCCTTGCTGGACAATTAAATGACCATGCTGGGCAAGTCCACATAGAAAGAAGCTGGAGGTCTCTCCCAGCAGACAGTCAGTAAGAAACTGGAGCACTTAGTCCTACCACCACAAGGAAATGAGTTCTTCTGACATTCTACTCTATTTTGTGCTCCAGAGATTTGATTTTCTGCACTACCCATGTTAATTTTATTGCTGTTGGTTTTTAATAATTCTCACTTATCTCAATTTTGTCCTATTTCGTCTCATCTCTTTTCCTATTTTAAGCATTTTAATATTTTTCACTTCTGTCATCTCATCTGTTTAGCTATATAATTTTCTCCTTTTTTCTAAAGGTGACAAATTGTGTACTCGTTTGATGTTAATAGTATTATATGAATATATATATGCATTACCAAGCATTTCTGTTTTTAATTTTGGATATGTTACTGCTACCCACATATATTAATTCTTAGGAACACTGTTTTTAAGATCCAGACTCTTAGCAATATGTATAAAATTTTTCCTTCTCAAGGATAAAAGCATGTTAAGGTTGTGGCAGATTTAGTTACATGTCTTCATTCTTTATTTCTTAGTAGCCATATATGGCATCTTCAGCCTTACCATAGCCTCATGGCAAACGTGAGGTAGATCTTTCCCATCCTATTAATGTAGATCTTGGTCACATGACTTACTTTGGCCAATGCATTGTCAGGGATAGGACACAAACAGAACATTGAAAAGTTCTTGGTCTCTTGCATTTCTGCCATTGCCAAGAGACAAACATCATGGGTAGCCTGTGGGAGTCTGAAAAATGCAAGGCACGTAGAGTAGACACAAACTGATCTGTAGTCTGAATACAAGCCCCCTTGATCTTTCTCTGAAATTAGCTGAGCTTTCAGAACTTGTCAGGTGAATGAGAAATGAACACTTCCTGCCATATGCTGCTGAGTTTTGGCATTGTTTGAGATGCACATTTTTGTGGAAACAGCTTATTAATACACAAGTCTAGAAATAATTTGTTAGTATTTACTGGTTTTATGATAACTGATAATAAAATAACTTTCTTTATTCTGTATTACTATTCAAAACTTCAAGATGGAAACTTAGGAAATATAATTCTAAGTAAATTCCTAATCTGTTCTTATTGGTTCCAAAGTGGTTCACTTGTCTTTATTTCTTAGATTTTTTTCCCTCTCTTCTGTTGATGTTGACCTGTGAATATTATGATCTTCTTAGAAAAATTCTGAAAAATAATTTTCAATGTGCTGTCTTTGAATCTGATAACATATTTAGCAGAATTCAAGGGAAAGATATTTTACTATACTGAATGACTCATTTGGCAATTTTGTGTTCTACCATTGATTATTTTCTAAAATAAGTCTTTATATTTTTAAAAGAATTATTTCCAGTTCCAGAGTAATCACACCAATTAGAATTTTCCAAGCAGGTGTATTCTTGGAATTTATTTTAATGACTGTACAGCAGTCTGAAACTCATGGTGCACACTATTGCACCTTGAGTATTTTTGATCCTGAAAATGAGTACTTCAGTGCATTATCTTCTGAGAAATAGTATCATAATAACCTCAAGAATTATTAGAACATAGCTACTTTGCTATCATGGGGTGGTTTCAGCACACACAAATTGAATTCTAAGTAATAAGAGCAAGACCACAATGTTAAAGGGTTTGCAAGGTAATTTTTTGGATCACAAAATATGAGACCTAACTCTTTCCCAAGAACGATACAGATTCCCATTTACAAGCTTTGCATCACATTGAAATTTGGTTACTATCTCAGATCTGTAGGATACCTCAGTGTCCCTCAAGTCTCTACAAACCAGTCTGACTTTGACAGTTCTTTGGTTGTCCTAAAACAACTTAGTGTTTACTCATAGGAGTAATAAAACAATAAGGCAAGTAATCCTAAGTGGGACTGAATGAAAGAAAGAGATAAAAACCACTCTAAATGGGGTTGTTCTCAACTGAAAATGCTGAAATGACTCATGAATGCTTTATCCTCCTCTACTTAATACAGATTCTGGTTGCTCTTTTTGCAGGAGTTCCTCAAGACCTCATCATGTAAGTCTTCTCTTAAGAAGTAGTGTAACTATTTTTGTGAAACCTCTAGCAGCCCCACACAGACGTAAATGGTTTGCCACGCTGCTTTCCTTTCTATCAGCTACTCTATTGTTTATTAACTGCCTCTGTGTTTCTCTTTGCGTTAGATGGTGAACTCTTTGAGAGCAGAGTATGACTTGTAGTAATATAAAGCTGGGAACTTCGTTAACACCCAAAAATATATCCGTAGAATTAAAGGTTAATCTCAGACAGAGAACTAAGAACAGGGATCTACTTTTCTCTTATTTTACTCTTAACGCTGGGAAACTAAATCACACGTCTTAATCGAAAATCTTTTCTCAACCATATATGTTAGCGTTGTCACAGTGAAATATTTCTTACTGCTAGTTTATTTGATATTAAGTTGATGTTAACTAGCAGTAAGAAATATTTGATATTAAGTTGATGTAGAAAACAAAAATTTAGCTTTATTGTTTGGGTATATGAATGTCTCATATACACCTAAGAGTTATCTGGGGGACCTGCAGATACAGGCTTTCCCCATTTACTGAGCTATCTAACTGAATCGAAATATTATTTTTGAATGCATCAAAATTAGGTTTCTTTTAACTTTTTTTTAAAACCACAATAAGTAGTATCATTTTCTCACTTAACCATCTCTCTGTAAACTTTTCTAAACTCTGCTTCTTGGGAATTTCTATTTCCCACTTGCTCCCACATGGTTTTCACCCGTTGCCAAAAATCGTCCTCATTTCTTTTCCTCTCAGCAGTTTGAGTTATCGTGGTTGACATAAATTGTTACTTACTCCTTTCTATGGAAAATTTAAGTGTTGTATGATATTGAAGAGCAGGAAACTGAAGGCGGCAGGAGACAACAGCATTTCTGCAACAGTACTTTTTTATGACAGACATCATGCAGCTAATCCCACATTAAATAATTACAATATGCAACAGTAAGAGTTGACAAGAGTTAAAAATACTGAGCCAAACCTGTGTCCCGGCACAGGTAGCTGGAGGTGAACTGGTGGGGCTGTTGACAGACAGAGATGAAGTGATAAGACAGGCCTCAGAATTAAGCTAGACAATACACTTAAAATTTTATTTTTGGCAATTGTGAAAGCCTAACAGTTCTAGGTTCAGACTTTCCTTGAACAAAACCGGTATTTGTGGACTTAGAGGAAAGAACTGTCCATTTGCTTATAATCAATAAGTTGCTAACAGATTCTTATAAGGAATTGATGTATTGCTGAAGGTGAGAGCAAGTATTTCCATGATGTCCGCAATTCGGTGTGTGTTTATACAGCATCCTGGTTCTTTACAAAGAGACCTGTGGTTTGGACGATGTTAGGAGACAGATGGTTACTACAACAAAGAATGTTGAGAAATTTCACTGAAGAAATGTGTTTGAATATTTTTATACATTGATGTACATTTCTAGTGACCTGCGAATAAATTTATCACTGGGGCAAGTGTGGAACAAATGGCACCGTCATTCCAGTGCTCAAGAGGTGCCATGTCTGAACATGTTTGTTTTAACCCCACGTGAGTCATCACACACTTCGGAACTGCTTCATGTCACAAGCAGAGTATGCTACCTTCTCATGCTAACCTGATGGTGGTATTTGCCCTTTTAAAGATTTTAATGCATTAGTAACTTGGATTCCTAATGTGTAAGTAAATGGTAAAATCCAAGTGATAAGTCTTTTCAGAGAAAAAAGAAGAATTTGATAGTTCTTCTCTTAGAAACCTATTCAACTAAAAAGAGTAGTTTAAAGGAAAAGATTTAACTGGCACTTAAAATATGTAATTTCTTGTTTCTTTAGCTTTGTGTTTAGGTAATGATGGGAATCATTCAACAGTCAAAATTGCAAAGAAAAGGTGGTGTTGATTTCTGAATTTTGAGATTTATTTTATTCAATCAAGTAATTTTACCATATGAGAAAAAATGAGTTATAGATTCTAAAGACACAAATTGAGGATATAACATCAGAGGAAAATGCAAAGTTAATTTATCTAAATGCCCTTCAAAACAAAAATTTTAAGTAGTCTTAGCAGATTGAGTAGCATTATATCATAATTTATCTTACTTTAAGTATTTAAACTTACCAGGTATTGGGAACTTAAAGGCTCTATCTTCAGATGACAATTTGATTATTTTCGTCATTATATAAGTATAATTTTTGAGA
The DNA here is from genome assembly GCF_048773025.1 of Camelus bactrianus. Taxonomy (NCBI): domain Eukaryota; kingdom Metazoa; phylum Chordata; class Mammalia; order Artiodactyla; family Camelidae; genus Camelus; species Camelus bactrianus. The sequence goes on from NC_133543.1 coordinate 72,422,520, forward strand.
AATTATGAGATGTTATTTTGGGCGTTCAGTTCACTGAAAAGATACATGAAATTTGTGAGCTAATTTTTTCAATGTTATGTTGAACTGTTATCTGCTAAGGCTTATAAAATGCTAACTATTAGAAATGAAATCACTTCTTAAAACAAATTGGATTTTTTTTTTTTGCTTTATTGTTTAAAACTTGGTGACATCACGAACACATTGGAGGAGTTGGCCATCTGTCATTATCATTCTTATGAAACTGACTTGAGATGCTTGGTAACAATGAGACACTTCTCTAAGAGAAATACAGATCCTGTTACCCGTAACAAATGACCCTTTCCTTTTTAATATTTGCCTCAAAAATTTGCAGATAGAAGTTGGAAATGGACAGGGAACTTGTACTCCTAATTATGATCCCCCTAAATTCTTCTGTCATTCTCCTGCATTTATGAAGTGCATGGGGGTTGGCTTCTAGAGGATGGTAATGTTGGACACAGACATTATTCTTTGCTCACATAACTAGTTAATCCCAGCTTCTTAGCCCTCTCTTGTCATTGCAAGGACCTTAGAAGGCGGCTGTATTCTTGGAGGCATTACTATCAGCCAGCTGTCATTTACCCTCCCAGGAAAATGACTACAGCCCATAAAGCTGACTTCTTCCCTGGAATTAAAACTCATGGGCTAGTTGCACACACGCGAACCTTAGGATGCATGTCCCAAGTGTTAAAGATGAGCCCAGTATGTTGTTCAAACTGCATTCATATTTTTCACACATATCTTTAGCTTTAACCGTGCACTTAACCTGTCAGCTTCCTTGGGCCCCTTCTGATTGACCTGGGAAATTGAATGCATAAGCCTGTCATGCATGTCCTTTCTCTTGCTTCCCTGGTGTGGTCTGAACTTGCCCATGTCCTTACATTTGTCTGACATCTGGGTCTCTGACTTTGTGTAGTAGTGACATATTCTATTTCTAAAAGAATTATCACTTTATCATAATCAGTAGCTTTTACATTGGCCAGATGCTTTATTCTCTCTTGCTCTCACCTGTTCATGATCTCCACGACCCTCTCTCAACTGTGACTGAAATTACCACTTGGCACAGATTTTTGAGAATCATTCGATTTTCACTTGATGTTTTATTATCAGTCCAGATGGCAGAAAATGTTTGCCTACTTTTGATTTAGAAAATAGAGTGAGTTTGGTCATAATCAACTGCTAGATTCCTCGTAGAAAGTGAGAAGAATGTCATATTAGCCTCAGACTGAATGGTCACGAATTCCAAATTAGTGTCTTAAGGAAATGCTAATTATTTGTACACTAAAGACTCTCATATTTGAATATCTATTGATATAAAACAGCTTCCAAAGACAAAATAAAATAGAGTTTATCTTTTGTAGCAATTTGTAGATGATAATATATTAAAATTTCATTTAAAAATAGGGTTCTTGAATGTATAAGAGTGATTCAAGAAGTATACTGTTCTTTTTGGGTTCTTCATATAAGTATCACTTGTGTTTCTTATTTTCTTGCTTCCTATTGGTTCTTCCTCTCAGTCAGATCTGTTTTCTCCTTCCATCACTTTAATGAAGCCATTTTTAAAAAATTACCAACATATTAACTTGCTAGGACTGCCAAAACCACAGACAGGCTGTTAAACAACAGAAATTCATTTTCTCACAGCCCTGGAGACTAAATGACCAAGTTCAAGGTGTTGGTAGGCTGAGTTCCTTCTGCAGCCTCTTTCCTTGGTTTGAAGCTGGTCATCTTCTCCATTTGTCTTCACATGTTCTCCCCTTAGTGTATGTTTGTGTCCACATTTCCTCTTTTTATAAGGACACCAGTCATATTGAATTACATTAAGTCTCACCAAATGATCTCATTTTAACTAAATTACCTGTGTAAAAATCCTATCTCCACATATAGTCCATGGCCAAATATAAAGCCATCTACAAACCAAGGAGAGACGCTTTGGAAGAAACCAACTCTGCTGACACCTTGAACTTAGACATTTAGCCTCCAAGACTCTGAGAAAATAAATTTTTGTTGTTTAAACCAGCTGGTCTGTGATACTTTGTTATGGCAACTCTAGCACATAAAATAAAATAAAATGCTCATTATTTCAGAATAAAAGAAAAATGCTCAGTGATCTTATTCATCATCCCCAAGTTTAAAGCAAGGTAGCTCACTAAGTGTGTAGGAGGGAAACAGCATAAAAAGTTAGAGACTTGAGATGCAAGAGAAAGGGTGAATATTTGAGAGAAAAAAATGCTAGAGAAGTGTTTTGTATCATTGTTTAGCCTTGAGAGCTGTAATTTAAATAGATGCGATATGAGAAGCATAAAGCGAAGACCTAGTTTCTCTGGCTGAGGAGAGGCTTAGAAGACAGAGCCCAGCTGTGAGGACTTGGAACGCTATTCAAGATCCACTATCCTAGAGGAAGTAGGAAAGGATGGCAGCAGTCCAAGGCAAGGAGAAAGAATGTTTTCTTGAGAGAAGAGGAAAGAAAGAGAAGATGTGAGAATAGAGAGCAAATTAGCAGGTAAGATTTAATACGTTGCCTCTAAGGGGTATATGAAATAAGGACCAATCCTTTACATTAAACAGTACAATTTGAAAGAGATGAATTTTAGATTTCTGTACAGATACTTGGTGGAGGTATTTTTGGATGGTGGTCTTAGTACATTCTACTGAGATGGCTGCTTTGTAAGATCAGCCTTGAGCTCTGAGAAATACCCATTTGAAGGGGTCAGATTAAGTGGATTTTATAGACATTCACTTTGGAGTAAGAAAGATTTTTTTAAAATCCTGGCTCAGTTATTAAGGAATTATGTAGCTTTGGGCAGGTTAATTAACATCAAATTGTTCTCCCCTATGGGATGCAAATGTGCAGTGATGTCTACTGTATGGAGATGCTATAAGAATTAAATGAGCCCACGCATGTGAAGGAGGCAGTGTTTCCTGTTGTGACGAATGAATGCCGATGTTGACATCTGCTAGATCTATAGATCTGCTGGAGCAGTAAACAGGTTCTTATTCATCCCTTCAAGCTAAAGATCTGAAAGTGCACTTAATTTAATTTAAATTAATCATTAAAAGGAAAGTGCTGGCTTTAGGGATGAAACCAAGTGATCACAAAGGAAATGTCCAAGAATTATATATGTACTTTATTAGCTATCCACCATTTTATGAAGTAATTTAATTTTTAAATAAACTTATAAGATTGACTGTCTCTTCTTTCCCACAAAAAGAAACTGGCAGGAATTTTTAGAGAACATTTTGCAGAATGTAGGAAATCTAGTTAATCCTGAGTGCAATATGTTTCTAAATTTATTAGTTCTGAAGATGTATTGCACAGAACATCTCTAAAGTTCTACCTGTAATTATCTCCAGTTGGTATAATGAAGAAAAAGGAAACAGCAGCAGCCTAAAAATGTGGGAAGTTCGCAGCAGAATATTTCTGTAATTATGTACTCTTGGAAAAAGAGGAGTTAAAACCCAGTATAGGCATACCTCGTTATTTTGTGCTTCACCTTTATTGTGCTTTAAAGATACTATGTTTTATTTTTTAAAAATTGAAGCTTTGTGGCAACCTTGAGTTGAGCAAGTCTTTTGGTGCCATTTTTCCAACAGCATTTGCTCACTTCGTGTCCCTGTGTCACATTTTGGTGGTAATTCTGGCAATATTTCAAACTTTTTCATTATGAATATATATGTTATAGTTATCTGTGATCAGTGATCTTTGATGTTACTATTGTCATTGTTTTGGGGCACCATGAAAGATGGCCATATAAGACGGGGAGCTTAACAAATATTGTGTGTGTTCTGTTTCACTGACCAACTCTCCCCCTCTCCTCAGGGCTTCTTAATTCCCTGAGACACACACAATAATGTTGAAATTAGGCCAATTAAGCACTCATGTCTCTCACTTTAAATTCTCATTTTACATAAAAAGCTAGAAATATTTAAGATTAGTGAGGAAGGCATGTCGAAAGCAGAGAAAGGCCAAAAGCTAAGTATCTTGTATAAAACAGCATCAAATGAAAATGAAGAGTTCTTAAAGGAAATTAAAAGTGCTACTCCAGGGAACACATGAATGATAAGAATGCAAATCAGCCTTATTGCTGACATGGAAAAAGTCTGAGTGGTCTGGATAGAAGATCAAACCAGCCATAACATTCCCTTAAGTCAAAGCCTTAACAGAGCAAGGCCCTAACTCCTCAATTCTATAAAGGCTGAAGGAGGTGAAGAAGCTGCTGAAGAAAAGTTTGAAGCTAGCAGAGGCTGGTTCATGAGGTTTAAGGAAAGAAGTCATCTCCATAACAAAGAATTGCAAAGTGAAGCAGCAAATGCTGATGTAGAAGCTGCAGGCAAGTTATCTAGAAAATTTAGCTAAGAGATTAATGAAGGTGGCGCCATTGAACAACAGATTTTCAGAGTAGATGAAACAAGCCTTGTGTTGGAAGAAGATGCCACATAGGACTTTTGTAGCTAAAGAGAAGTTGATGCCTGGCTGCAAAGCTTCAAAGGAACAGGATAACTGTTTTGGTAGGGGCTAATTCAGCTGATGACTTTAAGTTGAAGCCAATGCTCATTCACTATTTAGAAAATCCTAGGCTCCTTAAGAACTATGCTAAATCTACTCTTTCTGTGCTCTATAAATGGAACAACAAAGCCTGGATGACAACATATCTGTTTACAGTATGGTTTACTGAATATTTTAAGCTCACTACTGAGAACTACTGCTCAGAAAAAAAAGATTATTTTCTTAGTATTACTGCTCATTGACAATGCACCTTATTACTCAAGAGCTCTAATGGAAATGAATGATGAGATTAATGTTATTTTCAAGCTGCTGACACAACGTCCACTCTGCAACCCATGGATCAAGGAGTAATTTTGACTTTCAAGTTTTATTATCTAAGAAATCCATGTCATAAGGTCATAGCTGCCATAAATAGTGACTCCTCTGATGAATCTAAGTAAAGGAAATTGAAAACCTTTTGGAAAAGATTCACCATTCTAAATGCCATTAAAAACACTCATGATTCACGGGAAGGGGTCAAAATATCAACAGTAACAGGAAGAAGTTGATTCCAACCCTCCAGGACGGCTTGGAGAAATTCAAGACATCAGTGGAGGAAGTAACAGCAGATGTGGTGAAAATAGCAAGAGAACTAGAATTAGAAGTGGAGCCTGAAGATGTGACTGAATTCCTGCATTCTCATGATGAAGCTGAAATGGATGAGGAGTTGTTTTTTCTGGATGAATGAAGAAAGTGATTTCTTGAGATGGAATCTACTCCTGGTGAAGATGCTGTGAAGATTGTTGAAATGACAACAGGAGATTTAGAATATTACATAAAGTTAGTTGATAAAGCAGCAGCAAGGTTTAAGAGGATTGACTACAAAATTGAAAGAAGTTCTACTGTGGGTATATTGCAGTCAAACAGCACTGCATGCTACAAAGGAGTTCTTTGTGAAAGATGAGTCAATTTATGCGGCAAACTTTGTTGTTGTCTCATTTTAAGAAATTGCCACAGCTGCCCCAACCTTCAGCAGCCACCACCCTGATCAGTCAGCACTGAGGCAAGACGTTCTACCAGCAAAAGGATTATGACTTGCTGAAGGCTCCGATGATGCTTAGCCTTCTTTAACAAGAAAGTATTTTTAAATTAAGGTATGTACTATTGTTTAGACATAATGTTATTGCATACTTAATAGACTACACTATAGTATAAACATAGCTTTTATACACACTGGGAAACTAAAAGAATTGCGTGACTCAATTTATTATGATTTTGCTTTATGGTAGTGGTCTGGAGCTGAATCCGCAATATCTCGGAGAAATGCCTACATGTACTGAATATGTTAAAAGTTAGGCATTGAGTTTATTTTATTTTAAATAAGGAGGCCAGGCTAGAGAAATATGATTCCCATGTTATATAAAGTGATTGCGTCACTGGTCCTCTTCTTACTGGATGTTAAGAGAGAAGAAGGTTTAAAAGGCAAGCCCCCACTTTTGCCATAGCAGCCTCGGGGGAAGGCGCATGCAGAGGCCTGTTTCTAGCAGACATGACTGCAGTGGGAAGCACAAGACAGCAGAGTGAGGACCCAACCCTGACCTGGGAACGGAGGCTTCTGTGGTGCAGATCCTGCTTATGCAGGTTATGACTTGAGACTAAACAAGACCCCAGTGTGATCCTCTAAAACAGCTTATTCCATAATCCAAGAAAGGTCAGAAGTATCACAAATGTCAGCAGCCGTATTCATCTTCAGAGAGTTGCCTGTGCCAAGCAAGTGTCCTCTGCTGGGTGTGAAAATGGGAAAGAGCACTTGGTGCCACTTGGATGATTTCCTTGTCCACAGAACCTCATGTAGTTCCTCACTGTTTTCCTTTTTCTCTTGTTAAAATGCTGGATGTCACCATTTAAACCAAGCTGAGGGCAAGGATGATTTGAATGTGATAGTCCAGAGACTGTCCAGTGTAACTCTGCTTTATTCATCAAAGCCAGTGACTCTGAACTAGGAATTTTGAGTCCTGTGGTCAAAGCTTGGGGATTAGTAAATAAACTCTTGTCTTTCATTAGGAATACAAGATGTTTTATTTGACGAAGCAGCATTCATATTTTCTCAACTTCCTGAGCTTTCAATAAGACCATAGTTCCAAAAGACATACTAAACTTAAAAAATACAAACATAAAATACAAAGCAGTGAAAACACCATTGTCCATATTTATTTGTTGAGTGAAAATCTTACTCTTCCAAGGTTGTCATCCTGTTACCTGTTATAAACTTCTACTAATATAATAATTTGACAAGGATGAAATCAAATTTTGTCTGAGTTCAATTTATTATCCCTCCATTCCTGTTAAGAAGAAGAAAAAAAAAAAAAACTCAAAAGCTAAAATACAACTTCAGAGTCACTGAAGTCTCTCTTAACCACAATAGAAAGATTACATTAAAACCAGAAGCACATTTTCATCTGTGTCAAAAATGTGATTGGATTGCTTAAGCAAGATATTAAACCAAATGAAATTCTGCCCAAGTCAATGCACAAGCTCTACAGATTTGTTTGTTTGTTTGTTTGTTTGTTTGTTTGTTTTGACAATGGAGACACATTGAAGACTGACACCAAATAGAAAAGATAGCTTTTGAAGTCATATTAGTTTGATGGGGACTCCCTTACCATTCCTCCATCAAAATGTGCTATCCCATTATGAAGAACCTCCAAACTGCTTTTATGGAGTTTATATTCATTGTATTCCTGTCCTGAATGATATTACTTCTGTTCAAGTAAGAATTCTTATCTTTCCTTAGTTATCTAGACTATCTCAAAAGAATCAAGGTATTTTGCAGCCTTTTTTATGAGACAGTGAAGCCAATTCCTCAGCCTACCTCCCCACACAATTCCTCTGGCAATTTAATACTTTAATAACAATTTTGAAAGATTATTTTCAAGTGTTATACACTTTATTGGATTAATTTTATTCATTTTATAATTAGTAGAAAATCTTTAGTATTGGCATATAGATTTATAAGGACCCATTAGGTCATTCATATTTAAATGGACTTGTTCCAATAATCACATCTACTCTCTTTCCACTTATAGCTTCTGTTGATCAATTCTCTCACCTAATTACTAAAATGACAAAATTTTTTTGACATGTTCAGTCATACAGAGCTATTTTGAAAGTCTCTGTATGTGTTGATAGTTTTAAACTTGTATTTTTGCCTGAAGTGAATAAAAATAAATACAGATAAATTAAAATATTAATATAAATTAGTTTCTCTTATAGTCATAAAAATTCTTGAGAAATTCATGTATCCTTTCCTTCTATCTTCATGATAGCCATTTGTGAAGCCATTTTAACTTATTTGTTAGATTTATCCATGTAGTCCATGTGGTTTATACCTTAAAAGGAGTATTTTGCCCTAAAACTTAGCAAACTAGAAATGGAAGGAAAACTTCCTTAAATTAATAAAGAGTATCCATTCCTGTAATCAATTTTTGTGTAAACAAACCACCTCAAAACTTAGTGGCTTTAAAAACAGTTTATTGTTATCTCTCATGTTACTGTGGGTTGACTGAGACCAGTTGGAAAGTTCTCACTTGGAGTTTTGTCATTGTAGAAGTCAACTGCACAGTCATCCAAGACTGCTCACACGTAGGCTGGCCGTCGGTGCTGATGCTGACTAAGAGTTTCCCAAGGCTTTTACCTACAGAGCATACACTTGGCCTCTGTATCTTGGGTTCCTCACAGTGTGGTGCTCTTAGGGTTGCTGCCATTCTTACATGGCTGCTCAGGAGTCTAAGAATGAATGAATGTTCCAGGAGACAAGACGTAGAAGCTGCTAATCTGTAAGAGTCTAGGCCAAGGAACCTGATGTCTTCCTCCTTTCAAAGTTCCTCAAAGCCATCCAAATTCAACAGGAGGGGACACAGAACCCGTCTCTCAATGGGAACAGTATGAAGGAATGTGAGGCAGTCTTTAATCCACCATAGCATTTGAGAGAAATCTATGAAAAAAAAATTAACATGAACATGCAGAAGAAGTTTAATTAAATTCAGAGATAAATAAGAAATTCTGACAACAGTATTATTTAGCTGGAGGTCCTAATGCAGTAAGCAAAAGAAATTAAATAAGAGACATAAATATTGAAAAAGAGAAGAATAGCACACTTTACAGACCATAAGATCATTTCCCTAGAAAATTAAGAAAATAACTTAAAATTCAAACTGATTAAAACTCAAGATGATAAAGTAGAATACCGACAAATAAAAAAATAGTTTAGTTTTATAACACTTGCATAATACAATTTAGAAGTATAAGGGGGAAAAGATGCTTATAATAGCAAAAAAAAAAAAAAAAAAAAAAAGAGAAAAAAAAAAGAAAAACCAAAAAATCTCAGAGCTACAAAATACTTAGTTAAAATGCATAACAAGAAATTTATAAGAACTTTACTCAAAAGCATGAAAGAAAATGAATGAATGAAGATTCATTACATATTCTTGGAGTATTAATACTCTGTTTTTCCTCAAACTAGTCTCTAGTCTAATGCAATCGTAATGAATAACTTAACAGAATTTTTATTAGATTTATGACATTTAGACAAGTCTTCTAAAATTTGATGTTTATTCTAAAACATATCAAATGAAAAAGATAGGTAATAATAACCATAATTTTTAAAAATTTATGGATGCCTACATATACCAAAAAAATTCCATAGATCTGTATAAATACATCATTGTTTTATGAATGCAGAAAAAAAAGAAAGCAATGAAGAATTAAAAATAAAAGAACAAAAAAAGCTGACAAATGCACATATGGAAATGTAATACATAGCAATCAGTCATAATAGGTCAGACTATCCAATAAACATTAAGCACAGAAAAAGTTGATTAGAGATGAGTATAGGAAAATATATTTGTTAAACAAACAGAAAAAAGAGGAATTCATATGGACATAGATGACAAATAATTAAAATCTTGGTTCACATAGAGTCCCTGTTCAAAGTTAAAAGATAAAGAATATGAAAATGAATATGTGTATATTCATGTATGACTGAAGAATTGTGCTACACACCAGAAATTGACACAACATTGTAAACTGACTATACCTCAATAAAAAAAGATAATTATTAGAGTAAACAAAATTAGTTGCATAGTATATAATAGACAAATGATTACTATTCTGAATATATACTAATTATTAATGTAAACACAAAATTACATTTGAATGTTGGTCTTCTAAATAGAAGAAACATAAATGGCCAACAATCATATAGAGATATTCACTGCCAGTTAGACATACAAATTAAACCAAGAATACAAATAAATATAAAACATTCTATTTTCCCTACAGACTAAATATATCCAAGTGCTGGCAAATATCTTATTTTGACACTGTGGGGAAAGTTACTCTCATACACTGTTGATGGGATTATAAATCAACACATAATTTTTGATAATGGCAATTGAAATTTAAAATGTACATATTGGGTCAGCAATCAGATTCTTACATATTTAGAAGTAAATTCATTACATATTTAGAAGTAAACTGCTCAAAAGTGACAAAAATCTTCATTCCAATGTCTGGTTCTAGCTTGGGGGACCTCGTCCATAAGTTTCCTAGGCACCAGCAGGAGCTGAACAGCACCCCTGCACAGAGGTCTGAGTCCCAGCTTTGTGTAGCCCCTCATCCAAGGATCTTTGTTCTAAAATAGCAAACTCTCTCTTTCATTCCCCCAGACTTAGGGGTGGTTTATTCTTTCTGCACTGACTACCACTACCTCTTGTCAGCAATACCATCATCTTTTTCTTTTGCCTTTTCTGTTTTCTAATAATACCCATTCAACAATTCCTTTTATTAAATTCTCTCTCTGTTAAAATAACAGGCATGTTTTCCTGTATTCTGACAGGACCTTGATTGATATGTATTCATATATTGATATATATTCTATTTCTATAGATAATATTATGATAGATTATAGTAACCTATCCTTGAAAAATATGGATACCATTAGTTCTGGGCCTGCTGTAAAATTGCTTTTGCTTCTTTTACTTTTGCTTGTACACCATTAGCTCCAAGTCATTGAGTGTGTTTTGTAGACACAGGAAACATTATCTGAAATACAAAAGGAGATGTGTTCATAAAGCTTCTCTGTAATTCCTGGCAATAGTTTATTGTTTTTGTCACAGTCCATTTTGTACAACCAATCTGGAAACAACAGATTTCTTACAATTTTTGATTTTGCAGACTTTGAAGCTTTTAAAATTCTTATTTATCACATGATTTAGACAAACTTTACCAGGAGAATTTCCAAAGAGAAGGCCCCATAATTTCATTACTAAAATTTTTATTCTATTTAAAGAATTTCAATTATTTGTTGGCATGGACTATCCAAACCAATTTTATGTGGAAATATTGAAAATTGATTTTTTAAATTTAATTACAATCCAATTGATTCACACATATTACAGATTATCTTAGGTTTATAATTCTCTGATTAGAAACTATGTCTCATCTAATAAAGAGATAAAGGTTAGAAACTCATTTTAAACTAAACTTTCCTAATAACTTTAAAACATTAATTCATAGTTAATGTTCTTCAATATATGGCAGAACCTGGTCTTTAATTTGTTTACTTCATGGTCTGGTTATCCCATATGCTTGTGTTACCAACTCAGGAACATCCAGCTGAGACCCCCTTTCTGCCCTGTTTAGCCCTCAGATCTGTGGGCTATGGTACTACCCTTTTACTTCCCTATGTCTCTCCATTGTCTGACCTCTGAAGCTCATTCATCCTGATGGGTAAGCTATAAATCTTCCTAGTCTCTTTCATCAATGTTAAAAAAGTCTTTATTTGCTATATTAGAATTACCTCTTACATTTTTATTCTATAAAATCACTACTAAATTACACTGCTAATCAATAAATTCCATGGTCATTTAATATTCTCATTGCATTGACAATCTTAAGAAAAATCACGTCCTCTTTTTGGAAACTTTCTTCCTTGACTCTTCTTGTCCTTCAAACATCACCATCCTCCAGCTTCTGTGATGGCTCCAACTCTGTTTCATTTCTCTCCCTTAGATGCTGAAGTAAATATAGTTTCTGAATTTCTGTCAAAAATTCCTTATATGGATTACTCAGTACTCAAATTTAGTCTTTCTCCAAATTTCTTAAGACATGAACCTCAAGATAAAATATATTTTTACACAGATGCACCTGCCATCACTTTGAAATCTTAAAGTCTTATTAATTAGATAGTTTTGTCTAGAAAAAAGCCATTATATAATAATCCTAAGTTTATAAGGACCTAACAATATAGTCTCACAAAATATGAGGCAACTTATGACTGAGTGACTGGAAGAAAATTGAGAGATTCACATAAACAGTGGATTTTTTTTAGGACACATTTAACTGAAACCAGCTATAATGCTTACTTCTCTGACTACGATGCTATTAGACTTGAAACCCCCCTATATTTGGAAATGAATACCCATCTTAGTAATCATTATGGAAATTACAAATTAATTAAAACTGAATGGAAACCAAAATAATACCTCTCAAAACTTGCCATATTAAAATTCACTGACATTCTCACAGGAGCACAGTGGGGTAGATATTATGCTTATCCTACTTTTCACAGGGAAGGAATTTAAGGAAATAAGGGAGTAATTAACTTGCCGAAGCTGTTGGTGAAACTAGGATTGAATCAAGTTTGTCTGAGCCCTTAATCACTACACTATAATGCCTCTCACTAGAAAACTATTTTACTTCCACAAAGAGATTATACAATAATGAAGCAATAATCATTGTGAATCTTTTTGAGCTGAACTACACTGCAAATATTGTTGCATATTTAAAAAAAGAAAATGATGAACATAATAGTCATGCAAGAGTCAACATGCCTTTCCATCTTTCCCAGAGGAAGTTGGCAATAAAGAAGTAAGTACATAAAGGGTCTGAATAACCACCAGCTAATTATTTCAGAATTTGTAATTGACTATTTCTTGGGTTGGGGAGAAAATAAATCTATTTTATCAGATTATTTAAAATTAGACAAAACACTGAAAAACCAAACATGTTAAAGAACAAATCTTTTTGTTACACTACCAAAGCATGAATAATAGGAAAATTCAAAATTTGAAATTATTTAAAAATAAAATAAATGATGTATTTGGTCTACTCAAATTATTTTCATAAAGTAGGCTTATGGAAAGAAAGAGAAAAAAGTTTTTCTTTAATCCAACTATATTAATAATAATTGTAAAACAGCAAAATAATAGAATTAGTAAATACATTTTGTAGTTAGATCTTTTAAAAAAAAATCCTATAGAAATAATGACAACAAAAACACAGGCATTCTAAATTGGAAATGAGAAATGAGTAACAACCTCATTAGATTTTAAATGAAAAATGTGTACAGTTCTGAAAACTTAATAAAATATGACAAAAGAGGAAAAAAGTAAGTAATTATATATACTATACCATTTTGATCCTGTAAAAAATCACATGTTCTAAATACCTATGTAGCAGGAAAAATACTAAACACCACACTTAGTAATGAGATTTCAGGTGATTTTAATTTTATTATTCATCTGGCATTTTCTATATATCTGCAATGAACATTTATTATTTTGCAACTAGCGATAAAATAAAATGAAAAGCATTATTTCATGGTGTTGTTCCAAACCAAAGTCACTTGAGAAGCATTTTGAATGACAGCCATTTAACCAATTTTTATCTCGCCATTATTCAGGCATTCTCATGTCCACAGAAATTCTAATGGGTACCTTTCGGTAGAGCGGTGTAGGACCTCAGGGAAGGACATTCTTCCCCGACACTGTGCCATGTATAATTTGGGATAGGAAGCAGTAGATGATCCTTTTCATTCCATATATATGTATATGATGCAGTATGATGCAGTCTTAAAAAGAAGATCTTACCATTTGCAACAATTCAGGTGCATGTGAATCAGGAGGACATTATGCTAAGTGAAATAAGCCAGTTAGAGAAAGACAAATACTGTCTGGTATCACTTTCATGTGGAGTCTTAAAAAAAAAGAAAAAAGAAAAGGAACTCATAAAAACAGAGAGTAGAAAAGTAACTGTCAGGGGCTGGGTTGTGGGTGGAAATGGGCAAAAGTTAGTCAAAGGGTACAAATTTTAATTATAAGATGAGTAAGTTCTTTTTTTTTAACATTTTTTTATTGAGTCATAGTCATTTTACAAAGATGAATAAGTTCTGAGGCTCTGATATATGACTATAGTGACTATAGTTAATAATACTGCACTATATACTTGCAATTTGCTGAGAGTAGATCTTAAGTGTTTTTACCAAAAAAAAAAAAAAAAAAAAAGAGAGAGAGAGAGAGACTATGTGAGGAAATGAATGTGTTAATTAACTTGATTGTGGGAGTCATTTCACAATGTATATGTATATCAAATCATCATGTTGTACACTTGTAAGTATACTACAATTTTGTTTGTCAATTATGCCACAATAAAGCTGGAAAAAAGACTCCATTAGCATTTGAGTAATTTAGTCAGGATTTTATAAATATAGAACATTTAATGAGCCTAAGTGCCATCACTTTAATTTATAGAACACGGCAAATAGCAGGTGATTGTCACTAGGTCTAAAGATAGGTGGGCGTTACGTGGTAATTTTGTATTGTGTAACAGATGCACATAAAACAGTCCTTGAATAAATTTCTCTACAGCATTTGTATCTGTTTGATGATGTCTTAAATTTTCTCCTTTTCTCAAATAAAAGTTTAATAAAATGGTTGCTTTAGTTTTCAATTGCTGTTGAAAAAATTACCACAAACTTAATGGTTTAAAACAACTCACATTTATTATCTTATAATTTCATAGAGATTTGATATGTATCTTCCTGGCCTAAAATCAAAATGTCAGCTGAACTACACTCCTTCTGGGGTGCAGACTCTGGGGGAGAATCTGCTTCCTTGCCTTTTCCATCTTCAGTAGTCTGTCCACATTCCTTGGCTTGTGGCCCCTGCTTCCACCTTCAGAGTTAGCAACTTCATATCTCTCTGACCATTCCTCAGGAGTCACATCTCCCTCTCTGACCATAGCCACTTTAAGTTTCACCGATTAGATTACATGCACCCAGATAATCCAGGGCAATCTTTCTATTTTAAGATCTTTAATTATAATCAAAATTTTTTTGTCATTATAAATGAACTTATTCAGAGTTCTAGGATTTAGGATGTGCAGATCCTTGGTAAGGGCCATTGGTCTGCTTCCCAGAATGGTTGTCAAATGGACAACCAGAATTTTTTTCCTCTACTGAAGTGGTACTTTTTCTCATTAGTCCTATAACCTTACATTTAAATAAATTTTCAACAATCAACACTGGAATATAGTAATCTTTTTTTATAAATGGCACTATAAGTTCATTTTCATGTTTTCGTTCTTGGGTTTTTAAGGTGAAGACATAAATGATAATAATTTTCTCCAAGACGTTATTTCATAGAAATACGTTACATTCCAAAATCATGATCACAACATAATAATCTTATGTGAAATTTGTGATTTTTAATGTCCACATTTAGACTTTTTTCCTGATATATATATTTATATTCCTAATATATATATATTTCCTGATATATATATATCTATATATCAGCATTTTAATTAAACACACACATATCATGTCCTGACATATGCTTGTTGTGACTGTTTCTAATTTCTGGTTTCTTTATTCAGCAGTGCACTATAAAATATTCACATGATTTACAAATTTGTGTCTCTTACCTTATCATGCTATTCCTACTTCATATCTAGTATAAAGAATAAGTGGCCAAGTAATTCAAATAAATTAAAAATTGCTTGTAATTTCTCTTAATAGGTATATTACATCTTGGACACAACTATGAAGTCTGAAACCTGAAGTAGTCTGAAAGATATATACAGCTCATCATACGTAAGAGTTTTATATTTATCTGTGACTTAGGCTTATGGTAAACTAATAATAGTCTATTAGCATGATCATTTGAAATTTTCTTTTACTTTAAATGAAACGTTTTCCCTATTATGTCATCTTTGCAGTTGACATTACTTAATCATTAGGTTTTTGTTTTTTTTTTTTTTTTTGTAATCCATTGTGGATCAAAGCTATGGTAGAAAGTTTAACATAATTTCTATTTATAGTTGCAAAAGCGCTCACCCAAAGACATTCAAAAATAATTTGCGATTGCAATTGCTTCTTCAGCCAACAGGCTTTAAAGGTCTTTAAAGCAAGATGATTTCACAAAAGGTGAACATTTTCCATATTTTTTAGTTCTGTGCTTTTCCCTGTCCTGTAATCAAATGCAACCTCTTGTTCAGAAAGAATGACTTATGATTTGAATAAAATACCATATTTCATAATGTTAAGGGTCTGGTGGAAAAGGAAGAAAAATTTTAATAGGTAATAACTCCCCCCAGTACCCATTTAACCAAGACATGACTCAGCCCAGTGTGGAGTGGCGTCCTATGCTACTTCTTAGTAGCTCACTTCACCACCTCCCCAGGAAGGTGGACAATTACTGTTAGAAAATGTGAACATAAAATTACTATGGGGAAAAGTCAAATTCACAGTTGTGTACAAGTTCTTGAAGCCTCTGTCAAAGTGGTATGTTTCCTTCAAGTGAACAAAGGGAACTAAAGGGCTTATAGCTTAAAATAGTTCTTTTACTTCTACAAAACTACTTTAGATCTTTCAACCTATATAGAAATTCAATAAACAAGTAGACTATTCTTATATAGGCTCAATCCATCAAATATTTTCCAGACATATTCACTGAAATAAAAGTTCAAAGGGCTGTTAATTTTTTGTTTATAAACATTGAGAGCTGGTATGTTTAATAGTCAAGTAAGTTTAGGAAATGATGAATTAAATGAAGTCAGCTGGCTGTACTGCGAATCCCAGAAGTGGGGAAACTATATATGTATCTATTTCTGTACCTTTCATCATTGGCCTTCCATCACAAATACCTTAGAATATGCTCCTCTCTCAGATTCTTAAAATATTCCAGATTGCTAATGCAAACTTTGAATCTTTGTACATTTTAAATCTATGCAATTTTCACCAGGACAGAAAATGCTAAGAAGCATGTTTCCTTGGAAATGTTAGTTAATATTAAATGGCATGAAAGTAGGCAGCAAACTCTCTCGACAGTCTGTCCTACTCTAAAATGTAGTGGCATTTTACACAAGAGATACTGAAAAGATTTTAAATAAATATTTTGAGTAGAGCAGTGAATTATTTAAAAAAGCAGTTATATGAGACAAGACTGCGTAACAACAAATATTTATGTTGGAGTTTGTAGATGTGATAATGGTATTATTTCTTCTTTGTGTTTAAGGTCACCTGAGAACTACTTAGACAAATGGAATTTGGCTTGGGGCTAAGGCCACCCTGCAGGCCCTAATAACTTCGCTCACAGTTGTTTTTTGAGAAATTCCATCCAAAACTCAATTGCAGAGCCAATATACCAGAAAACCATGCCAGGAATTACCGCACTACCTCATATCTGCTTGGTCCATTAAACCAGTCAGAGAATGACAGGTCTTCAGAACTGCCTGATGGAAAACACTTGGGTCTTCTCTCGCTAAAATTGCTTGACTAAATGTAGAGCAGGGCAGAGCCCATATGTTCTCGAAGCAGATATCTCCCAAAGGGTCTGAGCCAGGCAAAACTCACTTTTTTCCCCAGCCTCACTAATCAGTCAAGGAAAATTTTAATTCTCTAAAGGGGAATAATAAATTGTGTGATGGGAGAAGAAGGACAGAAAATACTTTCATACAACAGTTTAAAATTTGGGTATGCTTTCAAATATTTCTAAATATCTAGATTTTTAGTGTTAGAGAAAATATTTAGTTATCCGTAATTCTGCATATTAACAAACATCCTATGATCTTTTTTATTGTGAAAGTTGAATAGCTAGGAATAGACCTAAGACCATTTAACAAATTGGGTGGGGGACTCAGACCCTTGAACTCTGTGACAGATGAAGCTGAAGCTGTTTTTCACCCTGGTTTGACAAAAATGTCCTACTACAATTAAACGAATGAAAAACACATGAAAATTTTACCTAGAAAGTTGTTTATAAAAACGAACTATCATGACCTCAAATTAGGAGGCACAGAGGTGAAGTAACTTGCCCTAAGTCACACAGCTAGGAATAGATGGAGCCAGAATTTAAACCCAAACAATTTAGCGCCAGTTTCTATGTTATTACTTTTTATGCTACAATAAATGAAATGAGAAATGAAATATCAACATGTTTAGCCTTGATTTCCCTTTTCAGGTTATTCTAAGCGATTAAACAGCTTGGGCTTGAATGTGGGATATTCTAAGATATCTAATTAAGCTGTTACTTATTCCCCCAAATTCACTCAAAATTTACTTTTTGCTTTTGCATTATTTTTCTTTCTTTGGTGGCATTTTATTAAGTAAGCATATGACATGTTAAGTGGTATTTTCTGCCAGGTTAAAATTTCTGGAAAAACAACTCTCCTTAACATTTGCTTGAGAGAGTGCATCTATTGTTAGTAGTTTAAATTGTTAATGTTATGTAAGAACACAGCCCTGTACTTCTAATATCTTTTAAATTAACCAATAAGGCAATCTTTATATTCTAGCAAGATTTTATACCTGTAGGTGAAACAAGAAGTTTACAGAATTGTTTAAGAAAAACTAGGATAGCCCTAAGTCTCCAAATTTGACACTCAATACTGTAAATCCTAAAACTAATTAATTGCAGACTCATTCCTCTGGATTTATATTCATGCTCTGCTATTGTATTTTAACCACTAACGTCATAAAACGACAAATTCCAAATGACTAATGAATAAGTTACCCTTTATAATAAAGTCTAAGATAATGAAACCACGTACTAAAAATCTTAAAAATCATTAGTGTTTAGTCTAATTAACTACAGATTAATTTAACACGTAAAGCTTGCCATTTTCAGGAAGCCTAACCTTAGAATAAGTTCAGGCTGATTGGAATTGTTTAGCTCAGATAAAAACCAACAAGTATGACATTGAGGCATAAGAGACATATCTCTCTTATGCCTTAGTGGAGAGGTTTGTTGTGAGTGGAAGAGGAAGCATTCTCTGACCCTTAACTAAGGTAGTGCTTGCTGCATTTTCCCATTTAGCATTTAACACAGTTGTGGTTTATGGATTTGAAAATGTGCTTGTTTATCATTCGTATGCCTGTGCCCATTTACCCCAGCACATGAGTGCCTGGAACACAAGAGCTGCCAGGTAGGCATTTTTCAACAGACAAAATAAAAATAAATGAACTGATTAATCTTTCCATCTTTGCTATTAAGAGGAATACTTTCCAGGTTGGAAATGGTCACACAGAAATAATTAAGAGAAAGCTCAGCAGAGAAGAGAAACTGGTGTGATACCACATGGCTACTTCAAATGAATGCAAGTCTCTAGGAAGAGGTAGATTTAATTTCTAGGTGCTAAAATAAATTTGTCTCTCAAGTTCACTCATTCTTCTTACTATCGTACCAACTTCATGAAAATAGGACCAGGACATTAAAAAAAATATATGCAGATATTTCTGTACCTCACATCTCACATCTTGAATTTCATTTGGGATGGAGGTCCAGGAATCTTTATTTAACAAAAAAATATTTCCAGATTTGAGAATCACTGCATAGAGGGTGAAGTAGAGAGATTAAGATTCCTTTTGCCCATATGGAAGTCACACTAACCCATGACTGAAAGAAATGTTGAAGCATTCTCCCTGCTTCACACTTGTCACAAAGTGCTGACTGTATATATCATTCTGCTGCATTTAATTACTCCAGTGTTTGAAACAAAAAGTCCAAGGATCCCACGTATTGACAGCAATTTCTATTGTCATAAAAATTAAAGATTTGCAAATTAAGCCTACTTTTCAGCATCAGATTCCTATATCCATAATCAATGACGTCTGTACTACATTGTTTCCTTTTTTCCTGAGTCCTTGTCATGATCAGGATCTCTCTGCATGGAGCAGTTCCCTGAATGGCATGGTGAGAAACTTTATATGGCTTTATTGCCTTGACATACAAGTGAAAAGGAATGTGAGATTTTAGAGTTCTATTTTGTCAAATCTTTTTATAGCAGTTAAGGATATACATTTAGACATTGTTCTTACGACTTTTAGTAATGAAAATTGTGAGAGTTCAAGCTTCACAGAATTAACTTGTCATGGATAATAGCACTTACCATCCATTCACCTCATACCCAATGTTACATTTTATTCTAAGTTCTAAGACACTTCATATATATACTTAATTTTTTTCACATAAGATTTTTGTAAGTAAGAGACATGTCTTACTTCTCTATAAAAATAAATAATTACTATAAGAAAAGAAGGAAATGTAAATAGATTGTAGCATAAGCCGAAAGCAATCTACGTCATCAGTAGGAAAATGTTCTGGTGATTGTCATTAAAGCATGAAGGTATTAATTTTACCTTTTGGAATTACAAAACAACACTGATGTAAAGAAATGTGGAGGAGGGTATAGCTCAGTGGTAAAGTGTATTTTTAGCATGCATGAAGTCCTGGGTTCAATCTCCAGTAACTCCATTAAGAAAATAATGAATCTAATTACTTCCCACCTCTAAAAAAAAAAAGAAAGAAAAAGTGATGCTACGTAAAATTTAATCAAAAAAAGAAAAAGCAGTGCTATTTTAGAAAAGAAAGTAAATGTGTTGAAATTTTTAATTACATGAATATCATACATAGTTGGTTGATCAGTTTGTATATCACTAGAGATATTTTATTTTTCACAGTCAGATTTCAAAACCAATTTAAATGTATAATGCTAAGTGGAAGAAGTCAATCTGAAAAGGCTACACACTGTATAATTCCAACTATATGCTGTTCTGGAAAAGACAAAACTATAGAGAAAGTTAAAAGATTAGTGTTTCCTGGGGGGCAGTGTAAAGGAGGGATGAATAAACAATTCTTAGGAGTTTTAGGGCAGTGATAATATTCTGTATAATGCTATAGTGGTGGATATATGTCATTATACATTTGTCCAAATGCATAGTATGTACAACACCAATAGTGAACTCTAAAATGAATTCTGGATTATGGACAATAATGATGCTTCACTGTAGGTTCATCAGTTGTAAAAAACATACCACTCTTGTGGGGAATATCGTTAATAAGAGAGACTATACATGTAAGGGAGCAAGGAATATATGCAAAAGCTCTGTCCCTTCTGCTCAATTCTGCTGTCAACCTAAAACTGCTCTAAAAGTTAAATTTTCTTTAAAAAAGAGTGGAAGACTAGTAAATGTGAATTTCAAACTTAATTGTAATTTCATTGTTTTCCACTGTGGTAACAAACAATACCTATATTTGTAAATGTTAGGTAATAGCCAAGCCCTTTAATAGACTATAGAAGTATATTTTTCCAAATAGTAGCAAGACACAATGAATTAATTTATTGTTCTATTTATAAAGAAAATAAGATTAAACCAAAAATATCACTCAAGTTAGATGGATTGGAGTTGTAACCAGGTTAGGCACTTATGTTGGTTCCCTATGGGAATAAAAAGTAGTTCTTAATCTATTGTTACTTCAAATCATTTTGAAAAATCCAACCACAACTTCCCTCCTTAAAACTGAAGTAACACAAATTGCAGAACTTCTAGCCATTTTTGTTAATTTAGCCTACAAGAACAGGCGATGAGGGTCATGTTTTGGGGGGCCACCAGTTGTAGTGACACACATATCCAGATGCAGTACCATCTTTAGGACAGAGCGCCTTCCTGGCAGCATGTCACCCTGAACCACAACGCTGGAGTTGCCTCCATCTTTGCCTGCTGGACTCTCAACTTGATGAATGTGCTCATGAATATATACTTGTAACCTCCGAGTTGGTCAAGGATGACTCTTTAATTATTAGCTGCATGGCTAGATGTACCAGAGCCCAGCAACCTAGGAGATAACTGCCCAGTAAGGATGCTCTGTGTTGTACAGTGATTAAAGAATCTATTCTGATCCTGTTTCTTGGGCCATTTTGAGTTCTAGAGAGGGCAGTAGAAGTAAGAACTGAAAGTATAAGCACAAGTTATTGAGGGGGAAACTGACAAGGACCTGGTTTATAAGTAAGGTAGAGTCACTACAGCGGGGAGATGGGACAGCTGGCTTCTGAGGGGATGATGAGATGCTCATATTGCTGGCACTTCTTTTGGTTCATATAAGTTTTGATTGTATCTTGAATGGTTACCACTGGTCTTCCAATTCTCTGTAGGCATTTCTGACATTCAGGTAATAACTCTCTATCAGGTGACCTTGGTATACCCTGTTCCTTGTAAGGTAAAAAAATCTTAATACAAAGTTTATGCAATGATAAAAATGAAAGAAGTATATCAACGCTACTGTATCTTATATAGCACACACTCTAACAGCATACTATTCACACCATACTATTAACATTTAGCTTTATGCTGTTTCTAATGGTGTATAATTCCAATGATTGTATGTTTTTGCCAAAATTATATGAATAGAGTTGAATGCTTTCTGTTGAAACATCAGGCTTCTTTATAACAGCAGATTTAAAAAAAAAATACTATAAAGAAAACTAACTAGGAAATCTAGAGAAGGGTTTTATTATCTACATTATATTAAATAGTTATTTAAATTGAAATATATACTTTTTAAATTCTTTCTTGGAAATTTAGATAAACTCAAGATAGACAAATACGTCATTTTCTCCATAGGCGCTAGCTAACTGAAGATTAAATACTTTTACAAACCTTTGGCGTATTTGCAGTTAAAATTTCATGTCACCACAAATTGATGAGTAGAAACATACAGAACAGTCAGATTGGTTCTGAAAGTACCTCTGAGTTTTAGCTGTTGTTTTGGGACTGACATTTCGGCCCACTCAGGCAATTAAGTAACAGAAGTGAAAAAATAAAATCCTCATTTGAATCATCTATATATATTGTGACTATTCTCAGTGATCCCGTGTGCAGTTTCTGTAGCTCATATTAATTAGGAGGATGCCTTAGCTGTGGTTCCCTTGTCTGCATTTTATTCCCTTTCCCATCTTCCCTATACCATATGCTCCCATCTTCATCCTCTTTCTGGGAAAATGTCTTTTATGTATTGAATGTAGAATATGATCACAAACTGTTTTTAGTGCCCTGAGGGCACCGTAGGGACTTAAGAAAATCACTGTCTCTGTGCACAGAGAAGCAAAAATTCAGAATAAAATAGATGAACTCACTAAATTATGCAGATGCATTTTTGTCTCCTGGACAAAACTGACACCTCTCTTAGGTTCCTAAGATTGACTTGAGCTCTAGTAGAACGTAGATCTATTTTTGATCGTTTAATTTGATTTAGTTTGTGTAGACATTCAGCATAAGGGATAGAGAACTCTATTGTTTTTAGATATAACTGGTTAATACAGGTCATATGAAAATGTGTATACTTTTCCTACTTTCTACTACTGTGTGGATTTCAAAGCATTTTGCAAATATAACTTTAATTCATTCATTCAGTTACACACATGTTTTACTGGGCAAAAATAAAACAACAAAAACCCTACAAATATATAAAAGTTAGAAATATGCTGACATTTTCACTGTAAGTTCAAGAATTTCATAAAAGCTTTGAGAAAAGTTAAAAATGCAGGAAAGTGAGAAAACAGTTAATAAAGTATCAATTTTTAATCCTAAACGTATGGACTAGTATATTTAGCTAGGTTAAAATCCTGGAAATGATATGCATGATGGTAATTCTGACTGCTTCACTATTTGTAGATTTCTTTTTATTGACCCAAGTAGTTTTCAAATGTTTACTCAATAAAAAAATAATATCTCACACATGAAGTTCATTTACCAGGGGGAAATTTTATTTGCTCCAATAATATTAAAAAATGTTTCTACTTCCTTTTCAATATTTGTAAAGCCTGCAGTGCATTATTGAGATATATGTTCTCAGCTATGCTTTTTGGATTCTGTCCAGCAGTTATTGAAAGTTGGAACTTGATATCAAACAGAAAGCATTGCCTTACTGCACTAAGAGATTGCTATTTTGTCTACTGAAATTTTACACATAAGGATTGAAAAAAATTCCTTTAGAACATTTATTCTGAAATGCTGTCAGCTCTAAAGATGTAAAGTATATTCCATCTTCAAACCGAGGTAAAATATTGGCCTTTGCATCAGAGTTAATCAAATTGTCTACTTCTTCTGGATATGTATGATTAGAGAGAAAACATAGATCATCATAAACTTGAGATATAATTAAGGGTATATTTTCTGGAACATCCAGTTACATTATGCTAGCTAATTAAATGGAAAATTAACTTCCATAAATATTTTCCAAAGTAAACATCATGTGTAACTTATTACATGTGCAATAATGGCCATGTACCCATCTGTGCTCTTATCGTTCCCTCCTAGGACAGCCTTGGAGATGAATGTTTTGGTCTCTGAAGATCTCTCCAAGTGAAACATTTTCAATTAAAAATCATCCCCCTTTTTCATGGCATCCGCTCAATAAAAAGAGATTGAGCATATGAAATAGTAAATAATTTCAATTATATGAGGAGAATAAACGGTGGTAAAAATTATTCTGTAGAATCATATTTAGGAAAAATATAGTCTACTTAGTACTAAGATGTTAAAATATTTTTCAATGTTCCTTCAGACTTCCTCTTAACTAAAAATGTGGTTGAAATTTCATTTTCAAAGGAGGTACCATGATGTAATGTCATGGCAGGGGTCGGGGCCAGGGCAAAGCACTGAGACTACCACCAGCACTACAGCTCTCTAGCTCTGAGCCTTGGGCTGTTCATTAAACACTTAGAAGGTTCAGCTTCTTTGTCGATAACACTAGGATAGTAATAGCTACCTTGCAGAGTTGTTGTGAGGATTAGAGATAAAATACATTACTGACTAGTACCTGACACCTCCATACATAGTACTTCAAGTGGTGTACCTGAAGGTGCAGTTGAAAACTGGAGATGAGTGAAACCCATTGTTCCTCCCTATACAGCATGCAATTCCTCAGGGAGTTTCCCACGTGTGACCCTGCAGTTAACCATCACCTTTATTAAATTTCTAATAAATAACCCTGAAGCCAATCTGTATTCTTTTAAATAACGTTTATTGAAACAGTTTATGCCTTGCATGGGCTCTCATAGAGAGCAGTTTATATTAAACCAAGTATATGTGTGTATATATAGACATATATTTTAATATGTGAACCAAGTATATATGTTCTTTGCGCATACAGACATACTGCTGTTATATGAGGGCACAGAAGAAGAACCACAAGAAAGTCACATTTATACAGTTGAACGACAATGCATTGTGACTTCTCTAATTAGTCATAGAAGGCCCAGTTAACTTAGCCTGTTCTTTAGTTAATCAATTTCAGGACTTAAAAACAAGTATGAAATGATCACCTGCCTTTTAAAAACATATTTACTTTCTTTAAAGTCTTTGAAGAGATAAAATAATAATAGAAGACATATATTTGGTTTAGTATTTTTAAATGAATTTTAAACTTTAAAAGGTTTCAATATTTAAAATGGATTCAAAATATATAGTTTAGAGATAATTGGTATAGAATGTCCCTTGCAGAAAATATCTATCATCTATTCATTTTCCCTGGCTAGATGATGATGGTAATCTGTATAACATACCGTCAGTGTGTGGATACATGAATAT
This sequence comes from Camelus bactrianus, assembly GCF_048773025.1. Taxonomy (NCBI): domain Eukaryota; kingdom Metazoa; phylum Chordata; class Mammalia; order Artiodactyla; family Camelidae; genus Camelus; species Camelus bactrianus. The sequence goes on from NC_133543.1 coordinate 72,447,731, forward strand.
TTTGTAAGAGAATAAGATACTGTGATTTGAAAGGAAACTACATTTATGAGACTAGAAAAACCAAACAGCCATGTCTTTTACCAAAATGTTGCAAGGAATGAGTTAATATATCATGGAGTCATTTCCAGGATTGATCTTTGTTTTATAAAAGGCTACAAAAATTATTCAGAAAATTTTGAAAGATTAGGCTTTGGAATATCCTTTTCTTAAATGTAGTTTTCTCATTTTCAGCTGAACTGGGCTTGCAACACCAAGGGCAATGTGACCAAGTTCAGGCCACCCATCTCTCCAGTGCTGTTCATTGCTAAATGGCGTGTACAGCATGAGGCCAGAAGGCACAGTGCCACCGTCTGTAACTCTGAGCATTTCAAACCGTAGTTTCCCTAGCTTTTCATTTGAAGAATCTGTTTCTGTTTAGGCATGGTTGCCACCTGACCTACTTTCTGGGCCTGCTGCTCACTCGGGTTCATGTTATATACGCATTTTAACTAAGGGTCCAATTTGGTTTTGGAGATTGGAACTCATGATTTTTATATCTGTAATCACTGCATGGTGGTGATGTTAAAATTCTTTGAAAAAGAAAATCACACATGTGAAATATCTATAAAAGTTGAATGGTTTGTTGTTAACCAGAACATTATTTTCAGATGTACCTACCATAGCACATTCTCTACAGTTTATAATGAATGTGCATTTATTAGTTTAAACTTTAGGTCATTTAACTTTGAGTAAAGTGATTTTCCCTGGGCACTAAGCCAGAGTCCAGTTTTTACTTACTACCACCAGATCAGCTACCTCAGTTCCTTTTTAAAATAAGTAAAGTGTAAATAACTATATCATTGTCTTAAATCATTGTAGAGATGTTCACACTGGGGTAGAGCAAGGGGAAACTTAAGAACCTTCAACACGCTGAATGACAAAGTTGCGGAATAAAACATATTAACTATCTAGAGCAAGTTCCTGAGAATTTGGAAGCATGATATAAACAGTTTTTTCAGCTTATCTCAAGCATTATATATTTTGGCTGAAATATTGAAAAAATGTAAATAAGTGTAAAGAAAAAGTGGCCTGTCATTCTTGTAAAGATTTTATTCCTCATGCAACATTTTTTATGTCAAAGAAAAATCACTAGGTAGATAAAAACAATAAGAAAAATATTTACATTTTATTGAAATGGTATTATGCCTCTGGTTTAAAGGCCACAATTCCTTTTTCTCCTCAGTATTTACTGCTTCCTTCTTAAGATAATCACTTTTATATCTTGGGATGTTTGAATTCATAACAGTGCTCAATAAGAAAACTTTAAAAATGTGCAGTATATTGTATATATGTATTTACATGCAATATAATGTGTATGTGCAATCAAACTGCAATAATTCTACCTAATAAAACTGAAAAAGGAAAAAAACATAAACATGAATGCCACACTTGTTATAAAACCTTTTTTTATTTTTATAAATCTTAATCCAATTGTACACATTGTAAAAAGGGCAAGCCAGCACCCACCCCCTGAGCCACTATATTCTTCCATTCCCATTACATATTCTTAAAGTGAAAAAAAAAAACAAAAAACAAAATAGAATTCATCCTAGGACACTGGCTAGAGGATTACAGAGAATAAAATATTACCTTTTAAGTTAGTTTATTAATGTATAAACTGCTTAAGTCTCTTTGAACTTGAAGTATGTTTGGCCTTGTGGCCTTTTTTCTGAGATACTTACATATCCTTCCATGAAATAATTGCTTTGAATCTTTAATGAGATGCAGTAATGGAACTAATCTCTGCTAAAGGAATAAAAATGCTCTCTCAGTGACAAGAAAGATACAAATTGCTTTCAGTGGTGAATCGATATATTTTCACTTTACAAGAAAAACAGCAGACTGAAGTTCTGAGGCACCACACATTTAATGAAGTGGAACTTATCTGAAAAGAGGTCACATACCATTTTCTGTATTATCTATGCAAAATGAAAATGGTATTCTTTTTTATTTATACAGAAATAAACTGCATGTCAAGTAAATGCTGAGAATTTTTGATTGATAACCTCCTAGGCAAAATGAATCTTGATAGTTCCTATAGTGACATAGTGGCAATTCTTAATTATTCTTCTGAAGCTGGCCAGTGTCCTTTATAATCAGATAATATTTTGAGAGTCTATACTTCAGAATTACCTAATAACTGGGAAGTATAACTTTTGAAGATCAAAGCACACAGATTCATGGGAAGCTGATTCCAGTTTATAGTAGCTGACCCTTCCATACAGACATGCCCACATGTCTGTCATAGCCTTCACCTTCTAACTTATTTTTAAATCACAAGCATCCTTGTCCCAATGTGCTGCACTGATTTCTTCTATGAACCTGCACAAATTAACTAGGGCTCCAAGAATTATGAGTAGTCTAACATTTTCATACAGAGGAGTTTCAATGCCCTCAAAACCCTCTATGCTCCAACTATTTAATCCACCCCCCACCCCCAACCCCTGGCAATCCCTGATGTTTTCACTGTCTTCACGGTTTTGCCTTTTCCAGCATGTTATTTGTTAGAATCATATAGTATGTAACCTTCTCAGATTGGCTTCTTTTACTTAGTAACATGCATGTAGGTTTCCTCCTTGTCTTTCCATGGGTTGAGAGCTCATTTCTTTTTAGCACTGAATAATATTCCATTGTCTGAATGTACCACAGTTTATTCATTCACCTACTGAAGGTCATCTTGGTTGTTTCCAAGTTTTGGCATTATGAATAAAGCTGCTAAAAACATTTGTGTGCAAGTTTTTGTGTGGACATAGTTTTCAGCTCCTTTGGGTAAATAAATACTCAGGAATGTGATTGCTGGAGCATATGATAAAAGTATATTTAGTTTCATAAGAAATGTCTTCCTTGTCTTCCAAAGTGGCTTGTATTTTGTACCCCACTAACAATGAATGAGAATTCCTGTTGCTCTGTTATCATCAGCTTTTGGTGTTGTCAATATTTTGGGTTTTGGCCATTCTACTGGGTATGTAGTGGTATCTCATCGTTGTTTTAATTCGTATTTCCTTGATGACATATGAAGTGGAGCATCTTCTCATATGCTTATTTGCCATCTATGTATTTTGTTTGGTGGGGATATGTTAAGTTCTTTGGCTCATTTTCTTAGTTGGGTTGTTTGTTTTTTTACTGTTGAGTTGTAAACAGTTTTTGTATATTTTGAATAACAGTGCTGTTATGTCTGTTGCAAAAGTTTTCTACTTGACAGTGACTTGTCTTTTCATTCTCTTGACTTTATCTTTCACAGAACATATATATATATATATATATATATATATATATATATATATATATTGGTGAAGTCCAGTTTATCAATTCTTGCTTTCTTGGATTATATCTTTGATGCCAGATCCCAAAAGGTATTACCAATGCCAACCTCATCTAGATTTTCTCCTGCATTATCTTCTAGGAATTTTATAGTGTTGTGTTTTACACCCATGTTAGAGATCCACTTTGAATAAATTTTTATGAGATGTGTAAGGTCTGCATCTAGATTCATGCCCCCTCCCACACACCCCCTGACCACCTCCCGCCATGTGGATGTTCAGTTGTTCTAGTACAATTTGTTGAAAAATACTATCTTTGCTGTTGTATTGCCTGTGCTCCTTTTTCAAAAAATCAGTTGACTAAATATATGAAGTTCTATTTCTGGGCTCTCCAGTCTATTCCACTGATCTATTTGTTTATTCTTTCTCCAAAACAACACTGTGCACTGTCTTGATTACACTATAGTTTCATAGCATGCCTTAAAAATCAGGTAACTTCCGTCGTCCAACTTTGCTCTCTTTCAGTACTGTGTTGGTTATTCTGGGTCTTTTGCCTCTCCATGTAAACTTTAGAATTAGTTTGTGGATATCCACAAAATAAATTGCTGGGATTTTGATTGAGATTGCATTAGTCTCGGAGACCTTTAACCGCACCGTTCAAGTCTCGGTGACTGGTGGTCAGCACCGGGACTGGAGGGAAATTTCCGACCATCCCCCCACGCACCCAGGGCGCCCCAGACAGGGCGCTGGAACTTGAGACAGAGTGGAGGGAGGTAGAGGCTGCTCTCAGGTCTCTTGGCGGTGGGAAAAGAGTGACTCGAAAGAGGAGCGCGAGCGCCTCCCCGCCGCTCCTGCAGCCTCGAGGAGCCGCAGGGATCCGCGAGTCAAGGTCGGGAAGCGAGCCGCTCTCCCGGCAAGACCGGACCGAGCCGCCAGTCTCTGCGCCCGGCGGCACGGACTCCGACTGCGCCGCGCACCGGGTCACAAGTTGGCCGCGAACCGGCCAAATTGCGAACGTGGAGCTTCCCCCGGGTCCCTGGAAGAGCGTCCCTGCTCCTCACTCAGGCTGGTGCAAATTGCTCTAAAATCCAGGTTCGCGCCCGTGCCCCTTGCAACCAGCTTCCTGGAGCCTCCGGAGGCCGGGACCCAGGCGCGCGCGGGCGCTCAACCTAACACATCCACGCATTCACACATACAGAGAGACACGCAGACGAGGGGAAGGAGACAGAGGGAATTGTTAGTGATGGTAGTGGGGACTGTTGGTTTCACAGTAAAACAAACAGTTTAGACAATGCGTGTAGGATTATTTCACAATGGAACAAAATGGAACCTCTCCAATTTGAAAATAAATGTTCATCCGCAGATCCATTAAACCAAATCAAATGTCAGATTTGCACTCAGCTTTTTCGGTGAGTGAAAAGGAGGTATGTGTAGTAAGGGATGCTAAAGAGAGCTCTGTGTTTCGTTTTAGTTACTTTTTATTTTAACCTCATAATGGTAGGGGGCGCGCTGAGACCGTCCAAAGGAAATCAGAGCATGTTAAATCATTGATTCATATACTGGTATGCTATGAAATAACACAGTATACTTGGCTTTCAGATGACTAGGTAAAAGTTTCGTTGTTCCCAAATTCGACTCCCCTTTAAACTACCTGTCAGTCATTTTTACTAAAGAAAAGCGTTTCTAAGTTCTTTGGCGCTAACCAATATGGTCAGAGGTTTAAAATTAATTGTAAACCCAAGCCACTTGTGTTTCATGCTTTAGATAGCTATATGAGCAAGGGACTGTTGAATGTAATCTAATCTCATAATTTACCCTGAATTTTGCTACTGAGTTAGTAGGAGGAATGTAAGTTCTGAAGACTATCTTTAAATACTTCGGTACTAAATTTACATGACATTGATACAAAACAGATGGTCCTTAAGCCCTTTCTTTCTATCCCATGGGATACTTAGATAAAATGCTTAAGAACATTTCTTACTTATACATGGTACAAGTGAACTATAACAACATATGTTCTCCATCAAAAGTGTTTCAATGGAAAGCTGCTTGTAATGAAATTAATAGTAATGGAGAGTTGCTGTTTTTTTTGAGCAACGAGAGAAATCACTACAGGATTATATGTACAATATTTTGTATTTATAATCACAATTTGCTTCTAGCTTTAAATAACAAATAATTGATGTGTATTTATGGCTGTGGCTTGTGAATTATATAAAAATGATAATTTATGATGTTATATGAAATGTGACCAAGTGTTTGGTGCCTCAAGAAAATCTGAATGCTAAATTAAATTGATGTTTACATGTAACACTTTCCTTGACCATCAGTTTCTTCATTTTAAAACATTGTCTTTAGACCAATCTTTCCTCAACTCCACCATTCTCAGGCTACAATTTTAAGTTATGGTTATTCTGATATTTCATTGATTTATCTGAAGCTATTATGTCATTTGAATAATACAAGGGTATTCCTTATATTCAAGACAGTTTCTAATTTTATTAGTACAAGTATGATAGTATTTTTGAAAAATAAACTCGGTTTATTACAATATATAGTTAGTACTGCTAATTAAGTAGCCTCAGAGTTAATGGACACACTATTTTAAAAGTCCAAAAGGAAGTCATCCACTTTGTTCTAGTGCATAACAAATGTTTAATGTACAATAAATAGTGAGTTATAACACAAAATAGATATAATTTAGGAAAGAGTGAGGTGAGGTTGGGTGAAGAGGAAGAAAATACATTCACTTGTAGATGTTTGACTAGCCTTGTTGAAGAAATCCAAGCATGTAATTGGATATATTGATCTAGAATTTTAGAAAGAGAATTAGAGTCAAGGTGTGGATTTAAGGTTTAAATTCAATGAGAGTAGTTGAAACCCCAGATGTAAATGAAATTATTTAAGAAGAACTTAGAGGGAAGCTGATGAACTAAATTAGTTCTTTTGGAGAAACATGCAGACTAAAATTCTATTAGATCCATGGTAGATTAGAACAGTTTTGTATCACCTGTGATGGATGCTCAATACATTTTTGAAGGATAAAATTTTTACTTCATCTTTCAGAAGAAACTCATCCCACTTGAAATTTGTTTCTATTCCCTTTCAGTCTTTAAACAGATAATTGTGTTCCAAGGAAAAGAGATGTCTAAAGCCAAGTACAGATGGTGGAATTCACATGGATAAAGACACACAAGACCAATAGTCATGTGTTTCTGGTACAGTATTTTTCCACAACATTCAAAAATGCTGTTCTTATCTTTTAACTGATATTCACAGCAGGCTGTGTTGGGCTTAACAATTGTACTGTTGGCTGATGGGGTATAACAGGGCCAAATAAAGAAAATTATTTTTCAGGGGAAGAAAGACAGCAAACACAATGGCCAAAGTTATGACCTGGAATGTTAGACAATTGAATTAGAGTGTGCTTAAGCTATAGACTAGCGGTGAATTAGTATTAGCAGTGTGTTATTTAACATCTCAGAAACTTAGTTCTTATTCTGTAAAGTGATAATGGCAAGAGAAAACTTTATCGGACTGTTGTGAGGATTACATGAGACAACCTAAGAAAAGCATTTACCCTAGTCAGTGCTTGATACATAGTAATCGTATAGAAAGTGTTAGGCACCATTAATCACCACCGTTTCATTTCTGTTTTAGGTACTGTTTGTTTATAACCAGTGTAGAATTCTCTCGTTCTTATACCAGCATTGATGTGGCATCCAGCATTTTTCTGTTAAAAAAGAAGAAAAGACATCTTTCTTCTCAATAGGTACATTGCTTATTTCTCTTTTTCCCCCAATCTTACTGCATTGGTGGGATTCCAGTACAACGTTGAAAGGTAGTGGCTGCCACAAGTATCAAGTCTTATTTTAATCGTAAGATTTCTAAAGTATTATTGTATATATAATTTTCCTTAAGTTTTTGGTAGGTTTAATATCACTTATAAGCTTGATGTCTTGACTAAATGTAAGAGAAGTTTTGAATTATCACAAGCAATATAATTTCGAATTCAAAATTTACAAAATTTAACTTAAAATGCCAAAGAATGTACCATTTATTTGGAACATATGTAAATTACATGGGGATCCTACTCCAGATTTTGGGCTGAGGGCAAGAATGGATTCTTCATAACTCGCTCACTGACTGGCACCCAGTAGATGCTTGTCAGATATTAGATGATGTCTGTCTATTGCTATAAAAGCCATTATACACTTCAACTTGACAGTTCATAGCCAACGGGTCAGACATTTTTGATAAACATAAGATACAAATACGCCACTTGCGTTATTTATGTGGTTAGATTGGCTCTGGTTCCTATAAGACAGAGTCTTTAAATTACTTGTATTTACCATCTATTTGGACCCAATGAATGGGCAGGATATATATAATATTATATATATATGAGTTTGCATATTTTTCTGTCTACCCTGAAAGCAGATGTATTTTCTACAGTTTCAGAAAGATACTCACACATATTATGAGTTTCAAAATGGAACTTCCAGTCTCATCACATACTCTGGCAGTTAATTTCCTGGATGAGTAAAATCTGCAAGAGACCAAAGTCCTTAATAGCCTGTGGTTGTCATGTACGCAAAACTTCAGCGCATTTCTTTTAATATTGAATAACATGGTCTAGAGCTATCTGAAAGCCAAAAGAAATCTCAAGTGAAAACAGTGCTTGCAAAATTCCCTACTTTTTCTGCAGGCTAAAAAAATGTCTACTAAATCAGTTCTAAGGGCATCGGATCACACCGTTACCCAGCAGATCGGTAATCTGCGTCATGGCATCCTGTTTGTAGGCCTGTTGCCTTTGAGACCCTACATGGACTTCGTTATATAGTTACTTGTATCACAAATGTCTCCTAAGTCACCTGGCGGCCATAACCTTGCCTTGTTCATTGCTCCGTTTAGACAACTCTCTTGGGCAGAGAATAATTGCCAGGAACAGAGACTCAGCTGTGAGCTGTTAGGCATCGAGACTCCCACAAGTTAAGGGAGTGAGTCTTCTGTCCTAAAAGGGATATTTCTATCAATTCTTGGGGCAATAATTGTTGTGATTTTAGGCTGAAAGGGTGAAAAGTATTTGTTATAAATTCCACCTTTTTTGTCAGGGAGTCACAGGTGAGTCCTGAGTGTGAGAGGGCTTTCTCTATCAACATAACTTGGTTGCTAGACTTCATTTTAATGACAATAAATGTAACTTTTTGTTTGCATTGTAATTTGAAAAGTCTTATACTTTGCTCTGTTGCTCTAGGATTAAAATTCTATTTTAAGAAATAAATTTCAGGAATAATTAGAACAGTTCAGAAATAGTTTACCCCAGTTTGGAGGAATTTAAAATGTTAGAAGGTGGGGGGAGGGTAATAGCTCAGTGGTAGAGTGTATGCTTAGCATGCATGAGGTCCTGGGGTCAAAAAAAAAGTTGGAAGGCAAATATTATAATGAGGTCCCTGACTAGGAAACCCCTGGGGTGATGGTCAGGCAGATTACTCAAGGTATAGACTGACAACAAAGAGGACAGGGACTTAGGTCCCACCCCCAGCCGGGACCCCGAAGCACCTGTGTAGGTAAAATGCCAGCGTAGGGGAAGAAACCTCCCTGGGGCTCGTTGACATAAGAACCCAATGCATTGTGATTCAGCCTGTTGGTGAAGTCTTAACAGGGCTAAGATTAGACTGGGAAGATATGGAGATGCCACTGCTGGTGGAATTAAGATAAAAGTTTAGATGAAAATTGGAATTTTTGAACAGACTTTGAGGTGGTCGCATCTCCTTTACCTGAATCATTGGTGTTGAGCGGCCTCCTGCAGGCCTGCAAGCCTTGCAGTTGCCCAGCGTCGAGGCAGAAGAAAGAGCACGGAGACAGTGACAGAGACGTCAGTGACTTACTGGACGGGGGATGGTACACAAAAGATCCTAGAGGGATACCCCACCCTGTGCGACAGACGGTGGGCAGGACATGGCAGTAGTCTTCTCTACTCCGGGGAGGAGGCCACCATTTATAGGGAAAATTGATGTCAGCAGTGCTCATCAGTTTCCAGGGACTAACAAGTCCTGTAATTAAGAGGATTGGATGGCCATGTGAGTGGAGCAGGGCCCGTGGAGCAGGGGATTACAGACAGCAAGGGAACAGCCATCTTGACTAGCCTAACCATATAACTGGGATGGAATTTATGTCCAGCTGGGGATTGCTTCCCCTACCTAATATGAAAAACAGAAGGCATGTAAGTCATGGGTCAACTGATAATATAGAACTCAGAACTCATTAAACTTCTTTCATTATTTTGGTTGTTTTATTTTCCTTCCTCTATTTTTTCCTTTAATTGTCAGCCTAGAACTAATTGCATAGAATAGTTTTGGAAGACTTAAAACATTACTTAATTCTCATTGTCTCTACTGTGCCGATTTATCCATTAAAGTTTATGTTACAGATGTTAGGAACGTAGTGTCAGATACCAGTTGAATTCATTCAAGCCCTTATCCTAGCAGCTATCAGGGTAAGTTTAATAGCTTGAGTGTATATGTAAAGAAGAATATTTGAAAGGAGTATTAAAAACTAGAGGAAAGGTAAGTCTCACATTTTATTCCCCAAGTTTGAAGAACATTCATGTATAAAAATAGCTGTAAGAGGATAATTGAGTTCAGCCATCAGCCTCTTAGTACATGACCCACACTAAAACACAATGGGCATACCCTCTATTTTAATATATTAGCCTAAGGTAGCTAGTTCTAAGGCTTTAAAGTAACAATACGTCTTATTTGAGTACTTTCACTGCATTTTCATGTGAAAAAAAATGGGAGTTTCCAAAACTCTTACCCTTTTCTTTTTTTTCCCCCTCCTTTTCCTCTTTCTTTTTCTTTTCCTCCTTCTTTTCATATTGTATCTCTGTTACCTACTTCAGGGCTGAGCACCTTGTGAGGAACGGATGGGAAAGACACACATATACAGGGGAACAGAAAAATAAATGAGAATGAAGACTGATGGCGAGATTCGGCGTAAAGCATTGCTAGGGCTTCCATTTGGTATATTTTCATTAAAGAGTTAAATGGATTTGTCACCAAGAGAGATTCTGCAGAACCACTCTACTAGACGTGTGCTTATGAGAAAAGAGATGGACAATTGATATTTGCTGCATTTGACCTTATCTTTTCGTATTTTTAAATCACTGCATATCTGTAGTTCAAAGGAAAATAAAAATTAATTCTTTTCTGTCCCCTGACTTCCCAGATATTTTCACTTGATTGTCCTTGATTGGTCCGTATTATTTAAATTGGAAATTATGCCAACTTTTGTGTATGGAAGTCTTTTTTAAAATATTAAATACCTTGAGAATAAGACTGATTTCATACTATTAAATGATATATCTTTGAATATACCTGTCCATCTTTGTTTTTTTAACTTTATTTTAAATTAGTTTATTTGGTAATTCCTTGATCTGCATGTTTGCTTTTCTGATTTTTTTCTTAGGGTAAATTGTCATCAGTTTTAAGTTTTAGGATTTGGGCTTGCAGGACACATAAGAAGGGGCAGCTGTTACAGTACCTATAAGATTAATCTGAAGAAGATAGAACTCCATCTTGGGTCATTTCTGCAAGAATCCAGGGTGAAAAATGTAAACTGAAAAGGAATCCTCACTTCAAAAGCTCGTTGACTTGCCCTGTTAAAAATGGGAAATAAAACAGAGCAATTTAGAGAAACCAAATTGTATATTTGCTAAAGTACTCTCTTATCAGACTAGACCAGGGCCTTTGGAAGACTCACAAACAGATTCTAGATAAAGGTATAAGTGATATTTTGCTTTTTAATTTGAATGATACGCTGGGGTCACCCCAGTGACTAACATCTCATCCCCTGATATCTAGCTATGTCCATGAACAACAATCACTGCTAGTAAAGCACAGATTTGGGTTTTCTTCAAAAACTATTTTACTGAATTCATTTTAGAAAAGTTTTATTGATGTGTGGTCAGTTTACAATGTTAGTTTCATGTGTTCAGCAAAGTGATTCAGTTATACATATACATACATATATACATACAGATTCTTTTCTAACAAAAGTCATTTTTATGTTTAACTGGACTTAATGTTAATGATCAAATCTTATAGCACTCCTTCTGTTTCCAAGGTTTTTAAAATTACTATTTACTTAGAGTTGGTATGGTACATATTGCTCAGTAATTTTTTTCAAAAAATATGAATCAGATATGCAATCAACAAAAATAATATATCTCATCCTTTTTCATAGATTTTTGTAGTATATAAATTTAATTTTTCCATTTGCAGACTTGGATTTCTATCATCAGGAAATTGTTCTACATGTTTGCCTTTATTTATGTGCTCTGTGTGGTAGACAGAATGCTGCCCCACCTCCAACCTTAAAGATGTTCATGCCCACATCCCTGACACCTGGGAATATGGCAAAAGAGACTTCGCAGAGATAATCAAGGCTACAGACCTTCCAACAGTGTGATTATCTGGGTGGCCTGAAGTACTTGCATGAGCCTAAGAGATGATCATATTCTCTGGCTGGAGGCAGAGGACATGTGGCAGAAGGGAAAGTCAGAGATTCAAAGTGTTGAGGCAGCTTTTAGGAGCAAAGACAGCCAGCAAGAAAATGTGGACTTCAATCCTACAATCAAAGGGACTGAATTCAGCAACAATCTGAAGTAGCTTGGAAGTGGATCCTTCCCTAGATTTTCCAGATAAGAAGCCAGGCTGACCAGCACTTTATTGTGACCTTGTGAGGTCTGGAGCAGAGGAACCAGCTGGGCCCACCCATTCTTCTGACCTACAGAACTGTGAGATAATCAATTTGCATTATTTTGAACCACTAAACTTGTGATGACTTTTCACAGCAGCAATAGAAAACTAATACATTCTATTTGTTACAGTATCTTTTTTTCCAGGATGATACCTTATGCATATTCAAATGGGGGTAGCATGATTTAAGTTCCTCTGCTTTGCCTCAATTTGGGAATTCAGCTATTCAGTTGGAAGCCTTAAAGGCATGTTATGAAAAGCTGGATTTTACTTTATAAGTAAAGACTTAGAAGTGGGAATTCTGTGGAGTGTAATTTTTATTTTGACCACAATTGAGTATTTAAATTCTTAGCTTCTGTTATCCTTATATATCAAGACATATCAAAAAATACTAAAATAAAATAATGAACATGAGACATGTAAGGCAGTTATGCCCATTTGCTGAAAGGATATTACGTTCTTCTGAAAGGCAGATGATCCATTAATTTCTTGAGTCAAGTTGAAAATAAAAGATACATGGCCAAGCTGTGTTTGAACACTTAAACACACACACACACACACTGACATACAAGGACTTCTGCATGACAAATGTAATTCTCAGTTAGTCCAGTATTGTAAAATTGAGCCTGGCAGAATGAATTAATTCAAGTAGTTATTTTCAAACAAGATTGATGTGAAGAAAATTAATGCTTCAGACTGAACGTCATAAAAATTTTTTTTTCTTAAATCTCACATCTCAGTTTCTTTGCAAGGAAAGGCAAGAGTAATTGGTGGAGTAGATGAATATATAAAAGAAAAATTTTAAATTTAATAGAAAAGTAACCTTCCTAATTTTTTTTTCATTTATTCAGATACCCAATAAGCATTAAATGGAAAATGTAATTTGGAGTTTTTTAGTATAAATTCATCCTTTATTTACTGTATAATATAATCATAATAATCATATATTTTAAGTCTGACTCCACCACTTACTTTTTGGGCAAAAACTTACCATCCCTGAGCCTCTTCCTTCATCCAAAATGGGAACCTTGTAAGGATGGGGTCCTGAAGAGATAACAACTATTGAAGCTATAAAGCACCTGTGCTAAATGGGGAACTGCTTCACTTGGGGAGAATCTTCCTTGTGACCCATGCTGTTCTAGATGCTCTGGCAAAAATGGAGAAGGATGAGTAAGACACACCCCCAGCTTTGAAAACCCACACTCTGGCAGAAGAGTCAGAAAACCAATCAGAGCAGTAAGAGCCAATGAGGTAAGCACCAGGAGAGCTGTGTCTACAAAGTGCTGTGGGCATATGGGAGTGCAGGTTGTTTCAGCCTCACAAGAAATCAAAGGAGGTTTTATGGGAGTGATGATTTCTGAGCAAAATTGATAGTTGGAATTTGCCAGGTGGAAAAAATTTCAGCAGAACAGCAAGAGAGATTCACAGTACTGCCGGTCAAACAGGCATGAATTTAGAAAGACATGAAGTCAGGACACATGTCATATGTTTGGGGAATAGATAGTTCCAAGGTAACATTTTTCTTAACAAGACCTAGGCATAAAACTTTTTGACTTTGAACACTGTCCTTGAACACAGAGCCACTCGCCAACTGAAGCCAGAGGCTGTTTTCGGTCAGCACAGTCCTGAGTCATCCCATCAGGCAGCTGTGTCTTTTCAGAGAGCTAGGCCGCCAAGATGTGGGTGGTTGTGCAAACAGGGTGGATGGGGGACCAGATGTATGTCAACCAAATCAGTGCCCCAGAGAGCCAGGTGATGATGTCAGCATAAAGGTCTGTCTCAAAGAGTGAATGGACAGGCAGCGACCAATGCATATATTTAAAGCCTGGCACAAGTGACTATATTCACTATTCCACTGCATTGAACCAGACTGGCTCCGCACTTGTACATCTGTGAGCCTTCCATTCCATATGACCCTACGTTCCATTTTAACCGAGTTCAGGTACTTGTATCATGCAGTAGGAGCAATCAAAGTCGAGTTTTATTTAGAGAAGAGCCTCCAGGGGGTTTTAGAAATTCACAAAAGAGAAGAGTTGACAATTTTCTGTTTAGGGTAATATGAAACAGGACTTGAAGTTCTTTTGCAAGGAAAATTAATCCTGTTTTCCTTTGACTGGATTGAATTGAATTTTGACGTGGTACGTATCCTCCAGGGGCCCAGCCCAGCCCAGGCAGTGATACAGGAGGTAGCCAAGTAGTCATGGTTTAGGAGAAAAAGGAGCTTATCCCAGGGAACACATGACAAATGAATTGGGAGAATATTACAGTTAAAGCTAAGGTGATGTCGATTGGGACCGTCCAGTACCTTTCACTGTGTAGATATTTATTCATGGATGCTGTTGTGAGTAAAATGAACTGACAGGGACTGCCTTAAAATTCCTCTCAGCTTGACCAAACTTTAGATGAAGGTCTTCCTGCCTGTGGGCCCGGACCTGCCTTTCTTTAGAGCATTTATTTTAGACAACTTGTAATTCTTTCTTTTCCCTTTTGAGATATAAATGTTTTTTTAAAAATCTCTTGTCACTTTTACAACCCAGGACTGTCTTTCTGAAACCCTAGAAGCCTCCTCTTTGAAATGTGATCGTCAAGGAGGCAAGCAGCCCTATCTCCCCGTCTCTGTGGGAAGGCAGGAGCTGAACTTAGGTGGGGCCCTTTCCTGGAAGTTGTAAAATTCCAGGCTGTCATGAAGATAAGAGAAAGCTTTCTTTTTCTTTTCCTTTGAGAAAAGCCAAATTGGCAAGCACATAGGGCTTATGACTTTTCTATGATCACCCCAGCTCTTAAAATTGTCTTTTGTTTCAGCAGAATCAAGCACAAACATGTTGCAGGATGTTGAATAAAAATTTCCATACCTGTTTGACTTTGGTGAAGTTTTTTGCTTTGACAGAAGCTAAAACTGAGTTTTCTGCGTGGGCTGTGGGTAACCCAGCCTGAGAGATAAGAGGACAAGGGGCAGTGAGAACAAAGGTCACAGTAGGGCTGTTGGGGATCTGTGAATGTGAGGTGGGGCCTGGAACCAAGACGAGTTCCTGGTCAAGGCGGTGAGGAGAGATGAGAGAAGCAAATGATGAAGAGGTGGAGCAAACATGCAACAGCAAACATCCAAAGTCGACCCCGCCAATGATTTGTGCTTCTCTGGAGCTTTGGTAGGATTAGAAGATAGTGATGTGATCAGGAAAGTGAAGGATGTGTGCCCATTAAAAACTTATAGTCGAAGTGTAGTTCGTTTTTTTTTTTAATTTATGCTTCCAATTTATTTATTATTTTTAATGAAGTGTAGTTGATTTACAATGTTAGTTTCAAGCGTACATCAAAGTGATTCAGTTATACATATATATACATACATATTTACATATATATATTTCAGAATCTTTTCCATTATAGCTTATTTCAAGAAATTGAATGTGGTTCCCTGTGCTATACAGTAGGACCTTGTTGTTTATCTATTTTATATATAGCAATGTGCATTTGTTAATACCAAACTCCTAATTTATCCCTCCTCTACTCTATCCCCTTTGGTAACCATAGCTTGTTTTCTGTCTGTGAGTCTTTTTCTGATTTGTTAATAAAATTTGTATCATTTTAAAAAATTCCATATATAAATGATACCATATTATATTTGTCTTTCTCTAAGTTACTTAGTATGATAATCTCTAGGTCCATCCATGTTGCTGCAAATGGCATCATTTCATTTTTCATGGCCGAGTAATATTCCACTGTATAAATATACCACATCTTCTTTATCCATTCATATGTCAGTGGACATTTAGGTTGTTTCCATGTGCTGGCTATTGTAAGTAGTGCTATTATGAACGTTGGAGTGCATGTGTCTTTTCAAATTAGAGTTTTCTCTGGGGATATGCCCAGGAGTGGGATTGTTGGACTATATGTTAAGTCTATTTTTAGTTTTTTAAGGCACCTCCATAATGTCCTCCACAGTGGCTACACCAATTTACATTCCCACCAACAGTGTAGGAGGGTTCCCTTTTCTCCACACCCTCTCCAGCATTTATTTTTTGTGGACTTTTGAATGATGGCCATTCTGACTGATGTGAGGTGATACCTCATTGTAGTTTTGATTTGCATTTCTCTAATAGTTAGCAATGCTGATTGCCTTTTCATGTGCCTGTTGGTCATCTGGATGTCTTCTTTAGAGAAATGTCTATTTAGGTAAAAGTATAATTCTTACAGACTTTCTTTTTTTGCATGCAATATTCACATGTAGCGATAAATAAACCAATTCAAAGTATTTTCTCTAGACTTGCCAGCCAGATAATGTAAAATGGGAAGCCAGATCTGTTTCTTATTCTCAATCTCTTGTGTTTTCTTCTTACTCACATTTCTTGTTTCAGAAAGGAAGAAAATAAATGTCTGGAAGGAAGGCTAGAGAGAAGGATATTGAAATAGTCCCAGTTGAGAAACCCAGGTTATCAGGACCAACCTCAATAATTCAGGGAAAAAGGGAGATAACTGAGAAATGGAGTAAGAAAGAGGGATCTGTATTTAGCAGTGTATTAGCCAAAAAATAAAACTGACCAAATAACCAACATGTGTTGGGTTTATGAGGTGGGAAAGAGAATCGAAGGTCCTCTAAAACACAAGAATATATATATACAACGTATGAGACGTGTAAGTTGTCAGCTTTGGGGATTTATTACAACAATGCTTGCTGGTTAGAGAATATGTAGAGAAAACAAGCAAATGGAGGATTGATAACATAAATTTCCTAGATAATAAATACTCATCAAAAATAATTGGAGAACCAAGAAAAGAAAAGAAGCATAGAATTTGTCCCCAAGAAAAGCAAACAAAAAAGCCAAAAAACTGCCTATGAATACGTAGGTAGTTAATTTGTACTGACGGTGTTAGTGACTGTTTACTGTTACTCATAGTTATACTCGTAACTGTACTCATAATTACAGGAAGTGAAAGCAAATGACCTCATATGTGTGGATGTGACAGGAAGAGGAGGAAGAAAAATAACTGTTTCTAGAAGAAACAGATACAAACGAAAAGCAAAGTAAAACTCTGTTAGTTCTGGTCAAGTTTTCTCCTCCACCAAAGCAAGCTGGCTTTATAAAAAGGCACTTTATTTGATTAATAAAATGGCTTGTCATTTTTTTTCCTGGAAACTCGCCAGATTGATTCTGGTCCTGGTCCTGGCCTTTAGAGTGCAGTATGTTGGATGGATTCCTGTGCCTGCCTCGCTCCTTCACTAAGCCCCGACCCAAGATCTGGACGCTCTATGAGTCTTCTTCAACTCCTTTAAGTAAAGAGCACCTTCTGGTCATCTTGTTCTTGGATTTGCTTCACAACCTCCTCCCCTGCGCCCTCTCTGGTGGTAAAGCACCCCCAGTCCATCAGTGTGGTTTTCCCGACTGCTCAGCTTTTGCTTTCTGCTGATATTAGCCTTTTTTTTCCCTTCGCTTCTTGACCACAGGAGTTCTAGGAGCCTTTCCTGCCCAAATAACAAAGCATAGCCTCCATAGGGAGGGAGGAATGTACTGTAGTGTAGGGACATCTCCCTTTGCATATGGAAAAGGAACGAAAGTAAAAGAATGGAAAAGGAGCAAAGAGAGAAGAGGAAAAGGGAGGAAAAGGAAAAAGAAAAGGAACACCTTGTTTCCATACATTTTCTCTCCATTGAGAATAAGATTATCATCCTAATCTCACCCCTGGGTCACTGTGATAGTCTCTTAAGGAGCCTCGCTGCTTCTGTGTTTGCCTGCATGCATCTCCCCGCCCATTCCTCGCACAGCAGTCAGCGTAATCCCCGAAACATAAATTGGGTTAGCCCTCTTACCTTCTGAAAGTTATCTCATCGCTTCTTATTAACACAGAATAAAATCCAAACACCCTGATGTATAAACACGAAGCACCAAACCTACTTAACCTTCCTACCTCACCTCAAACCATGTTGGCTGTTGCCCACCAAGTTCTAAATGTGTTATCTTTCTTTCTATGACTCTAACATACCAAGCACATCCCTGCCTCAGAACATTGTACTTGGATGAACCTTGGGGACATTATGTTAAGTGGCAAAAGTGATTCACAGGAATACATGATTACACTTGTATGAGATACTCAAGCAGTCAGACACAGGAACAGAAAATTGAATGGTGGTTGCCAGGGTGGGAGGGAAGGGGAAATGGGGAGTTGTTCAACAGGTACAGAGTTTAGTGGTGCAAGATGAAAAAATTCTAGAGATCTGTGGGATACCAATGCATATACAGTTAACAATAATGTACTGTATACTTCAAAATTGCTGTATTTATATTACGTGTTGTTTACAAAAATAAAAAAATGATAGAACACACTGATATTTGGAAAGACAACACAGCAAATTTCATTTTCTAGCTCTTCCTTAAAATTGCATTCAATTTAAAATTCTGCAATGTCATTTAGATGTGTTTTTTTGGCTAAAATCCATGAAAACTTGCCATTATCTTGTAAAACTGGAATTTGGTGATTTGACAAGCTTAAATAGCTCAGAGAACTTTACTTTATACCTTTTTTGGATATTCATTTAATGCTCACTGGCACTTTTGGATGTGCTTCACACTTCTTTATTTCTTACGTTAAATATTTCATAAGTCTTTGAACTATAATAAGAACTGTTCCAGTGGACCCCATGCTGTTTCTGGCCTGATAAAAGGATTGAAAGTTACAGCATCCTACTCCTTCCGCATAGAAAGACCTTGAGAAATGGTGTCTCGTTGCATCTGTGTGCGTGTGCGTGTGCGTGTGCATGTGTGTGTGATTTTGCCAATTGGGGAGCGGGAACTATATAGGGGGAAAAGAATATATAAAATTTGTTTTTTCAGGGGACATTAGCTGACTGATTTTTCCACTGCGTTCAGTGGAACTCCCAAATCAGCCTCCCCTTGAGAAATAATTGTAGCAGGAGCAGTGACAGCAGCAGGAATTCACATGTGAGTCTTGTCCCAACAAATGCCTTCCTAGTGCCTCTTCTTTCCTTCGGTCCCTTCCTTTTGTCCTCCCATCCTCCACGCAGATTACAAGTAGGGTAGTCTACCTTTCTAGCTGTGTCCTTTCCACACTCTTCCTCTAGCCTGAGCAGGACTTAGCCCTATTCCTTCTAAACCCAGGAGTCCTCCTGTTTCTCTGCCTACAAGTCTAGTATTTCTACTGTTTCAAGTTAGAGTGGAAAACTGACCTTGAACAAATTCCTTAATATCATTTAAAATACTTCTAACTTTGAATTAATTTTAGATTTACAGAAGTGTTGGAAATATAGTGCAAAATCCCCATATGCCTTTTGCCCAGCTTCCCCCAAAATTAATATCTTATAAAATCATGGATCATCTATCCAAAGCAAGACATTAACATTGGAACAAAACTATTAAACTACAGACTTTATTCACAGTTCATCACTTTTCCAACTAGTTTTAATATCAATATTGTCATCTTTAAAATGTGTGTAATATTACCTACTTTGTAAGGTGTTTGTGTGGAGTAGAAAAAATATAGATAAAATCCTTGGAACATAGTAGGGCTTCAAAAAGATCCTTTGTTATTTTATTGTTAGTGTTGTTTTTTACACATTACAATTGTTGTTCTAGAGCTGGGACAAACATCTGTCTAAAGAGGCTGCAGGGTCTTCCTGATGGCTTCTGATACTGGGTTTAGTTCTTATGGTTTAGGTTCAGTTTGAGGTGAAGATGTGGAGTGAAAGGAATCTCTCGGTAGACTGGAAAAGGACGCCCCCCCGTGGAGCTCCCCACCGCGACTCACAGCACCAGCAACTAGGCTGAGATAATAGTGCTCACCTCCTGTGAAGCCGCCAAGACGATCAGCAGAGAGACTGAAGGTCTTTAAGATGCCAGCATGGACTAATTCATTACATTCTTTTGCCATTTCTCAGGAAGGGAAAAAAGACTATGGAAGTAGTCACATTTCTGTTGGAAGAGAAGGGGCAGAGAAAATCCAGATCATGGCAATAGTGCTCAGAGAGGGGCAAGCTTTAAAAGTCCACTACTTTACAGAGCCCTGGGGTAACTGTAAGACACAGGGTATACACGGGATGAGTAGTGCAAAATCAGGGCAAATGAAAGGGGGCGTTGCAGGAGACGGTCTATTTCAGAGGCAGGTTATGGCAATAATTAAAAGATTTTTTAATCAAGATATGTATGGTCAAGTGTATGTGTAATAAAAATACTACATAGCATCTGGACGTTGGCTACTGGAAGAGACTCAGTTCTGGTGGACGTGTGGACTGTGCAGCCCACTTGCAGAGTGGTGTGGAGGTATTAGGCCATATTAAGAATGATTATGTCCTCAAATAGATGCCTTATTCCTAGCTACTAAGTGTGGGTGAGTGGAGTTGGATGGGATTGAGAAATGGGGGATCTTGCAGACTGATGACATTAGTGGGCCTTGAACTAAGGACCAGGATGAACTTTGCAGTGAGAGAGAGAACTAGAGCAAAGTAACACCCAACCAATTCTGTGGCATACAATGTAATAGCTCTCTGGGCAAAGAAACTACACTGGGTCCAAACCACTCCGGTATATCGGGGTAACTTCCATTCCCTGGGATTCAACAGCTCTCTTCTTAGCCCACTAACCTCTAGGGCTTCTCCAAGTACATGAGTGAGAGCAGCATTTAGATGGTCTTTGGTAATATTGCAAGGCAGTATCTGCCTGTCTCCATAGTAACACTTCAGATAGGTAAATTTTTATAGATCTTGACCTCAAGACAGTATAATTACTGGTACTTCTTGGCAGCACTTAATGGCAGAGCTCAGAAAAGTAGATTTTCACTGTTATATGGGAGAGAAAAAATTAAAGGCAAAGCTAATATCATATAATGTACATAAGAAAAATGATGATCTTTTTGTGTCTCCTGGCCAAGAACTGACCAAATTAAAGAGAAAAGCATAAACATAATATATGTTTTAAATTAGTTATAAAGATATAATCAGAGAATGACTCACGACTTCCTGGTTTGAGTAATGGATGGTATTTCTAGAATTATTTTCTTTAAAGTTTGTCTAACTGATAGTTTTCTGTTATTCTAATTCAAGACTTCTTCAGCGCTGATTTTGGAGGTGCCTAGTGTAAATGAAGAGAACTTGATAATGTTTCTGGGTCAGTGATTTACTTCTTCTACATTGAATACTTGTTAAAATTATCCAAGGACATTTTTGATGTAGTTCCAGATAAATCAGACAGATGAATTAAAACATGGTTGGAAAGAGCCTCCTAATGTAGTGATGAGCTTTAAAAAGCAAATTTCAGACCAACGTGCATGATTTAGTCCCATTTTTGTAAAAATATGTGCTTATGCATTCTTAAAACTTTGGGAAATATATAAAACAAAATGCTAAGAGTGGTTATGTCTGGATAGTTTTTTAATAGTATATAATTTGTAACTTTTTCTCTAGTAAAACCTGGATTATTTGTATACATTTTTAAATTTAAAAATGTTAAAATTTCCTTTTCAGAAAATAAAAGGCAAGACATATATTAGCTTAGCGCCACATACACAGGATGGCATTGTGATTTATGCCTTCAAAATTAACAACAGGAAGACTCTCCAGTTACTTGGAAAGATTACAAACAGTCAGGAGGATAAACTATGATGCATTTAAATACATCACATCATTGTGTGGCCTGTGGCAAGATCTAGCCTAAAGAGTGTATCCTGATGTTTTGGTTAGATCCATGGCACAGGACGTTATGCATGTAAACAAGCACTGGTGTCCATAGGCTTGCTTCTTGTAGCAGTTTGGATAGTTTCATCCAAAGTAGCAGAAGCCTTGATCCAACGTGGCTGAAGAAATAGAACACATCACGCAGCAGGGTAGACTTAGGAGTTCATTGATTAAAATGGATGAGTAAGAGCATCAGGGACTCAGGTTCTCTCTGTCCCTAGGCTGTGCTATCCTTAATGTGAGCTTCTTCCTCAGGCCAACTGTAGACTGACTGCCCTGGTTGCAGGCGTGACAGCTGATGGGACGAGCTCTAAAGGCACCATGTTGTCCAGGTCTTCTTGTGGCTCTCTCGGGCATGGAGCAGACTTTCTACAAAGTGGTCAGAAAGCTCTCTCACATCTTATTGCCTTTCCTGAATTAGTCTAAGAGAGGAGTGAGGACTGACAGATTATCCCTAAAAGTATCCCTTACTTATGAACCCTAATTGAAAATAATCATAAAGTCACTGTGTAGCAGGATGAATTCTTCATGATACCAGGGACATTTCCAGTTTGGGGGTGTAATAAACATTTCTGTGCATGTCTCTGGGCACTGTTGGCTCTTATTTTCACCAACACTTGTTAAAACAAGACTTTTAGCTATTTGTGGTGTGACTAATGATATCTTACCATGATTTTATTTTCCTGGTTAGTAATGAGTACAAGCATATCATTTCCTTTATGGCTCTTTGTTTCTTTGTTTTAATTCTGTGCTGTACCTCTTCAAATCCATTCTTCCATTGAGATTTTTTTTTCTCCTTTATTTGTGAGTTCATTTATATTTTCTGGGTTCTAGATACACCCTTATACTTTCTTTTGTACATCTCCTTATGCTATCTTTTAAATTTATTTTTAATTAGAAAATTGCTGTCAACAGAATTCACTTTTTTAGGCATACAGTTCTATGAGTTTTAAATATGCATTTTTTTTATAACTACCACCTCATTACAGAACAATTTTAACATCCCAAAGAATTCCCATGTGCTGTACTTTCATATTCAGACACTTCTCCCACCTCTGAACCTTGGTAGCAACTGATTTGTTTTCTCTTCTATATTTTGCCTTTTCCAGAATGTCATATAAATGGAATCAACCTGAATGCAACTTTCTTGAGACTGTTTTCTTTCATTCACTGTAATACATTTGAGATTCATCAGTGTTGTATCAATAGTTCTTTCCTCTTTTTATTGCTGAGTAGTATTCCATTGACTGGATATATCACAGTGTGTTGATCTAGTCATTCGCTGAAGGACATTTAGATTGTTTCTAATTACTGACAATTGTAAATAATGATCCTATATTCACACACAGGTTATATGAAGATGTCTTCAATTCTCTAGTTTAAACAGAATTGGAATTGCTGGGTCATAGAGTAAATATGTGTTTAACTTTTAAAGAAACTTTTATGATGTCTTTTGATGAAAAGAATTTATAAATACGAATTTTAGACTCTTTATGATTGATGTTTTTCTGCGTCTTGTTTAATAAGTTCTTCCCTTCTTTCAAGAGAAAAGGAGATCAGGGAGATTTTTCTCCTATATTATTATTTAAAGGCTTTACAACTTTCCCCTTCTCACTGAGATCTTTAAACCACCTGGAATTGAGGCATGAGCCTTCAAGGTCATCATTTGTTTAAATGTCCTGGCATGATAGTAAGCGAATGTTTTAGTTTTACTTTTCAACTATTTTTCCCTATAATTGTGATGTTCCTTTCTAATCTCAAAAACTATTTTAATGAGAAAACACATTCAAAACAAATTTGAGTGAATCTCACAATACAGTGTCATTGAATTGAATTGAATGCAGAAATTCCTACACGTGGCTTGTTTTTCCCTTGTCTTAGTATGAATGAAATGATAATAAATATAGATCTTTACTTTTCAAAATATGCAGCAAAAGCATGTTTTCTATGTGCGTGTTTTCCCAAGAAAAATAGCATTAATAAAACATTAGACAAATAATAAAGTCAGTAGGCATAAAAAGTATGAACTTGATTGAGATTTAGATCAAAATCATACAAATATCAAGTTACTTTATCATTGCCCTTCAAAGAATTATCCTATGTGTACTTGGTTCACTGTAATGGAATCTTTCCTAATACATACAATGCATTATTTTTTTCATGAAACACTTTGCTGGCCTGTATAAACAGAAAAATATTTATCTGAGGCTCTCTCCAGGAAACATTTTGACATTTTGACATTTTCCCACCTGAATCAAATAAAAGGGATCTTATCTTAAGTTTGTTTTTAGGATTTGTACTACTTCCTGAATATATGCTTCATGAATTGAACCTTTTGACCCTTAATATGGATTTTATTCTGTTGATGACAACGGCCAGAAACAAACAAACAAACAAAACCTCATAGAAAGAGCTGATATCCCAAGCTTCTCACCAAGAAATGCTGTGTGGGTTTAAGTTGGCTTGGAGGGTTATCAGGACACAAGTTGGCAAAACATGGTTTAGTTCTTACTAACTTACATGGTCTAGTGTTCACTGGAAATGCCCTCCCTTGGCCCTCAGAAAGGGAAAGAAGAAAGGCTGGCCTCACTTCTGATTTTTCCTCTCTTCCCATCCTGCAATCTAGTTAAGCTAACTATGTTTAACTTTTTATTTTGAAATGTTAGTTTAAAAATTTAAGTCCAGTTCATCAGCATTTTTATTTTATGGACCCTGCTTTTGGTGTCATAGGTAAGAAATCTTGGTCTAACCCAAGGCATCAAATATTTTTCTTTTTGTAGACTATGGTTTATTTTGGGACTCTCTGTTCTGTTCTACTGAGATACCTTCATGACAATGTAGGCAGCTTTTGGCAGGAAAGAGCTCTTTGCAGGAAAGAGCTCTTTGCAGGAAAGAGCTCTCTACAGTTGGTCCCTTTTGTCTTGTCACTAACCTTAAACCAGGCACCCCCATGCTCTCTCATCTCTGGCCCAAGCACACTTTTCAAATCTTGATAAATAATACGATACTTTGCCTAACCTGTTGGTTCTCTCCATAGATCAACAAAGTAGGAATGAAGAATAAGTAATAAACAGATGAGCAGCTCTCTTCCCTAGCTTCCTCTTCAGTAATCTTGCTAACAAACTGTGTGAACAAGATAGCATCCCCCCCCCAAAAAAATCACAAGAAGTCAACAAATCTGAGCGCACTGGGGGACAGCAATGACTCTGACTCTCTGTCTCAATGGTCAACAGAGATTACTTCCCCTTTTCCTTTTAAAACTTTCATGGCTGGGCAGAACCTTCAGAGATGGTTTTGGGGGACACTGAGTCCACTATCTTCCCAGATTGCCGGCATTCTGATTAAAAGCAACTTTCCTTTCTACCACCGTTTGCCTCTCTCAGGTACTGATTTTTGAGCAGCGAGCAGCGGGACCCAGGTTCAGTAACACCAATACCATGCTGTCTCTGATTACAGTAGCTTTTGAAATCAGGTGTTGTTAGCCCTCAACTTAGTTCTTTTTCCAAGTTATTTTGACTCTTCTAGATCCCTTGAATTTGCATTTGAATTTTAAAATCAGCTTGTCAATTTCTACAAACTAGCTTCCTGAGATTGTGATTCAGATTGCACTGAATCTACAGATCAATTTAAGTAAAGTAGACATCTTAAAAATATTTAGTGGCACAAGCCATGAACAAGGTGTATCTCTCCATTTATTTCGGTCTTCTTTAATTTCTCTCTGCAATGGTTTCTCATTTTAAGTGTTCAGACATCATACAGGCCTTGAACATACTATTCAGATTTATCCCAAAGCACTTCTTGTTTTCAGTGTTCCTATGAGTGATTTTGCTTTTCCAAAATTTCAATTTCTGATTGTCTGTTTCTAGTTTGTAGGATCACAATAGATTTTCATATACATCAATCTTTATGTTTCATATTCATTTGGGGAGTTTTAATGGTGTTTATTAAGACAATTTCTTTTTTAATAGCAGTCATACTCTAATTCCAAGAAGATAATTTCCTACTTTTGCCCGATCCTATTAATTTTATTAATTTATTAATTTTTTCTTTGTCTTTTCAGCAACTTGAATATGACACACCCGTGTGTGTGTGTGTGTTTGCATTCACTCTGCTGATTGTTCTCTGAGGTTCTTACATGTGTGTTTCAATGTCTATTGTTATTTCTGGCCAACTCAAATGTGTTATTTCTTCAAATGTTTCTTCTGTCCTGTTCTCTCATCTCCTGGGATTTCAATTCTGTGTGTGTTAGAATATTTGGTATTTTCCTACAGCTCTTGATTGTTTCACTCTGTTTCGGTCATTTTTTTTTGTCTTCGTATTTGAGTGTGAGCTATTTCTTTTGACCTGTCTTGAAGTTCAGTCTTTCCTTGGCTCTGCTGGTTCTGTTGATGAGCCCATTGCAGGCATCTTTCATCTCTCTGTTTTCTTTCTTTTGTTTTTGTTTTTTTTTCCATTTTTAAATTTCTGGCATCTCCACTTGATTCATCCTTTTTGTTCCAGCTCTCTGCTGAAATTACCCATCTGATCTGGCATGTTATCTACCCTTTTTGTTAGAACCTTTACCATATAAATAATAATTATTTAAATTCTTCTACAGATAACTCCAACATCTGTGTCTTACCTGAGTCTGGTCTCTTGATTAATTTTCTCTTGGCAAAGAACTGGTTTGCTTTCCTTTTTCATATGTCATGTGGAACTGAGGAGTAAGGTAAACATTTTGCTTGGACATGGGCATGCCTTTCTTCCTGCTAGGCATTCAGTGTGAGATTACATTAATCTACTTGCACTGTGAGCTCATCCTCAGTGCAGGGAATATTTAGCAGTATCTGGAGACATTTTTATTTATCACAACTGGGTGGTGCTCCTGGTTTCTGGTGAATAGAGGCCAGAGATGCCGTTAAGTGTCCTTCAGTACAGAGTACAGCCCCCACAACAAAGGTTAGTCTACCTCCATTTCTTTCTTTCTTTCTTTCTTTCTTTCTTTCTTTCTTTCTTTCTTTCTTTCTTTCTTTCTTTCTTTCTTTCTTTCTTTCTTTCTTTCTTTCTTTCGGGGAGGAGGTAATTACTTATTTTTTAAGTGGGGGTACAGGGGATTGAACCCAGGACCTTGTGCATGCTAGGTAGGCACTCTACCACTGAGCTATCCCCTCCACTTATTTCCAAATAATGACAAAACCAAGAAACTTTCCTAGGGGTAGAGGGATTTTTATGTTTGTTTACTTCTGCTCCCTTCCCCCAGCAGCAGCAGGTTTTCGCCAGCCCCTTAAGGGCCATAGCTTTATTATTGTGGTTTGTTTTTTCTTCTCATCTTCTTCTCCCTTAGATTAAGGCTGTTGGTCTCTAAAGGAGACTAAGGTGAAGGTTCCAAATAGTGTTTCTTATCATTCTGTAGCACCTGCTGCTCCAGAGCTGTGCCACTGCAGGTGGAGAGTGGGGAAAACGAAGCTTGCCATAGTGACGGACCTCCTCCGCATCTCTAGCCTCAAGGGCTTCACATTTTCTTGTCAGCCTGCATTCAGCCTCCACTCATCCATCCACTGTTCTAGCTGAATAATGTTTTTACCATGTTTGGCTGGTGGGGCCACAGGCGAGCAAGTACCCTGCCTTTCTCTGCAGGCCCCTGTCTCTGGCTTCCTCAGCTCTCTGATGGGTTTAAGTAAACTCATGAACTTGTAATTAGTCTGAATTTATCTTTGCTGTAAGGACAAGGAGCAATATTCTTTCTAGTTCTCTAAATTCCCAAGCAAAAACTGGAAATTACACCATAACATTTTTGCTGCAACAAAATTAGCCATCAAGGACCATGACTTTCTGAGACAATAACCCTACGCCTCAAAATGTATAAGCTTGTTTTTGACATAAAAATATTTCAGACGACAAGCTATTTCCTTTGTTTGCTTTTTGTGCCATTTGTTTGAGTAATAAGTAAATTAACCCAAGCTTAATTTTAAATAATGTTCCCTAGGAAAAAAGATAACTCCATATTTGTATCTAGTTAAGAGAAAGAATACAATAAAATGTATTTATGCCTTTGTTGTTGCTTTGACTTGTTTTTAAACTTTGCAGTGTGAAAACTGATCTATTAATATCTGCCCTTTCATGCATTTCATTTATCACTTTGAGGATGCACCCCACCACGCCTGCCACTTAGGAGTAGCTTAAAACCTGCTGGCTGGGGGAATGGCTCTTTGAGAAATGCGCAGAGGATCAGAAATTTCCCTCTTTTTGTGGTTTCTCCTTTCGGCTGCTCTTCCACTCTCTTCCTTCCCTACATCTTTCCCCTTGTTTCACTTTTCCTGAAGACTTGACTGAAGTATTTTGATCTTCTCTTCTTCATAACGAAAAGCAATTTCTTTCCGCTTCTTTCATTATTTCAAAGTCATTAATAATTCCTTTAAATGTGTTTAAACATGAAACTGAAGGCTGTGTGGCATTCATTATATTTGTTCAACTGAGGCCCCTAAGCCTGAGATTCTTTGTGTGGGAAGAACTCACTGTCAAAAGGGGAGAATGACGAATCACTGTGGGAAGGCTGAAAATTGTCTAAATCTATCAAAATGTCATGACCAAATTCAGGTTTAATTAAAAGCTAAAAAAAATCACTTGATGTTAAATATCAATCGTTTTAGAAAATGACTCTTTGCAATATTAGAATGTAGTAGTTTAGTCTCTTTCTAATCCTCTTGGTATAAATTTGAATTTCAACTGTAGAGGAAGCCTGCCTTTTTAGAAACCAGAATGCTGGAAATATCTGAAATTTCATCCCTAGGAGTTTACTGTAGTATCCAGTTCTAATGGAATTCTCTGGACTCAACTGATCAATAAAAAGTCACCGAAATGTCCTCTGAGTAAGATGAGGGTACTTACAGTACGTTAGTCCTGCCAAGAAGCCTGTTTTTTCTCTCTCTGCCTCCCTCTGTTCTCACACAAAGTGGTAGGATGGAGAAGATGTTCATCAGACTGCAGATCTCAGTAGGGACCACGCGTCATTATACTTGTATCCCCTCAGCTTGTACCAATAAAGTTCTAAATAAAATGTTTTTAAAAATCCAAGAAGTACAGAGAGTACTAAAAAAAGCAAACACGTGTAATATTTAGCAATGTTCTTCATTTTTCCAGTGAGATTGGGTTTTGATAAGGTCCATGGTATCTTCATATGATTTGGGCACATCCAACATAACAATAGTATTCGACACGCACTTGAAATGCTTCCTTCATGTCACCTTTCAAGACAACACCCCTCATTTGGTTTTCTTTCCTCTTCTTCCTCCACAACCCACCCCTGCCCAACACACATGCTTTCTGTTTCCTTCGCCGGCTTCCTCTCATTTCCTTTCCTCTATGCCTTGGAGAAGACAAGGAGGTAGTCCAGAATACCTTCTCTTTCATATTTGCCCTCACTTTCCCCATGTCATGACTTTAAATTTTATCTATGTGCTGATGACTGTCAAACTTACGTGTGCAACGTGAACTTACCCCCTGAACTCGAGATTCTTAGAGGAAATTGACCACCTAACATCTCCACTTAGGTGTTTAATACACATCTTGAACCTAACATCTCCCAAACTGAGCAGCCTTCTCCTGTCAATTAATGATGATGTTATTCTTCTAGTTGCTAAGGCTAAAACCACGAGTCACCCTTGAGGTCTCTGTTTCTGTTTCTCCACCATCTCAACCTACAGTAGATCCTGTAGCTTTACATTCAGAATAGATCTGGAATAGATTCACCTCCTGTACTGTTGCAGTAGACTTCTATCTGATCTCACTGCTTGGTCCTTGTAATCCTAATGTCTTTTCTCTGGACAACAACAGAGGACTAATGTTAAAATACATGAGACCATGACAATCCTTATCTAAAAACTCACCAGTGCTTTCCCTGTCATGCAGAATAGAAACCAGAGTCCTCAGAGTGGTCTAATCTCCACCCCCTGACTCTTGTCATTGATTTCTCATGACTCTATTGCTTGCTCACTGCACTCCAACCACTAGCCTCCCTTCTGTTCTAGAACACTAGGTAAGTTTTTGCCCCAGTTCTTGTACACTCTGTTCCTTTGACTGCAATGCCTCCCCCAGGCCTCCACAGGAGTCACTACCTCTGCTTCTTCAGGCTTATCCAAGTGCCACCTTCTCAAGGAGACCACCCCCAAACATCTTTAACTGCAAATCTCCCCCACCCCAAAACAAACAAAAATTTTGCTATCCCATTTTCCTACTTTACCTTATCCTGCAGCATTTATCATAATCTAAAATACCATATATTTTACTTACTAATCTTCTTTGTTGCCAGTTTTCCCCTGTAGAATGTACAGTTCATGTCACAGAGCTGGCCTAGAATGAAGAAAGCAAGAGATCTAGTTTGCAAAATTTAAGGAGACGCTCACTCTCAGGTTCATGCAAGTGTAGGCTCACCCTGTCCCTGCCTTGTTTTGGTGAAGGCAGGGATTTTTATTCACTTGTTGGCTGACACATCCAAAATGCCCACAATAGAGACTGACATATAATAAATGTTAAATAGATATTTGCTGGCTGAATGTATCTGAGAAATTTAATAATATCAGAAAACCCAATAGGTCCCAATTAGTATCTACTTATTAGTATTGGAGCTTAGTAACAAGTTCATCTCCAGTGACCTACTTTAATTTCATTAAGTATTTTTATATTAACAAGGTACAAAAATGCCTAGTAGAAGATTTAAAATTATACATAGAGGCATAGGTATATTTTACATCTAGTCCAGAGATCAAATTAGTGAGAAATCGTTTCTTACCCTTGGGTTGAGATTTAAAATCCTCCCCCATGCGCTAGAGATGATACAATGCACACCTGTATTTGTACAAATGTACAACTATTTGCATATTATACTTGACTTAATACATAAAAGAAAACCCACTGACCTTAAACAACTTTGTATTTTAAACAACTAAAACTATTCTTATCTTTGATTAATTAAATATTGAAAAGAGACCAAATCTCTCAACTAATGAAACTATTTAATAGATTTTAGGCATTTACTATGTGCCAGGGACTGTTTTAGACACTGTAGCATAACAGTAAGCAAGGCCAGCAAAATTCAGGTGTTTACATTCTGTTGGGATAAGTAATATTAGAAGTGAAAAAAGAGAGAGAATTTTAGATAGTGTACAAAAATACGAGGGGTGTGATTTGACTAGAGAAGTGGGCAATGTTTTTTGAGTGATGTTTATATTGTAAAATATGTGGGTTTGAAGGGACAACTATGCTGACTCACAATATTTAGTGCATCCTACTTAGATGTGTGTCTGAGGGAGAGATTGGTAGAGTGAGTCTGGTGGAGAAGGCAGTAAGTAATGATTAACTGATGGACCCTTGGAGGACCTGTGGCCTCAGGGTTTTTTCTGTGGCCCATATAAACCCCTGAACACTGAAAACTGAAAGAAAGTATGCTCCTCAGATGAAAGACAGTGCTTTAAAAATCAAACTGCCAACCACCCAAGCTCACACCTCACAGACAAATCTTCCCATTCAAAGAAAAGCAGCAGTCAAAAGAAATACATGGGATCTACGAAAACATCTCTGAAGAAACCTGAGCAAAGGTGAGTGAAGACAAAGTATAGTAAGAATTGCTGAATAAAAAGGGGAAGACATTGGACAAGTTATTCTCTGTAGTCCCAAATATAATAGTGACCATATTAGCCATCTAGAAAAACCTCAACAAGGATGTACAACATAATGATCTGATGTTTATATATATTGTAAAATGAGCACCACAATAAGTCTAATAAACATGTCACCTTATGTATTTATACATTTTTTTTTCTTATGATAAGAACTTTTAAGGTCTAGTCTCTAAGTAATTTTCAAATATGCAATAGAATAGCATTAACTAGTCACCATGCTGTACATCACATCCCTAGGATTTATTTATCTTGTAGCTGGAAGTTTGTACCTTTTGACCCCCTTCACCCATTTCTCCCACCTCTCCATGCCCCTCCTCTGGCAACTACCATTTGTTCTCTGTGTCTATGAACTTGTTTTTTGGTTTTGTTTTTGTCCACATATAAGTGAAAGCATACAGTATTTGTCTTTCTCTGGCTGACTTACTTCACATATATATCACAGTTTCTATATCCATTCATCCATTGGCAGATGACTAGTTTGTTTCCATATCTTAGCTATTGTAAAGATTGCTGTAATGAACATGGAGGTATCTGGATTATTTTGAGTTAATGTTTTCATTTTCTTTGGATAAATATCCAGAAGTGGAATTGCTGGATCATATGGAAGTTCAATGTTTAGTTTTTGTGAGGAACCCCCATACTGTTTTCCACAATGGCTACACCGATTTATATTCCCACCAATAGTGCACAAAGCTTCCTTTTACTCCTCATCCAAAATTCAAGAACATTTTCTCTCATATTTTCACCAAAAATATAATGAAAAAATGACGTCAGATAAAAAACTTATTTCTGTTCATTCATCCTATTTTCAGAGTAAAGAGACTTGTTTGAAAAAAATTCTAATGAATTAAAAAATGATTACCCTTAATTGAGGAATTTCAGACTTTTTCTTTTGCCCTTTTCTATATTGTTTGTTGTTATACAGTTTTATATAACATGTGTATCATATGTTCAAAAAATTTAAAACTCAAAAACTATAAACAGCTCTAGTTAAAACTATAATTTTACTTTTGGAAAAAATTTAAGAGGA
The DNA here is from genome assembly GCF_048773025.1 of Camelus bactrianus. Lineage (NCBI taxonomy): Eukaryota > Metazoa > Chordata > Mammalia > Artiodactyla > Camelidae > Camelus > Camelus bactrianus. The sequence goes on from NC_133543.1 coordinate 72,480,154, forward strand.
AATAACTTACATTTTTTAAAGACACAGATATGTAAACAGTGATTATCTCTAACAAAATGTAAGCAGTGATTACCTCTCAGTTGTGGGATTTTGTAATTTTAATTTCTTATTTATGCTTCCCTTTGTTTCCCCCAATTTCCAGAACAGATGTATGATATTTGAAATTGAAATTCATATAATAAAATTAAATAAGTTACCTTCAAACACATACACATATATACACACATACATAAAACCAACTCAAAAGCACTAGCCCAGATGGTAAAGATCCCTACATGTTAGATATATACAAAAAAAAAATGATGTAAAAAAAATTTCACATAAAATTCAAACCACAGCATCAAATGTTTCTGTTTGTTTTGGTTTGATTTGTTTTACCTATGTCTTCATTTTATTTACAATGTTTTTTATTATTTTTATTGAAGGCTGATTATAGGAAAAGAAGAGAGAGAAATGGGGAAACTATAAAAAGTTGAATGACTCATGGAATAGAAAGAGTCAAAGGAATGTGTTCGCAGATGAGGGAAAAATATAGATGAATCATGGAGCTTACTCATCCATTTCTCTTGTTTTGCAACAGGATTTGGTAAAGCAGATGACAAACAGTTGTCATGAGTTAGGCCTTTTTATTTAAAAACCCACTGGTCCATAAATGAGCCTCTATCAGGCAGTCTGTCTGAGATAACGGGGATGGTAAATATATGTGTCAGCATCAGCATCCTGCTGTCCGTGTGGTTCCATGAAGGACAAATGTTCTAACAAAACCGACTAATGAACCACCACAGCGCAAGACTCCTTTTCAGTGGCTGAGTATCTTAACATGAATACACTGATTCACTGATTTATTTTTCATATACCAGGCACTGTTCAATGAACAAGGGAATCTTTAATGAACAAAACAAAGGCTTATGTTCTTAAGAAACTTAATTTTAGTGGGTGAAGACAGGCTACAATAAATAAATGACTCAGAATATGTCAGAGGGAAGCAATTTCTATGGGTTAAAAAGAAGTAAAGTGATGGTGACTAGTCATGCTGGGGCAGGAGGTGAGTTGAGTGTGAAATTTAGGTTGCAGTATCAAATGGGATGATCAGAAAGTGATATCTCAGTAGATGTGAAGGTTATGAAATTGCTAGAAATTGCAAGAAATCTGGAGAAGAACTGACCAATCAGAAGGCATAGCTAGAGAAAAAGCTCTAAAGAAAGAGCATGCTGGCTTGCTCAGTATAAGTGATTCAGAGTAAAATAACAGCAGAATAGTAGATAAGGGGGCTAGAAAGATAACAGGTTATGTAATGACATGTCAGTCACAGGAAGGACTTAACACTTTTACTTTGGTGGAATGGAAATACTTGGCAGAGTTTTAGCAGAAAAGTAACATAATATGACTTATGTTATAAAAGGATCACGTTGGCTGCTGTGTAGAAAATAGACTGTAGAAGGAAAGGATGGAAGAAAGAGCTTTATTATGAAACTATTATAATAATCTAGGCAAGAGGGGATGGTGAGTTCAGTCCAGCATGCAGGTATCAGAGCTAATGAGAAGTGAGCAATTATTGGATATATGTTAAGGAAAAAGCTGAAAGGTGAGCTAGATATGGAATAGTACAAGAAGAATCAGGGCAGGGTGGTAAAGCTCAATGGTAGAGCACACACTTAGCATTCATGAGGTCCTAGGTTCAATCCTCAGTACCTCTGCTAAAAAATAACCAAGAAAGAAAAAAAGAAGAAAAATCAAACACAGCCCAAGAGTTGTTGTCTTTGGTTTTTTGAAAACACTGGAGTAACAGGAAGGATGAGCAACATAAATTGAAAACCAGGCTTTGAAGGAAAGAATGGCATGATTTGACAGCCTAGAAGGAGAAGGCTACTTTAGGTAGTAAAAACAAGTGAAATAGCTCAAAACAGTTAGCAGGGCATTAGGTGAGGCGTAGGTGGGCACGGCAGTCTTCTTTAAAGGAGTAATTTGTTACTGCCTGGCTTTGAAGCTCACACAATATCCACTTTTAAATTTATTTATACTCTACTTTCAAAATTGAAGTGACACTGTGACTATCAGAAAAACAGACATTATGAAAACAATGAAGAAGACAAGAATCAAGTTCTGAAAAAGGAGAGTCAGAAATGGAGCTCTATGACCAAATCTTCTGCCACAAAACATTTAAGTTGTACAAGGATTGCTGCTGTGGGTAGCTTTGCCATGTGCTTTCTCTGGCTCAAGTTTTGTCACCCGCCTCCCCCTTTTTTTGCCTGCTTGCTAGTAAACATTTATGTTTAGCTAAGTCTTATCTCCTTTCCACATAGTGGAGATGAGATTGGGAAGAGCTATACATAGCGTCCTTTTAATTCGAATCACCAGAGGCCAGCAATACTTACCTGGACACTGTTAATCTGCCGAAGTGTGAAGTGAGTCCCCAACAAAGACACAGCCAACTGAAACAACACACAAACAAATGCATTACAAGTTCAACGTCTTCTTCTGAAGCCTTAGTGACTGCTCGTTCTATTAATTTCCCATCAGATTTGTCTGCTTCTTCCTGTCATTAGTCACAGCATCACACAACAACTGCAAAGCAACCTCTACACCTCTCAAGTTGATTTTTAAATTTTTTATTGTAGTGTAATTGATTTACAATGCTAGTTTCTGGTGTACAATGAAGTGATTCAGTTATATATATAATTTTCTTTCAGAGTCCTTTCCATTATATGTTATTACAAGGAATTAAATATAATTCCCTGTGCTATACAGTAGTTTCCTGTTGTTTATCTATTTTATTCATAGAACTGTGTATCTGTTAATCCCAAACTCCCAACTGATTTTAATAAAAAACAAACCATGGTCTAAAACTAGGCATAGGTCCTCTTTCCTAGAAATGTAATTCATTTTGTGAAGAGACAGGAGGAAGACAAAGATGTACGTCTCTGAAAGTTGGGATTGTTAGGTGCTGACAGTATAAAAGCAAGGGAATAAAAACCCACTACCTACTAAAATAAAAACCAAACCTTCAACAACATTCTTGAGTCCCTATTCTGTAAGAAGGAACGCATCTAGATACCAGCGAGACAGAACATCTGCAACATAGCCCAGAGACTTTAAGGTAACACAAATGTTAATAGGAACACACGAAAACAAGAAGTTAAAGATCTGAAAGACCAAACAGAGGAAACTTTTAGGAACATCTTTGCCTTTCTTTATCCCTTTCAACCAGAGAGCATTGCTCTTCCTCTGTGGAACAGAGATGACATTAAAGACTTCATTTGATTTGAGCTATTAAAAAGGGCAGAGCTATGCAAATGAGAGTTTGAGTTGCCAGAAAGATCTCTTCAACCTTCAGCACGTCCTCCTACTGTTTTAGAGCACTCTGTTCTTTCTGTTATCTTATTTTCCACCAGTATGTCTTCATCCTGATAATACGCTGAGCTCTAAATATAATTTTAAAGTCAATGAGTGAGAGGTCAAGGGGAGAAAAGCTGTCAACCAACAGATTGTGTCTTCCCCCTGAGATGTCACTCTTGCAAGGAAGAACAAAAGAAAGGACCTTTTAAAACATCACAATTTGAGATAAGAAATGATTCCATTCAACTTCGGCTTGAACGAGCTCTGACTTCTTGGTACTGTATTTTCTAAAGGTCTGGATTCTAAAATCCATATATTTTAATTTTAATACCACATCCTTGTGACTATATTTCCTTGCTTTCTAAATACAATTTCATTTTCTGGACTCGAGTATTTGGAACCAGACACTTGAAGGGTTGTGTTGCTAAGAGACCATGTCATTGGGTGAAAATCAGAAAACCAGGCTTCTCTTTGCACATCTGTTACTAATTGCATGGGGCACTGTGGAAATGACTTAACATGTTATGCACATCCATGTGTTCAAAAAATTATCTTTTTATCAACTATGCTAAAGGATCAAATATAAAATCCTATTGTAGAGCAGGAAATTATAGAAAGTTATTAGTAATAAGAGAAAAAAATAGTTTAAAAAAGTAAGATTATTTTGTCTGTGGCCATTGTAAGCCACCTACCCTGAAGGCTTCCTTTGTGTTTTTGATTAATAATAATCTTATTATTAAGATAGAATTCCAATATACCTAATAACTCACCGACCCCTGGGCAACCACCAAGTTACTTTCTATCTTTATAGATTTTTCTATTCTGGACATTTCCTATTAATTAAATCATAGAATGCATGAGCCCTCGTGACTGGCTTCTTTTGCTTAGCATAACATTTTCAAGTTTCATCCATGTTGTAACATGTACTTCATTTATTTTTATTGTTGAATAATATTCCATTGTATGAATATGTCATATTTTTGTCTATCCATTCAACAGTAGATGGACATTTGGGCTGTTTCCATCTTAGGTGATGATGAATAATGCTGTTATGAACTTTTTTGCAAGTTTTCATGTTCACATATGCCTTCATTTCTCTTGAGTAAATATCTAGCATTGGAATTGCTGGGTAACATGGTAGATCTAAGTTTGACTATGAGAGGAACTGACAGACTGTTTTCCAAAGCGGCTGTACCATTGCCATTACTACCAGCAGTGTATGAGGGTTCCAGTTTCTCCACATCCTCTCCAACACTTGTTATTACCTGTTTTTAAAATATTTTTTCTTTTTCTTTTTTTAATTTTTTAATTTTTGGGTGTGAGGAGATAATTAGGTTTATTTATTTATTTAATGGAAGTACTGGGGATTGAACCCAGGACCTTACACATGCTAAGCATGCACTGGACCTCTGAGCTATACACCCTCCCCCCCCCATTACCTGTTTTTAATTTTATTTTATTACAGCCACTCTAGTGAGTGTGAAGTATCATCTTACAACAGTTTTGGTTTGCATTTCCCTGATGGCTAATAATGTGGAGCATCTTTTCATTTGTCTTTGGAGAAATATTTATTCAGATCCTTTTGCCCATTTTAAATTCACTTACATGTCTTTTAATTGTTGACTTGTAACAGTTACTCAGTGTTTTTTCCAAGTGTCCAAGTCCTGTTACTCCTGGTACAATTGATTTCACTTGATGAAGGATATATCCACTTGCTCCCAGGAAGCCACTATCTCCTGCTATGATTTTTTCCAGTAGAAAGTTCTTCCATTTGTAAATAAGGATTTTCATGGTAAATTTAAGCTGGCGTTTAATTCTAAACAAAAATCGTGCATCTGGAGAAAATGAAAGCCCATTTTGTAGCCCACTCTGGTTCCTTTATTCGCAGTAGATGCCACGGAGCTTGGAGACAATTATTTCATTGCCCCAAGTGTTTAGATCTGAGTAAACTAGTAACTAAAGTGCATTTTGCTTATTTGAAATGGAATCTGGTATGTTTTAGACTTAAGTGCCTCTTTCCCTGTATATTTTAATCTCAAAGTCATCTCAGTCCCTTTCAGAGACAGACCTGACAAATCTTTGAAATAAAAATACTGGGAGATGTGGAAAATGTACTTAAAATTCTTTATCTATTACAGAAGAAAAAAAGTCACTTTTTGTTCCCTGCATGCCACAGAAAATGAGCAGTATCCCCGAGAATGAAATCAAAAGCTACCTGTGATGTATTAAATTGTAAAGGTCTAAGTGTCTTCACCAGCAAAAAGGAAGCCATAAAATCTTTCTGAATGTGAGAAGGTCTGGAGTAGAGGGAGCTTTTGAATTGATCAAAGTGAGATACAGTAAGTTCTACCATTTATAGTGACCTGGGGCTGCATCTCTCCCCATCACCTGAGAGAGCCTTTTGTTATGTGGTGGTATCGCACAGTATTCACTCTTTCCCTGCTTCATAGGTAACACCTACGCAAGATTTCAGATAAGATACAGATTTTTTTCTTGGATAGACACGCCCCCTTTCCTTTCAACAATCATGTATTTAATACCATCTCTTCCAGGTCCCACTTCCCCTCACCAAGTTATATTTTATTATTAGTTTAGCAGGTTATACTCCAACTCTCCCACTCAAACACAAATTCGTTTTTTAAGAATATTCTTTTTTTTAAAGAGCTTATGTTCTATTTTTTATTATTGTATTATTTAATTATTTTTTATTTTGGTGGGGGGAGGTAACTAGGTTTATTTATTTTTAGGGGAGGTGCTGGGGATTGAACCCAGGACCTCATCCATGCTAAGTAAGCACTCTACCACTTAAGCTATATCCTCCGCCCAAGAATAATCTTAAAGGGGAAAAAGTTTTCATAACCAAAGGAGTACAAAGGGATTGTAGACTAGCATTCTTCCAGGAAAATTTTTGTTGCTTTATTGGACATTTTTATTTTTTTCTGAAGATGATAGCAAGTATTTTTCATGGTCCTACTCAAATCAGAGGAAAAAATAATCTGCATTTGCTTGTCTACATAGGTTTTTCAGAGCCTCACTTAATTTTTTTTTTGATCAAAAACTGTATTGCTCAGTTAAATCACTCACCTAATTTGTTCTCCTTAATCATGGGTGCTGATGAATAAGCCTGTTCTACATTCAGTAGGAAATTTGTTATGAGCAATTGTCAAAAGAATACGTCAAATATCATAGGAGGGTTTCAAAAAGAAAATAATTCCAAAAATATTTCTGAATGATAGAAATATAAAAAACCTCCCAGCAGGTCGTTTTTTTTCTTTCTTTCTTTTTTCTTTTCCCCCTCAGCTTTATTGAGACATAATTGACACAGAACTTTAACTTCCAGGTGTACAACATCATGATTTGATACATGTACATATCAGAAAATAATTACTACAATAAGGTGAGTTAACATATCGATCACCTCAGCTACCATTTTTGGGGGGAAGAACATTTGAGATCTACTCTCTTAGCAACTTCCAGGTGTATAATATAGTATTGTTAACTATTGTCTCCATGATGCACATTCGATTTCCAGAATTTATTCATCTTTTTTTTTTAATAGTCCTCAGGGCTTATCTGGGTATCTTGGATCAAAGTGACTCTAAGTGAGAAAGTTGCTGTTTAGCATATTGTTAGATAAAGTGGGATGTGTGACAGTGACTAACCCAGAGATTCCATGCCAACAAACTTGAATCCATGTTTGTTTCCCATGAGAAGTGGGAGCAGGATGAGTGGTGCTGGGAGCAAAGACTGAAGCACTGAAGGCCCTTGTGGGGCTGTGTTTCTTTTCCCATTCGGAGAGTTTCTTGGCTTTGAGTTCTCTGGTGTCAGCAGGATGGTTTGAAATCAGCATTAAAAACATAAAAATATGTCATGTTATTAGACAAGTAAGTTTTGCGGGTATCAATTTTGTAATTTTCCTAATGTAGAACAGGGGCTGTTTGTGCCTGACCTGAGACAAGAGAAAACACCTCACGGCAGTATGATCAAGGTGACCTCTCACTTTCCCCAGGCTGCCTCATGGCCTTGTGGAAAACAGAGTGAGCGCCTGACCAATCTGCTGCTTCCTTTGCTCGAATTGAGTCAAGGAGGAGCTCTCGGAACGTTCTCCACTGGCTGTAAACTGTAAACAGGAAAGAATATGTTGCCTATTTCTTCATGTTAATTTCCCGATTAAAAAAAAATTTTTTTTTAATGAACGAGTTTCTGGCCTTTATAAATCCTGCAAACTTTTGGAAAAATGACTGCAGTTGATCACAGACAAGATAAATGAAATTCAACCAGAAATATATCAAAATTAGTATTTCTTAGAGTTTAAGATTCACGTAAGATGCTTTCAGTTGCAAGGAATAAAAAATCCAATCTAAAATGGCATAAGAGAAATGGGACTCACTGGTTTCAGGTAGTCACCAGAACTGAGTTCATTCTTATTCTGATCCAGTGGGGAATCAAAAGAAAGTTCCGTTCCCCCAAGTTTTCAGTTTGCAGATCTGAAGCTCTTTGACCATCATGGGCCAAACTTGATCATGTACCCAAATCTCAACCACCTAGTGTCTGGGATTTGGAAAAGTACAATTGGATTAAACTCATGAGGACATTCTCAGGAGCTCAAGATAGAATCAGTTTTTCCTTTTCTCAGATATCGTTAATGCTTTGGGCTACATGTAATAGAAACTCCATCTCAAATTAGCTTAAACTATAAAGATACTTAGCACCTCACACGGAAGGAAGTTCAGAGAGAGGTGTTGTCTCCAAGTATATTTAAAATAAGACTCTGGCTTCTCTGCAGTTTCCTCAGTGCTGTCTTCCTCCATGCATTGGCTTTGTTAACATAGTGTGGTTTCTGGACTTGTATTATAAGCCTACCCACGAGGTTTCAAGATGGCAGAAATAGCAACCCAGATGACACAGCAGGACAAAGAAAAAGCTTTTACCCCAAAAATGAAATAACATTTTTTGTGGTTGAGCTGGTTTAGGTCATGTGTCAACTCTCATCTGGTATCAGTCACCAGGAGAATGCCATGCTCTGTCTGGCTGAAAGCTGGGTTCCTTTATTGGCTAGGCAGGCAGGATTAATGTAGTTGGTTTAGGATTACTGACCACTTTGGAGCTGGAGATGTACTTGCCTTCCCCGAGAATCACAGAGCACATGGAGAAGGCTGGAGACTTGAACATAGTTCGCATTTTGTACGAAGGAGGAAGGAGATAATAGATGGTGGATACTCAGCCATCACTGGTCAGGACATGTCCACATCTGACTGTTAGGAAATTCAGAAAGGAGAAGAGAGAAGTTGATGAGGAATACGGAGACGAATGATTTTTTGTGACAATGTGACAATGCTGTTTTCTTCTTCTAACATTTGACAAATAATATGCATAAAAACTTGCCTGAATAAAATATGGCAACTCAGGAGCATGACTCTAGAAATAAGTGGATTTCAATTTCAAAAAATATTAAAAGGAGCCACCACTTACCTGGTTTCAGTTCTGGACAGAATTTGAGAATCCTGATGATATTCAGAGATTTTTTGGTATCAATTGCCAAAAACTCCTGAATAAATTTCCGGTTTCTCTGCATTCAGTCAACACCGATGCCCAGGGAGAGACCATCTCCTTTCACTGCATTATTTTACGTAAACATGTTTTATGGTTCCTAAAAGAGAAATTTTCATTTCACATTAGCACTTGTTTCCTATCACGATGCATGACTGGCAATAATAGCACCTGCAGCAAAGGAGACAAAACCACCCAGAAATTTATTTCTCAGATCAGAGCAGATTTCAGTTCTGATGTTACCATCCTCTTCCTGGACCCCTCCTTTTCTCCACTGATCAGCTTCCTTTCTGACAAACAAAGCACAGGCTCACAATGGATCACACACCTTGATTGCACTTTGAGAATATTTTACAGGTTGAAGTAATTTACTGATGGAGTTAAAATAGGAAGGCATTGGGTGTAATCTTATCAATATGTAGTAGAGACGATTTGGAATTCACAGAACCAAGATTTTCTGTTCTAAGTTATTTTTCTAATATTTTGTTATTTAGTGATGGCAACTCATTAGGTAAAACCAATCCAATAGTGGAAAGGTTAGATTAGACTATATTTTGTAAATCTAATATAGTCAACTATTAATCTCGAACACAATCCCTTTCAATTAAGAAAAGAAAGAATCAAACTAGCATTTATTATATGCTAACTACTCTACTGGGTGGTTAGTCTCACTTTTCTCAATATCTTTATTTGGCTGATGAGTAAATGTGAGGCTCTGAAATCCATGATTTTCCTAATGCTTTCAACATAGCGAATGTCCCACTGTGAATCACCAGGAAAACAGAGCAATGAGCTTCAATGAGGAAAGGAAAAGACACCACAGTTACTAAATACCTAGTCTGCACCCGGCACTATGCAAGGCAAATACTTACAATATCTCACTCTCCTCATCTAACAGACAAAAAAATCATGACTTTGAAAGATTTGATAATATGCCCAAATGTGATAATGTGCATGGAGAAGCAAGGAGTCAGGGGTTTCCAACCCCAAGACCATTCTCACTTCTCTGTACCACTGACAACTTGCCCTGAAGCACAGCAGACTAACATGGAGGTATTCATATGGGAGCTGAGCTATGGGGAATCAGGAATACGATTTTTAACAAATACAAAGCCCATTGGCCCAATTAAAGACAGGGACATGGGAAAGGCATGGCTTTTTACATAAATCGAGGAATGTATGTTGTCCTCTCCTTCACTAATGGCTGTTCTGAGGACAGTGCACCTGTAGCCTGAGAGTTTCTGAAAAGGTAGTTTTGAAAATGCTTCACTGCCTTTGTTTTTCACAAAGTTGATATGTAAACTACAAAATAGTAACTAAGCTTTGAATCCTGCAGACAAATCTAGTCTTCCTGCATGCTGCTTTCCCTCTCCCGTTGATACTATAATTGATTGGGCTAACACTTGACATAAACTTGTGAGTGAACACATCGGTACCTAGGTCTCACAAATGATCCTCTTGTGTGAGGTTGAGCTATTAGTAATGTATATTTGTTATAAATCAAATATTTCAGTTTTTCTTTTTCTATTTAATTACGAAGTTTGACATTTAGCTCTTCTGTCTAGGGCAAAGGTCTTTCATGAAACCAATCAGTACACATGACTCTTAGAAAAGTAACTCTTTATCTCTCAAGTGCCATAAACAATTTATTACCTCCTCATTCAGTCTTTTATCAACATTCTAGTGTCCTCGACTGTGGAGAATTCCTTTAGTCAGTCAGCTTGACAGCATCTTTCTCTATGGCTACAAATTCGCAGGGTAAAAATAATTGCATGTCAGAACAAATATCCTGAAAACATTCCATTGGCCTCACCTTGTTAAAAAAACAGTACTTGAACTGAGTTTTGAAAACTAGCACCTGACTTAGAAAAGAAAAATTTTCCTTTTTTGTTGTCTTCTTCTTTGCCTTTGATCTATTAGCATTTTGTCCACAAAGAACAGCATGCAATATTCAGGTTTTGTTGGACAGATTAATATATAGTTCAAGGATTACTCAAGTTCTCTAGGTTTTATTTTTCAAATACCATAAAAAGCTACTCTCATCCAGCTATTTGACAAACATTTTCAAGTGTTTTTGCAAAATATCGAGGCATGAATCTTGAAGGGAAAAATTTTCCGTTTGAATTCCTCTGTAATGGAAATGCAGGATTCTACTGCCGTCCCATATTTGGAACAGTAATTTATTCTTTGTAACCAGCAAAAGCCTATGGATTGTCAGGACTGTTAATAAGGCTGGAAGCATTTAGGATCCCTCTTTAATTATCCTTCCTCCAGGACCATATATACATCCTTTAAACTTCAGGGATTATCAAGTTAAACTCCATTTTATTGGATTTTTTTTTTCAATAGTTGAAAAGTAGAATGAATAATAGATGGTAAAGAAAACCCCTGTGTATGAATGAGATCTGGTGTCCTCTTGTTGAACCTTGGCAATCTGAGTTCTGTGCACAATACCCTACATAATCTTTTAAAAACATGATTGCAGAGCTTATATTCAGCCCTCATGCCTCCTGACGTTCCAGCATTGGATAACAGTGTCTTCCAGAACATTCAACTGTTCTTTCTTAGTTTCTACTGTGTTTACCATTTTTATCTCTTTAGCAGTTTGCTGTCCTTTCATCTCATAAAAAATCTGGTTGTTTCCCTAAATATGAGCATGTGAGTCTGCTCAAAAATAATGTATTGATTTGGCCAGAGTCAAAGATGAATATTTTCAGCCAGTTATTTTTCATACTTTTTATGAAATCTATAACAATGTCAATAGTGTTTGAAAAGTTAAGGGAGGCAAACATGTCAGCTTCCAGAATGAAAATCCTGTCACTGAAGGGCTGTCACAGGACAGGGAGAGGGAGAGTAGGGAAAATTAGCTGAGGAGAGAAGGGATCTGAATCCATAGAATGCAGGACGCTTCACATTTGTTGTGGAAACTTCAATTCAGCGTAGTTAATGGAACCACCACCTGATGAGACAGGATGGGGGGTCCATCCCCCACTGCCTCAAACCCATAAGAGGTGAAAATTATAATTTAATTGAGTCTTTCCTCATAAGGGAATGGATGTTCAATGACTGTAAAACTTAAGCATGTTCTCTTCTGTCTCCTAACTTTCAGGATTTTATACAACTCAATTTTCAAGCTAAGATGTATCTGAATATAAATTAAAACTCATCTTTTTAGCCTAGGGGCCTGGGAAATAAATTATAATAAGAGGCATAAAGGTAATCTTAAATTTTCTTAGTAGCCACATTAAAACAGTTAAAAGAGACAGGCAAAATCAACTTTAATAATAGATTTTATTAAACCTAGTATGTTCACAATAATATCATTTCAATATTAAATTAATTGGAAAAATATTGAGGTATTTTGCATTCTAGTTTTCATACTAAGTCTTTGAAATCTGGTGTGTATTTTACACTGATGACACATCTTCAGACTTAACCAAATGAAGTCTAGCCAAATAGAGTCATGTGATGGTGGCTACTGCATTAGCATAGATCTAAATGTCCTTAGACCTTCTCCAAATATCTTGGAACATGCATGTGTGTTAGGGAAGTAAGATGTTAGGCATAAATCATTTGACCACTTTATTCCTTTAACATTTGGGGTTTGGGGAACAACATTTTTCCTAGCTCCCAGATGTATATATTTTTTCAAGTAGAAAATAATGCAGTGGTTCTTCCTTAATCACAGCATTCAGCTCACCAAGAACTTATTTTAAAAAGAGGTTGCCATTTTTACAATTAAGACAAACCCCTGAGCTGGAAAGTAATTTTTCTTTTCTCAATTACAGGTAAGCATCTGAAATTGAGAAGTCTAGTATTTTCTTTTTTTTTTTTAATATTTTGTTGATGGATTGATTTTTTTATTATTTATTTTTATTTTGGCAGGGCAGGGGTTGGGTAATTTGGTTTATTTATTTTTAGAGAAGGTATTGGGGATTGAACCCAGTAGTATTTTTAATTAAAGAAAATCTTATGGGGTAACAGAATACCTGCTTAGATTTCATTTGATGAATTTCATCGTCCTGCAAAGAAATTTTGAATTCAATTAAATGGTCGGTTCCTATGTTGCCTTTTTCTTTCTTAGTGCTATGATCATTATCAAATGCTGATTCATGAACTAAAAGTAATAAAAAATTGATCCCAGTATGGGAGAAATAACAGCCCAGCCAATAACAGATTTAAGAACTTTGCACAACTGCATGTTAGTTTCCTGATCATGTACCTTCTACCTTTACTTCTGTCACTCTGTGCTCATTTTTATCAGTGCACACTACCTGAATGTTTTGTAACCCCCCTAAGCAGAAACATTTTTGGAAGGGTCCTTTGGACTGTTCATTAAGTTGGCACTTGGTTCTTACATTTGTGCTCTGGATACATATATATTAATAAATTTATTCAGGCAGTCAAATATATTTACACTGAAGTTGTGTCTGGCACAGATATCTTAACATCTCTCTATCTCTGACTTTTTCTCCCTGTACTGCAATATCACTTAGCCATCCTACTTAATGCCGTCTCCAAAAGGGAATTCTACTAAGAAGGTGACGAGATGTGTCAACAGCAAGCTTACAGAACAGTTTCCTAGAAACTACTATCTGCAAAGCTAAAATGTGTAAGTTATTTTAAAATAATACCTCATTTAGTCCACACTACAACCTTATGAAATGAAGAGTATTATTACACCGAATTTTACAAATTAGGAAACTGAGGCACAGAAATGCTAAGTAACTTGCCAATTGCCTCGAGCTATTAAATGGGTTTGGACCCAGGCGTTCTGGTTCCAGAGCCTGTCCTCTTAACTACTACCCCACTCCACCCTGTGTAAGCAAGTCTACTTTATTCTCAGCTTTATTTTTGATGGACCTTTCCAATGAGCCTGAAAGGAAAAAAAGACCACTTTACTGCATGAAACACACAGGAAATATTTTATTAGCTTCTAGATGGAGAAAAGGGTAGAGTAAAAATGTTTCAGTAGAAATCCACGGCCCTCCTCAAGGAGCCCACTCGGGCACTCGTGGCCCCCCAGTCGTGGTAGTGCCTGTAGTCCCCCGGCCGCAGCAGGTACTGCCGCCCCCGGTAGTTGGGCATCTCGTAGAGGACCCACCAGCCCTCCAGCACATTGAAGGAGTGGATCTCACTGAAGTGGAAGCGGTCGTGGAGTGAGGAACAGTCCTCGGTGATCTCCACCATCTGGCCCCTGTAGTCCTCTCGCTCGTAGATCCTCAGCCGGTGGGAGCTTGTCTGTGGATTCAGCGATCAGCAGGTGGGGAAAAGTCAGAACACCTAGCCTTTAGCAACCACTCACTCACACCCCTGGGGGGATGGGCATTGCTTTATCTTTCTTGTATCAAAGGTGACAAAATTAAAGAGACTGCCAACACTAGGGCTGCTGTGTATGGTTGGATAGGTTGTACACTGCAAAATGCAAAAAGGAGAGGGAGAGTATAGCTCAAGTGGTAAAGCATATGCTCAGCATACACAAGGTCCTGGGTTCAATCGCCAGTATCTCCTCTAAAAATAAATAAATAAGTAAGCCTAATTACGCCCTCAAAAATAAATTTAAGAAATTTTTAAAAACACAAAAGGGCACCATCCACATAGACAGTGACATGAATGGTATTCCCTAGAGTTTTTCTGGGTCACCACCAATATGAACCATACATGCTGGCTCTATTTAGTACCATTCTTAAGTAACAATTTTTCTGTATTTGTTTTGCTCTTTCCTTTATAGACTTATGGTAGTCAGGAGCTCTCCTTGGAAGATATAAAAATAATTAGATATTTTCATAAAAAGACAAATATATCCCTGGCAAAAGGCATGATTTTGAATCTCAGTAACATTAGAAGAGGCTGGGGAGAGAGGAAGTCGAATTGCTTTCCCCAAAGTGAGGTACAGATTGGTGGTAATTCAGCCCAGGCAAATCCTTAATCCTTTCCTTTCTTTTTAAGTCCTGCTGCTCCAAAATCCTAAAGAGTAAGAGCCATTAGAGGGTTCAGTTCTCAGCTCTAGTATATGCTCCAGAAAAGCAGTTTTAGGTAATTAATAAAAACAGAAGTTCAAGATGATGAAGGAGGCCTGTCTAGATCAAGAGATTATAAAACCTTGAGAAAAATGGAAGGCAGGCTGTTGGTCCTGAGCAAATCCTGTCTGTCTTTTCTTGAGCACTTCTTCTTTTATCTGCTTGTTCCTTCTGAGTGGGTATCCATTCCATGTCTTCCTTCTTCCACCATTAAATCCTCTTTAGGAAGGCTGTCATAAGCAATTCATTCTGAGGTATAAAAAACTGCTAACAAGACACCTTCCACGGTTCGCAAAGGACTCACATGTATGTTACCTAATTTGATCTTCACAACAGCCCAACACATGTGCAGCAACTATTCTAAGTCTTTTTTTATGAGAAACTACTGACTAGGGCTCTCGGTCTATAATCAGAAAAGGCAGGACGGGAAAGTGGAAGCCTAGATTTCCAGGCTCCTAATGCCAGTCTGGGTCCTGTTGAGGCATTAAAGCCTCTGCGGGGTTTCAAACTTCCCCACAGTGGCACATTATCCACAGGACTCTGTCATAGTTAAATTAGAGCATCTCTAGCTGTGGAATTCCAGGCTGCTGGGGCTTTATTTGGGTAGCAGTGGGCTTTGCAGGAGCTACTGGAATCACATTGTTAGTTATTTGTTTTGCCTAATCAAAAAGCAGGACTTGTAGACGCTTGATATTGGAGGAGTGGGTGGCTTGTCCGTGCCAGGCAGTCTCCTTTGGACCTTATCACAGCTCTATGAACTAGCTGCTCTTACTAGCGCTGTCTCACTGATGAGGACAGAGAGAACCGGCCCCAGTGACCAGTCTCAGGCCGCCTGAGTGTGAGTCCACCTGCTGCTTGTTCACCACCTCTGCCGTAGACGCTGTGAACTAAGGCCGTGCACTACTTTTTCCGAGTAGAGGTGAGTTCAATTTTAGAAAAGGAAAAGAAAATTTCACTTAAAAGCATTGCATCGCATACTTTTTCAGTGAAACCTTCGAGGTATTAATAAAGGGAAAGAGAACCCAGTGAGGGCCAGCAAAAGAAGGCCACCGCCCTAGATAATGACTCCCGCGCCTGGAGCGCTGGGGTCACTCGAGGGCCCGCGGGACCAGGGGAACGGGACTCACGTGGGGGATGAGGCGGCAGGAGCGGATGGAGTCGCTGAGGCCCATCCACTGCTGGTAGTCGGGGTAGTCCCCGCGCCGCAGGAAGTACTGGCAGCCCGAGAAGTTGGGCTGCTCGTACAGCATCCAGCAGCCGCTGTCCACGCGGATGGAGTTGCAGCGGCCCACGTAGGGCTGCAGGTTGGCGTGGTCGCTGCTGCACTCGTAGTGGCGGCCCTGGAAGCCCCGGTCCTCGTAGAAGGTGATCTGCAAGGAAGGGGAGGAGAGGGCTCAGAGGCCAGGCTCGCAGCCCCCGTGTGCGGGGCCCCTCGCGGCCCGGGCGCCGGGCTCACCTTCCCCATGGCTGGAGCACACGTGCGGCGCGAGCTCAGTGCGGCGGGGCCGGCGCGGCGGGTCTATATAGCAGGAGGGCTGCTGCGTTGGCAGGAACAACACAAAAGGGCCCCCGGGGGAGGAGGATTTCCTCTCTCTCTCTTTTCTATATAATGACGACGGGGGTGGGGTGGGGGACTTATTGTATGTTTTCTCTTAGACTCTCCAGAGCTTTCGAACTGATGACCCGCGTAAAACTGTCACTTGGTGCCTCTGGGGCCTTTAGATGAAGCCTATTCAGGAAATTGGAACCGAGCAAAAGCGCTTAACCGAGTTAATAATTGTAATTCAATATTTTTTCACTTTTTAAAATGTCAAAATGATCTCTTTTAGGTAACAACAGCAGGTAGTGAACGAGTCTGAGGTCAGGGTGGGCTACAGCAGGAGGCGTTTAGATCGGAGAGCATTTCCCTGGTGTGAGGCTGGGGGGCGTGGGGACGCACCTGCCTTCTCCGCAGGACGTTTAGAGGAGGATTGGGGTTTCCTCTAAGAGAACCTCTGAGATCCTCCCCGCGGATGAGCGGGTGCAGCAGATACTACACCTGAGGAAAGGAGGGGATGGAGTTGGATCCTCAGAAAGCCCTGTTTAGGCTTCTGGCTCTGCTCTGCTCCCTGGAGACCCGGCGGACCAGGGACACCTCCAGACTCAGCCCGGTGCCTGCCACCCCACAGGCCAGGAAACCCTCACCTTTGGAGTTCATGAGGTGGCTCTCTGGTGGTTTTTAGTCACACCGTAACTTTCTATTTAATATTTTTACTAACTAAGTGCTAGGCTTATTTGTTTGGATCTAGCTGCTGACAAATGCAAGTTAACCTGCAAATATAACAAGATTTTAAATCCCACCATTTTACAAAGCGTCTGCCTTCTCTACCTTTCCCAGCCCTGGGCAATCCCTGGTCACTCTCTGGTTAAGCCCTGGTCACACTCTGACTCTAGAGGCTGGAGTCTTCCTTCATCCCGTCAAGGCTCTGTCTCCTCCTCCGGCCCCTAGCAGCTCCTGGTGCCCTACTCTCTTTAGAGCAAGCTTTCTCAACCTCAGCACTACTGTGACATTTTAGACTGGAAACTCTTGTGGGAGACTGTCCTGTACATTGAGGATATTTAGCAACACTCTTACCACTATCCACTAGAGGCCGGTAGCACCCCCTTCCTTCCTCCCCAAGTTATGGCAACCTGAAATGTGTTCAGATATTTTCAAAAGTCCCCATGGGGAACAAAATCAGCCTTTCTTGAAAACTATGTGCCTAACATTCTCACCAGCACTTACCCCACTGCATTAATGAGATCATTTGCCGACTGTGTGGAATTGCAGAAATTCCTCAGAGATGCTCTGGAGCCACTCAGAGAGCAAGTAGGAGGGAAAGGGGGTGGGGTGTGTGTGTGCCTCTCCTATTCTTCTACTTCAGCCAGAGCATTTTCACTTGTATCTGTTTTATAGAAAAACTTATTTGAAAACAGGGTTTTATTACTAGATGATGATAAGTTTTAAAAAATAAATATTTGAAGACCTTTGGTTTAAGGAATTGTGATTCTCATAATGCCCTTTAAAATACAAATATTTTACCTACTAACCCCAGTACATAATGGAATTGTTATCCTTTTACAGATCAGTGTAGATGAGTTTCTCTAGAGAGCTTGTTAATTTCTCATGCAAAGATCTCGAGAGCATGAAACACAGGCTGGCTAAATTTTGATGTGATAAAGTCTGGAAACACTGGATCATGGCACTGTGCCAAAGAGAGCAAGAATGAGGTGGATATCACATGGAAAGTTCTGGACAACCAGAGATTAGCCCATGAACAGTGAGCTAGTGAAAAGGGGCTGTGAAGAGCTGGCAGAGAGAATGCACTAAAACTGGGCTTTGACAAATTCACAGTCTGGTCTAGAAGCTGATTTCAGTTTGGGGCTGTGTTTTGACAGTTTCTGAATGGTTCTTTGAAGATGATATGATTCCATTAGAAGATTAACTTAGGGATCTATTGATCTGACTTTTTAAAAAATCATCAAGGATAGTTCAGTTGTTCATAATACTTTTTTAATTTCAACATTACCCTCAGTCTTCTAACCTGCAAAGCTTAGTGCTGAGTAGATTTCTTTTTAAGTAAAACTTTCCAGGAGACTGAAAATGGATAGCATCAATTTTTATTAGTTAGAAAATCATGGGGAAGTACTTTATTACTGTATGAACAGAAAAACACAAATAGTATAGAGACATTGGGCCCAGAAGTTAGCAAGGATATAAATCTGTTTTATCCTGACTACCCTAAATGTGCTACCAAGGCAATTAAGCTTTTCCTCCAAGCTCTTGGGGGAAAACAGCAACAACAACTGTCCTTTAGAAAATAATGCAGGTAAAGTGGGGGAACTGAGCACCATCAAATAAAGCATGTAAAACTCAGTACACTGGCAAGAAAATGCAAAATCTTGAATCACTGGGGTCTTTCTTCCAAAGGCTTACAACAGGTTTTCCCAAGAGGATGTGGCAAACTTTCTTCCAATTGACTGTTTTATTATTTGAACCTTTTGAGAAATGTTTATTTTTCTAAAATAAGCATCAAATAATAAATTTCTTAATTATATTCTTTCCTGATGTATTTTTAAGGCATCCTGAGAATAAGTTGTTTAAAGCCAACATATTATATTTTTAGTCTAAATCATATGCTATACCTACCATGAATTTCTGTAATTGAGTTTGTTTCAATAAGAGGCAGTTGCAATTCCCTAACACTGGTCACAGAAAAGTACCAAGGTTCTCAAGGGAGCTAGGTATATAAATACAAAATATTATTAGCCTGAATATTAATCAGTTGAGGCAAGGGCAAATTTATCCATCACAATTGTCTTCTATCAAGGTCTTACAAATTATTTGCATATTTAACATGAGAACGATTTGCTTTTAATAAATTTGTAGTATTCATGCTAAGAGCAGAAGATAATTTAAAGTAAATTCATGCTTGATCAATTTTGTGATAGCAGTTGTGAAATACAGACTGTACAAAACATGTATAAAACATCTGCCCTTTATGTCAGCTAAAATAGATGCTAAAAATGAAAGGAAATTTCAAACTTCAAGGCAATAAGAAAAAGAGGAAACAGGGACTACATTGCATTGTATGGATTTTAAGTTATTCAAATTCTAAATACAAATAATATATATTTACCAGAAAAAAATCCTTCCCAAAATGGCAGAGGAGAAAATAAAGTTACATTTAAAGTATAATTTTTAATAAACATTTTGAAATTGCTAAACTATTTTTTTAAAAAGGGATAAAGCATAATTATTTTAAATATCTAATGTCTTTTTAAAAAAATTTCGAATGCACTTTACTAAACCTGATTGCTAATTAAAGCCTAAGCAATTATAAAGAAAGTACACAGTGATATTCAACCAGAGGTTATTTTTCTGGGCATACTGACATACTATTATATTACTAATCCCATTGAAGATCTTAACTGAGGTTTTCTAGAGAAACTCTAGAAGTAGAGTGCCAGCTAACTCACGATCCTCAGAACAAGAGGACAGTTGCACAAAATTGCTTCCATACAGAGTCATCAGAATTACATTCTCCTACATATTTTATCCCCTCATTGTCACATTTTTCCTTTGCGTAGTTTGTTCATTATCCCTTTTGTCATTATTCTCTTCATTACTATTTTAATTTTCCTGATTTAACCTATTATTTTTCTTTTTACTGATGAAAAAATATCTTCTCTAAATTTGTCCCTTCCTAAGGGCAATCCCTGTCCATAAGTCAGCTCTGTCAATTTGTTGGTAGGGCAACTAATTTGAATAATTCTTGGATACACTTTGGGATATTAATAGTCAATAGACTATTCCATATGTGTGACTCTCAAATGTCCTTTGTGGATATTTCCTGCCAAATAGTATGAAGGGATATATCCTTCCTGGTGGAAAAGATTCCCTATCTTGTCTGATATAAAAAAAATAACACATCCCATCAACAGTGGACACAATAAATTAGTCTGCAGCCCTTTGGTAATTATAAAGGATTTTCTTTTGGCAAAGCAGTAGTGATGGGCATGGGGGGAGTGAAGATCTATCCATATTTTACCTGGTTAATGCTGTAAGTAAAGTGGAACAATCTATAGCTAAACATAAAAGAAATGAATAAATTAAAACAAATTTTTTAAAGAAACCTTGGCTTTTTAAGATAGACTAAGGGAATGCTTAAAACTTATTCTATTAATTTATTTAGTGATTTTATTAAGACAGGAAAAGATGCAAATTGCATTTGTAAAATTTATCATAGAAGTCTAGTAATTCATGCACTCTGGGACTTTTAACATATATTTAAAAACACAAAGACAAGAAGCTAAAGTAGAAAGACCATGGTTGTTATATCTCGATTAGAAAAAGAATACAAATTTAAATACAGACTTAAAATATTGTTAAACCAAATCATACAACATATTTGCCCTTATGGAGCTCATGGTCTGGAATGTCTTGTCTGGAAGTTGAGGACAAAAGTGGATTAGACAAAACAAAGTGTGTTCTGATTGTGGGATAAAGGCTAGCATTCGATAAGTGAAAAGCAAACCAGATTTGAATTCAGTCAAAAAATTGTTTTTTCTTTATTTTTTTTAGACTGTAAAGGTTGAGAGTGAGTGGTCACGTAAACAGATTGGTGGGAATGAAGAAAATTGTCTTTTATAATGACCTCATTTAATTTTTAAAAATTTGTCTAGGTTACATTTCAAAAATCACATGGTGATACATCATCGAAAATTATTTTTAATGTTATATTCACAGAAAACTAAAGTTTCTTTTCAAGTTTTTAAGAAGCAAATAATTAGAATTCACCTTCCATGTAGAAGATTCTGTATCTAGTCATTTTTCATCTCGGAAGAATGATTTAAAGCCTTCTCCAATTGAGAATTATTATTATTTATATTATATTTATTATATATACATTATATTTATGTATATTATTTATATCAATTACTTTTCACTTATAAGCATCTAATTTATGGCATGAAATTAGGGAAAGCTGGAGTAAAAACCCCACCCAATCTTAGAAATTCCATATTTTATACTATTTGCTGTAACTTTTCAATTAAACATCTATATATCTATAACTGATTTCACTTTTAGGGCTTTTCAGTACATACATTAGATATAATAGACATTGGAAGATAAAATATGAAAAGGATTTTGACAGATATATTTGAAATATTTAACTTTAATCATTAATTTGATAGAACAGGAGCAGCATTGACATTTGAGAGGGAGAAATTGATTCTATTTAAACAAAGCAGATTTCATCTTGGGTATGTGTTTTGTTCTAAACCTCAACATAAATCAGATGTTCTATTTTTAATTTATTTTGTAGAAATTATCCCCAAAAGAAGAGAAAGTTAAGGAAGTGGGTAGGGGAACAAGGTAGTACTGAAATTTGCATTTTGTGTATCTAAAAAAAGAAACTTGTATCAAAAATATTCAAAGAACTCCTACAAATAAATAATCAGAAGTCAAACAAACCAATTAAAAATATAGGCATAAAACATGAACAGTGTCTTCACAAAAGATGTGTTAAGATCCGATAATCAAATTAAAATGTGCTTAAAATATCAATTCTCAGGGAAATACAAACCAATAGAATGTCACCTCTTAAAATGCTCTATTAGAGGGAACGTTTTCTGAAAATCTGAACATTTCTGGTGGGAGGGTAGTATTTATAACCAACTTGGAAAATAATTTGTAAGTTTCTCACAGAGTTAATTTTATTCCTGTCCTATGACGCAAGCTATTTCATTTCTAGATGTATATATATATATAAAATGAATGAAAACACATATCCACAAAAGATTCGTAGCTGTTTTCTTCTTAATACCCCAAAGCTGAAAACAATATAACTGTCCCTCAACAGAAGAATAAATAAATAAATTTTGTTATATTCATATGACTACTACACAAACAGGGGCCAAGAATGAAAATACAGAGACCCACAAGCTCAAGTACACATGCCAATAGATTCATCATCTATGACTGACTACAAAAATCCTCTTGTGATTGGTCATCACAGAAACCAAGATCATTCAAACAGAATAGGAAAGTGTAAGCTTTGGATGCACTTCCAATAGTGAAAATAAAAAAAGCAATTTGTTTATCTCAGGTACCTTTTTTTTAAGTTTCTCAAAAAAAATTTCTTTAAATAGCTTTATGTTTCATTTATTATTTAATCATCTTGTTTTGGTGGGGGGAGGTGTCTAGGTTTATTTATTTTTAGAGGAGGTACCGGATTGAACCCAGGACCTCATGTATGCTAAGCATGTGCTCTATCACTTGAGCTATACCCTCCCCCTTCAGGTACCTTTTCTGGCCGTTATCGACAGTTAAAATAATTGCCAAAATCAGTGGAACAAACAATAAGAAGATATTGGTCACCTGAAAGAGATCATAGTGCAAGGGTGGTAGGAAGAGCCGGGCATGTGTAATGCATTATCAGTTGACTGCGCAGCCCCCTGCAGTGTGCACTGTAAAGTGCATCCCAGTAAGCCCTACACAATCTGAAGATGATCAAGATGTCCAGCTACCTTCATGGCATATAGCCTGGTGTAGAATGGTTACGTTTCACACATAGACAAGGGATTTTTTTACTTGAGTACCTACATGGATGGCAGGCAACCAAAAATCCCCCAAGATAGAAAGAAAATTTTATCATATGCGTTTAGAATTATTTTTATATGGAGAGGCTTTCCTCAGAGTCTTTGAAAGAAAACTTATGAAACACAGATAATAAAAATTAACTGTGATTCAAGTAATATACCTTTACTGTAAACTTCAGGCCAGCCACATGCTTAGACTCAGCAATTGCCTACAGAAACAATAGTGTTCTCAATTTTTAATAACTAGTAAGCAATAGACCATTAGCCACTCTTTGTCTTTTCACTTGCCTAGTTTCTGATGACAAGGCTGCTGTCATTCTGTTTGTGCCTTTGTATAAAATGTGTCTCTTTTCTACAACGGCTTTTTAAAATTATCTCTTTATTATTTGGTTTCAGCAATTGATTCTTTTATGCCTTGGAGTCATTGTATGTTTATTCAGCTTCAGGATCATTGATTTTGGATCTGTATGTTAATAGTTTTCATTAAATTGAAAGATCTAGGTCACTATTTTTTCAAATATTCTAAAATATCTCTCATCCCTTTTTGGAATTCCAACTATACTCAGATAGACCTTGCTATTTGTCTCCTTCAATTACTGAGGATTTTTTTTTTTTTCAGTTTTAGGCTTTCCTGTGTCTTATCTTAGCATATTTTATATTTCTATGTCTTTAAGGTCATTAATCTTTTCTTTCAATGTATCTAATATGCTATCTGTCACATCCAGTGTCTCCATTTCAGATACAATACGTTTTATCTCTAGAATTTCCTTGAATCTTTTTTATAACTTACATTTGCTATTCTTGATGTTCATGGTTTTTTTCCTACTATTTTTAACTTATGGGGCATATTTATAACAGCTGTTTTAGTATGTGCATCTGTAATTCTATCAGTGCTATCTTTTCTGGGTCTGTGTCTACTTATTAATTTTTATTATGATTGTAAATCATATTTTTCTGCTTCATAACATGATTGTTAATGCCCAGTTATGTTACGTAAGTCAAGGAAGTTAGAACCTTTAAAGAAACTTTTAAGTCTTCTGGGGACAATACCCCTTGCATTACAATGCCTTTTATTTGCTTTGGCCAATGAGAACAGAAATTATAATTATCCCCATGTGGGCCCTGGGAATCCTGGGCTTAGATACAAAGTTCCTTGATAAAGACTTGAATTTGTGTAAGGCTCAGAATGATATGTGTTATATATTATCCAACTTAATAATCACGTAGCAAATTCAGAAAACTGTCTTCCATGGGTTGAGTGAATATCCAGATATTGACACCATTGCCTGAAGAGCATTAGGCAGAGGAGAGTCCACCCATTTGTTACCACGAACAGTTGCAAGTGAAATTGAGTCTTATAGTCAAGGACCTTGAAAGTTCCTCTAGAGTCACCATCAGACTCTTTTGGAAGTTGCACATGTCTTAGTCTAAGCAGATGAGTTTCCCTTTTAAATTCTTGTGAAGTAGCATTTTCAACTTCCCTCAGCAAAACATTTGCTGTCCCATAAGAGTTTAGGTCAGGAAAATTTTCTTGAGATTCAAACTCATCTTTTGCATGTTCAGTAGGAAAAAAAAGCATGTTAATATATGCCATCTCAGAATTGGAAAGGTTTTGGAAGTCATTTAGACAAACATTCTCATTTGTGTAGACTAGGTCCAGAGAATTAATCAGAATCTAGACTTGAATTCGGTTTTCTTCAGTTTTAGCTCAATGCTCTTTCCATCATGTTATCTTTCTCCTTATAGCTAAACAGAGCCCCACAACTGCCAGTGTACTTCTATTCACACTATGAAAGGTAAAATGCAAAGGCACATTTGTATTTCTACTATGGTACTTTCAAAAAGTTCCCAGAATACTCAACGTTACTGCTCAAAAATGTTACTATTTAAAAAATGCTGGAGAAATGAATCACCCTGACACATATTTGCATACATCTAAGAAAATAAATAAAATGTTTTCTAAAAGGAAAAGAGTAGCCTGCTAGTGTTTCAATTAAGTCAGCCCATTAACGTCATGGATGTTCTACTCCATACAAGAGACCAAATAAACACGCTTCATTCATAATTATCATGGGAATCTCAAGTTCTGGGAGCACTATATTATTATTAATATTTCTAGTCTAGAAAACAATCACTATATCTTAGATGGGTCCTCCAGTATATATATATATATATATATATATATATATATATATATATATATATATATATATATAAAAGCCCACAATAGGAAGAAAATAAATACAGCATTATTGGGTATTCCTCAGAACAGAAGAAAACCTCCACTAGAAGCAGATCTTATGTTTTGAATAAAGTTCCAGAATTTTAAGTGTCATCATATGCCCTTTGAATACCTTAGTTTCATCAACTGTAAAATAGATAATGGTAATAGTGTATCAAACAATTGTTAGCAAAATAGA